>NC_067131.1:6269138-6923301 GCF_021347895.1 Acanthochromis polyacanthus | reverse complement strand
GTGTTGGCATCACTGAGGCTTTGCTTGACAATAACAACATTTCCAGCGTCTTAAACAATATGTTTTGTACTGCACATCCGAATCAAATTTAACCAGGCCCAGCTGAGCTTTGTTTTACTCTGCTGGCTCTGATGAACACCCACCATTTTATCATCTTTGAGCGTTTTGTGAAGGGTAGAGTGGGAAGGAGCAACATAGCTTCGGATATTGTACTAATCACTATGACAATGTTCGACAAACTGTAATGGCACCACATCTCTTTGTTCTTTCTCCCCGTTTTCTCCTCTTCCTCCTCTCCTTTTCCCTCTCAGCTCGCGAGGAGTATGTTGCCACCTTCAAGGGCTCCGAGTACTTCTGCTACGACTTGTCGCCCAAACCCCATTCAGTCTAGCAGTGACGAAATCACGCTCTCCTTCAAGACTCTGCAGCGCAACGGCCTGATGCTGCACACCGGCAAGTCAGCCGACTACGTCAACCTGGCACTCAAGAACGGTGCCGTGTCACTTGTCATCAACCTTGGCTCCGGGGCCTTCGAGGCCTTGGTGGAGCCTGTCAACGGCAAGTTCAACGACAACGCCTGGCACGACGTCAAGGTCACCCGCAACCTGAGACAGGTAACCAGAAAACAGGAGATGGAGGAGTGAGCGGCCGAGCAAAGAGGAGGGGAGATGTACCCTTTGCTGTGATATTTATAGGTCTTGAGGAAGAAAGATTTAAAGTTACTTAGGTAGGGATGAAAAGATTGCAAATGGTAGATGAACGAATAGATGAAATAACTTTTAAATCAGTCAGACAGAAAAAATGCCAGCTTGTTTCAGTTTCTCAAAAGTGAGAATTTGATGCTTTTTACTGTATCGTATCATTTTGATTGTATTTTTTTATCAAGCAAAAATTCTGGAAATGTTTTGGGAAATTGTGATGGACGTTTTTTTATATATATATTGTGGCATCCAAGCTTTTTTAGGCCGGTTCTCTGGTGGAGAACCAGATGCAAAACAAAACAATGATGAGTCAAACTTAAAGGCTGTAGGCTAAGTGACTACACTATAAATGATTAGTTTGTTTATTTGAGAAATAATTAATGGATTAATCAAATGCAGATGTTTGCTAGTTGCAGCCTTAATTTTGATTGCTTGCTGAATAGTTTGAGTGTGTATTTGACTTTGGTGAACCACAGGGACTGCTGCGGATTTTCCAGGGGCAGCTGAAAAGACTATAGTCCGCAGCAAGAAACTAATCAATGTAGAAGCTACGGTCAGTGGTCTGTTGTCCAACTGCAGTGATGCTGTGGTAGTAAGAAAATACCTGAGGTTTTGGTCTTAGTTTACAGTGGGTTAACCACCAGACCAGCACTGCTTTCAGCTCTAGGTGAGTGCTCTTTCAATTGTGTGTTTGAGTGAGTGTGAGAATGAAAGAGAGAGTGAATGAGAGCGAGAGTGAACTAGAGAGCATTGAGGGTCACTAGCACTCAGGTGCTTGTAACCTACTTGTGCCCTGCCTCTACCGTTTGCCTGTCTGTACTACTAACTTGACTACTAACTTTACTAACCTGCTAGTGAAACTAACCACCATCCATGGAATGATTCATTCTACTAACCTAACCTGTGCCCTTCTCCTAGCGAAACCACTCCAACCAACCTACTAACCTCACCAGAGGCCTTCTAGCTTTCCTTTTTTTGTTCCCGAAGTTGTTCTGTTCACAGTTTTTTGCTTTCCTTTCTCCCCCTCTCCTACAAAGCACTCAGGCATTGGACACGCTATGGTAAACAAACTCCATTGTTCGGTAGATATCATTCTAATTGTTTCTTAGTTTGGGTTTGCCCCGTGTCTATTTCCTTTTGAACCATAGACATCAAAACTAAACCAATAAAAGGATAAATGCGGTTGGTAATCTTTTACGCTTAAACAGCCCCCCGTCCCCCTTCCTTGCCAACCACTTTTTTTTCTTTAAAGCCTCCCCTCTCCCCCCTATCTCTACTGTTTTTTTCACTCCATCACTCTGTAACTGACATGTAGGCGTGCACTGATTGGCTCATCCCTCACCTGCACGCAAACAGCGAAACCCCCCTTCCTGCATGGCGTGACTCAGAAACCCTTCCCCTCTCTGATTGGTCCGTAAAATGGATAGAGAGGTTCCTCCTTCTCCTCTTCTTTAATTATTTTTTCTTTTTCTGATTTTTCGTCCTCCACTCTGCCACTGCATGTTCTCCATGGTGCCTCTGATTCATCCTGTCCTCTGTTGTTGTTTTTTATCTGCTGTGTCCTCCTTGCCAGTGGTTGCATGCAGAGAGAGGAACAGGCTGCATGTTTATATATTTATGTGAGTGTGCGTATGTGTGTGGAATGAGCCGTAACCCATCTAACACCTGTGCGTGTGTGTGCATCAATATCTGCGTGTTCGTCCATGTGTCATCCCATCCAGACTCGCTGATCTAACAAACCCCCCCAGATCGCAAAACTAACTCACTAACACCATCATCACAACTCACCCTAACAACACAACGACATAACATCATCACAACTACTAACAGCATTGAAATCATTGACCCTAACCTCAGTAACCCAACACAGCTTGGCCTGACACAAGTCGCACTACTGTGGCTGCCGGCAGTGCAACAACTAACAACTACTAACAAGTAAATAGTACTAACACCTTTTGTATAGCACGATGATGCCTGCGGAGATTTACTAACAACTGCCTGGCTGGGCGAGTTTGCCCGGCAATGATAAGCAACAACAGTGAGAGGAAATTTACTGTGGTAGGAACGTAAAGAGATCTCAACCTTTTATGGGCAGTCAAACATGGTCAGTAATGTATTGTAGAGTGTCAGAAGTGATAAGGTACCACTAATAGCGATTTACATGAGGCGACATTGGACATCAGTGACAGCTAAAGCCCCCTATTATATGGCAGAATGGGCTGAATAAATTAATTTTCAGCAAAGCATTTAGGAAAGTTGTCAGTATATTGAGACGTAAATCAATTGCACTTTGTAACTTCTGAGCTTAGAGTATGAATCGTAAACATAAAGTGAAAGACTTTTAATGTTAAGGATTGAATTGGTTTTTCTTTCTACATACAAGGCTAGTGTAATTCTGTACTAGATGATTTAGTCTGTTTTGTGAAGTTAGTATTGTGCAGGAATAGTATAACAAACTGGCTTTGAAATCTCTGTATGGAGAGTCACAATCCACTGGTAGTGGCCCTGAAGCTTTGGGTTGCAGCAGATCTTTATTAATTACACACAGAATCTAGTCATTATTCTGCACAATAGATTTACTGCTATTGACAGGCTGAAGATGGCAGACCACGTAGTTAGATCCTCTTTCCCAGAGTGCACAGAAAGAAGATGGAGAGTCCGGAGTGTATTATTAACTGCAGGAAGAGTGAATGAGTGGCATTTAGCTGTGTATAGCAACATACTAATGCCTTTAATACCAGCAGTCAAGAAGCAGCACTATTCAGTTACATCACACAGTCAGCACTGATCCAACTGCACCGAAAAGTCCCAACGGCTCAACTGGCCAATTCCCAAAACCAATCAGGCCTTCTCCCCTCCAGAATGCATATACATTGGTTACCAGAGTAACGGGGGCTAATTTGGCTGGTCAGCGCCTAGCTAGCGCTTAGCGCTGCCTTTGGTGTGAGTATATAGCGTGTCCTTTCCCTGTGCTTTGTTGTGTAGGTGACCATCTCTGTGGACGGCATCCTGACCACCACGGGCTACACACAGGAGGATTACACCATGCTGGGCTCGGATGACTTCTTCTACGTGGGCGGGAGCCCCAGCACAGCTGACCTGCCTGGTTCTCCAGTCAGCAATAACTTCATGGGCTGTCTCAAGGAGGTGGGATGCATGCAAGATATGCACTGTACAGTATTTGCAGAAATAAATGTGCCTACACATAGAAAACACACTGTGCAGGATGATATGTTTTTTAAAAAAATAAGATACTGATTGTTTATATTGGACAAAACTTTGCATATATTTAAAAAAGCTAGTTGAACATTTTGTTTTTTTAGTTTTGTACTACAGTTTGGCTAAGAATGATTAATTTAGATAGAATATATATATAGAATGGACCATTTATATAATTTATATTCTCATTTCTTCAACTGAAAGTAGATGAATAATAATATTTAATTGCTGCCCAGCCTAGTTCATGCTGCAAAATAATCTGTACACACTCCAGTTTTCCTCTATTCTTTCTTTCTGTTTCTTTCCCCACTTCCCTTTCTGTCACACGTCACGCAAACATTTCACACACATTATCTTATGAAGCACACACAAACGCACACATACAGAAATGCTTCCATTTGGCAGACCCACACAAACAGTCCCAGACACACACACACACACACCCTCCCCAGCATCAGAGAGAATCAGTGATGAGTGTCGTTGAGGGAGTAGATACAGCACTAAGCACTAACATGCTAATTAGCTACGCCACAGAGATGCTCCATCCATCCGCTGTGCTTGAAATGGGCCACAACACTGCAGCAACAAAAACTCACATGACACACTGATGGGAACACACCAATACACATGCTCGTACACACAAACACAACTGTAGCATGTATACACAGATGTGTGCATGTGCGTACACGAGTACAATTGCACTAATATTCCTACTTAAACGCACACAGGCAAAAATAGTCAAACACAAATGCAGATACATATGGATACACCACACTTTGTGCAACAAAAGTCCCAAATACATCCTCATACCCGTCGAATACACACCCCGTCTGAGTCTTCCCTTCATTCACAGAGATTCACACAGAGGCATAAACAAACAACCAAACAAGACGACAGATGATGTGCCAAACAGAGAGCTATCTGTATCAGTGGTGAATGCACTCTGTGTTGCTTCATTAAGACTGATGGTGTTTAAACGAGGCTGCCGCTGTCAAAGTGAACCCTCTACTGGCACATTTACATATTTAATACGATGATATGATAATCCGCGTGAGCAAATTAAGATGTATGCAGTGAATCACACGCATGAGCAATCACGGCCGTAACAATTGTGTTCATTTGTGGCGGCATCAGCACACTCCTCCACACATGCACCCACACGCGAGCACCATTTTGCACACTTACAGCACTTATTATTGGCGTGCGGAAAAAATCCAAATTATAAACAGAGGTGAAAAGCCATTGCAGGGGAGAATTTCGTTGCTCACAGGTCATAGGAGGAGGTCTGGATTAATAAAGCAGAGCCTGTGTGTGCTCGTCTCTCTCAACATCAAAATGCTCGGCACAAGCACTCTCTTGGCTCTGGCGCTGCTCAGTCAGAGAGCGGACTATGTCAGGGAAAGGAAAGAGAGAAACAGCAAAGCAAAGAAGATAGAAAGTGTAAAAGTGACCGTGCCAGTGGCAGGGACGAATAGAAGCTTTCAAAAAGATGAGTATGGAGTAGCTTGCTGTCTTAAGGTTGTTGCTTTCATATAAAAATGCCAGAACATTTGAATTAAAAATATGTTTCCTGGGTTGAAAGATTAATGGATGTCTGGTCACATTTTAAAATGTCCGGTCCCCAATTCATCTATTTAACGCTCTCCTGTGAAAAGATCATTCAGTCATATTCTTCTCTCATATTTTCAAGCTATTATACTGAAACACTGAGACAAATAAAGAAAATTCGTCCATTTGTCTGCCACACTTATAGTATTTGAAAGAAATCTAGGGCAAAAAGCAAAGAAAGAGGCTTCTTTTTTATCTATAACTGGATTCAACTTCCATTTTTTTTTCTTCTCAATCCCCTCCCCTGAAGGTGGTGTACAAGAACAATGATGTACGGTTGGAGCTGTCTAGACTGGCTAAACAGGGAGACCCGAAGATGAAGGTATGCACTTTCAACAACATGTCAACTTGAGCCAGGCAATGCATTATCCTCTTGAACAGAACACAGACACCATTTTTGTATCACAACCTCCTGTCAGGCCCTGCGAGACTTGTACTGTAGGGATTTTAAGTAAATGGGATTATATTTTTTGAGAGGTAGCCACAAGCTTTTGTCTTTTAGTCAGTTCACAGCTGGGAGCTGGCTTTATTTCACTGCCAGACTACAAAGGAGCCATTTTCGTCTTGATATTCGCTGCAGCAGTTTAGCAGCCTAATTCTTTTGGAAACCTCTAAACATGTTTTGTCCTGCATCTGTCCCAGGTAAGTGGGGTGGTGTCCTTTAAGTGCGAGAGTGTAGCAACGCTGGACCCCGTCACCTTCGATACGCCGGAGTCTTTTGTGGCACTGAGCAAGTGGACGGCGAAGAAGGCAGGGTCCATCTCATTTGACTTCAGGACTACAGAGCCAAATGGGTTGATGCTTTTCAGTCATGGCAAACCCAGACAGCAGCAACGCAAGGACCCACGAACACCTCCTACTGTCAAGGTAAGGTATACATTATAGATTTAGAAGACCTAGAAGAGCATGAATACCTAAAACTGAAAGATATTTGACGACGCTTTGAGTTACATGCTAACAACATCTACAATACTGATGTTTAGAAGGTTTAATGTTTACCATGTTCATCATCCTACTCTGGATTACGTGACGTTTCCTTATCAGCACTAAACACAAGATGCAAAGTACAGAGGTTTGTGTTTATTATATGAGCTTCAAATACATGCGGCCATAACATAAGTATTAAAGAAATAAAAAAATTTCACTGGTGTTAGATGAAAAGTTTTTGTCAAATTCATGCAAAAACATGATAATCCATGTAATAATTGTTAGGACATTTCTCTAAAAAATACAAATGTGAAATGGCACGTTAGCACCAGAGGCAAAAGATGATACTTCTCATTTGTAGGCTTCTTTCTTTTGCACAGTTTTGTATTCCTGTTCCATTTAAATCAAATATTTAACGGAAAAAACATACATGGCACTGCGACCTTGCAGCAGCTTCATTTAGCAAAATAAAACGTTCAAAGTTACCGCTCTCTGCATTAACATGAAAGAACTGACTCTTATGCTGTCTTAAGGCTTCATCGAAAGGGAACCATGACTATATAATCAATATTAATTACAGGTATTAATATCATTGTTAAATTTCCCAAACACTGTGATGATTTATTTGGAACTGAAATGATTTATCTTTTGGAAAAAAAAAGATGTCTTTAATCATGTTTTCTTACAGGCCACTGGTTTCCCGATTGCCCCTAAAAATTCAAGTTTAGCCTCCAGAATTGAATTGAAAACTCTAAGCAATATAGAAATCCCTTTTCAATAAGATGGCTATTATATTTGCATCTGAGAGAATAAAAAAAATAAAATCACAAGTTTTTCTGATCTCTGTAGATTCGGAAAATAGGCTGACTAATCTCATTGCACAAAGAGTCTCATGATAAACGGTTATTGTAACCTGCAACTATAATTTGCATTTTAATCATCAAGGCAAGACGAGGCAGCTTTATTTGTGTAACACATTTCATGCGCTGGGTAATTCCAGGTGCTTTACAACTAAATGAAAACACAGTGAGAGATACAGGTTTAAGATTTAAAATTTTGAACGGTCACATCACTGTTTTTTTTTTTTTTTTACGAACGCACAGGTGGATTTTTTCGCCATTGAGATGCTGGATGGGCACCTTTACCTGCTGCTGGACATGGGCTCAGGAACCACCAAGACCAAAGCAATCGACAGAAAGGTCAACGACGGAGAATGGTATCATGTCGACTTCCAGAGAGACGGGCGCTCAGGTACACTCACAGCTCTCTTCACTCTAATGCAAACCCTGACCGCAGAGGTTGATGAGAAGAAGGTGGAGGATAATGAGAAGGTTTTGTCGCAAGTAGCAGCGCATATACAGCAGTACTTTATTGTAATGCGCTGGTGTAATTACCAGAACACCGAGACTACAATTAAAGCTACTTGAGGCCTGTTTCTTATCCTATTGTTAATGTTATGCAGTATTATGATAACATTTGCCATAGACCTATGCTTCCTGACACAAATACATCCATAATGCATACCTACACAATTATACAGGTACAGTGCAGGATTTTTTTTTATGTTCATCAGCTTGGTACCTGTATGTAGTTACTGTTTGCAAGTCTGTGTTAATTACAGTCTAGAGGCCCTCAGTAGAGGCTGGCAGTCTTCTCAGCTGGGGTCTTGTTTGTTTACTGTGACTGCAACACCTAAAAATAAATGTATTAATGATTTATTGGTGACAAAATGCTGGACGTAGCACTTTTAAACCAGCATGGACTTAAAGAGACCACCGAATGACTGAGGCCTGTGTGGTTTTGGATTTCAATTGCTTCTGATTATAGCGGCGATGTGTGTTGGTGGTTGTGATGAGGAGGAGGAGTACAAAGAGAGGGGCCAGGATGATGATAAAGATGATTATGATGGCAGTCATCACCGTGGTGGTGGTGCTGGTGATGACAGTGATGATTGTGATGAGGGTGTTCATACTGAAGGTCATAATGATTACTGAAGTTGTTTTGATTTCTCGCGGTGCGTTCAGGAACCATCTCGGTGAACAGTGTAAGAACGGCGTACACGGCGCCAGGAGACAGCGAGATCCTGGACCTGGATGACACCTTGTACCTGGGAGGACTTCCTGAAGATCGCGCTGGACTCATCTTCCCTACAGAGGTTTGTGTATTGACGATAACAGATTATGACTGATAATAGAGCTGCAACAATCTGTTTATTAATAGGTGAACAGATACTTATAATCATCTATTCATCATTTCAGTCAATTTCCAAGAAAAAAGTAGAACATTTGATGGTTCCAGGTTCTCAGACGGACGAATTCACTGCTTTTTCTTGTCTTACATTGTAGTAAATTGAGTAATTTGGGGGTTTTGGATTTGCAGTCACGCAATAAAAACAAATTCAATGGCGTCACCTTCGGTACTAAAACATTGTGGCAGCTTTCTTCTGCAGACTTATCAATAATTACAGTAAATTTTAGGTGCAATTAGTATTGAGTGACTTAAATAGTTTCATCTATATAACATCATATCAAATCTTTTTAGAATACATTAGATTAACACTTAATCAGTTAGTGAGCTGATAGACTGAAAGTTAATGAGCACATTTTTTAAAATATTAATCATCCCTTTAGGTCATTTTTCAAGCAAAATTTTTCAACATTTGATGGTGCCAAGTTTTAGACTATGGGAATATGCTGTTTTTCTTGAACTTATATTATTCAAAAAGTGAATAACTTTTAGCTTTAATCTTTATCTTTTATTCAGGACATTGGATTATGTTGACAGTGGATGATGTTTTCTGATTACTTGAGAAAATATGTGACAGACTACTCAGTAACAAATTGTAATTGTAGACTGCAGCCCCTTTCGATGGCAATACGATTTATGCACTTTTTCCATTAATAATAGTAACAGGAATAAAAAAACAAAAATAGGTGTGATGGACAACATGCACAGATGAGCACTAGATTTCCTTGGATTGAAAACAGGTTCCTGATTTTATATGAAATTTGGAGTTTTGTGTTTTCAAAATAGAAAATTTTAAGCACATAGATCCAGTAAGTCTGTCTAAAAACAATCATTTGAACGTCTGATTTGTGCAACTTGTGCAAGCAATAAATAAAAATATGTCATGATGCTATTAAGAGTTGGCAGTCCCACTGAAATAACATGACTAACACTGTAATTTTTTTGGATTTAGTTTGAAGCCAAATGCTACAATATGCTGATAAATGCCTATTAATCGCCGCGCAACACTACTTCAGGTGTGGACGGCTCTGCTGAACTACGGCTACGTAGGCTGCATCAGAGACTTGTTTGTGGACGGGCAAAGCAAAGACATCCGGCGGCTGGCTGAAGCCCAGAGGGCGGTGGGAGTGAAGCCCTCATGCTCCAGAGAGCCTCCCAAACAGTGCCTGTCCAACCCCTGCCAGCACAACGGGATCTGCAGGGAGGGATGGAACCGCTACGTATGCGACTGCTCTGGGACGGGCTACCTGGGACGCTCCTGCGAGAGAGGTGAGAATAACCGAGCAGAAGGCTGGAGAGGAAGAGGACGAGAATAACACTTCAGCTGGACTTTTGGCAGACTGCGTAGTAATATGCAGATATGCTAATGTCTCATTTTCACAATAGAGATGAATAAGCCGGCTAATTACAGTCACTAAACAGCAGCATTTTGTGCAAAATTAATAATATGTCATGATGCAAAATACAGTCATTATGACAGCTTTGTCATTCGCTTTTTGGCTGGAGAACACTGAATTATGCCAAAGGGATGAGTGACAGAAGACAGATGGTGTGGGGTGGATAATCTGAAGTCTTAAAGTTATAAAAAAAACTCCCATCAGCTGCCGAAAATATATCATGATCATCAGTTATATTGGGCAGTAAATTTTTTATTCATTACGCCTTTGAGTAATGCTTTTCTTACTTTAAAAGCCTCGTCCTAACATATCACTTCAGTTTGATAGTACTTACTCTGATGCGCTAAAAAGGTACCCTCATAAAAATTTATGGTTGATAAAAATGTGACTAAAGTGTTATTCAAATAAAAACGCTGAAATTGAGATTAGGTAGGTTTACCCTCCATTAGATTTCCGTGATGGAGAATAAGAAGCTGGAAATGAAAAGAGGACAGTAGGTAGGAGCTGCATGGATTGGTGGAGATTCAAAATAAGGCCATGGAGAAAAAAAAAGACCCAGTAAGCTCAACAGAAAAAAAATAATAACAGTGCAGGTTTTTCTATCTTTGGCTATGTGTGTTTTTTATTCAGAATTACACATTTTCTGTGTCAAACGGCGAGTAGTAAAATGGAGGCAGGGAAAGGAGAGGAGGAACACAGGTGAAAGAGAAGAGGTGGGTGGAAGCAGAGCAGCAGACAGGACTATTGGACTGCTATGGATGTAGTGACTGGGAATCGATGGGAGAGGAAATGTGCAGAAAGTGGGGAGCAGGAGCTGTGACAGAGGAGGGTGGAATCGCCGGGCTGGAACCGCCGTATGACAGCAGGTGAGGAGATGAGGAGGAATGGGAGATGGGAGTAGAAAATCTGACAGAGGGAGAGAGAGTTATGAGAAAAGGTATGAATTCGGGCCGAGAGAGAAATGGAAAGTCGGAAGAGATTGGCAGAGGGACTGATACCGGCCTGTTGAAAGGAGCGAGATGGAGTCAGACAAGGAGAAGAGAAGAAATGTTGTTTGTGCCACAACTGCTGATGCGTCTCAAGTGATGATTGTACTATCATCTAACAGGAGATATACACACACAACACACACACACACAACCACACACATGCTTTTCTGAAAAGGTGTTGATATGAAAATGTTTTATTTCTGAGGACAAACATCCGCAGTGTATTTATTTATCATGGCTGCGCACCCTCTACCTCTCCCTCTTCCTTAGCTCCGTCTTCCTGTCTATATCTTTCTTCATCCCTCTCTGTGTGCATTGAGGGGTCACTAACTGGTGGTTCAGTGGATTAAAGGAAGCACAGATGGAGAAGCAGATGGAGAGAGTGATTGGCCATGTTTATGCCTTCTACCTGCGGTTTCTCCCTCCCTTTTTCTCCCTCCCTCATTCTCTCCTTTGTTCCCTCTCTCTCTTTTGTTTAATGAACGAAGATGGTTGCCGCGCTCTGGCTCCGAGACGCATTTTTATTTTGTGACAACACATTTTAAGGGGGAGTATAATGGCATACGGTACAATAAGTAATGAATGCGATATAATAAGGCAGAATTATGAGTCAGAAATATGACTTTTCCATCATAATGACAACAGGTCAGAATTCCTAGGAGATAATAAACAGTGTTCTGATATGTTGGCGGCTGTCAACGCATAAACTGTGCTGCTGCTGATGCACCAGATACACAACTGAGAATAGTAGCAAGCAGATTTGAGGAAATTAGTAACCCCCCCCCCAAAAAAAATGGAATTGCATAAAGATTTACTGCATTGTGCAAATATCTTAGGCACTTTAGAAGCTTAACTTCTCATCAGTCATACAAATACCTGGAGACAATTGTAAGAAAATGGCGATGACAGCTAATACTCATCTTAGAAACTTTATTTGTCCCCTGGGGGCAATTCAAAAGCACATAGAGCAGTTGGAGACTGAACGGTAGCAATGACTGTACATAAATAGCAGATATGTGTTCGTTAGAATAGGACAAAGATGAAGAAGACAGAGTAAAATATCATATTGACATTAATGTATGTGTGGTGCTAAGATTATACGAGGTGCATAGAGAAAAAGGCGGTACAACACAGATGGCTAGCATCTAGCATAAGAGACAAACCTTCACAGACTTTAGGAAAAACGTACCAACTAACACGCTAAATGTACAAAATGTATAAAACAGCTGGTCTATGAGTTAACTGGTCAATCACGGAGGCATCAACCTGGAAGCAAGATAATACCGATTGTATTTGAAGTGAATTTAGCAGTAAAAAAAAAACTGTTGCATTATTTCCAAAAGTGTCCTCAAATTGCTTTTAGAGTCTAAAACTTTTACAGCATCTTGTAGGAACCACTGGCCTTGGATCTGAGTACCAGAGGCAAGAAGGAAAAAAGAAAGTTAGAAAGAATTGGGAGATAAACGCATAGTTGGCTTCGGTGCTTTTCATAGGATCATTGACTCTAACAAAATATATAGAATATCTCTGGCCTCATCCTTCGCTTATTCTGCTTGTATGGTCCATCTGGTGCGTGCGACAGGCGTCAAATGATGCAATGGCATGCGACAGAGCCGGTGTGCATTGTACTGTCAATTTCTCCCATTGCCTGGCGTAACTGGGCTTCCATGCTTCCTTCTCACCAGCCCTCTGTCCTCTGTTTGCCTGGTAATGAGTCAGGTGCCGTGGTGAGGAAAATTTAGTCAGCTGTCTCCCTTATCAAAAACGCGTGCACGTATGCGTGTGTGTGTTTGTGTGGCTCTTAGTTATGTTATCTGTGATATAACAGGCCAACCACCTTCTTTTTTCCTCAAGTTAATGAGGGTTCATTTGCATTTTAGCCAAGAGCTTTTCCCCTCTTTCCCCCCACCCTCCTCCTCCTGCTGCTTTCTCTCTTTCTTGCTCTGTCCCTATTTTCTCTCCCCCTGCTCTCACTTTACTAAACCCTCCTCTGTTCACACTTAAATTCACTCACTTATTCTGACATGCACGCACACACACATATGCACACACTATCTCCCTCTTTCCCTCCTCCTCGGCTCATCAGTATTCATGACGCCTTCCTCTCTTCCTGTTCTCTTGTTTTTTTCTTTTTTTGCCTTGGCTCCAACCGTCTCCCTCAGAAACAGGGAGAGCGAGGAGGGAGAGAACGCAGAGGAAGAATAGAGTGGGGAGATAGAGGAAGAAGAAGGGAAGAGAAGGGAGAGATAAAGAGGCAGAGGCATGGAGAGTGTGTTTAGCTGTGTATGTAATTGGCCAATAAAAAAAAAGGGTCCTCGGAGGTAAACAGTTTAGCGGTTGGGGATTGGCCTCAGCAGGTAGCAGGGAGAGAAGATTATGAATATGTAAATGAGTATGCAAAAGACATTAAAGCGGGATCACCTGAGCTTGTTACATTATGACTCCAGGGTCTGGGATGTCAGCGACGGTGGCTAACACACTCACCACCATGCATTCTGATTTAACTGGATAATAGGGCCAGCCAACCAGCTGCGGCTATTTTTACACCCTCTTCTAAGGCGGAGGGAGTGATGATGAATTAAGAGTGGAAAGTGATGGGATAATTTTGTAGGCAGCAGGTTTTTAGTTTCAACATGTTGTGGCAGGGGAGCAGGGGAGTGTAGCCACGCTGCAACATACTTTGTCATGTTTAAATCTGATTCACTCACTGTCAAATTGCCTTTGTCTCCTCCCACCTCATGTGTTTTTTTCTTGTCAATCATCTTTTTTTCCCTCTATTTCTGCCCACCTCCGTCATCCTCGTCTTTTTCTGTCTGTCTCTCACATCCTCCCTTGGTCTGTCATTCGCCTCTTGTCTGTCTCTCCCTGTGCATCTTGTACAGATGCGACTATCCTGTCGTATGACGGCAGTAAGTTTATGAAAGTGCAGTTGCCTGTGGCGATGCACACCGAGGCGGAGGACGTCTCGCTACGCTTTCGCTCCCAGCGGGCCTATGGCGTTCTCATGGCAACCACATCCCGCAACTCCGCAGACACCCTTCGTCTAGAGCTGGATGGGGGCCGTGTCCGACTCACTGTCAACCTAGGTAAACACACTCACACACACATGTAGAATCTCAAACATTATTTTAATTACCCATCAGGGGAATGCAGCTGATACTGGCCTCATGGCTATTTCTTGCATAGAAATGTCATTAAGTGCTAATTAATAACTTAAAAATAAACTCTTCCAGATAATTCTGCTGTATTTATACTCAATCTACAGTATTCAAGGATTTCACCAGCTCTGGCGGATGCATTTAAGCATTTGTGTGACACATATACAGCTTATGTATGACTATGCACTCGCACAAATATACGTAGGTGAAGGTTTTTGTGTTGAACAGAGGGTCAAGCCTCAAGCTGCATTCTCTGCTCACTCCCAGGAGACCTGTGCATCCCTGACATCTTCAAAAATCAACACAAGGACTCACAAACTGTTCAAACACACACACAAATACTTTACACCACACATAACAGCAGGAAAAGCTCCTCTTTTGCACATTTCTCTGCCTCAGTTTAACTGCTTTAACACACTTTTGCATAAATTCAAATACATTCGCACACATGCTTACAGAGGGGTGCATGTGTTGGTCTCTGGTTGTCTGCAGCCACGTCTCTATTCTGCGGTTGACGCCACACGACACACCAAGGCATGTTGGGTAAATTTCAAAAATAAATAAAAGTAAAAGGGCTGAATCTTCCGACCATTCGCGGAGATTTGCGCTCTGGATGGGCGACAAAAATCATGGGATGTGTTCAGTGTCATTAGACAAACTGACACACATGACCCATCTCAGTCTCCCGCCGCTTTTGATTGGTGACTGAAACTGTCGCTCAGGCCAGAGCGGCCAATGAGCACACTGCTTATGCTGTGACACACCGCTCGCCTGAAAAAAAAAAAAAAGCAAAGATCCACCAATTTTCATTCAGAATTTTCCTCTTCCCTCCAAGAATCCACCTCACAGAAATTCTATTTGCTGCACACTGTTGTAAGAAAATGCACAGTCCATCTTGTGACGAAGGAGAGTGTGTGTTTTCTCAGCAGTGTGTGTTCGTGTATACATATATGCATGCAGGGTGTGTCGATGCGAGCGTCCCCAGGGCGTGGAGAGTATGTGTATGTGTGCAGCATTAACCCTCTGCTCTGCTCTCCCTCCAGACTGTATCAGGATAAACTGTACAGCCAGTAAGTGATCCTCCATCTCACCTAACTCCTCCCCCTTTCCTCTCCCCCCTCCTCAGTATGTGTGCGTTTTCTAAGTGTGCGCGCTTTGTCGTCTGTCTGACTCTTTCTCACTATCTTCCCCATGCCACTCCATTTGATCCTAATCTCTTATTCAACATATCTTTGTACCATGTGTCTGTGTGCAGATACGCGTGTGCGTTGGACAGGGGAGCTGCACATATGCGTTAGTGTCTGCATGTTCAGCTACACTGCAGGAGAGGTGCGATTTTTGCTGAGGGCCAGGGTTTTCCAGGTCGGCCATTTTAGCAAAGACAGATAGACGGAGGAGAGGAGGACGGTGGGGGTTGAGGGGAGGAGAGAATAAAAGAGAGAAGAGGAAGAGGAACAGATTTTTGTGCGAGGCGTTCAGGTGAAATTAGGTGTGCAGAAAGCGGTAGCTGGTGGATGAATGCAACCCAGAGCTGCAGGCTAATTACTTCTCCTTCATGCCGTAGACAAAAGACGCGTTATCCCTCTGTTTCTCTCCGTCGCACCTTCATCCCAACGTCTGTCGGGTTGTTTTCTTTGTTTGCTTGCTGTTTCTCTCTAAACTGTACAAGAGGGATTTTAGGATAGTGTTTCATTTAGTGGCATGTTTGTGTGTGAATGAGTGAGTGCATTCTTTTCATTGCCCATCTGTGTCTGTGTGTTTTCTGGGTGTGTTTTCCTGAGCGAGGGTGAGTGTGTGTGTATGTGTTTCTGTTCATGCTGCTGTGAGTGGAGCTGAATCCCTGATGAAGTTTAATTCCCTCACGTGGAGTTTCTCTCTGTCACGACCACAGAGAAAGCGAGAGAGAGAGAGAAAGAGAGGGAGGCGAATGCTCTGTAGAGGTGGTGAAATGGACGACTGCAGTTGCCATAGAAACCCTACTAGCCACACAGCACTGTTGCTATCCCGCATGTCTGCTGGCCAATTTTAGACCGGTTGTCTCAATGAACATTTCAGTAGGCATCCACTTTTCTGGCACACTGTGTGCATACAATAAATTATACATTTGATATTCAAGGGGGGAGAAAAAAAATTTAACAGCCAGGCGGCACCGAAATAGTCCACTCAGCAGTCAAATAAAAGCCTTGGCATGGGAGCGATTGGAGGCTTATCCGTCAGAAAAGCCATTTGTTACTTGGAGCTAATGAAATATGAAACGCTTTTTGTCATTTTGTTTTCATTATCCTGCTTTTTTTTTTTATCATCTCCAGTAGCTTATGCCATTTGGTTCAAATTGTGCTTCTCCTGAAACAAACAGCCCCTCTCGTCTTTCTGTTGTTCTCATGGTTGTCTTTTGGTTTAACCTCACACAGCGCAGGCTGTCTGCCGACCACCGACTTAACTCACTATGCCAAATGCTCTTTCAACGCTGACCCAAAATAGGAGTGCATGTGTGTGTCTTTATGTGCGTTTTTTGCCTCTCCCTCTTTCCCAGGTTGACACAGATCACTGCCGCACTTTCACATCAGTCTGCTCGTTTTTTGAGTGTTCAGTTACATAGGCAAAAAACAGACACACTCTCTTAAACTCACACATACATACACATATTTTCTCCCTCACTCAGTGCCAAGCAGTGATCCATGGTAACAGGATGAGATGCTCATGCCCAGAGCACAGCTGAGTCTCCTCAGGGGAACCCTGTGTCCTCTCTGAACACACAACACACTCTTTTAGCTTTAGAAAACCAACACACACAGGCGTTTCTATCTGCCATTTGGATTTCATTCTCATTTGTTTAATTATGTCAGCATGCCTGTGTGTCTCTATCATTCTTTACCTCTTTACCTGTGTGTGTTTGTCTTTGTGTGTGTGCGTGTGTGTGTGCCTGCCTCCATGCCTCCATGATTGATGTAGGCATGCTTGACATTTTCTGCTGCAGAATCCGTTCGGGTCAGTTTGCTTCTCACCTCCCCCGTCATTACCTCCTATAGGTCACTGTAAGCAGACTCAGTCACACTTCTCAAACCAAAAGGGCTTACAGAAAGAAAGGAGGGGTTGTATGTGTGTGTGTGTGTGTTGGAAGGTGGTGGGTGTTGCGTTCAAGGTTGGTGGGGTGCTTGTAAAGAGTAGCAGCGAGGGGACACTGAGGTTTTGGGAACAGTCAGTCTGTCAAATGTGTGCAGTCAACTATGTGAAGTTATGAGCTGGTAGATGGGCAGAGAGAGAGAGACATCATGAGAGGACAGCTCAGCTTCTTTCATTCTGCTGCACATCAGCACCTTGGAGAGCGCTAGGATGCTCCACTGTGCCTCCAGTGCCACCGTGAGGCTCGAAGCGGCATTGCACTTTTGAAAATACATAGAAATAAAGCTCCCACATTCAGGCACGCGGACGAATACATATCATGTCTGTGGAGGCGAGAAGTTTGTAGGGTGGTCAAGTGGGGTGCGAATGTGCGGTCTGTTTATGTGTGGGTTGTTGGTGGTCACCATAGCGGCGCGATCTGTCCACAGATGGATTGTCTCAGCGGGGGCCTGTTGTGACTCACAGTCTCCATCTTAGGCACCCATAGCATCCATTTCTGTTAATCTTTCTGTCTGTCTGTCTGTGTCACATCATCTGTCTCTCTGGTGTATCTGCAGCGAGACTTGTCTATCTGTGGAGAGAGTGTGTTGACACAGAGGTGTTTGTCACCCCGGGATATGTATGATTCCTCCCCCTCTCTGCTGTTAGCCTCCATTTCCTCAGTTTCTGTCCTTAAATTTTTATTCAACCTGCCTGGCTCTCTGCTGCTGCTTCTCCTCCTTCTTGTTCTTTTGGTTCTCTTTCTCTGTCCCTGTCTCTCTACATCTCTTTCTCTGTCTCTCCCCACCTCTCTGTGCATTATGTTAATGGTGCTCTGGGCTATGTGTAGGTAAAGGCCCAGAGACTATCTTTGCTGGGTCGGGCCTCAATGATAATGAGTGGCACACGGTGAGGGTAGTCCGGCGTGGCAAGGGCCTCAAACTCACCGTGGACGACCTGCAGCCCGTTGAAGGTAACCATAGCAGCTTACCTTAAAAATATTCCCTATAAAACGGCACCACGTCTTGATTTGGTGCTTGTATTCTGTGTTTTATTTGAAAAATTGATGGTTGATATTTTTTTTTAGCATAAACTGATATAATTCTAAAAGACCATCATTAGGGGTTTTATTTCTCTTTTAGAGAACATCTGTACCTGTGTAAGTGAAAATAATCATTCTGCATTATGACCTCAACAGTATATCTCTGCACGAGTATTTACATTAGTGCTAGTGTATGTTACATCTACTACTAGCACTCTGTTAGAGGTCAAATGTTGACTTTAGAAATAGGATTAGTTGTAATTTTAGTATTGAACAGCACCACTTGAAACCCAACTTTCCGTAGCCCTCACCTCTCAAGTTTACCCCCGCCACCAGGTCAGATGGCGGGCGACCACACCCAGCTGGAGTTCCACAATGTGGAGACGGGCATCGTGACGGAGAAGCGCTTCATGCCCGCCGTGCCGTCCAATTTCATCGGCCACCTTCAGGGCCTGACGCTGAACGGCATGCCCTACATCGACCTGTGCAAGAACGGCGACATCGACTACTGCGAGCTCAATGCCGTTATCGGTTACAAGAGCATCGTGGCCGACCCCGTCACCTTCCGCTCCCGCTCCAGCTTCGTCACGCTGCCCACGCTGCAGGCCTACTACTCCATGCATCTCTTCATGCAGTTCAAGACAACGTCCCCAGATGGTCTCATTCTCTTCAACAGAGGAGACGGCAATGACTTCATAGTGGTAGAGCTGGTTAAAGGGTGAGCTGGACAATAATCCAATGAGCCACTGCAATGTATCTTCAAATTAAATATAAAAAAAAACATAAAAATGATAAGTGTAAGCAACTAAAGGGAAAATGGATGAATATGCTGTTTTTATGTTAAGATCCGTCCTGCTGAAATTAATATACATGCCCAGTTTTTCTACTTTTACGAGGATTTAATGCTAAGATTGGCCTTGGTTTACAAAAAAAAAAGTATTTAATATGAAAAATTCACAAGTCAAGCAGCTCTTTTTCTACTAGATAGATAATAATGCCCTGAAGTCTGTGGCCCTGTGCTGTTTTTCATCACACATACGATTAGTTCGCCTTTCCTCCTCCTACAGTTTTTTTTTTAATCCCCTCCTCTCTGATTTTCTTGCTCCTTCTTCTTTCAGCTACCTTCATTACATCTCTGACCTGGGCAACGGAGCTCACCTGATCAAGGGCAACTCCAACAGTCCTCTCAATGACAACCACTGGCACAACGTGCACATATCACGAGACACTAACAATCTCCACACGGTCAAGATTGACACCAAAGTCACCACGCAGACCACCATGGGCGCCAAGAACCTCGACCTAAAGGGTATGCAAAAATAAAAGCTGCTATACTTTAATTATAGGAGCTTTTATGGGGGTAGAGGGACACTCATATTTGATAATATATACAATACATACATAAGGATGCTTGTGCTTCCATGACTTTGTTTTGACAAAGAGTGAACATGTTCTCATTAGTCCTGAAATGATTAATAGGTTAAAGGAGAGGAAGTGACATTTGGGAAACAGACTTATTTGCTTTCTTAATGAGAGTTAGATGAGCTGACTGATACCACTGTCATGTCTGCATTAAAAATAATAACAACATACCAAACACCTCCAAAGCTGACTAATTAACACTGTATATCTTGTTTTTTAATCAATACAAAATATAATGTTATAAACAAATTTGTTATTTTACGAAGGGGGGGTTGTGTGGCAGACTATTTCCTTGCTGATGAGCTCAGAGGCAGTTTTTGTTGCCTTCAGGCAGAGCCATGCTAGCTGTATCTCTCCATTTCCACTCTTTGTGCTGAACTGAGTTAACCGTCTCCTGGGGGAAGCTACATATTACTGTACAGATATGAGAGCGGTATCTACGTTATAGTCTAACTCTCATTAAAAAAGCAATTAAACATATTTCACGGGAAAAATTAATGAGCAACGGCATGCATAATCGATTAATCATTTGTAATTTATCAAGCAAAAATTACCAGCTATTCACTGCCAGATATTCACTAGTATCATATCACTGCAAACTGAATATATATATTTGGGTTTTTTGCTGCCGGTCCGATAAAACAAGCAATTCTAGGGCACTGGGCTCATGGAACTTGTGACAGAAAAATTTCACAACTAGGTTAGCCCATGGAGAAAGTAATAATGTACTGCAGTCACATTTCTGATGCTAGCAATAAAGCACTGCGACTGGTTCATAAAGCTGCCATTCATTGTGTTGTTCGTCGACAGGTGATCTGTACATTGGGGGCGTTTCCAAAGAGATGTACCGAGACCTGCCTAAGCTGGTCCACTCCCGTGAGGGATTTCAGGGTTGCCTAGCAACAGTTGATCTAAATGGCCGGCTCCCGGACCTTTTGGCTGATGCCTTGGCAACCATGGGACAAGTGGAGCGAGGTTGCGAAGGTGAGGTGCAAACACATCAGCAGATCTGTTCCGATCCCCATGTCCTTACTGCTTTTTTGTTTCGGTTTTCATTTGACTCATGCTCTCTGTTATTAGGATAACCCACTAACCCAGCTCTTGGTCTGTTAGATATAAATTTTACTCTCTCCTGTCATCTCCTTCCTCAGTCTTTCTGCACATTGTCTTTTCTCTCTCTGTTCCACTCTTTCAGCAGTTCACAGGCATCTGTGTGCATTGACTAACCATCTAACTTAATTTGCTTGTTTGCTTTTTTGTTTGGCTGACAAAAGTTACATTGATGAAAGCTGACTTGCAAGGTATATCGCTTTGTGTGAGCATGTGAGACACGTGTGCGAGGGTGACAAAATGTGAGTGTGTATGTATGTGCGTGTGTAAGTGTGTGCGTATGCGTGTGATAAAACTACCCAGTGGTGTCCAGTGTTGTGTGGATCCCAGTGATCCAGAGTCAAAGGTCAGAGGTGACCTGTCCTCGCCCAGCCACCGTAGTGACTTCATCACTGTAGTGACATTACCACCGCTTGACTTGAGTTAACCACAGCTCCACCACCTGGGTTGCCTAGCAGCATGCTCTCTAACCCCTCCTACTGACTCCCAACCTAAACTTCAATACTCCATGTGTGAATTACTTCACACCCTTTCCTCCGTGCCTAATGTTAGAACTGCAAGAAAGGACAACTTTCTCCTCCTGTGTGGTTTTAGCATGAGGCAGGGAGAGAACGGTGACAGACCGTTGAAGAAAGAGTATTGAGATGAAGGCCTTTAAACATAACCCTGCCCTCTTATGTTTAACTCCTCCTGTCCTTGCCCCACTCATCTAGCCTCACCACCTGCATGTTTTCCACATTTGGCTCTTTTCACCTGTTATCACAGATTCCAATTTGAGTTCAGTTCTGTTTTTATGGACAATCAAGCATTTTCTGTTAATGTAAAGCTAAAAGAATGGAAGCCTATCCACAACATCCTAGTCTCACTAATACTACTAATCATCACACCATTACAGCACAACAGTCTTACTCAGCCATTTCAAAATGCAAAATGTTTCAAGGAAGTAAGATCTAAAAATGACCATACTTTGCTGGCATAGTGTTGTTGAACACACTGGGCTCCAGGCAAAACCAAAAAAAAAGTGTGTTTTTGTTCTCTTCCCCTAACTTTTTCACCCTTCCAAACCACCACATCTGTCACTGCAGGTCCCAGCACTACATGCCAGGAAGATTCCTGCTCAAATCAGGGAGTTTGTTTGCAGCAGTGGGAGGGTTTCACCTGTGACTGCAGCATGACTTCATATGCTGGACCACTGTGTAATGACGGTGAGTCTCTGCTTTTATTCTTGCTCATTCTCAGACTCAGATAGATTTGATTTTTTTTTCTTTTTTCGTCATGAAGTCTGCTTCAAGTTTTACCGTGATTATATGGATGTAGAATATAGAGAATCTGGTTCAATTTTTGCAATTGTAGGTATTATGTAACAGTTTTTTTTATCTGATTTAACTGTGGTACAAAAATATCTCCTCACCTTAAACATTTCAAAAAATGTCAATAACACACATAATCAAATCTTTACCCAAGTGTACGACTGCAAATTTAAAACTGCTGCACTTGGATGATTTGGTTTCAACCACAAAAATCAAAGCTTTTTTTATGTGCATTTTATCAGAGCCACCACAGGGGGGCACTGTCAACTGTTTATTCTGAAATGGCACAAAAATAACATCTCCTCAACTGGCTATTATAGCCTGGTACATTTCTGTAACATCAAATAAAATTAGCTTTGATTTTAAATGCTAAACTAAATTATCCTCTGCAGCCTCAAAAGCGAGAATTATGATCGTTTTTGTAGCCACCCTATGTGTCAAACAATTGTGCGAGTTGTTATTTGTATGAGTCAGGTATCACAGTCAGCCTCCTGCAGTCATGTTGATAAATCATTTGGGAAACACAGATATTTTTTTCGCTCATGTAGGAGGAACAATCATAATGTGGAAGGCAAGTCAGCGGTGACATTTTACCGTGTTTGTTGTATTTTTGTCTTGCAATATGTTCTGTTAAACATTTAGCAGAAAGTAGGTGGAGATTCCATGTGCGGTAGGAAAACTCTGATGATAGATAGCACTGTTGTGGCACTCAGACCTTCCTGCAGTTACATTTTTTTTGTCTGTGTGGACCAGCTGGGACCACGTATATCTTTGGCCGGGATGGAGGCGTGGTGGTTTACACGTGGCCCCCTAATGAGCGTCCCAGCACCAGAGCGGACAGGCTCGCCCTCGGGTTCAGCACCCAACAGAAGCATGCGATTCTGCTCCGGGTGGACAGTGCATCTGGACTGGGAGACTATCTTCAGCTGCAGATAGTAAGTGTACACAATCACTTTAAACACCAAGCCAAAGAACCTGTCAGTCAGCGTTCATATGCAAATCGATTATACATATTCGCTTTTCCTTGAAGGATGCATTTCTACAATTAAAAAAAAGTATGTAACCTTTATTAATTATAATGTTTCACAAGACACTTTTGATTAGTGACCTGTGCATTTGTGTGCTCTCTGATAAGGGTGCACACTATGATCCCACAATTCACCACCAGTTCAGTTGTTGAATTCAGCATGAATAATATTATTATTCATTTCAAAACATCACGTAGTTGTAGCCAAAACTTGCACAGATGGTTATAACTCAGTCGCATATCCTATTTGATGAGGCCGACAAGAACAATACTGCATTATCTGTCATTCAGATTAAATATTATGTAATTTTACAGAAACACCACACAGACATACTTCTTTCTTCCAGCAACGAGGAAACGTTCAATAATATTATGTCATATCTGATTTGTGTGCAGCTGGCCTACATGCTTACATTACTTGATTTTTTTTGGTTCATTAACTGCATTGCTCCTGATTGTAACTGTAATGTGGAATTGTTGACGCTGCTTATTTGCTCTTCATGTGTGTGTAAAGTGACACCAACAAAACAACTGAGCTCCATTCAGCCATGTATTTGTATTCATCTGAGTGGCTGGATGGCGTTATTAATCTACCATGTCTCAGTGAGCGTTCATAAACATATTTGCAGTCATAAGAGACATATGGCTATTACGGGCAAATACTGGAAATACACCGTTCAAAAGTTTGGGGTCACTTAGAAATGTCCTTATTTTTTAAAGAAAAGCTGTTTTTTTTTTCAATGAAGATAAGATTAAATGAATCAGAAATCCAGTCTAGACATTGTTAATGTGGTAAATGACTATTCTAGCTGGAAACGGCTGATTTTTAATGGAATATCTCCATAGGGGTACAGAGGAACATTTCCAGCAACCATCACTCCTGTGTTCTAATGCTACATTGTGTTAGGTAACGGTGTTGAAAGGCTAATTGATGGTTATAAAACGCTTGTGCAGTTGTGTTAGCACATGAATAAAAGTTTTCATGGAAAACACAAAATTGCCTGGGTGACCCCAAACTTTTGAACAGTGGTGTAAGTTACACAAGTGTGTTAGCTCTTGACTGGCATTGGGTAATAATCACCACATTTATTATTACAGTTAAGTGTCACAATTACCTCTGTAGCAACTGATTAATAGTATTTGTATTGGAAATAATCAGAAAATCATGGATTGTGATGGAGTCGTATTTATTTAGCATATTACAAACGACTTTTAAGTGCAATCAATAACATAAATAGATCTGACGAGCATTATTATGGCTTCTGTTTTATTCATTCTACCAGCAGCATGTTTGAGAGTATGGAGTGACATTATTTTAACAAAGGCTTGCGTAATAGCCTGCTCCATTTGAAATGACTGCTCTCATTTCCAGAATGCGGTTGGAAACCAAAAGAGTAACTGTTTTGTTTTTCATAGAAGTACAGAAGTTGCTTGGGACTAAACTTTATTTTCTCACCAGCTCTTTCTTAACTGCACCCAACTCAAATACGTCTCCGCAACTTTAGTGTAGTTAATTACAGCTTTAGAGCTGCTGGTGAAACAATGTTAACTGAAGTAATGAAATAAGCCCACACAGCAATCTCGAAATGATCATATTGATGAAGCTAAAATTAACCCTCTGAACCTCAAGCAGTTGAAGCTGAAGGGTTTTTTTTTTTTCCTGTTGCATTTTCACTAACTGCCTGCTCATTCTTCACTGCATAGATTCAAATAATATAAAATCCTGCATCTCTATGGAAACAGCACAAACAGAAGCAGAAGTTAAGAAAGCTCAAAAATGTCTTTGGCACACTGTGGCAAAAATAGAATTCCATAAATCATTAAAAAGAGTTGAATTTCTTTGATTTATTTTATAATAGATGAATACAATTCAACCAATATGTAAAACATTCTTCCAATACTGAAAAAAATATGACTGCATACTATAGATACGTTACTGCATACATTTTTAATATGTTTCCATATTTGTCTCTTATCTGCTCTGTGCAAACACAGCCTCCACTTCAGCCCAGTTTAAAGCTCCCTGAATTTTTGCCACGTGGCTGATTATCATACCCGTGTTACTAGTAGTTTCACAGTCACGCGAGCAGAGCAGAATTTATTGTCTAGCTAGTGCACGAGGTTTATAATTGTCAGATTTTTAAATGGGACATGTAAATTTAGTCATTTCAATGAAATATCACAATCCCAACTTAGATTTGGATAATTTCCCAATGGATCGACATGCAAAAGATAAGTAGTTTCAGAACCATCAAAAAATGAAAAATCCAATGATTTGTTCAGTTTTTACAGTTCCTTGCTGTGATGAATTGCCTGACGAATTGTTTTATGTCAAATATACTATGCCTTCTGAACCCTGTGGCTGGGTTTGAGGTTCACAGGGTTCAGCCAGTTAGAAAGCCACTATGTCAGTTTTAATTGCTCACTTCCCACTTTCAACTGCTGGTATTTGTACAGACCCATTTTCTCCATTATAAGAGAGACTCGGCTACAATGTCAACATACAGTAGTCATTACAAAAGCAACAACACACAGTCAGAGGGGAGCATACGCTGTCTAACATATAGTGCAATAATACTGAAAGACGTGAAAGAATGAATATTCCTGCATTTCTAAAAGAATGACACATCTGAAAAAACCTTTTCACGTCTCTCTTCCACTCTCACAGGACAAGGGCAACATTAGAGTAGTATTTAATGTTGGCACTGATGATATCAACATCGAGGAGAGCTCCAAGTTTGTCAACGATGGGAAGTACCACATAATTCGGTTCACCCGCAGTGGTGGCAATGCAACCCTCCAACTGGACGACCTGCCGGTCATAGAGCGTTACCCCTCAGGTAGGCCCTGACCCGTCCACATAAGCCCAACCCACTGACCCATCACAGCACTGCCTGACCTGGGGCAGAGCTACCCACACCTTAGTCCAAACCAACCCACCTCCTGATTGATGAACCACATCAGTGTTCCTTTCGATGTTTATATTCAAACACTGAGGTTGAGAAATATAATTGCAACTTTGTTTTATGTTATTGTGTTTGACTTGAAATGAAATGTGATCTGACATGAAACGTGAGTTTTTAAACCATAAAATGAGATAGTTATTACAATAGATTGTATACTAGCTAGCTATGTCATGTTAGGCCTGTTAAATAGTGTTAAAGGTAATTTATGAAAATAGTCAATTCAGGTGTCAGTTGTTTTTCTCACCATAAAAGAAAATAATAACAGTTGGTGCATTTTTGGACAAATAATAATTTAAAAACTTGTCATATTTTGAGATAAATGTTTAACTAGAGAGAAAAATAAGAAAAAGAAAAAAGTGTATTTTGTTGAATATAGTCTTTGTTTATTTTATATTTGTTGGTTTTTATGTAACCAATAAGTGTTATAAGTGGTAATCTTAGCTAGTAGTCTTTAACATAATGAGGTCCTGGCTTCAGGTAGCTAAAATGCTAAATGCTAGTTGTTGTGAGGTGTGTGTGAGGGTTCTTCCTGTATGTAACTCTAAACTCAGTCAGTCATATAGAGAGTATGTGGCAGCTGTAACTTTATTTCCCTGTGCTCTTGCAGATGTTAACCCCTGAAATGTCTCTTTAAATTAAACCCAATGAACAGAGAGTAAGAGTCCGCTCACTGGAAACAACGAATTCAGCTCCTATTCTCTTAGCACATCAAGCTTTACCGTAACACAGTGACATGCTAACAATGAGCAGACCATTACTTTCTTTTCATTGCTGTTCTTTTTGTATCCAGCTCCTGTACCACGTTTGGATGTGCGTAATTACTACTGTGTTTTCATCTCTAAATTAAAGGCAACATTGATAACGAGCGCCTGGCCATCGCCAGACAGCGAATCCCCTATCGGCTCGGTCGAGTAGTTGACGATTGGCTACTCGACAAAGGTAAAAACCCTGATTAAAATTCCTTAAAACTTTGAGCTTAAAAAATACAATTTGAAGACAGTTGACTATATTGTGCACCATCAACTAACATCTAAAAATCTAAATCCATAACTAAGTATTTAAAAGTTGGGCAGCTGTAGTGTGTAATACTGTGTAAACTGTAGTGCCTGTGAACGTATCTTGTTAGTGTGTATCTGATAATATCAGGTTAAAGGGACGATGGAGAGATTTAAATGTGAATAAATCAGAAAATAGAAAAGAAGTACTGATAAAAGATGCTTTATTAAGACTGGTTAATAATTTTGTTTATTATCAAATTGTAAACAATAAAGCATTTACTAAAGATTATATGTTGAAAAACATTTTTGTAATCAAATTAAAGTACATGCAAAGTATTGTGACATGTAAGAATTATGTAAATTTGAAATGACTAATAGAGCAATGCTTTTTTTTGAAAAAAAATATGTAAAAGTTTTCCTCCTAAACTTCAGCAGAGCTCCTTAAATTAGCCTCTAGTCCCTTTAACAGTGAGCAGTGCTAGAGCTTATAACCTGTGCATGCTTCATAGGGCTGACAACAGTTCTCTAGATCTGTGTCTCTCTGTCTGCCTGTCTGTCGCTCCTTCAAATACAATGTCGTGTCGCACAGCCATCACCATAGCAACCATCTGTCAGCCCCGTCTTCTCGGGGCCCTCTGACTCTCCTCATCTGCTGCCTCCTTCCTCCTTCTGTTCTGTGCCTCTTCATCCTCCTCCTCGACTTCTCGGGCTCCTCACCCCTCTCCTCACCCGTGTCCCCCCTCCCCCCTCCTCTTCTGTTCTCACTCTTTATCTCTCTCAGTCTTTCTCCACGGTTTCTCCACGGCTTCGATTTTTGCTCTGCCATGCTTAATCTATCCCATCCTCTTCACCGTGGCTTGGGGGGTGGTGGATTGTGTAACACTCAAACACTCTTGTGTGTGTATGTATGCACGTATGTGACTGCCGGTATGTGTGTGCGTGTGACTGTATCGGCGTGCGTCTGTCCACCTTTTCTTTTCCCGGTGCGCGTTTGGTTGCATGTGTGTTTAGGTCGCCAGCTGACCATCTTCAACAGCCAGACGACGGTGCGGGTTGGTGGAGGCGAGCGAGGCGCAGCCATGTTCCAGGGGCAGCTGTCTGGCCTTTACTACAACGGCCTCCGCATCCTCAACATGGCCGCCGAGGGCCACCCGCACATCAGGGTGGAGGGCAGCGCGCGGCTGGTGGGCGACATGCCGTCCTCCTCCATCACCCCGCAGTCCAGCGCTGCGGCCGGAGGCAACCGCTCCGACTCTGCCCCCTCCATCAGCGACATCACGACCACCACGGCCACCAACAGGAAGCAGGGCGCGACTCAGCAGGTCGGAGCACAATCACATCTGCAAGCTTTTCTGCGTCGAAACCCATTAAATCCATGTGTGGTCATACAAAGATCTGCTGTTCAGATGTAGTTCCTCAGATATCATGTGTGTCTAATCACCACACTGCAATCATCCTTTCGTGTGGCAATAGGTAATTAAAAAGCGGTAATTTGCTTTGATAAGTTTCTTTTCGAATTCAGTAAGAGGATTAGCGTGCGCGCAGCCCCACTAATCAAGGACTAGAGGATAGCGAGATATGTCAGGAGGAGTGGGATTGTTTTAAACTCCACTCAAGGCGAGGCGAGTTAATTCATGTCACACATTTCATATGCGGAGGCAAATCGAATTGTTTCACGCAATGCTTTACAGACATTGAACAGGAAAGTGCACTGTAAGGCATTACAAATTATTGATAAAACAAAAATGAATAGAAAGTAGAAGGCAGATAATGGTGACTGCTCAAGATCCAGAAGAGAGGAGAAAAGTTTTTGAGCAATTTTTTCAGGCTTTTTACTAATAAGTAGCAAAAATTTGGCATGATGCGTCCCAAAAGACCCCAGAGTGAAACTCATACAATTTCATGGCTGACATCTTAGACCCCTAGACCAACAGGACACTCCAGCATTAAAGATTTAAGTCGAATTTAAAAGCAGGCAATGCAAGAGCAAGTCCTATAACCTAGATGTTTCTTGCAGCTCTGTGGAAAATGATAATACTTTTAGTGAAACCTTCCATCACATATATAAAACTCACCGTACAAGTACTATAAACTATTTTTTGAGCTGTATATTTCTATAAAAGGATTAAATAATGTCCTATTTGACACAAAAAATGAAACGTCTTGAAAGAAAACATACTGCTGTGAAAAAAATACTTTTTCTAATTTGCTATGTCTTTTCGAAAGTCCTGCTTGATTTTCTTCTTTCTGAACAGTGATTAATAGTTTTTCATTTGCCCTGTAACACCGTCTATATAAAGACTGACATGTCAATCAGAAAAACTGACCCAGAAATATTTAATGGACCGAGGCCTTGCATACACATATCATATTCCTGCTGCAGCACGTTGACATAAATGGATTAGATGGCAAATTCTCAGCTAAGTGGTCCCTCCCCACTAAATTACTGGAGGAGAAATGTTTGTGCTAATGGAGGGTGTAATAGCTTTTCCATAATACGCGTTTAGTAAACTGATGTAAATGGGACAATAGAAACACATAAATGTTATTGAGGCATATTTATAGCGGCTGCAACTGCAGACTCGATGCTAATGTCAAAGGATGCATTATCAGTAGGTACACCACAGGCTCTTTTGCTCTATTGTTCAGATCACTAGTGAGAGGCTGTCAGGGTCTTTTGTGGGCGTCTGTGTGTACTGCGGTTCTTCTTCTGTGTTATAAAACTGTGCGCCTGCCGCACTGAAAAAGTTTTTTTTTTTTTTTTCCCAGTGATACAAGTTGCCATGGAGATAGTGAGCCCCACTACCCGCTGCTTGCTTTCTCTCTCCCATCCAGACTCCCACAGAGACCAGCTCCTCTGTGTATGAACCGCCAGCTGTTTCAGACATAAATAATAGAACGCGGAGAGCTGTGAGCTAAGCCTCAGGCATCAATAATGGATATGAGAGCTGGATGGATAGCGCTGCAGAGTGACAGCGTTGTCACAGGGGCTTGTTTTCACACCTCACCTCTCAATCTCCCCCTGTTTATGTGCATGCGGTTGAACTATTCCTGCTCTTATGATTTGCTGTTGTCAGTACTAAATCTGGGATGCATAGTTGTGGTCATTATCACTGCATGAGAACTAGGTCAGACCCACTATATGCTCGATATACTGCAGAGTGTGTGTGTGTGTGTGTGTGTGTGTGTGTGTGTGTGTGTGTGTGTGTGTGTGTGTGTGTGTGTGTGTGTGTGTGTGTGTGTGTGTGTGTGTGTGTATGCTCGTCTGTGTTAGTCGAATCACTCCTGTTGGCCCTCAAACTCTTTTGTGTGTGTGAGTGTGTTTGTCTTGTTTTAGAAGAATCTACAGCATCCCCATTGAGGCTGCCTAGTGTTGCCTGGCAACCAGCCTGGCCTTAACCAGCACACACATAAAACGCAGTGATGAACACAGAATGCGCACACACACAAACACTCAGGTGGATCGAGAACAATACGCTTGAATTGCAGCACATTGCATCAGAGGCGGGGCGGTGAGAGATGTCTTACAAAGGTGCTACGGGTCCAAGCAATTTATCGATTTCACGAACACGCCTCGAGTTCGGGTGTGTGCTGAAGTGGATCAGCCTAACTCGCCCCATGGGTTTCCTCCTACTGTCGGTACTTTGTGCAGTAAGAATGCGTTATGTGCTTCTTCCTGAAGTCCACAGTGTGTTGATTTCCTCTTTTGTGTGTTGAAAACTGGAGGAAATTAATAATGCATGACAACCGAGCAACCAGCGAGGAGCGAGGAGAGGGAGAGATTGTGTGAGAGTGCGAGTGTTTATGCTAGAGGCTGCTCTGAGTCACAGAGCTTGAGTTTGGTTTTGATGTTCGCTGTCTGTCTGCGGATTCGTGTTTGTGTGCATCCCAGTTGTTGTGTATGTGTGTACCTGTGTTTGATGGCAAGACTGATGGAAGAAACCTGAGGCTCAAAGCGGTCGCCCGATTGGCCATCGGGAATCGGCTGACCTAGCCACTTCCACAAGCTCTCTGAAGGACTATTTCTCATTTGCTCTCCTGTTCTTTCCTTGCTACCTTCTTCACTCCCTCCACATCTTTCACACCTTTGTCTCCAGCTTAGGTTTTTTTTTTCCCTCCTCTCGCTATCCATCTTCTGGAGATACTTTCTCCCTCCTCTTGCTCTCGCTCTCCTTTGTGCTCTCTCCCTCCATATCTTTCCATATTTACTCATTCCTCCCCCCTCCTCCTCTCTCCCTCCCTCCCTCCCTCCCTGTCTGTGGTTGAGCTCCAGTGATAGGCTGTTAATGCAGGCGGTGTATGAGTCTATCTCACCATCTGCAGTAGTGGAGCTAGCTCCTCTTCTCCTCTCTCATCAGGATCTCTTCATCAGCCTGCCAACTTCAGCCTGATCTGGTGTGCGCCTGTGTGTCTGCGTAGATGTGTTTAAATAGAAACAGAGCAATGGAGCATGTTTGGCTATTATAGAGTTTGTGTGTGTACATGTGTGTGCGATTTCCAGTTGTGAAAGTAGCAGACAAGCTGTTGAATCTTCTGCAAGAGTGTGGTGAGGACAGAGTGCCGCTACTATGTGTGAACTAGGCAGTCAGGGAGGGATGGACGGCCGCTGGCACTGTTCGGCTGCTCAGGTAGAGATTTTGCTCTTTAAGCATGCAGATATTCTGTCTCTTCATGCTCTCTCACTTCCTGTCTCTTTCCTCCTGTTTCTATTTTTTCCCCTCCCTGTCGGTGTCCATCTGTGTCCATCATTATGTCAGCATGCTCTATTCATAGACTATGAAAAGATGGGGAACAAAGAGGGAGGGACGGAAGGAGGGTGAGGTGGAGGGGCGGAGGTTTCTTGGGCATGCATTGCTTTAGCACATCTTCTGTGAACTTCAGTGGGTTATTGATGTGGTTTAAGTTGTGTTTGTCGTGTCCCCAGTTTCCCTCGTGTTCACTGTCTCCCATACGATAGGTGGATCAATACTCCAATTGACACCTTCCCGTTTGAATGGGGCAGTCAGCTGATGAGGTGATGTCACAGATCAGAGGAGGGATCTTGTAAAATTTACTCATCTGCTTTTGTTTGTACTTAAATAAAAAAAAAAAAATCAGGATTCTAGATTCAAGACAGGTGCCTGTGGAGGGCACATAGGTGTCTTTGGATCAATATCCAAGCATGGTGGCTCGTCATTGATCGGTGACAGATGTCAGGGGTGATGTGTTCCCTACTGGCTGATTGGTTCATGTGCTATTTGGATCCTGGCAAAGGCACAGAGGTTTATTGACTGGCTGGATTCCAGAGGCTAAGCTCACCCTAGCAGCATTTGACAGGCCAGTGGGCAGAACTGATTGGAAAGGCAGTGGAGGAAAGAGACAGAGTCAAGCATCAATAATCTAATATATGTTTCAGGCCAAACTAAACCACAGTAGACTTGTCAGGATCAACACCAAACCATACAAGGCCAGTGCAGGCTTTTTCAGATGAATAAACCAACGGGTTGCTTCTCCACTACTTACGCAATCTCTGTTCTTACAAAGACAAAGCGGCAAAAAAACAAAGAAACCAAGGACAGAGACTCAGCTTAATGGATTTACATTTGAAACACTGCCTGTAATTTGCAGCTAAGACATCATCGACCAACTTAGTACTTCGATTCGGTTCAGATTCTCCTCCAGTTTGGTTGTAATCTGCCTCTAGAGCGCTTCTCTTTTATGGCTCTGCTGCTCTCTCCCGTCTCCTTTATTCTGTGGGTTACTAACATCTACTGCAATGCATCACAATCCAATTTTAATTTAGAGCTGGCACTGAGCGCCCAGTGTGGTTAAAACGCACTCACAGACACATGCACACACATTCCTATCGCTCACGTCGAAGCGTCAAGGCGGGCGATGTTTAACAGTAGTTCATGAATATGCGGAGCACATTAGCACGGTGTTAAGTAAAGACCGCAGCACTTTGAAGTCCTCCTCCTCCTATCCTGCCTTCTTTTTCACTCTCTTTCTCCTTAATCGCCTCCTCCCAAAATTCTTTTTTATCCATCCATCTATCTTTAAACTCCCTCCCTGCTTTTTCTCTTCTCTCCTCACACACTGGCTGGAACTGCAAATCAATGCACAGGTCCCCACTGAGGGTGCACACTCCCGTTCTTTTTATTCCCCATCATTTTTAACAGCCTGAACTTAGAGTTGCCATGGCAACAGGAGCAGGGATGGAGAGGAAAAAGGGCGACTTTTCCATTGAGAGGGAGCGAGGCATAGAGAAGGAGTGGTTGTTGAGATATTAGTTGGTTGATGCAGGTTAGAGGTTGACTCTGAGTGGGATATCGACATGGTGCTTATGGAGAGGTGATGAGTAAAGGAGATTTAAATTAGCCGTGGTGTGCTTAGCTGGAGTGATTAATACAAACTGATTTTATTCCCATCTTTAGCCTCACGCTGCGCAATCTCAAACAAATTGAAACACTTGCCAATATCAGATAAAGAGGGCAGAACACAGAGAAGCCGGGAGATGGAAAGGCCAGAGGATGAAAAATAGAGGAGGAGGGTTAAGAGAGTGGGAGATGATAACTGGCTGTCCCCTTGTGGTTTTAAACAGGATCCAGCGCCTCTCTCCACCCTCCTCCTTTCTTCTTCTCTCGTTGGCACTCAGGTTTTGGCAGCCTGCCATTGCTGGGGGCCGTAACAGGCAAAAGTGTTCATGGCAAACCAGAGGATGGGTGGGCGATGGATTGGCAATGTGTGCTCACACACGTAGAAAATAAACAGAAGGGGTGTGGAGACGCAGGCTAGGTCTTCTTTCTGAAATGTTATGGATAACATGCATTTATACATCCCAATATTCTCTCTCTACAGTCGGCCGACGACCTGCTGGTGGCCTCGGCTGAGTGTCCAAGCGACGATGAAGACATTGACCCATGTGACCCCAGTTCAGGTGAGAAGCGTCCACAAATGCATGCATCACAAAGCCTTTTCTTTTGCATGTCCTCCACACTCAGTGTCGCCCGGGCTTTTTTTTCTGCCGCTTTGTCACTTACTAGAATGAATTTTTCATTTCCACTTAGGATTGTGCCTCCAGCCATTACCTAACACACCCCATCCACTGCCCCGCTTCACCTCCATGCTTCACTTTGCTTTCGCCCCTCACACCTTCCCTCATCCCTTATTAATCCATTATTTTTACATCTGTTGTTTTCTTTTCCTGATCTCTACACAGTCCAAAGAATGGATTTGCAAATTTCTGCATTACCAGTAATTTATTGTAGTGTCAGATCTCACCATACTGCAGTCCTCATTGCCTGTGTATGTCATGAAGTGTCAGAAGTACGTAATAAACCTTGATGTAATGTGCACCTGGACTCTGGTCCTCATTTCAACACAGTGTAATGTAATCTGTTTGCACATTATATGATAATATGTAAACAGCTTTGGCTCTAAGCCGCAGCTTTTCCTTGCCAGCATGCAGTGTTATGCAAAATGCCTGTCAAATAATTCATCACCATGATGCATTGTGACTTCTTGCTCCAGCACTCCACCCACCATCTTCACATGGTACTAGTAATTTCAATTAATAATGCATGCAATAAACTGTAATGTAACTTTCCTCCCCTTCACAGCTCGCCCTCCGCTGCCAGATATTAAGGTGATCTCGGGTCCATCAGAGGTGGTGCGGGAGAGCAGCAGCACAACGGGCATGGTGGTGGGCATCGTGGCAGCCGCCGCCCTCTGCATCCTCATCCTCCTCTATGCCATGTACAAGTATCGCAACCGCGACGAAGGCTCCTACCACGTGGACGAGAGCCGCAACTACATCAGCAACTCAGCCACACAGCCCAACGGCAGCGCAAAGGACAAGCCGCTGGGCATTGCCAAGATCTCCAAGAACAAGAAGAACAAAGACAAGGAGTACTATGTCTGAGGTGGAAGACTTCCAGCACACAGACATATACGCATACACCTTTATATATAACGGTATATGTACATAAATAGATATATTCTCCAAAAAAAAAGAAATACACACATACACAGTGACATAGACATGCTGATGTTAATGTTTACTCTCCAATAATCACACCTGCACACACGCTAACAAGCACAAACATAGATACAAACAAGCACACACACATTTAAGCACAAACATACATCCACACACACACACACAGACTGGCCTGAGGGCATGGGCCCTTACTGTACAGTATTTACCAATGAGCAGAGCCTCAGAGAGAGGCTTGTTTTATGAACATAAACACCATTCCAAATGATTTCGAAAAGTACCAGTTCAATTCCCAGTTAAGAACCATTTTGGGGCCAGCCAGATAAAAAGACCAGTTACTCCCCTGCCAAAGTAGGACCTCTCCAGTTGGACTCAGAGAGGTCAAGGAAGACTTTATATGAAGAACATGGCAGACTGAGTGTGTTGAGCGAGAGGCAGAGCACCAGAACAAACGCGATGTAAAAGCACCAAGTCAAGCACTAAGTGTCTCTTCCAAGCTTCTTGGCCTTCCTCCCTGTTAGCAGACGGGACTCGATGAAGCACTGAGGATGCTGAGGAAACAAGCACACCAACGGTCCAAGTTTATCCCTAAGCAACAGGACAGGAATTCAGGGTGTAGCCATAGAGACAGTGAAATACGAGTGAATAGGCAGAGGCAGGGCTGGTGCCCGTTAACATAATGGATGTGCTGTGGTTGTTATGCTGCAGAGCTGATATTTTATGGCGCCCTGTAAATCACAAAGGTGGAATCAGTGGAAAACTGAGTGATATTTTCCTGGACAGCATACTTGAGACTTCAGATGCTACCTACAGACACCAGTCGTGCATGACTGCGGTGTCACACATGCACACATACAGCACACATGCACACACACTAAAATATAAACAATCTACACATGCAGACATACACTTACCTGCAATGCTAAAGACCTACCATATCTTCATAAATGACACTGAAGACCATACAAGAAGACAATGGTGAAAAATGACAAAGACCATTATGATAATTGTTATGGCAATGATAATGATGAATATGAAGAACATTTGGGCAGTATAGACTCTGGGGAAGGGAGGGGGGATCTTATTGCACGTGAATTATCTTACTCCGTGTGATTTATACTGCGTTGAAACTCCAGAGATCACACCGTGACGCACCACCATCATAAACGTACCACCTTGGCTTGAAGTATTCCTAAATACGCTCTTCAAACGGTTTTTCAGTATGTGAGATTCGAGGCCGATTTCAATCCCCGAATCGACTCTCAGTTCAAATCTTCATTGACAAAGTGTGACCATCTCGAGTGTGCTGCATGCCTGAGTCTCTGAGCTGTGCTGTGGAGTGGTGGCCTGTGTCCCACTAAGTCCAGAGGTGGTAGGTTTGTCTGTGGGGGGACGAAGGAGGAGGAGGAGGAGGAGGAGGATGAAGGCGAACTCCAGAACAACGCCTGGATGTGTGCGACCACCACACACGACTGTTTTCTAGCCTGATGTCTTATAGGCCACGCCCACTATACCCGCTCTAACCAACCACCTTTTATAGCAAAAACCAGCCGAGGAAAAGAATCAAAAACAGATCAAAGTAAATGTTACCATGTGTTGCTAATAGATAGAAAAGTCAAGTTCTTGATGCCATTGGCTATATGACGACTTGAGTTGCTTTGATTTCATTGGCTCTCCCTTTTCTCTCTCTCTCTCACTCTCTCTCTCTCTCTCTCTCTCTCTCTCTCTCTGCATCCTCATGTATTCATGCTCTTGGGTTGACTTCTAAATCCTCATGACATGACCAATAACAGCACAGACAGATGGGTTTCCTACGGGCTCTGGTATAATTATCTGTTTATTGACTTTTGCAGTTTCTGAGCCCTCCACAGCTCAAGAATCGTAGCCCCATGAGATATCAGTACAAACAGTGCCATGACATGAACAAGCCCCTCGAGTTCTTCCAAGCAGTGTAACTAACCAGCCGGATGCATGCAAAACAGACCAGGGGGAGGACGGACACCAAGCAGACTGTGTGTGAGATTTCAAAGTATAATGTCAAAATTAACATTTTCCCTTATTCTCTCCATCATTAACTGGCCTTTCTGACCGACCTCCTTACCCTCCTTTTTCTTGTTTCCCCCTTGTTCAGTACGTTTCCCCGTCTGCCCTCCCAGTTCCTCCATGTCTATCGCTTTCTTTTCGCTCTCTCTCTGTTGTGTTGCCATCAGAAACAAAAAGGAGGTGTCTCAACCAATGGGATTCTACATCTAGGTGTTCATTAACCATGTTTATTTTCTATATGTACAATTTTTCTACAGTATTTACTTTTATTTTTATTGTTACGGTTCTTTGATGAACATAAAGTGGAAATTTATTATGAAAAATAGTTTTGAAGATTAATGAGTAAATAAAATATTACCCAAGTGAACCTGTAGTGTTTCTGTGTTGGTTTTTTGCTCCAGTCTGCCTGTAGACATCGAAACAGTGTCTGTTACTGCATGCCCTTCAGCCAAGGGAGTAGGAGAGGGTCTTGTTAAGACGAAGTAATCGCAACTTGCTCAGTTAAAGGAATAGTTCAAAATTCTAGACCAATTTCACGTCTACAGCCAGCATGAACACGAAGATTAGAAACAGCTAACTTGGATTTTTATTCAAAATCATCAACAGGCAGCATCATATCTTGTTTGTTTGATCCACTATAAAACAAACTATGTGTAAAAGCATTATTTTACTAACATAACCTGACAATAGAGCTCCAATGGATAGATCACTGGAAGAGTAATCTGACAAATTTGATCATTTTTCAAGAAAAACATAAAAAAAAACATTCCACAATGGCAAACTGAATGTGTTTGGTGCTTATAACCAGACAATACAAGCATCTGAAGACTTCAAGAAGACTTTGGGAACTTGTTATGAGGAGTTTTTGAGCAACATTTGGCAGATTAATGGATGTTGGAGCCCTACTTTGGACAGAGCCAGACTAGCTGTTTCCCCGTTTCCTGTCTTTCTGCTGTGCTAAACTAACAAGCTGTTAGCTGCAGCAGAAGGCCTGTAACAGACAGACATCAGACTGGCATCACTCTTCTCATCAAACTCTTCGTCAGGTAGCAATTAGGCGCGTTTGCCTTCAAACCATTTCTTTAAATATCTTCTCCTATAAACTGCATCAGTCTCTTCCCGTTCACCTTTTGTTTCATCTAAGTAAGGAAAGCAACACCTTTTCTGGCAAGTCCCACTCGATCTAACTGGGACAGTAGGCACACATAAATACCCCCTTTGCACACAGCGAGCAGGGCTTTGATGTATGACTCAGTGCAGTAAACGCTGTAAGTCTCCACAGAGTTCTCGTTTGCCGGATGAAAGATCCCTGAGACTGCAGAGCTGAGCTCGTGTCCTCAGGTGAGAGCTGCTACAAGGACCTGCTATTTCAATAAACACCTCCCAAGTCGCGCTGTCTTGTTCTCTCTCTTATGCTCTCTTTTTTGTCTTCACTGAACAGTCTGTGCTCAACAAAAGGCTTGTGTTAGGCTGTAGCCATCTGCTGCTTTGCTGTCCTTGACCACGGCCAGCTTGCACAGAGATAGAGAAAGAGCCCGGCTATATTTATAGGGTAAATACGGAATAACTCCATCAGTCAGCAACAACATGAACATCCAACATTTACAGAAGGGACACATCCACAACATGGTGTCTAAAACTGTTGTGTTCATTCTGCATCGGAAAATAGTATTAAAGCCACCAAATTTGCTCATTTCAAATAACGCTTATGTGTTGTATTTAAGATTTTTAACATTAGGGTAAAATCTAGAAATTTTGCATTTATTGCATTTCTAGACAGTTTGCATTTATTTATAATTTCTTTATTTAAAATGTAGTCATATAAAAGATACTTTGTAAGTTGTGTATGTGTTTGTATGCATAAAAAAGTCAGTGCACAAAGAAACTAATAACTGGAATCAGATGATGATCAAATGAATTTTTCTCGGCTCAGTGGAGGAATATAATATAACATAAATATGAAACACTCAAGACCAGAACAAAATTCAACATATTTGCTGTGGAGTTGTCCTGTGAACACTTTCAGTCGTCTGCTTTTTATTTGCACCCTATGCAAAAAACATTGTTTTTGGGCTGCTTGTCGTTCCAATACTGCAAGTGGACACTATCGAAAAATTAGCAGCACGGACAGATACAGAATCTCTTCCCCTGCATCCATTCTGGTTGTCCATTGGGAGTCTGCAAATGTTCTAAATGTGCGACACTGAATCGGTTTTGTTGAGCCGTGACATTTAGCCCACGAACAGACAGTTCTTATAGGAAATTATGTTAGTTAAAGGCCAGTACACACTGTTAGGAGCTCTGTTCCTTGGCTGAAGTATTAGTCAGAGTAGTTGTAAATGTAGATTTGTACATCAGCAGCAGAACCTGTTTAATGGCAAACACTTTGACATGTCCCAAACACTACTAAACGTGGATCTACAATAACACTAAAGTGGCTCAGTGAATCAGAATGCACAGTCACAGAGGCCTGAAACTAGCCCTTCTAAACGGACTACATCCATTGTTTATGATGCGAGTTGCACCTGTGTTTTGTATGCAAAATATCAGTCGTGAAAAAAAGCTCTGTTGACTTTAATTGTAAGCTTTCAAAGGGATTTTTTTAAAGCAAGGGGAGCAAGGACTCGCCAGTATTATTCGTCCTCCCCTGCACAGGTGTACAACAATCAGAGGCAGAGTAATCCACAAATTCATATCATTGCCTTGTGTGTAAGCAAGCGACTGTGGGAGAGAGAGAGAGAGAGAGTGTGTGTGTGTGTGTGTGTGTGTGTGTGTGTGTGTGTGTGTGTGTGTGTGTGTGTGTGTGTGTGTGTGGTCATGTCAGGAGCTCAAGGCTGCATTTTTTCTTCCTGCTTTGGAATAAATCACTAAGAGTTCTGTTCCTCCACCAGTTCCCACAGCACAACACGCACACACGCTCAATTATGTATTAATACAAGCAGCAACAGCATGCATGCAGAGGAGACGCTACATATTTAAAAGTGTACAGAAAAAAAAAAAGATAGTTTGCTACATAAAGCGAGCCTGTTTTTGTTGGCATGAATGCAGAGTGTCCCTGCGATCTGGCTCTATGCCCTGCTGACGTGTAAGGAGCAGGCCAGAAAAGGAATATTATGTCCATTGTTATCAAACTGTGCTCACAAATTCTACATCAGTATGAGACAGGAGACAAAACAGATTCACACCTGGTTCCCATAATTATTTAGCTTCTTGACAAGGTTGAAAACAAAGAAGAAAAATACACTATCAGCCAGAAAAAGGACCATGCTCACTATTGTTTGTATTTTTACTCCAAAAGTGTGAATAACATGGACTTATTTTAGCATGCAACAACAACACCGAAAATAAATCAATGAAAACTGCAAGAGACCTAAAACTGGAGATATGTTGTGAAATGTTATCAGATATCTCCAAAACTTAGGTAATTACAATAGTGTAAAAAGAAGTTTCTAGATTTACTCTTAATTTAACCTACCATGTGCCAATAGCTCTTTTTAACTATTAATGACAATTTGACAATATAAAAACTACACAGAATTACAATTTTTCTTTTTTTAGCTACGTTTATTTTCCAACACCTTCCTCTTCCTGGAAAAGTACAAAGGACCCCTTAAAAGTAGATTTTTATTGCTGTATACTTAAAGCAGTAAAACATTGGTGTTTTCAGCACCTTCCTTTTCCTATTTTGGGATTTTAGCACACATTTAATCATGTGCTAAAACACTGCTAGCAACGAGCTAAGCACAAACAACACGGTCTCACGGGGATTCGTGAAACTGTTACGTAAATTTTTTGTTTCTTTTTCGTGCGCACCAACACGATTTCGTCATGTTTTTCGTGCCGCTCACCACGAAATGTTTTTCGTGTTGCTCACAACGAAACCAGCTGTGGTAATCACAGCTGAAAGTGGTTTATACCAGCGGATTCATGACGATCTAAGCTGTCCATCGGCGTATACTGCTTGTGTGATCGCGTTTGCGGCCGCCGGCCGCCGGACATTCTTGAAATTCCTATGCAAATTGGGGAAAAAAAAAAAAAAAAAAAAAAAAAAAAAAAAGGTAAGTGTACCACCGGGTTATGGTTATGGTTAGGGTTATGGTTAGGGACGATGTCATGCAAAATATAGCGTTGGATTCGCCATGGTTTTACATTAAAAATATAATACACACATTCGTTTGAAATACGTTCTGGGTGGCACGAAAAGTCCGCCGTTTAAAATACATTGGTGCGCATTTCGTGGTGAGCGGCACGAAAAACATGACGAAATCGTGTTGGTGCGCACGAAACCGAAACTAAAACTTACGTGACAGTTTCACGAATCCTCGTGAGATCGGGCTGGCACAAAACAAGCTAAACGATTTGCTTTTGCTGCTAGCTGTGGCTACCATTTTCATCACCGGTAAGTGTATTTAATATTATTTATCCATGTACTGTCTAGCGGTATCAAGTCTGTATGAACAATTGTAACAGTAGCTGAAGCATTTTAGTCAGCAAGCTAATGCTAACAGAGTTAACCCGCTAGCCAACATCATTTGATAACTCACTCATGTCCCACAGGGGTCACGATGGAAATATTTAGACTTCATGCCATGTTTACATTTTGTAGTTTTGTGTTAGCTATGTTGTTGTCTTAAAATGCAATATAAACTTAGAACTAACAAGTTTGCAGGCAGAGTCAGCAAGCTAGCTTCCTTTAGCATTTGTTTGCTAGCCTATGCGGCCTAACAAACTAACGTTTCGTCACATTTGGTGCTCCAGAAAAGTTTTTTTTTTTATAGATATATACTTAAAACAGTTACCATATGTGTTCTGAATTTTTGTCAACAACAGTAATTGTGTTATTAGCCGTGTGGCCAGTTTTGAATGCATATTTTTAAAAGGTAAATTAAAAAAAAACAGGTTTCAAAATCAAGCGTTCTCAGCTCTGAAAATATTGGTGGTGATGAAGAGTTTGTTTTAACCAAACCAAACAACTTAGAGGAGAAATCACAAATGTACACTGTAGATGTTGAATATCTTCATCACTGTGGACTATAATGCTATATATACTAGGATCTTGAGTAAACCCCGCTATAGAAACCCACACGGACCCCTGCAGACATACATTGACACATCATGGTTGTTTTTATGCTGCCTTTCCAATCTGCAGGAGTCCACTTGCAAGCCTCTGCTGAAATACATGCCCAGTAGGTGGTTTTCATGTATTCTGTGCATACACCATACTGCTGAGCATGTGCACTATTATTTTTGAAGGATAGTTGCTGTGCAGATACAAATCTTGGACTACACACAGACATGTGCAGGGGTCCATGTGCACTCTTGTGTATTTGGGGGCAAGGTAAAATGTACATGGTGCATGCCCTCGCAGATGCAGAAAGAATAACACCTGCCAGAGTTGTTTTTGCTAGACTTTTTCACCATTGCATGAGTTCGCTTGCATACTGTTACCCTTGTAGTTTAGTCATCCCATTTACATCACACGAACCCTAGCTAGAGGATTATCAGTGAATCCCAATTGTTTCTGATGAAAGTCTACCTGGTATAAAATGCAGTGGTAGGTGGTGGTGGTGATTCAGGTCTTTGTAAATAAAGCAAAATCAATCCATCTCTTCTTCATCTTACCATTTTTAGGAAATTTAAATCAGGAGGCTGAACTGTTCTGCATGTTCAGGTATCAAGAGAAGGTGTATTTGCTGGACGAAGGCATAGCTATAGTTAGCAAGCTATAGACTGTAGTAGGTTAGCAACTTGCGATTGAGCAACAACCACTGATGCTAATACGCTCTGGTTTTTATTATTGTTTGGAGGAAGGGCCATGCAAAGTCATTGGGCCATGTTACAAAAAATATTGATGACAAAAATCACGAAAAACAGTCTAACACTACAGTTTAAGTTCTTTTCCAACAATTCTTTGACAAACTTGGTGAACAAAAATGTTCATGTGTTCTAAGAAGTGATTCCACTCTTATATTTGCTATTTAATTTTTTAGTTCTTCCTCTTCAGAATCCATTATTTTGGTGGCAAGTGAGTTGAGTCTTGTTGAAGATTTTTTTTAAGCAAGAATAAATTTTTTTTTTAAACCTGATTTGAATAAGAAAAAAATCTGATCAAAGACAGGAGTGAATTCTGCTATTTTCTGCTGCAATAACAAGGTGCTAACCAATTTCACTGAGTCCTTGTGAGACCATTTAAAGAGCCAGACTTTTGGACAAACTAGAGCGCCAGAGGAATTTGTAAAATCTGAAAGGGGGTGAAAAAAAAATCACAACATCCTATCAAGATCTGCGCTCTGCTGTGGCAATTTTTAGACAGCACACAAACATCCACCATCCAGCAGAGACCTCCTACATCCTCGTACACCCGGTGAACATCTCACGCCCACTACTTTTTACTGCTGCATGGCAGAAAACACCTCACATTTCTTCTCCTCTCTCCGACCTTGCGCTGAACCCTAAGGGGATAGACGGACAGACAGGCAGAGACTTTCATATCTGTGGGCTCTGGAGGAAAGGCCTGCGCAGCTCCTTGTAAACACCGTGTGGGAGACAAAGCAGAGACACAGAAAAGGAAGAAGGGGGAAAACAGAAAAAAAAAAAAAAGTGAAACTGCAACAAATCTGGATCCAGACATGATGATGGTGGTGATGAGGCTAATAATGCTGGTGGCGGTGGTGATAAAGGTGGCAGCAGCCTTCGCGCCTGGTTATGAAGTGGACAATAAATCTGGACCTAATGCCGGTTTGACCAAACAAACCCAGGACCCGTGCTACAAGGTGCCGTTTGGGGCCACAGAGATTCCATCCAACATCCCCAGGAGCATCCAGTGCCTGTGAGTACACACAAACACGCAAGAGGATGCACACATCTGTAACTCTGCAGCAAATCCAATATTAACCCTCCTGTTGTCCTCATTTATGGACACCAAAAAATATTGTTTCCTTGTCTGAAAAAAATCCAAAAATTCAGCAAAAATTTGCAAACCTTCAGGGAGAAAATTCCAATAATTCCTTGAAAGTTTCCCCTAAAAGTTTTATTTTAAAAAAAACAAATTTGGCAAGACAATTCTCGTGAATGTTTTCAAAGAGTAAAAATCTTCAAAAAAAATCCTAATAATATCTAAACTGATTACATATGTCAGTAAAACTTCTCAAATTTTCTTTAAGAACATTCACAAAACAATCATGATTGATTTTTTGTGAATGTTCTTAAACATTTTTGACATTTCTTTTGTCCCCAAAAAAATGTTAAAAAATTTCCCCAAAATGTTGAAAATGTGGACATCAGAAGTGTCACTGTGAAAATATGTTTTTTCCCACATTTTCAAACTTTAAAACGGGTCAATTTTGACCTGCAGGACGAGATGAGGGTTAAGTTGTTTTGTGGCATTAAAGGTATTAATAATCCTGCTCTTCTAGTAATTTAATCCCCTTCTGTTTGTTAACCACAAAGTAGCCTTTTAGGTACCATTTTTCATGACAGAATCGACAAGATCTGTCCATTTTTTAAATTAGTTTTATGATTTTGTTGTTCCATCAACCCTTAAAAATGAACTGCAGTTTGGTTAAACGCCTGCTTGTAGAGCTCAGTTCTTGGAAGATTTTTGCACTTTGTACTCTGAAAATTCACTCCCATTTTGAGAGTCACAAGACATAAAGAAAGCAGCAGAGCTCAAATATCCTTTCAGTGTCTTGCTCGAGCCAAACTCCACACACACTTGATCCCACGTTTCCAATAGTTCAACTCAACAGACCTCCATTTCTGCTAAATGCCCACATCTCTCAAACTCCACACCTCCGGTTTGTATGAGGCCTAATGGTGCCATTTGGGGTTATCTTTCAGGCTTTAAAAGCTTTTTCGGAGCAACAGAATACATACAACTGCCCGAGGAGCACTTTTTTATGATGAGCAAACTCTCTTAAAGGTGTAAAGCTTGCAGCATCCCTGCAAACGACCTGCAGTAGGTCAGTATTACAGAGAACACGTGTCTGAATGCTACCTCCCATTCAACACAAACACAGATTCGGGATCTGTGCAGTGTTTACAATTCACAGTCCCATCTCGTAAGCATGCATAATCATTTCGACTTTCCTCCTAATCCGCACTCATCTCCTCTTGGCTGAAATTACGCAGTGAATTTGCCAACGCTGGTTCTATTAAGCAGTCATTAGGAGAGGGAATGTATGCAAAGCGTGTCTGCTCATCCTCGCCGCCTCAGCCACCGTTGGCCACCGAGCAGGCACGGGTTAAAGATGCCCCGAGGAGTTTTCTTGTAAACAAACAAATGTGAAGTTCACATCCAATGTTTTGCAAGGAAACGACGTGGGCTGTTTGCATCTACATCTGCTAGCTTGAAGTCTTCTTTTTTTTTTTAAAATTCCCACTCCATTTTTTTGTTGAATGAAACTGGGGGGCAGCGGCGTGCGAATTCAAGCAGCTAGCCTGGTTCTGTCACTGTGGCCACGTTTACATGAGACCTTTAACTCCTCTTTAATTCGGAATTAAAGTTAATTCTGCTTTAAAATCTCCTTGTAAACACTTAATTCTGAATTAAAACGTTAATTCAGAATAAACTACCTGGCTTATTGTCATGTGAGTTCCGAATAAACTAATTTCTGTGTACTTTCTATTCATGTATACAGTTAATTCTGCTTTAGTTCATTTCGGTCATGCTTGGCTCCTCATGTAGCGATGACGTAGCGACGTACACGTTCTGCAGCAGAAGTAGTACGCCATTGTCGAGATGCTGTTTCAAAACTACAATAAAAAGCAAAGCAAAAAGCGTGCTTATTAGTTGTTACTCCATGTTGTTGGGGAAAAGAAATGCTACGGCAAATGGAGTTTGTTTTCTTCCGGTAAACAGGGATACATCACGTCCACTCCCTGTCCAATCAGAATCCTTTCCAATGCCCAAGCGTTAAAGCGGAATTAAGGAAGGGGATATTTCCATGTAAACGCAAAGCACAAAACGTTAATTCCGAATGAGTTAATTCCGAATTAAAAAACTTCATGTAAACCTGGCCTGTGTTTTACACTTAGGGCACATGAAACTGATGAGAGTCCACGTGAGCTTCAAAGCTGCTCGTACAGCATTTTCAACTTACCTCTGCATGAACCACGTTAGTCGTTTTATGTGAAGAAAGGCCCCTTCAGAAAGGCTGCAGGCGCTCGCTTCATGTTTAGCATACAGACGCGAGCTCCCAGCAAGACTGTCGTTTTCTTTCTCTAGAAAGTTTTCAAGGTGTCGCCGTAAACTTCCAAAAAGTTGATTGAAGGTGGTGCAAGCAGCTCCGGTGTCCTTGACACAATGGCACAGAGCTGAAGGTGATTGCCTGCTCGGAGTAAACACTCACCTGTTGTTTTGGCCGTCGAGGAATCTCAAGGCCTTCCAGAGGAAATATTAGGATCGTCTGGAGCGTTTTGGTTTTTTTTTTTGCTCAAACTGGCAGCCAGACGTACACAAGAACACTTTAGCTATAGGTAATCTCCCAAAGGCATACCAACAAATACAGCTGATGCACAAACACACACGCACGCACTAAGACAAGGACATGCTTTTGCAGTGGAAGTATTCCCAAGAGGCGCTGTGCGAACTCCCATGCGACGATGCGTGTGTTCTCATCAGTTCTGCTCCACTAGAAGGTCAAGGCTCTGGAACAGAAAGGGAAATGTACAAGTACGCAGCAGTGGATGTCCAAGCAGATGCGAAAAAAAAATCTTGGGCTCTTGTGTCGACTTTCAAAGGAGTTTGTGTCATGCATGAAAAGGAAATACATGAGTAGCTGGTCATGGTCGTATTTCATTATTCATGCAAAAAAGAAGTTGGAAAATCTGTATCCCACCCACGTCCCCAATGACATACTGGGGGGTAAAAAAATGTCCACTAATGATTTTCCATCCCTGTGATCAGTTGCGTTGCTGAGAGCTGGGTGTGAGTGGCTGTTTGTGCATCCACAGGGAAGTGAATCAGACGAAGATCAGAGTGATTCCTCAGCGTGCCCTCAGCAGCCTGCAGCACCTCTGGAATCTGTGAGTGTGTGTCTGCTGCTCATGTTTATTCTTTGATGTGGAGGATAATGAGGCGAGGAGGTCAAAACACAAAAAGATACGGATCATCCAAACAGAGGGCGGAGAAATCTTGTGCTATTCCTGGTAAAACAGCCTAATTTTAGATAAGTAATTGCAGTACAATGGTAGTAATTCTGTGTTGATATATTTGTATTCCCAGCTTGCATTTGTAATTTGCACTTATGTTGAAAATGCAAAACAGTCAACAGATGGGAATTTTGTTTTTATTCTAATGATTTTGCACATTTCAAGGTGTTTACACTACATAGTGTGTAACACTGTCAGGTGTTTCATTTGCACATTCCTGCACACTGGAAGTATTTGTATATAGAAGTATATTCTCTGGATACACTTGGTGCTAATTTGACTAATTTAACCGTCAACACTTGCAACACTTTTTTTTTTAGAAAAATCTATATTTTGCCGTTTGTTGTTCTGCACTAAAACACTGAATTCCTCACATGTGAAAAACTACTTGGCAATAAAACAGTTTCTGATTTAGATTTTTATTTTTTGCTTTGAAATAGAATTTGCATGACTTATTTTTATTTTTTGGTATTATTATTTTTAATTTTGGATTAATTATTTAGTCTATGAATTGATCAGAAAATAGTTTAAAATATCCTTTAGTGTTCAAACACTAAATTTGTTGCAGCTGAATTTCCTGCTGACTGATGAATTGCATAACGATACAAGCTTTGCATGTTAGTTAGCTGTCATTATTTATACTTTGGAGCATGAAAGCCACAATTTTCCAACAGCAACAAGGCATAAAAAAAGATTAGTTTGAACTTTTATTCAAAGAACAAAGGCTTGATTTAAGTGCTAAATACTTGCAGTCAAATACTTGCATTGGATATAAGCTTCTTCTTGTTGTTTTTGGCCTTCATGATGCTTTTTACCATCTAAAAACTTCTGCTGTGAGATTAGTAGTGTCTCTACCAGTATTCATATCTTTCACTTCTTCGTCTTCTCTTCTTCATTTCCAACCTTAGAACCATATTAAAGAACGACGTGTTGCAAAAGATCACTGCCTTCGCCTTTGCCAGCCTCCCTCGGCTCACTTACGTGTGAGTATGCACATTTGGAAATGCCACTGCATATACTGAAACATATTTTATCTGATGTGCTTTTGTGTTCAGTCTTTGCAATGGAACAAGAAGAGCTACAAAATCACTCGAGTATTTGGATGATCTCAGTGTTCCAAAGAATAAGTGTGACTGAAGGACTGACACCTTCAGTTTTTAAATACATGTCATATTCTTGTGTTTTCGCTCAGCTCAATATCTGGAAATGTTGCTTTGGAACGTATCGAGGCTTTCGCTTTCTCAGATCTCCCTGAACTCACTAAGATGTAAGTATAACTGGCAGCAGTGAAAGGGTGTAATTACAGCTGTAGCCATTTATATTAATGAACACATGACTGAATGTGTTTCTTTCAGAATCAAAATAAAGGCAAAACACCTGAGTTTCATCCACCCAGATGCTTTCAGGAACATTGTGAAACTACAGATATTTTTGCTGCTACTAATGTGTTGGTTTTATTTCAGTTACTGATTAGTCTTTTATTCTATTTTAGATTAATTGCTTAGTCCACAAAATGTCAGAAAATAGTGAAAAATGTATTTTACAGTTTCCAAGAGTCCAATTTGAAAAGACAAAATTCTTGCAGATGAATTTCCTGCTGAACTGCATAATAATATTAACTCTGAATGTTTCGATGCAAAAAAAAGCAACAAAGCCCAAAGAACAATTTACCAACAATTAAAAAGAAACAAGAACCCTGAAATAAATTACACTAAAGTTTAATTAAATTAAAATTAAATGCAGATATACAGAAAAAAACAACAAAAAACACAACAATTTATAAAATTCTTATTGCACATTATGAAAGTATTGCACGTTTGTCTCTTGTAATTTGTGTGTAATTTGTGGATGAACATGTCATATTCTTGTGTTTTGTCTCAGCTCAATATCTGGAAATGTTGCTTTGGAACGTATCGAGACTTCTGCTTTCTCAGATCTCCCTGAGCTCACAAAGATGTAAGTATAACTGGCAGCAGTGAAAGGCTGTAATTACAGCTGTAGCCATTTATATTAATGAACACATGACTGGATGTGTTTCTTTCAGAATCATAACAAAGTCAAAACACCTGAGTTTCATCCACCTAGATGCTGACAAAGTAAAATCTGTTTGATTACTTTTGTGTTAACTGTCATTATTTATCCTCAGGTTTAAAGATGCATCACATCTATAGAGATCTATAATATTTAGAGCAAGAGAATTACAACTGTGAAGTACACCAAAGCAGAAATATGACGTACTTGAACTTTCATGTACTGACCAAAGGCCTGGTTTTAGTTTTAAATTTTTGCGCTGGATATAAGTGATCTGTTGTTTTTTTTGGCCTTTTTACTCTGGCAAGGAGGAGGAGCCTCTGTGGAGTTATGTGACCAGCGCCGTCGGTTTGACTGTCTGTATGTTTGTCTGTCTGTCTGTCTGTCTGTTAGCAGCATTACTCAATAACTGACCGATGAATTTGGATGAAATTATCAGGGAAGGTCAGAAATGACACAAGGACCACTTCAATAGATTTTGGCAGTGATGCGGCTTACAGTCTGGATCCACGAATTTGTTAAAGATTTCTGTATCATTGACGATAGCAGCACGGCGTCACTATAACTATGATGACAAATGAACACTGCGTCAGCTGCTGATGATGATCACATGATTGTGATCCTACTACAAATCAACTGAAATGACAAAAAGAACAACTGATTAAATTGTAGGGATGTTTCTGAGCCCCATCAATTCCTGCCACCGGCTACATATTTAGGTCACACGATTCGGTGTCCGTACATAACACATATCTGTGATCAGTTCAAGGTAATTTTGTTTGTGGGTACATCTATATTAAATGGCCACATTCTATGGTGCCATGATTTCTGCCACATTTTTTTTAAAGATTTCAGCCATCAGAAATGATACAACTTAGCAGCCATGATAGAGTGCTGTGCTCTCTGAGTGCTCACTTGTTTTTTTTATTTGTGTCATGAGTAGTGATCTTCTTAAACTACAGTTGTAGGATTACTATTACTGATATGTTCTGTGTTGTTTGTGACTGAAATGCCAATAAAATGCTCTACCAGTATTCATATCTTTCACTTTTTCATCTTTCTTCTTTATTTCCAACCTTAGAACCATATTAGAGAACGACATGTTGCAGAGCATCAGTGCGTTCACCTTTACCAGCCTCCCTCGGCTCACTTACGTGTGAGTATACCCATTTGGAAATGCCACTGCATAGAAAATATTTTACCAACGTGCTTTTGTGTGTTTAGTCTTTACAATGGAACTAAGAGATCACCCAAATAGTTGCTTGGCACTGTTGTGGAGACAAAATGTTCCAAAGAAGAAGTGTGGATGAAGGCCTGACACCTTCAGTTTTTAAATACATGTCATATTCTTGTGTTTTGTCTCAGCTCAATATCTGGAAATGTTGCTTTGGAACGTATCGAGGCTTTTGCTTTCTCAGATCTTCCTGAACTCAACGAGATGTAAGTATAACTGGCAGCAGTGAAAGGCTGTAATTACAGCTGTAGCCATTTATATTAATGAACACATGACTGGATGTGTTTCTTTCAGAATCATAACAAAGTCAAAACACCTGAGTTTCATCCACCCAGATGCTTTCAGGAACATTACAAAACTGCAGTTTTTGTGAGTACTCAGCCAGAGTGCACCAAAGACAAACACTTTCTACTTCAGTTTGTGTTTTTTGAAGTGATTGTGAGTCCAAAATGGGTCATGGGTGACAGGCCTACTTTTGATGGCCCACACGACCAGAGACATTACTTTTTAATCAGCTTGGATCCCTCTGGAAGAGAATTCAAATGTCACACTTCATTCCAAGGATAAAAAAGAAATCTTTGTGTTTCAACAAACCATTTAAAGATGCTACATCTTATTTGTTGCAAGAAAAATGAATTGTTTTGAAGCGATCTCAGTATAGCTGTTTATAAGGACAGTGCATTGCTGAAATCTCTCACTATTACTGCTCTATTTTGTCCCAATTTGTGAAAACTGGGACACATAAACGCAGCGCTCTGTGATGACAGTACTTTTTTTAAGCTATTGAACTTGATAATAAGGGCACCTTAGTACAAGAACAATGAAATAGGAAAAGAAGAAGCAGTTTCACAGTTGCAATTTGTTTGTGTAGAGGTTTAATACAAAGCAAAGGTGGATCTAAAAACAGATTAAAAGAGGCTCATCTCTCTGTCTGCACACCCAATTTCTCAGTCCTTAAAAATGTTGCTCTAAAAAAGGAATGTCACCATTATGTCCATATGATATTAAAATCAATTAAACAAGACACAGGAAAGGAACTTTTGGTTGAATTATAAAGCATTTCTTAGTAAAAGTGATTTTAGCAGCTAACATTAGTGTCAGCTTGTTTTCTTTTGTCGCTAATAGCAGCTAAGTTTTTGTATTTGTCAAATAAAGAATGCAGTAGTGTAGAAGATCCTACAAAACTAGAGATGAACAAGAGACTTTCTATGAAGAGACAAGAGCTGCATAGTGCAAGTAGAAACAGTAACTACAGGACACATTTGTCCACGTAAACTCACCAACATTTTCATTTTCAATGTAGCTGTTAAATGCAATAATGAATCAGAAAAAACTGTCAAAATAGGCACTGAATGTGTTGCGATGTACCAGAATAAAAGATAATTGTGATCTTTAAAAAATGAAATATTGTATTTATATTAATAATAATCACATAATCACACAGGAACATATGAACAACATACAATACAGTTTTAGTTACAGACCTCCTATACTCACACTTTCCGTGCAGTTCAGTTGCAAAAAAGACCGAAAACACATAATAAAGAATCAATGAAAAGATGAATTCGACTGACAGGATAATTCTGTAGATACTGCAATAGTATTGTGAACTACCAAGGCCACAATAACAGTGAAAATCTGATATCATGGCAGCTGAAATGTGCGCTTTTCATCAAGAATGTTAAAAAAAAGATTAATTAAATGCACTCTATGTAAGCTATGTTGTGAAATACAATTGTATGATTTTTTTTTTTTTTTTTTAACTATGACTCGTAAAACTCAGAATGCATGACACCCCTGCTTACAGTGTAATGTAATACAAGGATCTGAACTAAATTCTTTCACTATCTTGACACGTATAGGTCTGAGTATTTCAGCTGGCCAGCACCGCAAGCCACAAATGATAAGAAGTTTCAGACATAGCCATATTTTCAGGTTGTTCAGCATTCAAAAGCTGAAGAGTGGACAGGAGGCAGATATGGAGAGAAATGCAGACGAAAAAGACAGCAGAAAGGAGAGACAGTCAAGGACGATCCACAGAGAGGAGGCATGAGAAACTGACAAAGGAATCTATTTACCTGGAAAATGCTCTTTTTATATAGTGACAGTCAGATACTGACATCCCACACCATCCTGCCAAAAGCTCTTTTCACAACTTTGTCACCCTATGGAAGATTTTCTAGATTAGTCAGTGATGCATAAAGTAGAGAAGAGTCGGTAAAACTAAAAAAAAAAAAAAAAAAAGGTGTCTGAGCTTGCATGTATTCAGAATCACTGTCACTTTTTGATACATGGATAAATGTAGAGATGGCATCAAGAAAAGATCCTAATCATGTTGCTTAATTAGAAATGTTACCTCAAAATATAGTTCCATATTGATTTCAAAACAGACAATGCTTGCAATGCAGCTCTATAGATGGCAGTCATAATGAATTAGTCCGTTGTTCCACATTGACTAAACATCCAAATAAATAGTGTATAAATACCATAAAAGTTTGTACAGACATTCAGCATTACTCTTGATGCTCTGGCCTTTTCTGTAAAGCTACAATGATTATGATATTTGTGGTTTTCACTGAAAAGTCTTCACAAGTATTGCAAGAATTCCCATTAAATTTGGTTCAGATATTCACGGTTCCATACTAATTTGATGATTCTCAGTCAATACTTTGATTTCAACCCAAATGCATGCAAAACTAAAGATATTTCATCAGTTCTGGCATTTTTATGGTGTTCTTATGTCTTGTTGGCATGCGAACACCGTAAACTAGGAAGCTAAACAAGCTATATATTTATACCTGCTTACCATAAGCATTGGTTAGTTCTACTAGCTAGCAGCTAGCCCTCTGGTGAAAATGAGGCCTTTAACTTTGGTGGCAAGGCCATATGGTGATTAGTACATAAAGAACATAGTACTAGAAATCACATCCGGTGCAAAATATGCAGTCAGGACCACGACTGAGCTTTTCTACCTTCACACTGCAGTGAACCGATGGTCGTTTGAAAAACACAGAACTGGAATTCAAGAGTTTCATATGTCACAAAACTACAGACCCAATCCTGTCAGGTTGAAGGGTGGAGCTTTCTGTATCACTAGTTTTCTTTAGAATTGGTTTCCAGTTCAAACAAATATTACATCTTGCCATTGCAGAGGAGTTTTCCAGGCTTTGAAGTGAGCTGAGCTGGTGTGCTCGAGCTGCACCAAGTAGCCAAGAGAGGCAAGTAGGGGACTTCATAGATCCACACACTAAAGAAAGACATTTTAGGGCTGGAAATTATCATTTTCATGAAAAATAACCTTCTAATTCTGCAACTTAGATAAACAGAGATGAGTTTTTCTGGGTTTAATCTGTCCAGTGGGAGACTTTAAACTGAAACACCACTGAGACCATAAAAACCTCACAGAGCTGCTTATTATTTCCAAACTCACAGCAACTTTCTCATTAATCAGCGTCGAAATATTTTAGAGATACAGAATATCTGATTCATCTGTCTGCCACCTAAGCTTCTCTCTAAATTGTTTCGGATTCTTTTCACTTGTTAATTTTTATCTCAGTTAACACAAATGAATACTGCATTGTGGCTGTGTGCGTGTGTGACTTTAGCACTGCACAAAGTGTCTCTTTTTTTTTTTGGAGGTTGCAGTGTGAGCATAGTAACATTTGGTGGTTTAATCTTTACATCACAGGACCATCTCCAGCACTGGGCTGAGAATCTTTCCGGATTTCTCCAAGATCCACTCCACGGCTAACCGATTTCTGCTGTAAGTCCCAGTATAATACTGATATGAACTACAACTACACCCCCCCACACACACACACTATTAATCCCACATGCACCTGAATTCATAGGCTGCTGTATGCATGCAGAATTAAATATGCCCAGAAGAAATCCCACCATCAAACATACAATACTGCAGTGGAAATGATGAGTAGTTCTTGCAGAAGCAGAATATCAGGGATGCAAACCATCTGTCCCCAGCCTTAAAAAAATCCACATTCAGACTGTCTGCCATCTGACATCTATCAGCTTCAAAAAGAAAGTGGATTTAATAGAGCTTGTGGCGCGCATTCTGATACATATTCCTACTGTTTTGCACCCGAAACCTGCATATTTCTGTAATTTCTCTGCTCAGAAACACACTATTCATCCTAGTGTTTTTGCTCTTTGTGCTGCTTAGCGACCTGGAGGAGAACAGCCACATCGAGAAAGTCCCCGCCAATGCCTTCAGAGGCCTCTGCACTCAAACCTTCATGGAGATGTAAGGGATTCGTCTTTTTTTCTTTTTTAGAAACACCCTCACACAGATCCGAGTGGGCATCTCATGCGCTGTGATGAATGTTCCCTGAAATGCTCTCTGCCCTCTTTACTGAGTCTATCTTCTCCTACTGGTCTCCCTTTTTTTTTGCATTTCTAGCACTTCTGTACGACGCCTTTCATTTTGTTTTTTTTTCCCCCCACTTTTCCTTTTGAACTGCAGATCACGAATCCTGCTGAAGATCACGAATCGAGCCAGACTGAAATGTACTCCAGTTTTGCTTCATGTATAGGTCATTAATTTGCTTTTCTTGTGTAACTGATAGAATGCTAAATCAGTGGTGGAGAGCGATGAGACTTACTGAAGTGCCGCACTTGAGAGCAATTATGAAGTTGTTGTCTTTAGTTAAGCACTTACCTTTAATGCCTCTTTATATCTTCATTGTACTGCATTTCAGAGGGAAATGCGCTTTTTAAAACATTGCATTTATCTGACGACAACCGCTGCTGTTTATTTGGAGGATTAAGATTTAAACCAAAACCACACATTTCTGAAAGCTTCTGAAAAACTGGATGATTCAACATGAAACCAGTGGTTCTCAAAAAGACACTTAAAATATATCTGCATCTTGTTTGTTCCCCTTTAGATGTTCAGGAGTCAATAGCAATTCAAAGATTTACTGATTTCATTTCTAGGCTCCCTGTTGAAGGCCTCAAGAATTATTCACTGCTTAGCAAAAACACAAAAGATCAGAGAAAAAAAACAAAAGATGAAATTGATTTATGAAGCAAAACCTCTTCTTTTGTTCTCCTTCCTTTAATTTATTATGATTTATCTCATGAAACTTTGCAGCGTAGCAGAGAGACATCCATAATGTTCAAATTAGTCAAACTGAGTTAACAGCCAAGCTCCATAGCATGAAGATGATTCTTTACTTTTCATTTTAAAACATGCATACAAAAAGATACCAAAACCACACAAGATAGAAGAGAACCATAGTCATCCAATTTCATCTTCCTTTTTAAAAACTCAGGTTAAATACCACTCCAGTCCAAATCAAACAGAACAAATCTCCATCCAATCAACAGAAACCCAACAAAATATCAGAAACAGACAAAAAAAAAATGATTGTGTCCCGGTAAAAATAATCAAAAGTTCCTTCATGAAATAAGAAAAACCTTCAAATAATATCACTTCAAGAAAGAATCATTTCAAAGCATTTCAGTTTTCTTGCACTTTTCATTTTGTTCAACTTATCTCAATTGGTGAGGGCCGAAGAAGCTAATGAAGGTAAAGGATAATGTAGTCTGAGCTGAGGCAATAGGAAAGGAAGAAGGCTGGAGATTTGGTAAGAAATAAAGACCTACCTGAACCAGGGTCCAACAGAGTCACAGATATCCATTCAGTAATCCAAGCAGCCACAGAGGAGGTGGAATGAAAAGTTTTAGTCCTGCTCCTGGGATCAGCTCAGTCACACTTTCTTAGGAATCACATGTCACATATGCAGCTAATTCTGGGTTCCGCAGACACTCTGTTCACTTAAATACATTTCAAAGTAAAGCAAAGATAGTCCCTCCTAAATCTCCAACCATCATTTCACTCTACTGTTCTCCATGTTTGTTTGCTCCACTCACCTCACAGGTGTTCCTGCTTTAACACCTCACTTCCTGTTTACACTTCCTGCCAGGAGGAAAAATAAGGGCTGCCCTGTCTGCCTTTATTTTATTTTCCCAACCAAGAGACTAAATTATAGACTTATTATTAATTTGTTTAATAGTGTCAGATATAATAATATAGCAGAAACTAGGGCCTATATCAGCAGAATATATACTTTAAATTTTGATGCTTTCTCGTGGCAAGATAGTCAATGCATATCTTTTAGTTGTTTTTGTGTATTTAACAGAGAAAGATTGTAATATTGATATAAAAAATACAAGCTTAGATAAATTAAAAATGAAAGTAATAAGACTACCGTAATTTCTAAAGTCAGCTCCTCAGCACTCAAAAAATATTTATTAGATCCCCTTAAGTGAATCGTTTTAACTGGTAACACTCAATTTAATTCTGTTTATTTAAATTACAAAAAAACTTTAATGTGACTGGTTTAAATTAAATGTACCAAAATCATGTGATTCCGCTCAGATGAACAGTTTGCATTGCTGCAGCTAGAGGAGAAATTACCTCCAAGTTTCCAATTTTTCCAACTTTGTAAAATGTAGAACAAGATTTTGTCATTATGCTTCTACCTTTCTGTCCTTTTCTTTACTCTTTAATGCCACTCAAAGGAGGCAGAGGTTGAGTTGGAGCACAATACTAAAGGATTAAACCTGATTTTTGCACTTTTAATTAAATTAAAATACCAGTTTAAAGGGACAAAGTGTAATTTAAAGGCGATACAATCCATAAATGTAAGCTACCATCACCAAAGCAAAAAGCTAAACGAGATTCATTCAAAAAAAAGTAGCATACTTCAACTACAGCTCAAATACACAATATATTGTAAAGTGCAAAATAAAGTGGCCTTGCTGCTTATTTTCATGTTTTTCTGGAGCTTTTTTCTAACAGCCATTGGTACTTTTTAAATCAAATAAAATAGTCGACTGAGATGTGACATTTAGGATGCATTTATTAAGTTTAAACATCCTGACAGAAGGTAAAATAGTTAAAATCATCCCAATATCAAACTGTTGCACCTTCAAAACACAGCTTAAATATGGCTAATAGTATAATGTGTCAGTTATAATAACCTAATATTATAATATATAATAAAATAACAGTGATAGGCTTGGTTCTGCTCGTGTTTTTTCCTTAAACTGATCATACTTCTTTCAAATATTCAATATCAAATGAAACTATAAATATCCTTCTCATGTCTGTCTGGTAAATATGAAGCTATAGCCAACAGCAGATTGTCTTAGCTTAGCATGTGGACTGGAAACAAGGAGAAACAATTGGTCTGTCTCTTTAGGAAAACAACAAAATCCACCTGTCAGGACGTCTAAAGCTCACTAATTAACTCTAATTAACGCGTTGTGTCTTGTTTGTTCAAAAACTACTGTGTGAAAATGACAAATTCGGGTTTTACAGGCATGATGTGTCTGAGTATTTCTTGCCAGATATTCAAGGAAGTAGCTGTACCTGGCAGCCAGTGAGCAGTCTGGCACATAACCCCCTGTAAAATTCAGGGTTTTTTTTTGTTGTTATGCTTGCAAAAACAATATAATGTGTTAATTAAGTCATAGTGGTAGGTGGATTTTTTTAAGACTTTGGATGGAGCCACACTAGCTGGTTCTTTTGGCTTCCAGTCTTCATAATAAGCTTATCGCCTGCTCGCTGTGTTCACGTAGACCGAAATAAGAGCAGCATCAATCTTATCCGGAATATAAAGAAGCACATTTTCTGTCACATTTCATGCTAAGATTCTGAGTATTTCTTCCACCGCTGCAGAATCTCTCCACAGATGCGGTTCGACTACAGTTTCCACCGTAAATAATGTTAAATAGCCGAAAAGTAAGAAACAGAAGAAGAGAAGATGGCACAGACAATGCTGATTTACTTAGTGTTGGACTGAAATTCTGTGTATTTGTGCAGCTTTAGTTACTGGGAACAGAAGAAGCGCAAACACTAAAACTGGCGTCGATAGTTCAAATAAGTTTACTGTTTGGGAATGTTCCGTGTTGGAGCCACATGACTGTAATTTGGCTCCTCTTTCCAATGACAGACGGCTCACCAGAAATGGCATCAAGGAGGTGGCAAGTGACGCCTTCAACGGAACAAAGATGAAAAAATTGTGAGTCAGCGGCAGAGACACAATTACAAACAGAAGATTAACAATTTTAAAAAATGGTACATATTTAATTCCTCTCTCTCTCTCTCTGCTTCTTCATCATCCTCTTCTTCTTTCCTCTAAGGTCCCTAAAAGGCAACCAACAGCTTACTCACATCAATCCCAACGCCTTTGTGGGTTCCAGTGAGCTGGTGACGCTGTAAGCATGACATCCAGCAGTAAACTCATGCCTACGTGATTCACCCTCCTCATCTTCACTTATTAAGCTCAGGATGTAGGAGACACCAAAGTGACATGAGTGGGAAAACTTGATAGGTTTCAGGTTTAAAAAAGAGATCCGGAAAGAGAGGAAGTCAGTGAAATATAACCGGAGGGAGATTTCTTACCTGTTTATCCTCCAAACAAAGAGGCACCTTTTTCTATTGAAGCAGGAATCACACAAAAGTATTTGTTTTTCTTATGGGCTGCCACTGCTGTGATGGTTTTTTCCCTCACTTCCAGCAATCATTTGGCAATCAAACAGTGGCTTCCCATCAGTTTCATTGTTTTGTTCTTAAAATGTTGCTGTCCTATTTATTCTTAATAAACGCCGCTTCTATTAAATCCTACATTTTTAGGCTTTATGACCTGATCAAATCCCCATGTAGCGAGCATAAAATGGAAGAAGAATCTGTTAAAAATGGATTCTGAAGCTAGAATTACTCCCCTGTTAAATCCCCTTTGTTTGCGCTCGCTCCTGCAGGGACATCTCTCAAACAGCCCTCAGTTCTCTGCCAGACTCCATCCTCGGCGGACTCACGAGGCTGTTTGCAGAATCTGCCTTCCACCTGAAAGAGCTTCCTCCCCTGCACCTCTTCACCAAGCTGCGCTTTGCCAATCTGACGTACTCGTCGCACTGCTGCGCCTTCCAGAACATGCACAGAAACAGGTACATGTGCTGCTGGCAGAAAGGTACCTGCCATGATTAAAGCGTCCCGTATTATGCCTCTTTTTGACAAGTTGGTGAAAGCCTCACATCTCCCTGGGATGTGAATTTAAAGTTTCAGATCAAAAATATTGCAGAGCTTGTTAATTTTACAGTTTCTTTACCACGTGCGGTCTGAGCTCTGTTCAAAAGAGGCTGTTTCAGTGTGTCTAAAGGTCACAGACATGGCTCTCTGCTTTGACAGTAGAGAGGAGGAGGAGCCAACAGGGGGGGCGAGGCTTGTCCCTTTTGTGACATCACAGCAGGCAGCAAAAACCTAAACTGCTCATTCAGAGACACACTTTGTGATCTACAGAGAAAAGAACAAAACGAGAGGACACTCTCTAATAACACTAGGGGACTCATTACGATGCTTAATAATCTGGACCCTGAAATCCAGTGGAGGGTTTGAAAGGCATTGTTGGATTTATAATGTTACACCATTGATCTGTAAAAACAGAGAGAACGGTTCGATTTTTAGCTTCCTGACGGCCCTAAAACCACTCATATATAACAAGCTGAGTGGTTATGAAAATTGCCCAAAAACTAAGCAGAAATGCTTGAAATTTCATACATATCATGTTATTCTATTCCATGTTTCATTTAAAAATGTGCTTATTTTAGCTGCTGCTCCCCTGTTTTAACACTTTAATACCTTTAGCTTTATTGTTTTTATCCTTTGTGATTTTATGTCTGTGAAATGTGCTATATACATAAATTTTACTTACTTAAAATAAAGATGTACTCGGGTCAGGTTTTATTTTTAAAAAATAGATACATTAATAGATACATTTCTGCCATCATTCTTTGAAGTCATTAGTGACTCAAATGCAACCAACAGCCACGTGACAAAAATTCAGATAGTCTTCAGATGAAGTGCAGGCTGTGTTTAAATTGAGCAGATAGAAGTCATGTAGGAAAATAAATTCAACATGCAAGTAGTAAAATATCTGTAGTATACACGGTTTGCTTTTTTCTCCAGTATTGTTAACACCTTTGGGAAAATGTTGGAGATAGGTATGATTTATGGCATCATAACTTTATCATACTGCATAGATAACATTTTTAATATTCTCTATATTTCTAGACACAGGTGTGCAGTTTCCATAGAGATGCAAGACTTAATATTGCAGTGAAAAATGAGTCGGCTGTGAGGAAAAATGTGGACAAATGAAGCGAAAACATACATAAACAGCTTGGGGTTCAGAGGGTTAAAGACTGTGAGATCGTGGATTTTGCATAATATGGCATATTTAAAGAATAGAACAAAATTAGGGAGAATCTTCTTGTTCACTTTGTTGCCCAGAATTACCTGAAGACATTGGCACGTCTCTCACATCAGTCTACTAAATGTGACTCTGGAGCTGGAGCTGCTTAGTTTAGCTCAGCATAAAGAGTGGAAGCAGGCAGAAACAGCGAGCCTGGCTCCGTCTAAAGACTAAAAAATGCCTCCCGGCAACTCTAAAGCTCATTAAAAACAAAGTTCTTCTCCTGGGAGTGACTGTAGGTTTTAATTTTTCTTTTCCTCCTAATATCTCATTATGGCTCCATTGCTGGTCAATTACCAGACTTTACCACAGGGCCCTGAAGTGGAGGTTTTGCTGCTATAAACTGAAAAAAAATGAATGCTTTTTCACATCCATGTGCGGGTGTGTGGGTTGTTGTGCATCAGATCCTGTTGGCACTCATGGTGCGAAGACCCCAACGCGAAGAATTATCCTCGCTTCTACAGGGACTGTTGCTCCAACTCCACCTCCATCACCTGCACCCCGGTGCCGGACGACTTTAACCCCTGCGAGGACATCATGTCGGGCGTCCTCTTACGAGTCCTCATCTGGATCATCTCCATTCTGGCGCTGCTGGGGAACGCCGTGGTTCTCTTTGTACTGTTAGGTATGAAAAGGGAAAAATAATTGGCAGAATTCATGCTTTGTTACTGAGCAAGTTTTTGGCTGCGTGTGAAACTTGGCTCCCTAAAACAAATACTGTTTTGTGCTGTCAGTGCTTTTCAGCTGTTGTATTTCGGCTTTCAGATGGAAACTTTAGATGAGTTCTCTACTAAAGTGCAAATTTGATGCTAAATATTTGTACTGTGAGGCAAACTTCCCTTCAAATTAACTCATGGCATTTTCTCCTGCTTTCATTCCTTCTTTTCCTCCTTTAATTCTACGGTGCTGGACAGTAAACAGTGCTGTTGAGACATTGAGTGCATTATACTGATAACATTTATTTACTTTTTTTCTTTCCACCAATGTTCGATCAGGCACCCGCTCCAAGCTGACCGTTCCTCGTTTCCTCATGTGCCACTTGGCCTTTGCCGACCTCTGCATGGGCATCTACCTGGTCGTCATAGCAACCGTGGACATGCTCACCCGTGGCCGGTACTACAACCACGCCATCGACTGGCAGATGGGTTTGGGGTGCAACGCCGCGGGCTTCTTCACGGTGCGTGCCGACGTCATCGCCTACAACCAGCGACCGCGCACATCAATGTGTGTCAGCAGGTGAATCAGTGTGTTTGTGTGTCGTCTGCAGGTGTTTGCCAGCGAGCTGTCGGTGTTCACTTTGATGGCGATCACTGTGGAGCGCTGGCACACCATCACACACGCTCTGCGGCTCGACCAGAAGCTTCGCCTGAGACACGCCTGCATCATCATGGCAGCAGGTTGGATCTTCTCCTCGCTGGCCGCATTGCTGCCCACAGTTGGGGTCAGCAGCTACGGCAAAGTGGGTCCTTCATTTAGCCGACACACTTCCAATTTAATGCTTCTGTGCTTTCCTCACAACGTATATGTGTCTTTCAAAATGTGCACAGTTCCACATAATTTATATAGTATAGAATAAAGTGATTCTGATTCTGATAATTTGAGAAGCAAAATCTTGCATAAACTCACAAATTCTGAATAGAATATGTAGAATATGCTTTATAGGCTTTGAAATTTGCAACAGTTAAAAGAATTCCTAGAGCCTCAAAAACATCTTCAAATGTCTTCTGTTGTCCATCTTGCAGCCAAAAACTGATAGAATATCAATTTCCTGTTAAGTAAGACAAGGAACAGCAGCACATTCTCACATCTGAGAACCTGGAACCTCCACATTTTTTGCCATTTTGGCTTGAAAAAATGTCTTTCACAGTTAGGTTGCTGATTAATTCTGTCAATCAACAACATTGTTTCAGCTCTGCTCCTGAAACAGCAGAGTTTTCGTGCTATTCCTTGAGCCTGTTTTGTTTTTCTGTTGGTTTTCTTACTTTTCTTTTCTTTTGGGTGTACTTGTCTTTATTTGATAGAATGAGAGCAGCCTAAAGAGAGACAGCAAAACACACAGAGGGAGATAGATGCAGCCAAGGTTTCCTCGCTGGAATTGAAAACTGCAGTTACGGAGTGTGAATGTTAAATATTTCGACCACGAGTGCAGTTTTGCTAAAGAAATGTGTGATATTTTCAGAATAATTCGTATACGACGTGCACTAGTTGACTTGTAGTTGCTTCATTTCTTTGATAATCTGAATATGAAGCTGTATCTGCTAATATAAAGACTGGTCCACATTAAGTGCACCAAGGCCCCTGAACATTGTGTGATTTCTGAATGTTTCTGTTCAGGTGAGTATCTGCCTCCCCATGGACGTGGAGACTCTGGTGTCGCAGGTCTACGTTGTATCCCTGCTCCTCCTCAACATCCTGGCCTTCTTCTGTGTTTGCGGCTGCTACCTGAGCATCTACCTGACTTTCCGCAAGCCTTCGTCGGCACCAGCCCACGCCGACACCCGCGTGGCTCAACGCATGGCCGTCCTCATCTTCACCGACTTTATCTGCATGGCTCCCATCTCCTTCTTCGCCGTCTCGGCGGCCCTCAAGCTCCCTCTCATCACCGTCTCCGACTCCAAACTCCTTCTGGTCCTGTTCTACCCCATCAACTCGTGCTCGAACCCCTTCCTGTACGCCTTCTTCACCCGCACCTTCAGACAGGACTTCTTCCTCCTCGCGGCTCGCTTCGGCTTGTTTAAGACTCGGGCACAGATTTACCGGACGGAGAGTTCCTCCTGTCAGCAGCCAGCGTGGACCTCTCCAAAGAGCAGCCGGATAATGACGTGCTCCTTGGCCAACACACTGAGTCTAGATGGGAAACAGGAGAGCTGACTGTCATCCAAATATTCGCAGGTACAGAGTTTTTGCTGGATTGTTAACAGGAGGTTCCTGCTTTTCCTCCCACAGATGTCCTTCCCTCAGGCAACCAAAGTAAAATTCTTCTTGGGGATGAAGGACATGCGGCGGTTTGTAATACATGAACACCTCAAGGTTAGAACATGGTTTGAACATTGTTTAAGATGTGCATTTGATGTCACTGTTGCATATTTTAGTGGTGTACAGACAGGCTGTTAAAAGCAAAATGATGCCCCAAATCATCATTCTCATGATTTAGATGATACTGCTGTTTTTTCTAGTATGTTGGAGTCTCTGGCAAGTATAAAGCATTCAATCCCTTTGGACGTTTTTTACCTAGAATTGCTTTTTAACATTGAATCAGGACAAGAATTTACAGGAAACAGGTTTCTACAAATTAATTTCATTTCATTCATTCATTCAATTAATTGAAAATATAAAATGCAAAATAAGGGACAGCACAAGTAACCACCCTTTTCAAGTCAGTATTTAGCAGATGCCCTTTTTGCCTCAATTAAAGCATTGATCCTGTATGAATAGATCTCAGTTAGCCTTGTACATCTGGACACTGCAACTTTACCTCATCCTTCTTTGCAAAGCTGCCATGCAATCATGGGAGAAAAGCCCATTTTCAAGCTCAGGCACAAATTCTCAGTTTGATTCAGTTCTGGGCTCCGACTCAGAAACTAAAGAACATTCACCTTCTTTAAACCCTCGTGTCGTCCTGCGGGTCAAATTGACCCGTTTTAAACTTTGAAAATGTGGGAAAAAATAGATATTTTCACAGTGAAACTTCTGATGTCCACATTTTCAACATTTTTGGGAGATTTTTGAGAAATCTTTGGTGGAAAAAAAGAAATGTTAAAAAAATTATTCTTAGGAACATTTACAAAAAAATCTACCAAAATCCAGCAAATTCCGCTGGATTTTGGTTGATTTTTTGTGAATGTTCATAAAGAAAATATTAGAAGTTTTACTGATATATATATGTCATCACTTTTGATATTTTTAGGATTTTTTGGGAAGATTTTAACAAATTTTTGGAGAATATTTACAAGAATTTCTTGCCAAATTTGGGCGACTTTTTAAAATAAGACTTTTAAGGGAATCTTTTAAGGATTTTTAAAAATGTTCTTTCTGAAGGTTTTTAAATTTCAAAAAAAAAAAGAGAGAAATTGTTTTGCTGAATTGTTGGACTTTTTTTCAGACAAGGCAGAAATATTTTTTTAGTGCCCGTAAATGAAGACAACAGGAGGATTAAACCATTTCTGTGTAGCTCTGACTGTATGCTTGAGGTCATTGTCTTGTTGGAAAACAAATCTTCTCCCAGTTCTCTTTCAGACTGCATCAGGTTATCCTCGCTATACTTTTTTGCGTTTACTTTACCCCCTACCTTAACAAGCCCTCCCAGGCCTGCTGGTAATCAAGGTTTAATGAGCTTTTCTCAACAGTGTCTTTCTCTTTGCCACTCTCCCATAAAGCTTTGACTGGTGAAGAACAGGCAGCAGTTATATGCTGGAGCTTGTAACTCCTTTGAGGAAATCATAGGTGTCTTGGTGGCCTCACTAGTCTGTTTCTGTCACTACGCATGTGCTGTATTCTTTCCATTTCTTAATAATGGATTTAACAGTACTTAAAGGGACATTCAGTGTCATCCAACCTCTGACTTATGCTTTTCGATAATCTTTTCACCTGTTAAATCCAGGAATACGGACTCACCAGTGGCTGGACCTTCCAGATATAGGTGTCTTTATATTACAATCATTTGAGACAGATTCACTGCACTGAGATGATCTTAATTTCACTAACTGTGCGACTTCTCGCGCCTACTTGCTGCACGTGTTGAATTAGGCGAGTCACTTTAACGTGGGTGAATACTTATGTAGACACGCATTCTACATTTTTAGATAATTAACATTACTTTGTGGAAATTGTGCCTTTGCTTTGACAAAAAAAAGAGTCTTTTCTGGTAAATTCTTGTACAAAAAGCCAAATTTAATCAGTGTTGAAAAGGAATAACAGGGAAAAACTTCCAAAATGGCTGAATATTTTTCATAGTCACCATATCAGCTTCTGACTTTTCAGGCCCAACAACAGACTCAAATAGAAAATATCCCTACAGACTGCTATCCTGGTCTCAGTTCCGCTTTAACTGTACATGGACACGGCAACAAACGTGCAAATAATGCCTGTAACATTGTGAATATTTGAGCTGTGACCAGCAGCAGACACAGTGTCCTTGTTAAACGTTGTGACCCATGGGTAAACTCTGCTGTACGCACTGTGACAATCCAAGAAAAGATACACAACAACTGCAGACAGTTTAACCAAATCTAGTTCAAAACGCAGCCCCAGATACCCTCGTGTTTGTCTTAACTTGATTGGATTACCAGATGGGTGAAGTTAACGGCGACATCACAATTTAGAAGTAAAAGCCGAGAGAGCAGAAGAAGCAGTTAACTGATGACTTCATCCGTCGCCTTATGTAGCAAACACCATCCATCTGGTGTCCCAAGATAATGAAACGTACTTTGAAACGGTTTAACAAAGGTTTGACGCTTGGGATATCAGCATATGCACGTCACGAAATCAACATTCAACGTTATGATTGAATGATATTCATTAAGAAGAACACCGCAGGGACTGGCTGATTAATAATCTCCTCGTACACTCAGTCTGCTGTAGCTTTCCAGACCTCCAGATCCCCTCCATCACTTCAGTGTGTCTATATTTTACATGTATAACCTGTAATTATCTCTGTGAAATGTAATTATGTTTATGTTTGCCAATGAAAATGCTATTTAGAGGGACTTTTTGCATCTGTTTTGTACCAAATATATCTTTTACATATCGCTTTCTGAAGTCGCTTGTTGTGTCCTCTCTGCTTGATTCTGTGTGAGTGAATGAGTGTATGTGAGATGTGACAAAAGGTAAAACACGCTCATTCTCTCTCACACGGGCACACGTATGCACAATATTTCAGCTGTCGTTATCTAGCAATGCTGTCCTTCAGAGCATCCAAAGCTTTCAAGGACAAAGTGACCCCACCAACCTCTGTTCTGTGGACCAAGGTGGATGCCTGGGTGGGTGTGGGAGGAGAGGCTGCACAGCTGCTCTTTCTGCTTATTACAGGAGGGTGGATGTGGCAGCTAGATAAGGCGCACACACACACACTGAGAGCAGCAACGCCGAGTTTCAAGGCTGCAGCTGCACGAGGGAATCTGAGCCCGTCTCATTGATATGGATACACTGCCTCCTACATGCCAACATTGAGCGTGTGAGTGCATTTATACACTTTGACCACCAGGCGCTGCTAGTGATGCTGGATTTAGAGAAATATCCGTTCTGTTTTAGTCTATTTCACTGTATCAATGACGTCCCCTCCCTTAACTTCCACTATAAATTTGCAAGCAAGCAATTGATTATTACGGCAAAGCACACCTTTATAAGAGGTAAGCGTGAGGTAAAATTATTTTGGATGCAAAAACATGCATAAAGGCAAAGAGAGGTTGAATTTTGACAGAACAATAAGAAATAAATGTACTATTCTCTTTCTTCTTTTCCCAAAAATGTCTTCATAATATTTATTTAAACTATGTTAATTATAAGAAGATTAAACACAGCACAGTTTAATACAAGAATATTTAATACTGTAATGTTAGCAAAATGAGTAAAACACCTTGTATCTGACAATCAGCTATCTCCTGTATGTTTTCTTCACATTTACAGTCTTTGACATTGGCTTTTTCAAGCAAAAAAAATACATATTTCATCATATAATTGTCCTTAAATGTATAGGTGCTGATTACTGATTGTTTTTAAAGTGTTGAAACACAGACAGACAAATTGATCTTCTCCAGACAGAACAGAAAAAAACAAACAAAAAAAAAACCTTGCAAAAAAATGTAACAGAAGAGCCTCAGTGGAAAGCTGCGCCTTGTTGTATTTTCACATCACAGCCTAATCGTTTGCAGCTAAACGATACCCTCTGGTGGTCTTTTTGCATAAAAGGATACTAATTGAGTAAAAGTATTTATTAAAGACCTAAAATCTGGAGTTTAAGATTCAAGCATTCACCTCCTTGATACAAAAATCTGCAAAAACACAAAACAAAACAAAAAAAAACGTTTGGTCTGAATAAACTCATATGAGTTCAAATTGACACAAATGCAGAACAATTCACGAAATATTTACATATTTCAAAAACACAACCTTTTATTGTATGAACAGTTACATTTACATAATGATTATGCACTGACATCTAAATAAATCTTCTATCGACATATCCTGTTTAACTATTATTTAAAAACCGAGTTTGGAAACAGACATGTTTGAGTAACTTCAAAATAGCTTAAAAATTTTACTTTTTGCTAGTCAACTAACTTCCCCTACTCAGATCACAAATCATGTGTTCCTACTATAAATTCCAGTTTTTGTTCAGAAATAATTCCACTTTCCACTTGATCAATGACATTTTCCCCTGCATCCACTTCTTCAAAAAATATCCATCCCTGAACAAGCTGGAAAACACTACTTCAGGATTAGTAGCTTTTTATATTCCACCCAAAATCTAGAATATGCACAAAAAACATTATTATTTGGTTCTCCACTAAGAAAAAGGGGCCGTCAGATTGTCACATGGCTTAAAATGAGTGCAAAAGGGGCAGAACAATGGCTGGAATTATTGTACATTTTTTAAACGGAATTAATAAGTAACTTGATAAATATTGCACAACCAAAATGTATCCAGATAAACACAAAACAAACATACTAACTATAACAATAGAAAACAAATATATATAAAACAGATATAAACAGATAAGTAAAATTTGGACATTGCATTAAAATTTCAATATTTATAATTAATTTCACAAAGCTTAAACATTTACTTTATGCTAGCTAATTCATTAATTTTGCCCATACAGATAACAATACATGTGCTCCTACTTTAAAATGTGTTTTCCATTCAGAAATTATTCTAATATAAGATCAAAACTTCCACATAAACAAGCACATCTCTCCCCTGCATAAATATCTCAACAAAATTTCAGCCCCTGAACGGATAGGAAAATTATTACACAGATATAGGACAACTAATTTTATTATTGCAGTCAAAATCTAGAATTTGGAACCCAAAAACTCGCTGAAAATGTGCAGATAAGAATGTTCTATGCTCAGAAGAAAGTCATCTTGAATTGAGGTAAAATGAACGTAAACAGCGCAGAACAATAACAGGAAGAATTTGATCATTTTAATTAATATTGATAAATTTTTAACAGGCAAATAAAAACAGAAAAGTTACATTCTGATATGGGTTATGCACTAAAATCTAAAGAAGAATACCTTTCTTAATTAGTAAATCTGACTTTTAATGTGGCCGATAGACATGTATAATTAAATTTGAAAAAGTTTCCAAATGTACTTTGTTCTCTCTAATTTACTAATTTTGTTTATCCATATCACAGAAATGTGTTTCTAGTTGAAAAATTTTGATTTAGTTTGTAAATAGTTGTAATATAAGTTATGTATTACAATCATATATTCATAAAATATATATTTAGCCCATGAATAGGTAAGAAGATTATTACACAAATTCAGGATTAGTGGCTCTTTCATTCCACAGAAATCCAGAATTTGACACTCAAACAGTCATTAAATATATATTTAAAAAAGTAAGTCCAAGAACCTAAAATGTACTTTTTGCTGTGTAATTTACTAATTTTTGCTATCCAGATTATAACCTGTGTCTTCTTAAAATTGTGTTTTCATCTGGAAATAATTCTAATAAAAGATCAGCACCTTCATATAAACAAGCACATCTCTCTACTGCATCATATGTTTACAAAGTATCTGCAACTGTAGGAAAGTTATTACACATATCCAGGATTAATAGGAGTTTTTGTTTGTTTGTTTGTTTGTTTGTTTGTTTGTTCATTAAGTAGCAGTGAGCTTTAATTACGTGTGCTTGATTTACAATGAAATCTAATCTTAGTCCATGCGTCAGTCTTTCACAAATTACATTAATGTAGCCATAGACCTCACCCATAAATGTTCTTTCAACAGTGAAGACCGAGGCTCTAAACTGTATATTATTTGACTGTAATAGAGCCTCTCGGTGCGTCCATACATTGATTCAATCCAAAGATGCTCTAAATCGCCGCTTGACCGATTCCGAACCCCAACAGAAAGGTTTGTCAAGCCGGTTGATACAACGCCTCTGATTGGCCGCTGCAGGCCCAGATTATAAGACGCCGAACCTGATTGGTCGAACTGACATTCTGTTCTTTTTTTTCTCGCGATTGTTTCCCGTGTGGGTTAATGGCTCCTCCTGCTACAGACTGAGACGGAGCTGGCAACGAGCAGAGAAACGGGGGGGAGCTGTGACACCACGGAGAAAAAACGCGATTACACCCCAAATACCAGCGGGTTTTTGGTCGCAACTGTTCGGGTGTATCCAGGAAAAAGGCTGTCCGGGTGGCAGTTCGGGCTCAGGGCTAAATTTAGTCGCGGGCGGTCGAGGATAGCAGTCTATTTTTCAACAACCAACTCCCCAGATGAACTCCGTCAGAGCCACCAACAGGAGACCCAGGCGAGTGTCGAGGCCGCGCCCGGTGCAGCCCGAACGGAACAACGGGGACAGAGGTAAGCTAGGCCACGGTCGGCTAGCGGTTCCGCATGAAGCCGTGTCATGCGTTTACAGTCTTTACATAACGCTCGTGTTCTGCCCCTGCCCAGCTCAGCACTCCTCCAGGCGGCGGGTTAAGCAGGAAAAACCGAGGCTTCTTGCTCCGTAGCTCAGGCCAGGCCGCGCTTTGTTTGGCTTGAGTGATTGGGGCTAGCTAACACCGCTTGCTAGCTTACCAGGATAGGTGGAGGTTGGGGGTTGTCTTCGCTTAACGTAATGCGTATGTAGCTACACGAGCAACATTAATAGCTGATATTCAGGTAACCTCAGCTGGAGGCAAAAGGATCGACTTCACACGCTCTAACCACAATCTTGTTGTCTGCTCGGCCGCTGCATTCCCAGCTGTCACTACCGTTTCAGAGGGTGTAAATCTGCGGTGTCTTTGGACTGCCATTTTTGGGGTGTAACGTTAACAAAAACATTAGCGAGCGAATTGGGGCAATGCTAGCTAGCTGCCCCAGCTTCAAGAGGCCACCCTGATCAGCTGTGATAGATGATACGGTGTGATTTGGATGAATTCACCGAGTCCATTTTGTGTGCCACTGGCTGTAGTTTGAAGCTAACGCAGCCTGCAGATTGAACCACTACTCCCCTTCCTTATTCTCGCTGCCTGCGAGCCGTGGCTTGATTTGTTTACACCGCGGATTTGCCAGCTACGCAGTTCAGTTTTTAGCCATTAGCTGCACGTCTGAACGACTTCATCTGCGGCCCTTGATTTGACAGCCCCACAGAAGATGAGTGTGATTCTGCCCATACAGAAGCCCAGACACAAATGCACACTGACTGATATCTGTTGGGAATAACTGAACATGAAAGGCTGGTGATGTGGCTGCAGGGGATGCATCTGCCATTATCAATCACTAACCTTTGTCTGCCTTACCAAGTCTTACCCAGTCTGTTAGCCTGCGCAGTTGGCATGCAGAATATGAGCTAAATGCACACCGTTGTGTCAGTATTGATGAAGAGAGTGTCAGTGGTTTAAATGTTTGCTGCAATACCTGGAGACACATTGGGTGTATAAAATGAGCAAAAAGAGAGATGATTAAGCTTCACAGAAATACACTCAGTGATTTCTATAGCATGACCCTGCTCTATTCTGCAGCTCCCTTCATTGAAGTGCCTCTATAGAAAGTGATGTATGCACAAAAAATCTTCTCGCTTCTCTGTCTAGATGAGGAGGCTCCTGCAGCAGCCGCAGCAGAAATGGCTATTGAGGAGTCCGGTCCAGGTGCTCAGAACAGTCCCTACCAGCTTCGACGCAAGACCCTGCTTCCCAAGAGAACCGCCGCTGCCTCTGCCACCGCCTCTGCCTGCCCCAGCAAGGGCCCAATGGAGGTGAGACTGAAGCGCCAGTGTGCTTTTTTTTTTTTTTTTTTTTTTGTGGGTGTGTGTTTCAACGCAGTGTGCATGTCTACAGACTGGAGTGTGTAAATTTGTCCGAATGACAGAGAATCGCTGATTGGTTGTGTCCTCCTCCAAAGGAACAATGATTTTGTGACAGAGCGGGGCATTTCCCAGTTGATTACCTGATGCTTGGAACTTGGCATGAAGTTTGTATCCTGCTTTCTCTCATTTGCAGGGAGCTTCCACTTCATCAACAGAGGCCTTTGGCCATCGAGCCAAGCGGGCACGAGTGTCCGGTAAGAGCCACGACCTGCCAGGTGTGTGTTAAATCTCTGCAGCTGGGCAAGGAGAGTGTTTAATTTTTTTACTTGAGCTTCTATTGATTTTCCTGTGTCTGCTGGTAAATTGTGTTTTTATGCAATCCATTAAATAGCATGACTCCATAGTTTAATGTGCTTGGACTAAAAAGATTTCCCTAAAACTTACATCTTGTGTGTGTATGTGTGTATTTGTATATTTTTAGCAGCCCCAGCAGAGCAATATCTGCAGCAGAAGCTTCCAGATGAGGTTGTTTTGAAGATTTTCTCCTACTTATTGGAACAAGACCTTTGTCAGGCAGCTTGTGTTTGCAAAAGATTCAGCCAGCTAGCGAACGACCCCATCCTATGGTCAGTGCTGCTGAAGAGATGGAACTGCTCAGTTTTGTTTTGTATATTACAATCATTAAAGGTAGAGAAGTAACATTTGTTTTGTATGTGGTATTTAATACTATAGGAAGCGCTTATACATGGAGGTGTTTGAGTACACGCGTCCCATGATGCATCCAGAACCAGGCAGGTTCTACCAGGTCAGTCCTGAGGAGCATGAACACCCAAACCCCTGGAAGGAGAGCTTTCAGCAGCTGGTAAGTTAGTCTCCACAGTTTCTAGCGTTGGCTTTTAACTCTCAGAGACACATCAATATCATTCCAGTGACCGAGTTTATTTTGTTTTCTTTATGTGTTCTCACTATATATTAAAAGTAAACAAAATACTGTTTTGGAAAGTGGTATATGGCTTTGCAGTAAAATGTATGCCACTCAGTAAGCTAATGATTTCAGGAAACGGGAAAAGACTGTTAAGTTAAAACACTTTGCACCCACCTTGAACACACAGAAGCCAAATGATTGTCTCTGAATGACTTCATGAAATGTCACAGTTTGCACAGGGAAAAATGGAAGCATAGCTTTGGATTGACTCTATAACCAGGACAAGTGCTTACAAAATTATGCTTGATAAAGCAGCTGAAAGCATTTCAATGCAGTACAACAAATAATTCTTCTTCCGCTTCTTTTTTTTTTGCTGCCAGTATAATGCTTCTCAGAAATTCAGTGAATGCTTTCAGTTCATCCACAGAGATTATTTTAATGTGATCACTATATTGCTTTGTGTCAACAATTGTTTGTGTTTAATTTGTTTCTGTGAAGTTAGAGCTGCTCAGGGAGGAGAAGATGTTTGCTTTACTAATTAGAATGCATTAGGAGAGGTCAAAGTGAAGGCAAAACAGTGAATTTAGTCATGCAAATTATCGTTTTTTTTTGTGGGTGTCCTCCTCCTTGATATAAGCGGCATGTAACTGATGTTGATACATTTCAGAATGCAGTATGTTGTGGTTGGATCTATTGCAAGTCGCTCTGTAATCTTTGTTAAATTTGGGACATATGCTGCATGTGTTGTTGTTGTGTTGTGGTTGGTTTGTGGGTTGCTTAGAGTCGTCTCATAAATCAGATGGATCGCAAGATGGTTAACAGGACAGGAACCAGAAAAAAAAGGCATCTCTGATATGCAAAAGTAGGGTTTGTTTTTCAGTCTGTTTGCTCAAGAATCATAGGAACATCTCTTCTTCAACCAGTGGATATATACAGTGGCTAACAAGCACTCATAAGTGGGCTTTGTTTTAAGAATCAGAAGCTTAAAAAACTCAGGAACAGCTGATGTGCATTGGTTTTGTCATGTTCTATGGCATGTTTTTAGATAGTACATCCTAATTGTTGTTTTCAATTTAGAAATCTTACTTTACATTCACAAAATTTGTATTATTGAGTTAAGCTTTTATTTTTTTCCTTCTGCTAGAAAAAAATAGTTGGATTCCTGGGTTGTTTGAGGACTATGTACAGCAACTGACCTTGTTTTTTTTCTTTTCCCCGTGTTGCAGTACAAAGGTGCGCATGTAAAACCGGGCTTTGCTGAGCATTTCTACAGTAACCCTGGAAGATACAAAGGCAGAGAGAATATGCTGGTGAGATAAACCTTGTAGCGGGATAAATATCTTTTCAGTTCTGATATTTTTGCATTATATAGCTAATTTATACATCTTGTTGCTTTGCCAAACTGTCTCCTGCTGATTTCTATGCTCATGTAAATTCTGCCTGAAAGTCTTTGTGGCTTTTTCCTGCAGTATTACGACACCATTGAGGATGCACTAGGCGGCGTACAAGAAGCCCACTTTGATGGTCTCATCTTCGTTCACTCTGGCATCTATACAGATGAGTGGATTTATATAGAGTCCCCCATCACTATGATTGGTGCAGGTAAGCAGGTTTCCTTCGCTGAAAGGTACTTAAGACATTACCTTGATGGCTGCGTCGCATGCGATCAATATTTCTCTTAAGAAGGGGATGCATACTCAGCTACGTTTATGTGCATACATTTTTGGGTGTTAATGAGTTTTTTTTCTGATTTCTTCACAGCTCCTGGTAAAGTATCAGATAAGGTGGTGATAGAGAATACTAGAGACTCGACGTTTGTCTTCATGGAGGGCTCAGAGGATGCGTATGTGGGATACATGACCATCAAGGTAAGAATGCTACTCACTTTCCCCCTTTTCAAACAAACTTGAGTAATTACACCAGGGGTGTCCAAACTACGGTCGGTGGGCCAACTGCGGCCCACGGTCCATTTTAATTGGCCTGCCAGAAATTTTATAAATAGAATATGGCCCGCACTTCAACTTTTGCCTGAGTGCATTGCACTTCTTAATTTTAACACCAGGGGGAGATACTGTTGATCAAGGCAGTTGCTCCACCAAAAGGACAATCTCAGAAGAAATTCACCCCAAGTTACTAAAGATGGCAGAACCAAAGAAGCGAAAAGTAGAAAGTGAGTGCAGAAAATTTCAGACATGGTGGGAGAGTGATTATTTCTACAAGGAATTCAAGGGGAAATATGTCAGTTTGATCTGCACTGAAACTGTGGCAGTTATGAAAGAGTATAATGTACGACGTCATTATGAAACCAAACATCAGGCCTATGCATCCGACACTGGTGCTGAGCGAGAGCAGAAAGTAAAGCAAATGGTAGCTATCCTGCAGAGTCAACATCAGTATTTTTTTCGTGCTCAAAAAGTCCAGGAAAAGGCTACAATAGCCAGCTTCGAGGTCGCCCAACTCATCGCAAGACATGGCAAGCCTTTTTCAGATGGAGATCTCATAAAACACTGCCTGGTTAAAGTTGCCGAAATAATGTTCCCGGAGAAAGTGCAGCACTTCAACAATGTCAGCATGTCCAGAAATACAGTTGTGCGACGCATTGAAGACTTGTCAGCCAACATTAAACTGTCTGATAAAGCTTGTGCTTTTGATTTTTACTCCATCGCATGCAATGAGAGCACTGACGCCACAGACACCGCACAGCTGCTAATTTTTTTGCGGGGAGTGTACGAGAACTTTGGAGTTACACAGGAGCGAATATTCGGATACCAAAATTAATATCCGGATACCGCCGTAGCGAACGAATATTTGGATATTCGGGTCCGGCCCTAGTTTTGATATCATTTTTTCAAAAAGTTGTAACTTGAAAATGGTTAGAGATAAAGGCAAACTGTAAATGAGAAAAATCAACAGTGTGACCCAAAGTTTGTGATGGGAGTAAATTCACTCATCTAATTTGCATATTGTGACGTCACCAGGCGGCGGAAATATGGATTACATAACTTTATTGATATTTATCGATCACAATGGCATTGTTTGGCTCAGAATTTGTCAGATCCCTGTCTCCACGATACCCAACAGGCTCATCAAAATGTCTGATCCACTTGTGATACTCTTCCTCATCTGTCAAGCAAACCCAGCCATCATCATCGTCATTTACGACGGGGCTGTGAACGCCACTGCGGCCTCCACCGTTATCAGTGCATTTTCTCCCGTGTCTGCTGCTATTTCCGCGGTGTTTTGCATCCCGGCTGTCCCCCTCACCATTAGGGGTGTTTTGACCACCCCTGCTACACCCACCACGTCTCCTGCTGCCACCCCGGACCCTGTGAAGCAAAGCATCAGCTCCAGTATGTGCTGCTTGTGGACTGTCATGGCACACTGACCCGCTGCCGTTACGCACAGACACAGCGCCGCTTTCTGTCTCACTGGACGACTGAACGTCTTCACCAGAGGGTGAATATTCCTCTTCAGAATCTGAGTAAGCCATTATTTGACAAAGTACTTTGTCAGCGTTGACCAGACCTCTCGGTATGGTGAGTTTTCTCGCTCTAAAATGTGCCGTCTTGCGCTCTGTTATGCTCCGACTACGAGTCTCGTCTCCTCGGTTTTCAAACTCTATAAACTCCTAAACTTTGAATGAAAACGCCCACAAATGATGCTCCGATTGAAGTTCCAGATGTCCGCCATCTCCTGGTATAAAGTAGTGACTACATAAGGCATTATATTTGAAGCTGTGGTTTGTTATGTTCAGCAGTGTTGCTTGTCGCAATATTGCTGCTTTGGCGCTTAAAGGGTTAAGAGTCTAAAAGGCACAACAACGGGTATGGATATTTTTGAAGCTGTGTCAGACTCAATTGACAAAATGAGACAAATAGGACAAGCTGTGTGGAGTTACAACAGACGGAATAAGCACGCATGTGCAGGTACACATGCAACAAAGCATCAATTCTGTCACTACCCTGCTTTTACGCACCACTTTCTTATATGCGTTTTTCTTGTTAACACGCAGAGTGTACAAGGCTGTGAAAAGTGCACACACTGCAAGTCAGCTGATCTCATCTGATGCAGATTTGCTCCTTGATCAAGTGACATTTGTCCGGATTTTTGGAACGAGTGGCATCGGATCAGCACCGCAGCTGGATGGGCCTGATTTACATACCCACCGCAGCTGATACTCACAAGAATAATTTAATAAAATTATATGCACTCCTGTTAAGTCCAGTTCAGTCTGTTAATGTTGATAACCGTTTCAAACGAACGTTAATAGGTGTGTTGCTATGCCTAGTAACTTAAATAACAAGCTTGAAATTTACCTGTCCCATTTTCTATTGGGGTATTATTGTAGCAAAACTATTTGTCAATGCGAATCGAGAGTTGTCTGTCTGTATTTCAATCCATGTGTCCAAAGTGAGATTTGTCAATGTGTAAAAGAATTTTTCTATGTGAACTGAGATTTGTCAATGCGAACCGGAATCTTCAAAAGTCGTCTGAAAATTTGTCCGTCTGTAAATAGGTTTTCAAATGTGTAAAAAAAAAAAAAAATGCCAATCTGTATTAAAATTTGTACATGTAATAAGAGTTGTCCATGCGTAAAAGGAGTTGTCAATGCGTACAAAGACATTCGTAGTTGAAAAACGTATGTATCCCACTACACATCAGCAGAAAATACAGACAAATCACCAGTTACGAGTTGTTCGGTTTCACAATTGGCTGTTTTATTTTCACGTGACTTTTGCTACACTTCTGCCGTGAGATTCGTATCTGAAAAACGTATGGGTTTTAGCTCCCTGACCTCAGGTTCGTCCATGCTGGCTGCCTTAATCATAGACATAATAAAGAGTAGACGCCGCATCGACCGTTACTGCCTGTTGGGGCTGACGAGTGGTGAGGCCGCCATCTTGGACCGGTCACCCGCTCCACTCAGCGCTGTCTGACAGCGCATTTAATCCATCTTAACTCTGAATATTAAACTGATTTTCACGCGTTTTTTATTTTATTTTTTGCTGCAAACGTCATACATGTAGCTATGATACAGGACAAATGGTTCAGCGTATTTTAATATTCATAGCGGGATTAACAGTAATAGAATATTCTGATATTAAGCTCGACTGTAGACAGGTATTTTACACACACACACTAATATACGTTAGAGAAGCAGATAATAGCAGTAAAGTCATTTATTTTAATAGTTTGAAGAGACAATATATGATTATGCTATATATACATATAAACAAAATACTGACTAATGAACACATTTCCATATAAAACAATAGATAGAAGTTATATATCAGAGAAAATGAATATATATAAATCATAGATGGAATATCAACATCATCCACATATACATATATAATAGATAAAAGTTGTATATCAGAGATAATCATACTACATATATAAATCATGTATGGAGTTAGCCTAGCCACACGAGACAACCCACGGCAACGAATTTAATTCTCTGCCAGGGTGGGTCTAGTTACCCTCCATAAGGCTCGAGGCTGGATTCTCCTAAAACTGGCCGGACCAATCACCATGAAGTGTAGAGTCAGAAGGCGGGCGTAACGAAGTGACGACAGAGGCGTGACGATTCTGACAGAAACAACCAGCGCACAGTAAACAGTTATCTTTCGACTCGGCTTTGGCCACAGCCCTTAAAGATTTGAAGCTAAAATTCAACTTGAAAGATAAACAAAGAACGGCACTGAAGTGTTTCATTGAGAAGAAAGACGTATTGGGACTTATGCCGACGGGATATGGCAAATCCTTAATACACCAGTTGGCTCCGCTGGTTGGGAAGCTAACGGGACTTAGCCACAATCCGCCGGCGCTCTAGGAACTGTCAGCCTGTCCGTTGCGTTGATTGGTTGTATACCTACCCAACTGCTGCAGAGGGATTTGATAGACAACCTTTTAGCCCGCCTCCCTCCCTGTCGAGCTTCCCTAGACCCTTGTGCCGTCAGAAACATGGGTGTAGCGTGGCTAGGCTCAGTATGGAGTATCAATATAATCAATATATCAGAAAACATAATATATATAAATCATGTGGAGTATTAATATAATCAATATATCAGAGAAAATTATTATATAAATCATATATAGACTATCAATATAATTCATACATATATATTAAAAAGATATATCAGAAAATTCTAACTTTAATACACTAAAGTTAAGGCTATATACCTAATTTCTAGTAAGTGGCCCAGCCCCTCCTATATTTTTATGTATGTGGCCCTCAGTGAAAAAAGTTTGGACACCCCTGAATTACACGTATCAAAGTCTGTCTTTTGCATTCACAGTAACAAAGTCCAGCCTTATTGTTTAATCATAGCTGAGGATAAAATAATTATTTCTGTAGTGGAGGTTCTTGATGTGGCTTTAAGAGAACATGTATGAAAGAAAGGATCACAAATGACACACGGGCCTTGTAACTATGCCTATGGGCTCCTGGTAACGAAACCAAATGGTGAGGTTATCTAGAGCATTTTTCTCTGTAGGATGATATACTTTGAACTTGATAGTTTGAAAGTGACTTGGAGCTGTTTTGTTGTCATGATTTCTTTATGATCGAGAGCTGATAGTATTTCAAGCTTATACTGGGGGATTATGATATGATCTGTGTTTATATTTTAGGGTTAAAACGGTAGATATATGAATGTATGATAGACTAGTTTAGTCACACCATTTAAAGCAATGTTATTTGCTCTATATGCAAGATTTGGGTTTATATTTGACTGTGGGAGGGATGACTTTTTTTCATCCCAAAAATGCAAAAATATTGTTTTTTAATGACTCTTCAATCTGCAAATTTTTAGTCTCAAACTAATATTATTTTAAACCGTCTGGTGCCTGTTTTCCTGTCAATATAAACATCTTTTGTATTTCACAAGGATCATGCGACACATAATGTCACAGTGACTATTTTGGCTTTGGATGTGAATTGTTACTATTCCCTGATTATAGCCCGTTATAAAACTGAAGTATTAGTGGCTCTAATGCGTGCCCGTAGGAAGAGTCCATTGTGGATGTGGTGGGTGGACAGAAGCTTGATGTGTTGTCAGTAATCGTGGCCTCTGTCTGACTTCTGCTGCTCTTCCCTCCACAGTTTAATCCTGATGATAAGTCAGCACAGCACCATAACGCCCACCACTGTCTGGAGATCACTGTCAACTGCAGCCCGAACATCGACCACTGCATTATCCGGTCCACGTGCACAGGTATGTCACGCACGCTGACCTCTTGCAATGGTGATGGGATGAACACCTGTACCTGTGGGGGAGCACAGTTGAACTTGCACCTTGCTGGCACCTGAAATATCAGCTTCACGAACGGTAGAATTTACTGCAAGGAGCTTGTGTTGTATTTGACATTGTGTTGCTCTTCATGGTTTTGTGTATTTGTGGTTTCATGTGGTTTTAGAAGCAAATGTTGCCCCTAATTTTTGTATAACACTAAACAGTCATTATGTCCTTGGGGCGAGAGACTAAATGTGTCATTTGGAGCTTGGTCTGAAAACTGGAGAACCCTGGAATAGTAATTTTTTTTGGCAGTTTGCTTTTACTGTGACAGGTTGCGTTAATCCCATTGTTTGCTCTGATGAGAAAAATGGGTTGTTGGATTCCAGTGGTGGGAAATCCAGAAAAAAAATCAGTGTAAATAATTTGCACGGTGTAATATTTCATGTATTGATGCTTAGTTTCTTGGAGTCTGGGTCACGTTACCAAATTATATTTGTAGCCGGATTAAGAGCATGTACCATGAAATGTCATATCACACACAGGATCGATAAATTGTGCGTCTCGGGAATGATTTATAGTCGGTGGAATGACATCTTTCCAGCTTGACCTTTGATGTATTTGTTAATAAGTATAGTGTTGGAGCGTAGCAGTGCAGCTACCATCAGTTTTGCCAGTGCTGAGAGGCCAGCATTAGTTTTTCTGTACGTGTTGCTCTGCAGTGTTAGTTGTGCCGTCAGCGCACACTAAAGTAAATAATGTGGATTTGAATTAGAAATAAATTGCTGTTTGGCTGCTCCAGTCCTGATAGTAGCAAATGTGTGGTAATCACTTGATCCGTGTGTGTATATGCATTATGTTGGGCATGAAAGTGATGACTAGAGTTAGAATGGGTGTTTAAATCTCAAAGTAACAAACTTGCAGATTTTAGCTTCAGCTAATGTAAGATTTACTCGCTTGTCTTTGTTTCATGTTGTAAATTGCACATCTTTTTTGGGGATGGATTACTATTAGATAATGGAAGTGATTGTTACTTTGCAGCCCTACTGAATCTTCTGTGTTGCTTTGCGTTTAGTGGGTTCAGCTGTGTGTGTGAGTGGACAGGGAGCATGTCCAACCATCAAGCACTGCAACATCAGCGACTGTGAGAACGTAGGACTGTACATTACAGACCACGCACAGGTAAGAAGTACTGCTTTTTTTTTTCTCTCTCTGTAGATGCACACCAATATACATCAACTTTGCTTCTCACACCCGCACTTTGTTTTTTTTCCTTTTAGGGCATTTATGAAGACAACGAAATCAGCAACAATGCGCTAGCGGGAATTTGGGTTAAAAACCACGGTAATCCCATCATCAGACGTAACCACATCCACCACGGACGAGATGTCGGAGTGTTCACTTTTGATCACGGCATGGTAAATACTGCCGACCGTGTCACGTCTTACATTTTGCTGGAAGAAACATCACAGAGAAGCTGATTTGTCTTCTTTCCTGCGTTTCAGGGTTACTTTGAAAACTGTAATATCCATAGAAATCGCATAGCGGGCTTTGAGGTGAAGGCATACGCCAACCCCACGGTGGTGCGTTGTGAGATCCACCACGGCCAGACGGGAGGCATCTACGTCCACGAGAAGGGGCGGGGCCAGTTTATAGAGAACAAAATCTATGCCAATAACTTTGCTGGTGTGTGGATCACATCCAACAGTGACCCGACGATACGGTACGAACACACACTTAAAAGACAACAGCATCTGCTCTAAATCTAAAGGGTCTATTTCAAGAATGTTGATGTTTTTTTTCTTTAAATACAGGGGAAACGCTATATTCAATGGTAACCAAGGAGGGGTGTACATATTTGGAGATGGTCGGGGTTTGATAGAGAGTAACGACATCTATGGTAACGCTTTGGCGGGAATCCAGATCCGAACCAACAGCTGCCCCATTGTACGGCACAACAAGATCCATGACGGCCAGCATGGGGGCATCTACGTGGTGAGTTCGCTCAGCGCGCACACATGAAACATCTGTTCGGTATTTGATATTGCCTTGAATGTGACCCTCTTCCAGCGAGTGATAATCTTTCAGTTTTTAATAACGGCTTTGTGACAGCTGATCCTCCTTTGTGTTTCAGCACGAGAAAGGCCAGGGAGTGATCGAGGAGAACGAGGTTTACAGCAACACACTTGCTGGAGTCTGGGTGACCACAGGCAGCACTCCAGTCCTCCGCAAGAACCGCATCCACAGTGGCAAACAGGTGAAATGGATACACTTAAGCATAATTGAACTTTTTTCATGTAGAAAGCCTAAAATAATCAGATTAAGTCCCTCAAATCGGTTGTAACCGAGAAAATGTCATTGTCTTCAGGGGGTTTTCTTAGCATAGCTTTCCTGTAATGATATGTTTGTGTCAGAACCTGAAACAAACAAGAAAAATGTTTAACTTTTAGTGTCGGTTCTCCTGACCTAGTCCTGGATTAGACTGACTTTTGTATGAAGATTCTCTTTTTAACATTGTGTTTAACCCAGCACCAGGCTTAATCCGTGTCTGGGAAACCTTCCCTTGAGCTGGTTTTGTAAATGTCATAACTGTAGTTAAGATGGCACTTTTAAATGTTTGCATGATCAAATTGTCTGTTAATTGCTTGTTTAAATTAAAAGGAGGCTTGTAGTTGGCATTGTCTGGGATTTCCTTATAATTCATGGTTCAGAATCCAAAGTGACATTTTAGGATGTCTAATTTTGTCCAAACAGTTTACTGTGATATATGACAGTAAAAGCAGATTATAGGGGGAAGTAAAACCATCATCTTGCTGATTTTGACTGGAAATGACAAACATTTGAAAGGACAAATCCCTTACTTGAGTATTTGTTTATGGGATTAGAGATATTGGATATAATTCCAGTTAGCACCTGGCACACTGAATGAATGAATGAATGAATGATGTCATGTTTCAGGTCTCCACTCGTCTGCAGTGTTTTATTTTTCCATTCATTCAATTTATTTTGTCATCTGTCCTTTTTTCAGGTTGGTGTATATTTCTATGACAACGGGCATGGCGTATTGGAGGACAATGACATTTACAATCACATGTACTCTGGTGTACAAATAAGGTAACTATTATCACTTTAAAGCAGTATAATAAATGAGCATAGTGCATCTAAGACACGATTAAAATCTGATCATTCTCTGTTAAGGCTTTAGCATGTTACTGATGATTGCTGTTGAATCTTGACAGGACGGGAAGCAACCCAAAGATCCGCCGCAACAAGATATGGGGAGGCCAGAATGGAGGGATTCTCGTCTATAACTCAGGTCTGTGTTTAACTCTGTTCAATCTGTGATAGGATTTGGAACTGTTCTAGTGTCTAATCGTGCTGTTTGAATGTAACAGGTCTGGGCTTCATCGAGGACAATGAGATCTTTGACAATGCCATGGCCGGAGTGTGGATCAAGACGGACAGCAACCCCACACTGAGAAGAAACAAGATCCATGATGGCAGAGATGGAGGCATCTGTATCTTTAACGGAGGCAGAGGTACTGAAACATCTTCAACAAGACAGACTGCTACTGGTTCTTACTTTGGCTGTGTCCTGTGATTTTTCTCCAGTACATGTGTAGCTTATTGTCAAGTCTTATTCTCCATAGGTTTGCTGGAAGAGAACGACATCTTCAGGAACGCTCAGGCCGGTGTGCTGATCAGCACCAACAGCCATCCGATACTCCGCAAGAACCGCATCTTTGACGGCTTTGCAGCAGGTTGCCTTTTTTAAAATCAGCTCTTTAAATGCAGATAAGATCTCTGTTTATGCTTCCTTTCGGTGCTGACTTGTCATCTGCTTCTTCAGGTATTGAAATCACTAACCACGCCACTGCAACGCTGGAGGGAAACCAGATCTTCAACAACCGCTTTGGAGGCCTGTTTCTGGCTTCAGGCGTGAATGTCACCATGAAAGGTAATTAGCTGCTTTGTGCATTAAAGCGTGGCTCCATCTGGTCATTACCTGTCTACTTACTAAACACCATCTCCTTCATTTTCCGTTTCTGTTCTGTCAGATAATAAGATTCTGAATAATCAGGATGCCATTGAGAAGGCAGTGAGCAGAGGACAGTGTCTCTACAAGATCTCCAGTTACACCAGTTACCCCATGCACGACTTCTACAGGTAAACAGTCAGATAGAAGGTGCAGAATGGTGCATTTAAACAGAGCTATTGTCAATTGATAGAACATAAATCTGAAACAATTTTAATGTGAAGCACCTAATTCCATGTGATGATTTATTGCTTTAAGTATTTCTTTGCACATTTGGACTGGATTGAGGATGTGGGTTTGGCTTTAAGGAATTGTGATGGACATGTTCTATCAATTTTCAGACCAACATATCAACTCCATCAATATATCTAATCAACTCAGTAGAGAGCACATTATTAAGCTATAAAAAACCAGTTGTTGCACTTGTGATGTACTTCTAACAAACAGTTTTTGAAATGCTTGTTTGGCGACAGTTCAACGATATGTCTTCAATTTTTTCCCCTTTATTAAAATACACATTTTGTCTCCAGATGTCACACCTGTAATACGACAGATAGGAACGCCATCTGTGTTAACTGCATCAAAAAATGCCACCAAGGACATGATGTAGAGTTTATACGGCACGATCGGTAAGTGTCTCGTAGCTTCATGCTGCCATGCTTGTTTTCTCACTGATTATCTTCAGTTTTTATTTGACAAAAATGGGGTTACATGTCTGTAATTGTGCTTTAACACTGTAAAAACTTGTGGAAATAATATTTGTGCAAAGCAGCTACAGTTTATGTACTTGAAGAGAAGCTGAATATTAAACTTGACTGACTTGAATGTTCCAATACCTGCTATTTGCTCTCCAGGTTTTTCTGTGACTGCGGAGCAGGAACGTTGTCGAACCCGTGCACGCTGGCCGGAGAGCCCACACATGATACAGACACTCTGTATGACTCAGCGCCGCCCATCGAGTCCAACACGCTGCAACATAACTGAAGGCGTTAACACTCTCTCACATAAGCATACAAACACATTACATTGCACACAGTCATACACACATATAAACACACACAGTTACATACACACATCCACTCGCAGCCATAAGGACCCAGAGAGACTCTGTGATCGCGGCGCTCTCAGACGGGATCGAGGTGAAAGAGGCTGCAGAGGAAGCAGCTTCGTGCCGGCCTGCAGTCAGAGGCGCTGCAGCAGAGGCAGACTTCACTAGAGGGAGCAGTGGAGCTGAGGATGGACTGACAGAACGGCCACAAGAGATTCCTCACTGGAGTATTTCTCCTTGCAGTCTGTATACAGAGGAGACGGGAAGAGAGAGTTATTCGGAAAGAGCTCTGGCAGAGTTGTGAAGATCTCTCTGGTGTGACTCCTCAGCTCCTGGCCCTCTTCTCCTTCTCAAGAACTGCTGTTAAAGAGACTTCCTGCTTCCTCGCAGCTGCCATCCCTATTGGCTGCCCGGGCAGTTGTAACTAGGCAACGGATGCGCGGATGTTGCTCTGTTGTGTGTGTATGTGTGCGTGTGTGTGTGGATAAAAAGTAAGATTGTGTGTGTGATGGAGCACTTGGGCTTTTTTTTAAAAAAAAATATGTTCTGATCAATGGATTTTATTTCAATGCTTTCTCATGTAGTTTTGTATTTTCAAGCAAAAAGCTGACTGTATTTGAATGTCTTTTATTTTATTATATATTATTATAATTATTATTATTTTTCTTTGGTTAGCGTCCCTCCTCCCTCCCCAACGCCCCGGCAAACTGCAGAAACTCAAACGTCCCAGTGGTGAAGTTCTTTCTGTGAAAGAGAATCTCATTTAACACTAAAAACCCTCTCCGGTATATTAGCTTAAATGGCAGGTGGAGCGGCTCCACAGTTGTATAAAGGTGTGTGTGTGGGAGTGTGTGTGTAAATGTGTGTCGTGTACAGTGCAAGTTTGTGTGTGTGTATATATGTTTATAAGTTGATGCAGTCAGTGTTTTGTGGAGAGGGTTTCAATAGGAGGCGTCAGAGCTCCTTTGAACTGGAACTGAAGAGTGTATCTGCAGCCCCTCACCCCCGTCCTCCCCTGTCTCCCCCCTGTGTATCGTGGTGACTGTGGCTCCTCATGCAGCCTGAATCGTATGCATGTACCATAACATCTAGACTTAATATATTGTGAAGTATTCAATAACCATTATGTAGATGCTAGTTGGAATTCAAAAAGGGGTATACTTTCTTAGAAAGACAAAAAAGACAACAAGAAACTGGCCATTTCTAAGAAAATAAAACTTTATTAGATCAGAGGTGTCTGTGTTTAAATTCACTTGCAGTAATTACATTAATGAAGCCCTGTTTTATAAACTACATGTAGCTGAAGAACCCCAGGAGTTTGTTTGATGGTGAAAAACTTCCCCAACATTGTTCATCTAATGGCTCTGATCTATCTGTAGCTTTTCAAGCATTGAAGGTTATGATTGAATAGGAAACCTGCTAGAAGGAGCTGTGCACGCTACAGTAAGAGCAAGTTCTTTCACAGGAAAAACGGCATTTACACTTTGGGGGATAATGTTTGTTTTGTAGAATTTAATGTGAACAAGTGACCTTTGTTAAATGACTCGGGTAAAGATGGATTATTTTCGGCGTTCACAGGCTGTATGGAGACATGGTGGACCCACTGACCGTGACTGAGGAGCTTAGCTTTGCTGTCACACATACGACAAAGCCTGATGGCCACATAAATGTGAAGGTAACTAATGTCACTGAACAACCTCTTAAGATTAATCTGTTTTTTAATTGTTCAAAACCTACAGTGGGTACAGAAAGTATTCAGACCCCTTGAAATTTTTCACTCTGTGTCATTTCTGCCATTTGCCAAAATCAAAAAAGTTCATTTTATTTCTCATTAATGTACACTCAGAACCCCATCTTGACAGAAAAAACAGAAATGTACAAATTTTTGCAAATTTATTAAAGAAAAATTGAAATATCACATGGTCATAAGTATTCAGACCCTTTGCAGCGACATTCATATTTAACTCGCATGCTGTCCATTTCTTCTGATCCTCCTCGAGATGGTTCTGCTTCTTTATTGAGTCCAGCTGTGTTTAATTAAACTGATTGGACTTGATTAGGAAAGGCACACACCTGTCTATATAAGACCTTACAGCTCACAGTGCATGTCAGAGCAAATGAGAACCATGAGGTCGAAGGAACTGCCCAAGGAGCTCAGAGACAGAACTGTGGCAAGGCACAGATCTGGACAAGGTTACAAAAGAATTTCTGCAGCACTCAAGGTTCCTCAGAGCACAGTGGCCTCCATAATCCTCAAATGGAAGAAGTTTGGGATGACCACAACTCTTCCTAGACCTGGCCGTCCAGCCAAACTGAGCAATGGTGGGAGAAGAGCCTTGGTGACAGAGGTAAAGAAGAACCCAAAGATCACTGTGGCTGAGCTCCAGAGATGCAGTCGGGAGATAGGAGAAAGTTCCACAAAGTCAACTATCACTGCAGCCCTCCACCAGTCGGGGCTTTATGGCAGAGTGGCCCGACGGAAGCCTCTCCTCAGAGCAAGACACATGAAAGCCCGCATAGAGTTTGCCAAAAAACACATGAAGGACTCCCAGACTGTGAGAAATAAGATTCTCTGGTCTGATTGAACTTTTTGGTGTTAATTCTAAGCGGTATGTGTGGAGAAAAGCAGGCACTGCTCATCACCTGCCCAATACAATCCCTACAGTGAAACATGGTGGTGGAGCATCATGTTGTGGGGCTGTTTTTCAGCTGCAGGGACAGGATGACTGGTTGCAATTGAAGGAAGGATGAATGCGGCCAAGTACAGAGATATCCGGGAGGAAAACCTCTTCCAGAGTACTCAGGACCGCAGACTGGGCTGAAGGTTCACCTTTCAACAGGACAATGACCCTAAGCACACAGCTAAAATAACAAAGGAGCGGCTTCAGAACAACTCTGTGACCGTTCTTGACTGGCCCAGCCAGAGCCCTGACCTAAACCCAGTTGAGCATCTCTGGAGAGACCTCAAAATGTCTGTCCACCAACGTTCACCATCCAACCTGACAGAACTGGAGAGGATCTGCAAGGAAGAATGGCAGAGGATCCCCAAATCCAGGTGTGAAAAACTTGTTGCGTCATTCCCAAGAAGACTCATGGCTGTACTAGCTGAAAAGTGTGCTTCTACTCAATACTGAGCGCAGGGTCTGAATACTTCTGACCATGTGATATTTCAGTTTTTCTTTTTTAATAAATTTGCAAAAAATTTCTACATTTCTGTTTTTTTCTGTCAAGATGGGGTGCTGAGTGTACTTTAATGAGAAATAAAATGAACTTTTTTGATTTTGGCAAATGGCTGCAATGACACAGGGAGTGAAAAATTTCAAGGAGTCTGAATACTTTCCGTACCCACTGTACATGTGGATCCAGACAAGCATTGTGTATGAAGGCTGATTTAGTCAAGTTGGCATTTTAAGTAGCAAATTTGAGGCTGAAATGTTTCTTTTCTACAGTAATTTTAGGGCTTTGGAGCAGAGATTTACAGTAATCGTTCCTGTGTTGATATTCACATTCTATGGGCTTAAAGTTAGAAGTATGTTTGGGTACTTTAGATTACTGCATTTTCAGTTTCAAGTTCCTGCAGAAATGAGCTCAAACCCATTGAATATGTCGGGCAGAATTTTGGTGAAATGTCTAAATGATAAATATCCAGAATACCTGCAAATTAAGTGTAAATGCTGCCATTAAAAACGCATTAGTAACATAAACATTTCACCATAGGTATCACAAAGTGGCAGCAAACTGTGGAAACTAGCAGATAATAATGAAAATAAATGTGACTGTCGTGTGGAAAAGGTTTTACTGGTGAAATTAGGGCGGAATAATCCAGAGTTGAAGAGTTGGAAAGTACAAAAAGAAGTTTGAATAATGGTCACTTGCAACAGCAACATAAACAATGCAGTTTACGGTTTAGCAGCAAGACGTTAATACTAATTTCAGAACGATACGTCTTTCTAAGATTATTAAATAGCTGTATTGTATATTCAGTGTAGATGTATTCATCCTGAACACACATCTAGTGTTTTCAAAGCACTTCGTCGGCTGTTCTAGTTCAGGTTGGGTTCAATCCAGTTTTGTCCATGTACGTAACATTGACTTAAACTTTTAAATGTTTATCCTCCGAAGTTGTTCAATCTGGTTTCTGTCTCCTATATTGGACATGCATAGAGTCCTGTGGTGGTCAGTGTCTCTGAGGGTTAACTTAAACCTGCTGTAGATCTGTAGATACCATGTTTTTTTTTTTTAACAAAATTCATGATAATTTTTTTTCCAAAGAAAACTTCTCTATAGTGTTATTCAGGGCCTACTTTACATTATTTCATCATATGGCATGTTTTTACAACATGTTGAAAAAGTGGCATTACAGGTGGCAGTCACCTTGATGAGGCTACAGAAGACGGTGTACCTCACTGGAGTGTTCTCATCCATGCCATGGAACAGGTTACTTAGCAGCTGCATCCTGAGGGAGGGTCTCTCCTTCACGGAACTTCACCAGCTTCTTGCAAAGGCTTTCAATGAGAGCTTCCTGCTTCTCCGTCTCCAGGATCAACAGCAGAGACACGATGCTGTTCATGACGCTCTCGACATCTTTGTCATCATCCTTGAGGCAGACGTCACACGCCTCAATGATCTGAGTCAGGTGTTATGGCGGGTTTTTTTGGGACAAAATTCATGATAATTTTTTTCCAAAGAAAACTGCTCTATAGTGTTTTTCACAGCCTACTTTACATTATTTCATCATATGGTGTGTTTTTACGACATATTGGAAAAATCGCATTGTTTGTTTCAACATACTATACTATGGGGGGTTTTTTTGGACAAAATTCATGATGATTTTTTTTTTCAAAGAAACCTGCTCTATAGTGTTTTTCACAGCCTACTTTACATTATTTCATCATATGGCATGTTTTTAACGACGTGAAAAAAAAATGAAAATTTTGTTTCGACATACTACTATGGCGTTTTTTTTGGACAAAATTCATGATAATTTTTTTTCAAAGAAAACTGCTCTATAGTGTTTTTCACAGCCTACTTTACATTATTTCATCATATGGCATGTTTTTACGACATATTGGAAAAATCGCATTGTTTGTTTCAACATACTATACTATGGGGGGTTTTTTTGGACAAAATTCATGATGATTTTTTTTTCAAAGAAACCTGCTCTATAGTGTTTTTCACAGCCTACTTTACATTATTTCATCATATGGCATGTTTTTACGACGTGAAAAAAAATGAAAATTTTGTTTCGATATACTACTATGGCGTTTTTTTTGGACAAAATTCATGATAATTTTTTTTCCAAAGAAAACTGCTCTATAGTGTTTTTCACAGCCTACTTTACATTATTTCATCATATGGCATGTTTTTACGACATGTTGAAAAAATGGAATTTTTTTCGACAGTATATACTATGGCGGTTTTCTTTGGACAAAATTCATGATGATTTTTTTTCAAAGAAAACTGCTCTATAGTGTTTTTCATGGCTTACTTTACATTATTTCATCATATGGCATGTTTTTACGACGTGAAAAAAATGAAAATTTTGTTTCGACATACTATACTATGGCGTTTTTTTGGACAAAATTCGTGATTTTTTTTTCAAAGAAAACTGCTCTATAGTGTTTTTCATGGCCAACTTTACATTATTTCATCATATGGCATGTTTTTACGACATGTTAAAAAAATGAAAATTATGTTTTTTCTAAACCACGGGCAATCTAGTGAGACACAGGAAGTTCTATGAAGAATTAGCTTTTATATGTAAACACTGTATAGAAGAATAGCCATTATTCCACAGGACGCTCCCAAAAAAACACATTTACAACACATTCAAAAAAAACTCTTTATTGAAAAACTATACAGTGTAAGCGCTCTAGTGTGGTTCCCTACAGTATATGAACTTAAGCAGCTTTAAAATAAAAACTCAAGCAGTTTTTACAGGAACACAGCGTGGAAGAATCTCGCTGATGTATGCGTTATTTTTGGCGATCAGCTCCTGTTTCATTTTCCTGAGCTCCACCTTCACCTCGTCGTCGGTCATGGTGGCAGCAGGAAGTGACTTCACCTTCTGCAGGAAGTCCTGGATCAGGTTTTCTCCCACCTGAAAGAGAGGCAGTAGATCAGTCTCACAATAAGCTCGAAAACTCTCTTTGGAAGCACTTAAACAGCAATGAAAAGCTGCATTTAGAAGTTAGTTTTACAGATAATGAACAACACATTGAGCAGCTGTGAAAAAAGTATAACCAACGAAGTAGATATGGACATTCTTCTTGATAAAAACTGCCCCCTACGTCAACCACGATACAGCTGGGCCACGGACTTCCTCAAGATGAGATGCAAAAAGCTCATTTCTTTCTAAATTGTATTCATTTTTAACCCAGCAGACACACACTCATCCCTTGTGGATATTTGTCAGACTCATTCTAGAGCCACAAAAGTCTGCATTTAACTCTGTTCACATGTGCTCATTAGGCCAGTGAATTTTCTTTGATGTGCACAATTAGTGGAGATCCCCTTTGAGCTTATTAACTGGTATTTCGGTCACTCAAGCTGTGAACTGACGCTCATCTTGTAAGCTGCTACATTCAATGTGTTCGCAAATGTTTCAATTACACAAGCTTTTCACACTGCTTTAAACAAAGTCTGCATATGAATGTGCAGAATCTGTACTCCGGGGCAGGACTCCAGACTAATGTTTTTGTTTTTAGTGCTGGTGGGACAGTCACAATGGGGGAGCTAACCGGCAGCCTCAAAGCATTTCCTGTTAAGGTTTAACCACGAGACGGTAGTTGACAGGTTCTGGATTGCTCTTATCTTAACATTGGCTCTTTTTATCAGCTTCCAGAAGAAACAGAACACTCCTAAATTGTTCCGTTTGTTTGACAGCCAGTTCCTACATTTGCAGGACTATTTTTGTTTATCTTTTTGAGTGGAAACAGCTGAATGTTCGGTCTGGAAACAGGGTTGATGCGAGTGGCGAAACTTAAACCGATAAAACTTGCCTAAAGCTGGAGATATTATTTATAGCTAAGGGGAATCCATAATTTTATTGTGGGGGATCAGAGTCAATTGCTGTTGGTTTTTCCATTGAAACAAACCTAAAATTGCACCATCATTTCCTTAATCAGCAACACAACTGCTTAAATATTGTAAAAAATATTCCCATAAAAGATGTGTTGGATGAAAACAGAATGCATATGTTGTCATGGTCAGCTGGCTCAACTTAAACTTAAAAACACAATCATTATCAGGCAAGTTCTGGAGTTGTAAAAAGCACCAATTTTTCTGCTATTTACTGATGTTTACTTAGGATGGACATCGGCGATAAGGACATCTTGTAGAGCGTAACAGAAACGCATGCATCACGTCTGTGCATTCAGATTAGACTGAAATATGACTCAGAACATTTGTTACTACAAATTAAACCTATATGCACTTCTCTACCGTTTCTAATTTCTTTCTGCCACTGTGAAGACAGGATATGACAGCTCCCTGTATCTGCATCTTAACAACGGTGGAAAACTGAGCCTTACTTGTTTGTCTGTCCTGCGTCTTTTGGCCTCGGGCTCTTCCTCCTGCTCCGGTTTCTCCCCCGCAGGTTCCTGGAACTCCTCCAGCTCCTCGGCCTTCTCCTTCGCCACGGCCAGCACCGACGGCGGGAAGCAAGCCAACTCGGCAACATGGATTCCAAAACTCTGGTCACACACACCTGAAGACACAGCGAAGGTCAGCTGAATCGCATAATAAAGATTGTTGTAACATTCAGTTGTAAGAATACTAAAGAGTGACTGCACACCATGAGCAAAAAATTGGTTTATTCCTAAAATTTTGACTAATCTCCTGTCAAGGTGAGCAGAGTGATTATTCTAGTTTTGTTTAAATAACTTGTTGATAAATGACCACAAAGACAAATACATACAGAACCTTTATGCTCCATTTACCAAAAAAGTTCATCTTAAAGCAATAATTCAACATTTAAGGAAATACACCTACAAATGAACGCATTACATTCTACTTATGAGGGTTACCAGGCAACAAATTGTTTAACCTACACAAAGTATAGCTATAACATTTTGTCAAAACACGTTATGTGTTGATTCGTGAGTTTTAAAGTTGCTGTAGGTGGATCTTGTTAGCTTTCGACAGAGCCAGGCTAGCTGTTTGCCTGTTGTCAGTATTTTCTGCTGACCTACAATAGCCATCAGGAGGCTGCAGCTTCATATTTTGAAGGCAGACATGAAATTGCCATTAGGTTTTCATTTAACTGTCAACAAGGAAGCAAATGAGCTCACGAAGTTGCCTTTTTTCTGTTTCATCTTTTTATTTTTACCCTTGTTTTATCTGAAAGTCAGGCAGAATAAACAATATAAATACGGAAATAAAATTATTTTACATTTTTCAGATTAAATGATCGATTTTAAAAGCAACAAATTCATTACTCATGAAGAAACAACTATTAGTTCAACCTCAAAACCGACACAACCTGAAACCCCTTCCGCTCCTCCATGCTGTGCTTTACGTTTGCCACAGAGCAAGTAGAAAAACTCCAGAGCGCAAACTAAGTAAATCAAATCATATAAAAATAGTTTGTAATGACATTTGTTGAAATCGACCGGATAGAAAATTAATCTCGGATGTAAAAAACTGCATTAACTCTGTGCGACTGAAGCGGTGTGCTGACCTGCTTTGACTCTGTACAGCATCGTGAGCGTGTCGTGGGACGTCAGCGCCGTGACGTGCAGGTTGTGGACGGTGGTCTGCTGTGCTGCCAGCGCCGTCAGCTCGTGGAAGTGAGTGGCAAAGAGGCAGAAGCAGCCGATTTTGGAGGCGATGTGTTCGCTGATGGCCCAGGCCAGACCGAAGCCGTCGTACGTGGACGTGCCTCTGCCGAGCTCGTCGATGATGATGAGGGAATTCTCTGTGGCCGAGCTGGACGGATGAAAAAGACAAAGCAAGAATTTATTAATCCAGAAGCAAATTCCTGTGAGGTATTGCTCTGAACAGAATGAATGCAATGCCTGATAGAAAAGCAACAGGATGCAAAAACAATATACTGTTCCAAAGTTTGGAGTCACTTAGAAATGTCTATTTTTGAAAGCAAAGCGTTTTCTTTCAATAAAGATAACATTAAATGAATCTGAAGTACAGTGTAAACATTGTTAATGTGGTAAATGACTATTCAAGCTGCAAAGGGCTGATTTTTAATGGAATATCTCCATAGGGGTACAGAGGAACATTTCCAGCAACCATCACTCCTGTGTTCTAATGCTACATTGTGTTAGCTAATGGTGTTGAAAGGCTCATTGATGATTAGAAAACCCTTGTGCAGTTATGTTAGCACATGGATAAAAGTGTGAGTATTCATGGAAAACATGAAATTGTCTGGGTGACTTCAAACTTTTAACGGCAGTGTAGGTAAAAATAAAAATGAATTCAAAACAAGTGTTCACATATCCTATATTCTTCACATTTAAGTGACATATTTCAAGCCTTTTTTATTTTAATTTTGATGATTAGGGCTTGTAGTATCTCAAATTGCTGGAACATTTCCCAACATCTACAAAAAAAAGGATTTACAATCCAGAAATGCCCAACTGCTGAAAACTCCAGTAATTTATACACTCAATGCTTGGCTGGGGCTCCATCACCACAAACTCAGATCAGCCTGAAGCACTGCTGAGGTGTTACTGAAGCCAAAGTTGATTTGACAGCAGCCTTCAGCTCATCTGGCTTTTTGGGTTGGGCGTTTCTCATCTTCCTCTTGACAATATCACTTATAAAGCTCGGTGAGGTTCAGATCAGATGTTCAATCAAGCACAGCAATACCATAGTCGGAGAACTATTTGATGATAGTTTTGTCAAAATGGGCATTTACCAAGTCCTGCCGGAGAAGGAAATCAGTTTCTTTATAAAGCTTGTCAACAGATGGAAGCGTGAAGTGTTCTAAAACCTCTTGGAAGACGACGGTGTTGACTTTGGACTTGATAAAACAGAGTGGACAGACACCAGCAGAGACGCATAGGATTTATAAAAAAGGGTTTAAAATTTTTTAAATGCTTAAAACATTGTAGATTATAATAAATCTTCCCTTTTTGAAACAACTGATGGAGAATATTAATATATACAAGTTTTTCCACAATGTTCTATTTGTTTGCGATGCACTACTAAACCTGACGGTGATGTAATACTGCAGATGATTATGAAATACTCCACAATAAAAGCCTGTGTATCAGCTATGTTTAGTGATGCTGTAAAACAAAGCTGCGTGTCGTTCTTACCGCAGAATGGCGGCCGTCTCCAGCATCTCGGACATAAATGTGGACACTCCCTTCACCTGGCTGTCTCCTGCTCCCACGCGGGCCAGGATGCTGTCAATCATGCTAAGCTCCGCCTTCTCACACGGCACGAAGCAGCCGATCTGGGCCATCAGAGCGATCACGCCCACCTGCCGGATGAACGTCGACTTGCCGCCCATGTTCGGTCCTGCAGGGAAGCAGAGGGATCAACTAGAAATGTATGAGGGAGGTAAAGCTCACAGCAGCAACATGGAGCTTATTTACAGTGCTGGACGTCATTTTTAATATTTCATGTGGCCTTGTGTCAACGCTTTTTGACGCCAATTAGCACCAGAAAAGGGAAAGAATTAAACTCAAAACTATACATCTCTTTTCCATATTCTTATTCCTAACTCTTCTCAACAACTGTGAATTTTCATTTAGAAGAAAACGGGTGACTCTGTCAAAGGCTTTGATGTTTTTATAGAAAACTGAGGACATTTCACGTTGGAAGTGCGTCGTCTTTTTTCACCTGTTATGATGTAGAAGTTCTTCTCGCCCTGGACGAAGGTGATGTCGTTGGGGATGAAAGCGGTGTCTGCGTCCGTCTCCATGCAGGGATGTCTGGCCTGCAGCAGCTCCATGCGCCTGCAGCCGTCGGCCAAGAGGTGAGGCCGGACGAACGGCACCGGAGCAGAGACGGACGCCACGGCGAAACTGGCCACGGCGTCCAGCTGAGCGATGACATCACTCAGCGTCTGGAGGGGATCCACGTAACCTGGCGGTGGAAAGAGTTCCTAACCTTAACCCTCCTGTTGTCCTCATTTACGGGCGCCAAAAAATATTGCTTCTTTGTCTGAAAATAATCCAAAAATTCTGCAAAAAAAATCCCCCAAATTGTTTGAAAATTTGCTAAACCTTCATTAAGAAAATTCCAATGATTCCTTAAAGGTTTCCCTTGAAAATTACATTTTTAAAAGATTCTCCAAATTTGGCAAGAAAATTCTTGTAAATATTTTCCAAAAATTAGTAAAAATCTTCCCAAAAAATCCTAAAAATATCTAAAGTGATTCCACATAAATCAGTAAAACTTCTAATATTTTCTTTAAGAACATTCACAAAAAAAAAAAAAAAAATCAACCAAAATCCAGTGAAAGTCGCTGGATTTTGGTTGATTTTTTGTGAATGTTCTTAAAAAATATTTTTAATATTTCTTTTTTTTTCCACCAAAAAATGTCCAAAGATTTCCGAAAAATGTTGAAAATGTGGACATCAGAAGTTTCACTGTGAAAATGTATTTTTTTTCCACATTTTCAAACTCTAAACCAGGTCAATTTGACCTGCAGGACGACACGAGGATTAAAAATGATCTATCACACACGAGGCTGCAGCAAAACGATTTGTAGCAGAACGCCATCAGCAGATATGAGTTTACTGACCTTTGTAGAAGAATGTGAATAAAGGTCACACGCAGGAAATTGGGAGTAATTTACGTGATTTCACAGACATGGTTTCATCTTTTGGTCGAATCTAAATGCCATGCTGATGGGACGACACGTGATGACGGTCCTCACCTGAGGCGATGTTGATGATCTCTTTGACGATGGCGTTCTGGGCCTCCTCGTACTCCTCCCGGTTCTTGGTGTACTCCTCGTTCAGGGAGCTCAGCTTACTGCACACACGTTCAAACTCACACTCAGCGGCGATCAGAGGAGCAGCTTAAATCTGACAGGGGCATCAGCTGACCTGTTAGTGAAACGCACTCCGTTCTTCTGGACATCCAGCATGGTGAACTTCTTGTTGTTCCTCAGACTCTTCTCCTCCTTACAGGTGACTCTCAGGTAAAAACCCAGCATGGCGTTGGACTCCAGCTTTATCGTCTTACCGGCATCCAAACCTGAAACGCAGAAGTTACTGCGATGATGCTGCGATTATCTGTTTTTTACGCGAGGCGACTTTGTGCAACGTTTGTGAAAGGCTGGAGTCTGGAGGCTAAGCTCAAACAGGGCAGGGTGATATGGCTGAAAACTGTAGAAAGATGTTAAATAAAAGTGTATTTTCAGTCAACATTAAGAATTACTGACGATTTTAAGGACATATAGTGACATTTATGATAATACAAATACCAAACACACAAAATGCATACTATAAACTAATGACTTCACTTTGATAAACATTAAATAGACCCTCCAGAAAAACGCGATTATGCGATCGCATGAATTCCCGCATTAAACACCAAAATGCCGCTGTATGCGGGGTCAATTATTTCCCAAAAGGCCGCATAATCCCCGCAAAACAGCGCATAATTCCCGCAAGAATCTCACAGTTCCACGAAAAAAAAAGAGAAATATGCAGGTCCCGCTTGATTTCACAATTCCTGCATAAAATGAGAAAACTATAACCGATATAAATGGAGTTGTGAGTTTTTATGTGACGCCCGGCCTGACGTCATCAGTTCGCGTATTCACACACACACTGGAAGCACGAGCTGATGCGGAGCGCGGCGCTCAGAGACGAAAAACAAGAATGGCGAATGCTCAAAGATCACATTTACCTACGAATATTTCAGCCAGAGACCGGGCAAAACAGTACCCAGATTTACTGCACGAAAGTGGGGGGGAACTTTTTTACACCCTGTGCAACGTCGTTCTGGAGCACCGAATAAAATCCACCGTGTTGCAGCACTTCAGAAGAGAGGAAAAACGGAAGGGAAAAGGGTAGCCGAGTAACAGGATGTAGGAGAAGAATCACCTTTTTTTCCCAGTTCTTACATATTTCACATCTTTTTGCACATTTCACAACTATTCGCATACTTTGCAACTTTCCGCAATTTCCCCGCATAAAATGGCATAAAACCCCCGCATATTTATTCGCATAATCAAGGATTTTAGCCCGCGTTTTTCTGGAGGGTCTAATTAAATGAAAAAACAGACGGCCACAGACTAGCATGCCTCGGGATACCTGCATGAAAAAAGCAGGTAGAACGATGGAGGGCCAAGCAGCTTCGTTATCAAGATATGACGGACTGTTTATGAGCACAGGTTGTTTCTGTTGTGTTCCTGTCATGTGCTTTCATGGTGGTTTACATCTAACGCAATTAGGTAAAACTACACCCCCTGTCAAAAGTTTTAGGACACTTTCTCATTCAAATAAAGTAGAATCTGTCCTACAACTTTTGACAGGGGGTGTATCTACCAAATTTGGTACACATATGCAGCACATCAGGCTGAACAAAAAAGTCAGTGACAGCCACATTCCAAACCCAACAGGAAGTGAGCTGTTTTGCGTTGAATGTCAGATTTTGCCCATTTTTCATTTTTTTTCTAGAGCGAACTCCTCCCAGGGGGAAACTTTACATGTATGATCACAGTCCTGCCCTGATCACATCCATATGATGAAATACAGTTGTAGGACAGGTTCTACTTTATTTGAATGAGACAGTGTCCTAAAACTTTTGACAGGGGGTGTATCTAGCATCCTGATAGAGTCTGTTGTTGGTACATACCGCTATCGTTTCATCACCAAGGCCTAAGATGAAACTTTTATACTGTTTTGGTCAGCCTGACATTTAATAAAGAACTGCAGAGGGTCAGAGGTACATTTCGAAAATTACAGAACTGTATTTCAGCACATGATGACTGCAGGATGTAATCGATTTACTGCAGCAACACACACTGAAAAATGTTCAGAAATCACCTGATACATCAGCAGTCACTGCCTTGAAATCAGCCATCAAATTTCTTTACGAACTACGGATGTTTGTATTATCGAACAAACAGATGATCTTGTGGCCTTTTTGTGTGCGTGTGTTAAAATCACCTAGTTCTCTGGCTGCACTGTTCAGCGCCGCCTGCATGCTCTTCTCCAGTTCATCCATCTTCTCTCTCAGCTCGCTCAGCACCGGATCAAACGACGCCTTCACCAGGAACTCATGGTGGTCGATCTACATGTAAGAGCATAAATATAACCCATGTAGAACTGATAACACAAAAGACAAAACGTGATTCTTACATTTTACACATGCATACAAACGCAGAATAAAACCTGGTTCATGTCCAGTGTGGTTTCAATCATCTCCTGGTACTTGGTGAAGTCGCTCTGCAGGTCAGTGAGAGGGGAGAGGAACACTGCATGCAGCAAAACCTGGTAGCTTCCTACAAAGAAAAAAAAGACAGTGTCAAAGATCCAGGCTGGTGGTGGGATTTCCACACATCAGGGCCCCTGAAGGGAAGCGAAAACAGACTGACAGCACTTGTATCTAAAGAGCTAAAGTTCATCGTGTTCGAGTTCCAACTTCCTGACACTTCAGTAAATATCAAAATAATAAAACATTAAGAGATTTACAAGATTACAGGGACATATTCTTAATATTAAGTCTCTAAAACCCAAATATAAAAAAGAGCAAAAATAGCATATTTATATATAAATTATAAAAAAATAAAATAGATAGAACCTGTAAAACCCTAATATCAAAAAAATAGTAAAAATACATATTTATTTAGATATAAAAAAATTAAAAATATTTTAAAAATGTCACATATATAATCTGTAAAAAATTGCAAAAATAACATTTATTTATTTAGATATAAATAATAATAAAAAGCAATAACAAAAAAAATGTAAACATACATGTATAATCTGTAAAACCCAAAAATAGAAAAAATAGTAAAAATAATACATATTTATTTAGATATAAAAAAATTTAAAAATATCTTTAAAATGTCACATATGCACACACGTGGACAAAATTGTTGGTACCCCTCAGTTAAAGAAGGAAAAACCCACAATTCTCACTGAAATCACTTGAAACTCACAAAAGTAACAATAAATAAAAATTTATTGAAAATTAAATCATCAAAAACAGCCATTACTTTTGAATTGTTGATTAACATAATTATTTAAAAAAACAAACTAATGAAACAGGCCTGGACAAAAATGATGGTACCTCTATAAAAGATTGAAAACTATTTGACCAGAGTGACATGATTAACTCAGGTGTGTCATTTAATTGACATCACAGGTGTTTCCAAACTCATAATCAGTCAGTCTGCCTATTTAAAGGGAGACAAGTAGTCACCCTGCTGTTTGGTGAAAAGGTGTGTACCACACTGAACATGGACAACAGAAAGCGAAGGAGAGAATTGTCCCAGGACATCCGAAAAAAAATGATAGACAAACATCTTAAAGGTAAAGGCTATAAGACCATCTCTAAACAGCTTGAAGTTCCTGTGACAACAGTGGCTCATATTATTCAGAAGTTCAAGACCCACGGGACAGTAGCCAACCTCCCTGGACGTGGCCGCAAGAGGAAAATTGATGACAAATTGAAGAGACGGATCGTTGGAATTGTATCCAAAGAGCCCAGAGCAACCTCCAAAGAAATTAAAGGTGAACTCCAAGGCCAAGGTACATCAGTGTCAGATCGCACCATTCGTCGTTGTTTGAGCCAAAGTGGACTTCATGGGAGACGACCAAGGAGGACACCACTGCTGAAAAAAACTCATAAAAAAGCCAGACTGGAATTTGCAAAAATGCATGTTGACAAGCCACAAAGCTTCTGGGAGAATGTCCTTTGGACAGATGAGACCAAACTGGAGCTTTTTGGTAAGGCACATCAACTCTATGTTCATAGACTCAAAAACCAAGCATACGAAGAAAAGAACACTGTCCCTACGGTGAAACGTGGAGGAGGCTCAGTAATGTTTTGGGGCTGCTTTGCTGCATCTGGCACAGGGTGTCTTGAAAGTGTGCAAGGTACGATGAAATCTGAAGACTATCAAGGCATTCTGGAGAGAAATGTGCTGCCTAGTGTCAGAAAGCTTGGTCTCAGTCGCAGGTCATGGGTCTTCCAACAGGACAACGATCCAAAACACACAGCCAAAAACACCCAAGAATGGCTGAGAGAAAAGCGTTGGACTATTCTAAAGTGGCCTTCTATGAGCCCAGATCTGAATCCCATTGAACATATGTGGAAGGAGCTGAAACATGCCATTTGGAGAAGACACCCATCAAACCTGAGACAACTGGAGCTGTTTGCTCATGAGGAGTGGGCCAAAATACCTGTTGACAGCTGCAGAACGCTCATTGACAAATACAGAAATCGTTTAATTGCAGTGATTGCCTCAAAAGGTTGTGCAACAAAATATTAAGTTATGGGTACCATCATTTTTGTCCAGCCCTATTTCATTAGTTTGTTTTTTTAAATAATTATGTTAATCAACAATTCAAAAGTGATGGCTGATTTTGATTATTTAATTTTCAATAAATTTTTATTTATTGTTACTTTTGTGAGTTTCAAGTGATTTCAGTGAGAATTGTGGGTTTTTCCTTCTTTAACTGAGGGGTACCAACAATTTTGTCCACGTGTGTATTACATAAAAAAATTGCAAAAATAACATTTATTTTTTTTAGATATAAATAATAAAAGGCAATAACAAAAAAATGTAAACATACATGTATAATCTGTAAAACCCAAAAATAGAAAAAAATAGTAAAAATAATACATATTTATTTAGACATAAAAAAATTTAAAAATATCTTTAAAATGTCACATATATATTACATAAAAAAATTGCAAAAATAACATTTATTTTTTTTTAGATATAAATAATAAAAAGCAATAACAAAAAAATGTAAACATACATGTATAATCTGTAAAACCCAAATATAGGGGGGAAAAAAAGCAAAAATAATAGACGTTTATTTAGATATAAATGATCAAAACTAACCTTTTTTTAATCTCAATATTTAAAAAAATAATAACAATAAAAAACAAAACTGTTGTATTGTTGCAACAGTGGGTTTTACAGGGTTAAGCATCTTTGGATTAAAGAAATTAATTGTGCTGCTAAGTGCTAATTGTGCTTGCACCTCTGAACCACTTCAGCACTTTCTCTTTATTATTTTTTGTTAATGCAATATTTTATTTTATTCGTATCTTGTCATAGTCCACTTGTAATTTTTTTAAATAATTGTATTTATCCTATTTAAACTACCACATGGTATTGTTGAACGGTTATTGCTACAGTCATGTGTCCAAACTGCCTTAAATTACCCGTTGTGCTTCTGAATTGAACTGAAAAGTTATAAAATCTGCAGCAGCGTTACAAGAGAAAAACTCCTAAAAGATGCAATATTCCTGCAGAACAGAATTTAGCAACAAGACTGCAACTAACTATTACTTTCCAGTGTCAGTGAAGATGTTTTTTTTGTAGGCTAATCCTTTAATTGTTTGATCTATAAAATGAGAAAATGTCGATCATCATTTCCTCAATGTCCTTAATTGCCCACAATCCAAATACATTAAGCTAACTGTTATAGCGGGGTAAAAAAAGAAAATATTTATAATTTTATAAGCTGAAATGAGACAACTTTTACCTTATTCTGAAAAATAACTCACACTGATTAATCAGTTATCAAAATAGTTGGTGAATAATTGGTAATTGTTGGTAACTAATTAATCATTGCAGCTTTATCCAGCGCCTTGTAAAGTCAGTGATGTTCTGAAAGCCATAAACCACCATATAAGTGTTCCTAATAAAGTGGCACTTCAATACACAGATCACGTTGGATGAGCTACGGGTTTGCGTGTACCTGAGTATCTCTCCAGAGCCGCGATGAGGGCTGGGATCTGGCTAACGGCCTGGTAGACGCGGTAACAGTCCTGCAGCGTGGCACTGTGACGGTGAAACTTCTTGGCCAGACGGTGAAGATCAGGAAACCGCCGCAGCAAATCCTCCTGACACGTTTGCCTCAGCTCAGAGTCGCACACAAAACTCTCCACCAGATCCAGCCTGTTCACACGCAGACAAACGAGAGCATCCTCAAACTCCAATGAGCAGAATAAAGGACTGTGGCAGATTTTATGGCTATTTATCCAATAGGTATTAGGGCATTTCACTGTGGAGCAAAGAGTTTTTACCTAATACGAATAAATAACACAAAACAAAACCCATGATCGCTGTTGTTTTAAAGAATGCAAAAGTTAGTGTTGTCCTCATCAAGTTTCCTGGCCCTGATCCTTTAATTCCAAGTCAAAGTAACATCTCTTCACTCCTTTATTGGCCTAACATGGCTCTGACATATCGGAATTGCTGTAAAATAATTTAATCTACCCAGTATTTGTCAAATTATGGAAGAAAAATACAGACATAAATGACTAAAATTTAACCACAAGAATCCACCTCCTAAAACTGATGAAACATGATCAGCTTTTTGTTGTTTTTATAAACAATCATTGGCGATTTAAGTGTTTTTTTATTTCGCTTTTTTTGACTGTCTTGGAGGAGTGGGAAGCGAGAATGGAGTGGAAAGGTCCGATATTCCGAAGGAATTACTACGGAAGAGACGTAGAGGGAGATGAGCTGGAGTAAAAAGAAACAGGAGGAAGGGGGAGAGTTTTGACAGAGGCGTATAGACCAGCTCTTCCATCTGTTATTTATGGGAAATGTTTGCTCCAAGACAAACAAGATGGAAGAGTTTGAGACACTCGTCAGGAACCAAAGACTCTACCAGGAAAGCAGCCTCATGTTTTTACACGGAAACATGGCTGAAAGCGTGTTGGAAGAGGAGAGGTGGACTGCTGGTGGAACCCTGCACATCAAAGAACAGATCTGTAGCAGGACATTGAACTGTTCGCAGTTAGACTGAGATCATACTATCTGCCATGGGAGTTCAATCACTGGGATCGTCGCCACTGTTATTTACGTTCCTCCTACTGCACATGCTCAGACTGGAGGGACCAGGTCCACCATCTCCTTCACCCTCCTCCTCCTCCATCAGCTCAGTCCTACCTCCCCTCACTCCTCCTTCTCTGTTGCCGTTACAAATAAAATATATCTTATTTATCTTTAGGCTTATTATACTTTTGTATTTCTTTCCTTGCTTCATGTCTATCTCGCTGCAGTAACACGTGAATCCATCCAGTAACAGTCCAATAAAATTAATCTTCTCTTTTCTTATCTTATTGGAACATTCCGAGCTTACTGTTTATCCTCATTCACTGCATTACCTCTCTTCTATTTTGGTTTTGTCCATGAGTGGCTGTTTGATCCACTGGCTGACCAGACGTTGGCCCTGCGGCGTTCGGCACTTGTTCAGCAGACCGGCCAATGAATGAGCTCCGCTGGTGTCATCAGGTGAACCCTGGAGGAAACGGTTCAGACGTGTTACAATCATGAGCATAGCATATGGTTTCTCTAACTACTGCTAATCCTCTGCAACATAAACAAGCATTTCGGCATTAACTGGATTTTGATTGCTGGAATAAGCAACAATAATATCTACACACTTGAACAAAAGAAGATGAAAGTTTCTGGTCAGAAATCTGCCCGAATGGCAAAGAGTGAGAAAGAGAGCATGTTGTCTTTATGATTTTGGCAAATTTACTTAATGAGGGGGAGACATGGGGACAGTTGCTGACCTGGAAGAGGTTCAGAGCCCTGACGGCAGCGTTGTCCAGCCTCATGTACTGACCCAGGTCCAGAGTGGTCAGACTGAAGGAGTTGAAGTTGGACTCGTCAGAAAGCAGCTCAAGGAAACGAACCACCGCAGCCAAACAGGACATCGCCACCTGAGAATGAAACCACACACAGAAAGTCTGGCTAAATGTCTTAAACGGTGAATTTTTCTACTATATAATTAATGATATATGCAGACAACAGGGGTGTAGAATAGGCCAACTTCTAATTAATTTATATCTCAAGTTGTAGTTCAGAGTATAACCGTGTAGTAACATATATATAAACCAGTACATGACAAGAAATTTCAATGGCCACAAAGACGCTTTTTATTTTGCCATAAAAAATCTGACTTAGAAGACATTTAATAAGCAAACTAAGCTGTGAGCAATTATACACATTTGACGATTTTTATCTGAAATAAAGACAATCGATTGGGCAAATTTCCAACGAGGAAACTCTGATTTTTCTTCTCAAACCACAAATTCCATAAACAAAATTCAGCATTGCAGGTGCCAAGTTTTGAACAAGTGTTAGCTTATCTTTTTACCTTTTTTTGTATTATATATTTACAGCACAGTTTAATGTTTAAATGCCAATTACTAGCTTATAGGTGACAATATTGTGGCTGTAAGCAGATATATTTATTAACTATTACTTTTCTTGTGAACAAGCAGAAGAGGAGATTGCTGTTTAAACAGAAAATGAATGACGCTATAGTGAAACAGTTATAAAAACATTAAGTATGTCTGTATAAGGGAAGTTAGCATTATTGACAAATACTGGAAATGCACACATTTTAAAACGTGATTACATCTGCTTAAAATTTTATGGATTTCCTGTATTTGCTGTTAATTGACTTGAAACACATGCTTTCTTTTTAAATCTTTGCATCCTTCTTTACAAAAATCTATCCTTGTTAGCTTTATTATAGCATAAAAAATCATTATAACAATTTCCTCTTATGAGAAAACCTACTCAAACCAACCAACGCTGATTATCTCCTAAAAACAGAATATGTCGAGATCTAGGAGATATTCGGCGTTGACAGTCGGTTCCAGTAGCAAAGCAGGTGTAAAAACCTGAGCAATCCCAAATTCTTACTGCCTGACAACTGACTCAAAGTATCTTATCACAACTGTACAAATAAGGAGAGGATTTATAGTATTTACAGCTAGTATTTTGGCCCCAGATATGACAGGGAACCTTCAGCGGTCTGGAGGTGGAGCAGCCTTGATGGTATGCAAAGGGAGCATATTTGTCAAGGGTGGTCCTAATCTTTTGGTCCCTCAGCGTAAATGGTAAATAAAAAATCTTAAACTGTTACTAAAATACAGACACGGAAAAATCAGGTCGTCCTGTCCAGCAGCCGTGGAATAAACTACGTTTTTCAGAAAAACAAAGTCAGCCTCCTGCTTTGTTTCAGTAATAAACAGCATAATAATAATAACAAGTGTGAATAATTACGATGTTGCTTCCTTTGTTCACCTGTTTGTCCAGCTCCGGCAGGGTGTTGCTCGCCACAGTCTCTCCTTTCTTGGCTCTCAGCAGCCTGTTGAGATCTTGGACCATGTCCTTGCTGCTGAACTCTGCTCTCTTTCTGTCAGAGATCAACATGCCGCCACGCTGCACCACCTAAACAAACACATAATGATCATCTCTTCACACCATACCCCTGCTTTTGCTCTCAGTGGGCGTTGAGACTACAAAACAGCCCCAATACATAGACAAACATGCAGGCCAAAACCAACCACATAGGTGATGATAGTGTTTGTTTTGATTTGACATACAGGTGACACACTTCACAGGTGATGTGCTGCTATCACCACATACCTCCCGTAGTTTGCTCCCATCAGTGTTGCCGTCACCCTGAGCTAAGAGACACTCTTTGGGGCTGATCTGGACGAGCAGGGACTCCAGGTTGGAGAAGATCTCGTTGTCTGGAAACTCGCAGACTCCCATCTTTCTCTGGGCTGCGTCCACGTAACCGACCCCGACCACACGCTGTCCGTCAGCTCCTGCAGCGAAACGCACGGCTACGACTCCTGCGCATCCCTCAGCTCCAGATGCACCGCCAAACAGGATCTCCTCAAACTGAGTCAAGTTTCCAGGAGAAGCCTGTGTTTAGAAGAGACAGAGGAGGGAAATGACAGGAGATTGTTGTATTTAATTTGTGTTACGCTATTTATGTCTGATTGTAACATCCTGGGAGCATGCAAGACTTGAATTAATATGTTCCATTATACTACACTGTGATACTTCAATCATGTCATGCATCCTTGAGTATTATTAGTAAAGACAGTATCTGGTAGAAAAAAGCACAATGAAAATGGCACAACAACTTGATAGCATGGCCTATCTACATCTAAAAGGTTGAAGCCTTTTTAAACCCACAGAAATCCCTCCCCAGTAGCCAACACGAAACCTACAGGCATCTCCAACACTGAGACAGGATTGATCCCATGAAAAATCAGAGCCACAATTTACCAGCCTCAGTTAAATCACTTGCTACACAGCTGATTCCTGAGCTTCTTCATACCTGAATATTGTTTTATTGGATAATATCTGATCCATTTCTGAAGTTATGATATGTTTGGCAAGTTTTTCTGTGAGGGAGTTTTTTTTCCCCTCCGCTGAATATTAGCAGCAGTGACATCTGAGTGTGTACGGATGTGTTAAAGAACGTAACCACTCGCATCATTAAAGTATCAAAATGCACAAAATGGCAACAAGTAGACCGATAACAACAAAAACACATCATTGTACCATTAGTTTGATAAATCATCATCACTCACAGACAGAATTTTCAATGTTGGAAGTATGGCTGTTTTCTCCACTTTTAAATACACTGCAGCATCTTCTTCTTGTCCTAATAACCAGAATGTATCTGCCTGCACACCGAATCATCTGTAGCATTAACTGTAAAAAGGGAAACTACGGTATATATGGAGCATTTCCATTTTCTCCCTCTAACATAGTGTCAGACTAGCCCATATATGAAAACAGAATAGTATTCCTGAAGTTCAGTTATGGTTTGTGCTTTCTGCCCCAGTGACTGTACCTTGTACTCGATCTTCCAGTCGTGCTCCTTGCTGCTCTTGCTGTGGTTCTTGTACACTTCCACTCTGTACTGCCTCATCAGCAGCAAATCTTTCACAAAGGCCTCAAAGTTGAGCTTGCTCAGGATCACACTCTCCAGCTTGCGACTTCCTGTTGTCCAATATACTTACATTAATATCAGACTGACACCAGCGCGTCATTAAATTCGGGTGTTTTGCATACATTTTGCATGAACTTGTGCACCCGGGTTTCCTGAAAAGCGCCCTATGGACGTACAGCAGCTAATGTTTGCATTTGCAGCTAGCTTAGCCTGAGCTACATGGGATGCAACACAATTAGCTTGCTAAACTGTAAATGCAGCTTGCTACCAGTCTGCATGCTTCAGCTAAGCTAGCTAGGCTACAAGCTAAGTTACCTGAGCCCAAGTATTTGATGACGCCATTCGTCTTGAAAACCTCCTTCGCCGCGAATACGGCGTCTTTCCCGTGGACGGTGTAGTAGTCGCTCCGGTCAAATATCCTGAACGTGGTGTCAGGTTTCTCCGGCATGGAGAAAATGAAGTTTAGGAAGCCATGCTCGGCTGCACTGTCCATGGACAGATTCTGTTTCGGCTGCACCGCCATGCTGGAATCTCCCGCCACCGTCGCGACTAAACAGGAAGTTACGTTTCATTGTGACGTGTTCCCATGGTAACGGGACCGAGAGGAAGGGTTCGGTGCTTCTTCTTTTAGGACTACTACTGCTGTACCACTACTACATATCTATGGTGAAACCCGTGTCTATACATATCTATGGCTGCGCGTATCGCTTTGAGAAAGTCAAGTGACCGATACAGCTGCTGTTTCGCCCGTCACTGAGGCGCAAACTGTGTTTATAAGGAATCGCGTCTGTCAACGGGATGCGTCCATAGACTGTATTATACAAAGATGCGTCTCTGCCTAAAGAATCACAGATCTTTTGAAGCGCAATTCTACGCTCAACACTCAGTACTCTGCCTCAACTCAAGGGGGCGTACGCAAGCTGGCATGTGCTTTCTCGCTGCAGTTTAAAACTGAACCCAGCTAAAGCCAGTAGGTCTGCACACATCTCTGTACTTTAATTTGTTTACAGTATATATGAATTGCTTAAGGGGCCTGAAGGGCTGCACAGTGAAGTAGTGGTTAGCACTTTCGCCTTGCAGCAAGAAGATCCCCGGTTCAAATCCCGGCCTGGGATCTTTCTGCATGGAGTTTGCATGTTCTCCCTGTGCATGCCTGGGTTTTCTCCGGGCACTCCGGCTTCCTCCCACAGTTCAAAAATATGCTGAGGTTAATTGATGACTCTAAATTGCCCGTAGGTGTGAGTGTGATTGTTTGTCTGTATATGTAGCCCTGCGACAGACTGTCGACCTGTCCTGGGTGTCCCCTGCCTTCGCCCGAGTCAGCTGGGATAGGCTCCAGCACCCCCCCGCGACCCTAATGAGGATAAAGCGGTGTATAGAGAATGGATGGATGGATGAATTGCTTAAAACACAAGATGGGTGCTCTATCAATAGCTATAAAAGAAAGTTCTTTATATGACAAATATGTTGTTGGTTTGTGTGTAATTGAAAGAGGAATGCTGATGGGATATGAAGCATTATCAGTAGTTGCATGCTGTTGGATGAATAGTGAAATAAGATGCTTTTTTAAGTTCTTACAATCGTAAATCTGACTCTTGAGGAGTCAGTACCTCACCAGTCATCGCACGTCACTGGCGTGGAGGCCGGATCAGCCGACCCTTCTCACCCTGGACGCAAACTTTTTGAGCCACTCCATACGGACCAGAACCTCCTGCCACAAAACCAATTTCTTCCCCTCAGCTGTCCGACTTATGAACCATTAAATAACCTCCATTTACCAGTCACTCTGTTCTTTTTGCTTGCACTCATTCTGGTTGCACTGTTCTGTTCTGGGAAAAATGATAACCATTTTTGCTTGCTCTTTTATTATTATTATTATTATTATTATTATTATTATGTGATCAGGATTGGTCTCTGATCACACATGTAAAGTTTCAAGCTGATCGAAGCATGTACAGGCTACTTTTAGAGCATTTCCTTCCATCCAGCAGGTGGCGCTATGACTATGGCTTTAAATCAGCCTATGAATGTGATCAGGGCAGGACATTGATCATACATGTAAAGTTTGAGACATATTGGAGCATGTTCAGGGCAGTTACACAGCATTTCCTGGTTCACGGCGAATTGTACATTTCCAGGGGTCGCCATTTCTACGCCCTCAGACTTTTGCGGAGCATTTTGAAAAATTTTGATCGCCCATGCCTGCTGTACATCCTGGCCAAATTTCAGCTCTGTTGGAGTTACCCTGTTTGAGTATATAGCTTTTAAAAACGTGTAAAAATGACCGTGCTCGGCACCATTCGGTGCTCGGACCCTAATAATATTGTTGAGTGCAGTAACTGTCTTTTTTATTGTTTGTTTTTTGAAATTAATTTACAATAAATTCTTGTTCCTTCTACATCAATTTAGACTCAGGCTTTGTTCAGAATTTTTTTTTATTTTTTATTTGGGACCCAAAACTAAGTTATGTAAAATATTTTTACCAGAATTTTGAGGATTTCGTATGTTTTCAGACCTGTGATTTTTTTTATTTTCACTCCAAAAAAAATGTTCCATGTGAAGCCATACTAAGGGTTCAGTGTGTCCAGAAATATAACACTCACAGCCATGATGTTTGGTGGGGACTAACTTGTTTCCAGCAGATCTAAGTATTGTGCACTTGCAGCTCCTGCTTAATGCAGGCTTGAAAAAATGCAAAGATTTGGCAGACTTAGCAGATATCAGGCCTTCTGTAGGTTTTGAACTTAGATTTGGATTTTTTTTCTATTTTGTTACCACATTGGCTAGAGGATTCATCTATAAAAAGATTATTTGACACTAAAAACACTCACTTGGGGCAATCTCCACCATGTCTGTGCTCACATCATAAAAAGTAACCAGCTCAGCTCTAAAGAGAGCAGATCCCTGGAGTCCACTCCCTCCTAAACGCTGCATTGTGCATTTCATTCATTGTTTGTGGTTTTTGAGGCATTTTACGAGGAAATATGTCTTCTTAGAGATTTTGATTTTCATGTCATTTCAATTTCAGAATAATAATAACCCTCCTGTTGTCTTCATTTACGGGCACCAAAAAATATTATTTCCTCGTTTGAAAAAAAAAATCCAAAAATTCAGCTAACAAATCCCCCAAATTTCTGAAAATTTGCAAAACCTTCAGGATGAAAATTCCAATAATTCCTTAAAAGTTTCCCTTAAAAGTTTTTTCTAAAAATCACCCAAATTTTGCAAGAAAATTCTTGTAAATATTTTCAAAAAACGAGTAAAAATCTTCCAAAGAAAATCCTAAAAATATCAAAAGTGATTACTTATTTTGGATCCATGTCTAACATATTCAGAGCAGTATCCCTGCTTATGTTCAGTAACGACCTTGTTCTTTTTTCCCCCATACTGACATTGCTGTGCCAATCTGAGCAGAAAAGTGACCCAACTCATTTTTGAATTTGCCTGTCTTGGGTTTTACCTTTTTGCTCTTGATGTGAAGCTTATTTTTATTGATGACTTATTAGTTTGTACTATATATATATATATATATATATATATATATATATATATATATATATATATATATATATATATGTGAACTTCTAATATTTTCTTTAAGAACATTCACTTCACATAAATCAACCAAAATCCAGCGAATTGGATGAAATGGATTTTGGTTGATTTTTTTGTGTGAATGTTCTTAAGAAACATTTTTAACATTTCTTTTTTCCACCAAAAAATGTTCAAAGATTTCCCCAAAATGTTGAAAATGTGGACATCAGAAGTTTCACTGTGAAAATATTTTTTTCCACATTTTAAAACTTTAAAACTGGTCAGTTTTGACCCTCAGGACAACACGAGGGTTAAGTGAAATCTCCCACGCAGCATGTCTGAGCTTCTCTGGAAGTCATGCGTTTCGACAACAACCGAATGGGTGTTTCAGTGAGTATCAAGTGATGTGAGAGGCAATAAATGCGAATCATGGTTTGATTTGGATGAGATAGGGTGCGCTCTCATGACATGTAACCCCCCCTGACGACACTGGAGCTGACGTGCGCTGCGCCCTGACGAATGGGAAGCAGAAGCGCACCGGGGCGGCTTTATAAACGCGGCGGCACCGTCTTGAACCGACTTCAGCATCTTTAATTCCTCCGTTCTCGTCTTCCAAGTCTCCAGAAGCGCTCCGACATGAACACCCACCGCGTCAACGACATCGTGGAGGAGTTCCACTCTAACAACGGCTTCAGCGACCTCATCATCGACACCAAGAAGTCCACCGTGCACCGCAAGCACGAGACGTCCCGCAAAGAGGACGAGGACCAGTCCCGCTTACCTGCCCTGGAGGCCGCCTACACCAACATCCTGCTGCACCTCGGCGAGGACACGCACCGCGAGGGGCTACTGCGCACGCCGTTGCGCGCCGCCAAGGCCATACAGTTCCTCACCAAGGGCTACCATGAGACCATCGATGGTGAGTTTACAGCTTCCTCTGAGTGTGTGTTTACATTCAATGATGCCCATGCGTGATCTTATTAAGATGGCATGCTTGGATATGGAAATGAATTAAAACTTCTTGTGCGTAATACTGTCCCATCCTTTACTAGAACTACAAAGATTGTGTGCTAAGTTCAGGTACCACCTTGAAAGTGGGATTTTCCACAACAGTCTGATGTATTGACTCCTTTTTTGTGTTTCCTACTCCCAATAGAATAGGAAAATACATGGCTGGGAGATCACAAACATAGAAACCAATGCACCCTAACTGATCGGCAATAATTCTGACTGTCAGTGAAACATTAAAAATATTTAAGGTTTAATAAAGTTTTGTAAAAAAAAAGAAAAAAACCCTGTAACTTCAGTTCTGAAAGATGGAGTAGTTGTAATATTTTGCAAGCAAGTTTCAGTTTAAATATGAATATGTGGTGGATTTATTAGTGTTCTTTTATAAAAACATTTTTCAAAAACATTAGTCCTGAACATATTTTCTTTTTGATGGGCATTTTCATTGTTTTCTAATAGTTACAGTTCAGGTTTTTGATTAAGAAACTCATCAATTACAGATGAATGTTAGTTTCCAGCTTGCACGAGTCCACAAAGAAGTTATCTTCAGGAATTGTAGGATCATTTTATACCAGGATGTTTAAATATCACTGGAAAATTCCCCATTTATTAATATTCTCAACTGAATCATCTAAGTGGATGATATTTCTTAAAATCTGTGCATTTCTTCCTGCCAGACATCCTAAACAACGCCATATTTGATGAGGACCACGATGAGATGGTGATCGTGAAGGACATAGACATGTTCTCACTGTGTGAACATCACTTGGTGCCGTTTTTTGGAAAGGTAAGTATACGTCATGTGGAGAGAAGCAAATATTAGAAACAATCTGCAGCCAGTTTGAACAAGCTTGTGCATGTAGCTTTCACTGTCCTGCCAAGCAGTGTCCAATGCTTAAGTTCAGCATTGGACTGCAAATATTTACCATCCTTTGCTCTGGGCTTGTGACCTCTCCTCTCACTGGCTGTCATCTCTCTGCAGGTTCACATCGGGTATATTCCCAATAAAAAAGTGGTGGGACTGAGCAAGCTGGCAAGGTAACACGGCACGCACCCGCCTACACACTCCATACTCTCGTGCTGCCACCGCGGCTGTATGTTTCTGGCATTATCGCCGGGTGACTGCGTTCTTCTGTTATCTCGGTGCATTGACCTGGAGGCTTACAGTCTAAGCCCACTGGCCTTCATCCGGTCCCCTCATCGAGCACGCTCAGACACAGGTCTGAACTCTATCCGCTCTCGAGCCATGAGAAAATCCCATCAGACCTGTGGGAATCACCAGTTATCATCACAGCCTCTCTGTCTGTCTCCTTATCCCCGCCTTTGCCTAAAATATCGCACCAAATCTGAATATACAACCCCAGAATAACAGTAGCAGAGTCCCTGAGTTTTCAGACAAACTTGGCTGCAGTTGAATCTTGCACGTCCGATTCGGAGAATTCTGGAGGATGAATGATTCACAGATGGAGAGGATATACGGATGCACGGCCAGAGTAGAGGGCAGGGATCGAGGGCTGATGCCAGTCTGTGTTTATCGAAAGATTAATCATTATTACATCTGATCTGTAGTCAATTTTCTCTGCTTTGTTTGTGTTTCTGCAGGATTGTGGAGATCTTCAGTCGGAGGCTTCAAGGTGAGCAACCAAAAAACTGCAAAAGTGCTACTATTGCACAGACAAAAATAATACTTTTCTTCAAATTCTGCCAACATCTAGTGTGTTAAGTTGACATTTGGTGAATTATTTTGTTTCTTTCAGTTCAAGAACGTCTGACCAAGCAGATCGCTGTGGGAATATATGAGGCTCTGCAGCCCAAAGGTGTAGCTGTGGTTATTGAAGCAGCGTAAGTGCACACACAAATAAACAAACATCATTCTCATCCCTATGTTTTAAAGTTGCTTATAATTCTGCACAATCTTGAAAAAAAATACACCTGCTCATTTCAGTCCACTCTGCTACAGCCTTACTTGATCAAACTGTATATAAAAGATGTATGTAGTCTACAGTAAAGCCAATGTAGAAGTGATTCAAATCTGCATTCTCTCTAACAGCCAGCAGGGGGCGACTCCTCTGGTTGTAGAAGTCACTGGAAAAACGGCTACTTCTCGCTTCATTTTCTACCTCAGTAAATGTTTTCCTAATGAGTTTATGGCCTCAGTCACTGCTTTCAAATCTTCTTCAACACAGCATGACATTTATTTTTTAAACTATTGCTACATTTGAAATTAAAAAAGATTATGAAACAAGGTCTGCTTTTGGGCATGGCAACCTCGAGAGTGAGGTCACTACAGGAACAAAAGATCGAGATGGCAACAGAAATTCCACATTTGAGGCTTCAAACTGGTAGTCAACAAACCCACTGGTGCTTGGTTACATCCATCTTTTATTTAAAATCTATAGGATGACTTGTTGTTTTCTTGTCTATATGACAAGAAACAGTTGCTTGCTAAATTGAAGCAAATGTCAGAAAACTAAAGGTAACTCATTTGCTATAACAGATTACCAAGCCAGTTTATTAACTTTGCACTTTTGCTACTGTTATAGCATTTCACCTGATCATATAATTGTCTCTTGTGTCTCCAGTGGCTGCCGTTTCACGAAAGTTAGCATAAATAATTTCAGTTTACTGTAGTCATAATAGACTTTTCAACATAGCAGAACTAGAGATACCATCTTTTTTTATTCAACACAACCTTCCTGCCTGCTACTCACATTGCAACTCGACTGCTAACAATCTGGAGAGAGATTTTTAGGCAAAAGTAGCCTCTAAGAGAACTGAGGAGTAGCCTGCAGAGCTTTGGTATTCTTCTTTAACTTTACACCTCCAGAGTTTGACACTGACTCGCATGTACCTGTAGACCAAATCGATGTGCATAAATGTTGGCGTTCCTCGTTTAACACATTGTTCTTCAGTCACAGAGCTTCCTTAAAGCTTGTCAAATCCTGCAGCTTCAAGTCTGACACGTTTTTGTTTGTAGGCACATGTGCATGGTGATGCGTGGCGTCCAGAAGATGAACAGCCGCACGGTGACCAGCACCATGCTGGGAGTTTACCTCGAGGACCCCAAATCCCGGGAGGAGTTCCTGACTCTCTCCCAGCGCACCTAACAGAAGCCATAGACCACTCACTCCCGAGCTTCTATATACATTAGCACACGACAAGCTCTTAAACAACAGTGGATCCGCATCTGACTTTCCTTTACAAAATATTCTGACCAACAAAAGAGCATATAAAGGTGCAGTCAGATGTGGGATCTCCAGCTCTGCAGCTAACCTCGATACACTGATGCCTGAGAGATTTTAGTGCTGCTGCTGAAATCCATTAGTTCAGCTCAATGTGAACACGACAGACTCACTTCCATAGTGCCTTTGCTAGATACTTTACAGTTATACATGGCAATATTGTCGTTTTAACCGTATGAGTGCAATATTGTAACGTGACAATACTTACAATTTGAATTTTTGTTTTTGTTCTTTGATGAAAATTTTATTGGTGCTTTTGCGAAGTGGTGCTTCTACACCTTTCTTTGCATTATTGTGTTAAGAATCCCATCATTTTAATAATTCACCAAGCTGTGTTGTCATTTATAAACGCATTTTTAAAGTCTTTGTATTATATGACCTTTGAAATTGAAAGATGATATCTGTAGTCCAACAATGTTTGATCAGTGACCACTGTATCATATATGATGAAGAATCTTTGCTTAAATAAAATGATATCAACGTTATGAAAGTTGCCATCCTTATTTTGTTCAGGGAAAGTTACTGTGCGGCATTTGTTTTATAAGTGAAGCAGAAATGGAAAGTTCACGTGTAGCTAAAGAAAACTAAAAGTCTACAACTTTTCAAATGGCTTCAGATGTGATGCTTACTTCGTTCACAGTCCTACGTTAGTGTGTTAGCATGCTGACATTTGCTATTTCACACAAAGTACTGCTGAGGGGTTGTTTTGCAGGCATGTGGTTGTAAACCAAAACAGGATCTGGTGATTCTGGGAGATATAGACTTGGAGAAAACACCAAAACACCCTAGTTGGTTTCACCACATAAATACAAAATAACACAAGTATTAACTTAAAATGAATGAAAACTAAATAATACCAAATAACTATCTTCCTTAAAATAATAACAGTTTTCTCCTCCTCTGATGACATTAATTACATAATTTGTAACATTTTTGACACGAAATAAGTTTTGTAGGTTATTCTTAAAGTCGCTAGAGACCACAGGTAGTAGTCCTTGTAAGGTAAATACTGTATACTGGTAGGACACCAGTTAAAACGCTCTGACAGTTTAGTTGTAATACCAGACAGTAGAAACAATCTATTTTCCTCTAGAGGGAAAATTTTCATCTGCAAAGTGGAAAAGTCACTGGAATTGGTCCTCTGGGGACTATGAATAACCCTCGTGACTCTACCTAGTGGTTATTACATTTCATTTCATTTCATTTCATTTTATTAATTTCAGGCTCACGACCATTTTTGGTTTGGAGCACAAACATTTACACAACAAAACAAAACAAAACATGACAAAGTATATTACTTTAACAGAGGTAGGACATTTTTCAAAAAGGCACCGAGCCTACAGATAATATTTGTATTTTCGTTCTCCATTAAATATAGAAATGAACAACTAGTTCTGTCTTCACCATCCCTGGAGCCATGCTGCTCGTGTCCCAAATAAGTCAACATGTTTACAAAATGTGTTGACTTTTTAAAGGTGCAACATAGTCCCACAGTGCACAGCACAAAGCAAACAGATGAGCCACGCATAGCCACAAAAAATAAAGTGTGGACCGCGATGTGACCGCTACAGGAAGATCTTCTAGAACTGTGAAATATGAAGGAAATCTTTGCAAAAACGTTTTGTTTTCTGTTTGTCAATTGTAGCTGGCAGTGGCATTAAACAAAGCAGAATTTTACGTTTGTATCATATATTAGTAGCCATAGTATATTAATACCAGTATGTGGCACAGAGTTGCTGCTTAACAGGTGGAAATGTGGACAATGTTTGTATCAACAGAGTTTCTGCAGAAATCAGCCAAATGTAATGCTTTTAATGCTATTTTAATGCTATACTGTAAAAATTTTAGTTCCATGACCGTGAACTCGACAAATTACACGGGTTTGTCACTTCATTTCACTATTTCTGAATCCGGAAACCACCCTGGACCACCCACAGGCTGCAGTCATTCTCTGAAATCAACATTTTTTAGCCATTTTTGCTGGAATTTGCATTTCCCCATTTCTCAGCTCTCCTCCACATGGTCCAGCCTGCTGGCCACTTTAAAAACATGCAGTTTTTGGCAATTGTACCCGACCAGCCGGAACAATTATCGCAATGCTTCGGCATGTTTACGCAGAGACACATATCTGACGAATCGCACTCTATAACTGTATATTATTATTGTCAAATATTTTTTGCGAAAAACTCGGAGTTTTTAATGCCACTGAGAATCAAATTTAATGATTTTTAATGCCATTTAAGGCCTTCATTTTTGCAAAATCAACTTAATGACTATTAATGCTTTTTAATGCCCCACAGAAAGCGTGATTAATGTCCCTGAATGCACCACAGTGCAGAATAACGGGAGCAAAAGGCAGTGACATAACAAGCAAACTAGTGGATACAGAATTACATAATACAGTTGTGGTCACTTGTAAACAAAGTGCCTTTTTGATGTTAGTTCACAGCAGCTAAACGGCTAAACTGTTGCAGGCAGCAGACTCATTTACTACATATGAACTGTTCAGTATATTAACTGGAGACTGATCCGTTTATGATTCGTGGTACAACAGTGTAAATCAATAAGGAGACATTAAAAAAAATGTGAGCACACACATGGCTTAAGGCCTGAGGGACAGAAAGCCCTTTAAATATCAAAGGAGGAGTCTGTCGTCACACAGTACGTGAACTATAACCTCCAGCTCCAGCAGCAGCAGCTGATGAGGAGGAGGGTGGGGGGGTCACTATTGACCATGCAGCATGCAGTTTCCAAATACGATTACACCAGGGTAAACCAGTTATTACAAATGTACCGGACTAATATGGATGTGTCGTGCGTAAGAGGCTAAAATTATCCCCCTTATGCCTGCAGGCAGAGATACAAAATAACCCTGTCAAATGTTCTCATAGCTGAAGCTTTAATTCACTCAAAAATACAACACAGGATATATTACATACAGAAATCAAAGTGTCAAAAAGCAAGGAACTCAAGTCTAACTACTCAATTTAAAATAAACAAAAAATCTGGAAGCCTCGATTTGAGAAACGGGAGATAACTGGCGGTGTACTTGGAGACAGCGGTGTTTGCCTGTGTATGGCTACTGTATTATCCAGCAGCATTAGAGGATATTTTAAAATAAGAGGAGAAACCATCTCCAGATGTCTCCCATGTCTCTCACAGTCTCTTATTTGTCACCTGCAGAACTCTTCTCTGATCATCATGCCGTCACACAGACGTCTGTTTGTAGTTCTTGGTGTCCAAAACTTTTTTTCCACACATCGCACAGATTCCTGGACAGACGAAAAAGAAGGAAAGAATCAGTTTAGAGTACAGCTAAAAAGCGAAAAGAGAGGTCCAGCTGATGTCTACCGAAGCTCTTAGGATCACCATGAACTGGATGACTGGAAATCTACGCATATTTTACCATCAATGGCCCTAAAGTTGTCTGGTTCTGTCACACATCAAAATTAAATAGGCAGCTTCCACCTTTCTGAGCAGAAGTGCTGCATTTTCATACCCCAATTAGATGACTGAGGTCGACCAACCAGATGCTCCTGGATGTTTAAAAAAAACAAAGATGCAAACGAGCTCAGTTTAAATTCTTAAAGAAGGCTGGTGGAATAGCAGAAAAAAAAATGTGGACATTTTTTAACTAAATTTACACCATTATATAACTTATTTGTATAATTCTATCAATGCAGGGTTGCAACATTTAAGGCCAAATGCACATACTAATGAGGCTACAGCATATCTCTACTCTAATTTCTAGAAGTCATGTCACTTCAATCATTGCTCTACAGAATGCACGGTCACGTTTGTTGAACCATCTGGTAACGTGACCACCCGGCACCGCACTGACCCCTCATTTGTACTGTATATACTGTTTATTTATATGTGCCCACGCAAGCTCTATTTATCCGATTCGCTTCACGGTTCATCGAGGTATGCTTTTATTTAGATTTCATCATCCACACGAGGTACTGTAGTGACCCGGCACCAGCAAACACAAACTGCATTCAAACGAATCTATCAGATCAACCAAACCGCTTGACCTGTTTATTTATCAATGATAATTAATCGCTGTTTTTTTCTGATTTTCATTTTCCCGCTCAAAATGCAGCGAACACACAGTCATCATTGTGCGATGAAAAGAGAACCGATCATCATTGGTTCATCGCAGGACAGATTACTGTCACATGGGAAAGGGTTATCGAGAATGTTTGCATGAACTGCGGGATGATGTTTGAATCTTATTGGAGGAAGAGGGGAATGAACTTGCCAGCAAGTTTACAATAACAAATTTCACCTTGGAAACCTCAGTAGCTCGGGAACTCAATAAACCTGATGAGCAGATGGAGGGGACCAACTTCCAAAGCTTTAAGATGAAATCACACCATTCAAAAAGATGTAAATGTGGCTGCAGCAGGTGAAAAACAAGAACAAAGAAATTTGAGAGCTTGGATTTACTCGCTGACATCAACAAGCTGCAAAACACAGCGACCCCATGTATGAAAACTATCTGCTCCGGAAAACATTCCCAGTTATTTGCCAGTTCACGACGACACAAAGACAGGATCTGAAACAGAGCATCTGCAGTGGCTGATTTCAGTGAATTTTTCTGACCTTTGATTCAACTGTGAGGCTGCAGTGTAAGTCCATGACCTTGACTGCCTTTTGAATCAGAGGTGAAAACAACTATGTCCTGCTAAACCAGTGTGCCCTGGGCGAATTCCTAATTTTTTTTTGTCACATCTTAGCTGTTAGAGAGGTTTTAGAGAAGTTCAGTCAAGACAACATATATCAAAACAATCAATATCAAAGCTACACATTGAAAATGAGCTAAGAGAAACAGCCTCACCAAAAAAAGCAACTAAACTGTTAAATGTTCCCTGTGGTTTCGATGTACTATTTCAATAAGATGTAAAACACTGAAAGTAAAGCTTTGTATTAATGACAAACATTGTTTCATGTGATTTCTATTGTTGAAAATAACTGTTCCCACAAAAGCAAAAAAATACATTAAAAAAACTCAGAGAAGCCCTGAGCTCGTCTAATATAAAACCATGCAGTCCAGTGCGACTGAGATTGTACCTTTCTTGTATGCACAGCCCTGGCAATAATGTGATCCAGACTGATGGACTGAGCTCTTGCAGATCCTGCAGGTAGCAAATCCTGTCTTGCTGTAAGGGTCAAACCTACAAGGGGACAAACAATACAGATCAGTAATTACACATGCAGCAGTGTTGTTCAGTCATAGTAGTACACCGCCAGTGAAAAAAGCTAAATGCTAAAATTTAACCATCAGAGAGAGAAAATTAACTATTTTTCAGTGACTTTTCGTAAATAAAAACAGAGGTATGGATGATAATATTCGCTCACAGCAGGCTGCTCACCTAGCTTTCTTTGAAGTCAACATCTTGTTCTCATTCAGCTTACGCCCACCGCTCTCTGGGTGAAAGAAGCAGAAAAAAATACTGTTAAACATCACGATATAAGCAGCATTACAAACATGATAAAACATGTACGAAGTCATGAACATAAAAGAAAGAATTATTGTGAGTTATTATGATAAAGGTTCTTGATACCAGTATAAGTTTGAAAGCAAAAATGTACGTAGATCAATGAGAAAGTCAAGTATAACTTTAAAAACAAAACACCAACTGCAACACATGCATATAAAATCAAACATAAATTGCCTGCAAGTTATAGTAGTAGACTGGAGAATCACAGCTGACATGGGGACCTAAATAATAATAATTTTATCTACGTAGCAATTTTAAAAACAAGCCTTAACAAAGTGCTTTCCAATAAGATTGACATTACAATTTTACTCATAAAGTTTGAATATTAGCGTTAAGCAACAGTACTGTTTATGATGTACATCTACCTGAAAGTTTAAATATTAAAATTAGGACTTTACAATATGACTTACTCAACTAAATTACCTGAATTTATATCATAAATATTATCGTGACATTATAATTATAATAACTGTGATAGAAAGGTTGAAGACCTGAATGTTTTTTAGTGAGAAATTACTCACACAGTAGTTGCAGCAACCTAATCACGATAATATCACACGATATAGTCAGTACATACTGTTTCCTTTTCTACAGTAAATAGAGAAACAGTAAGGTCTGCCTTCATTCTGAATAAGTATGACATGTCAATAGTCTAGAGGGCAAAGGGCAAGTGTCAAATGAAAATGACGAAAAAAGTGACTAACAACTTAATTGTAATGTAAATAAACTAAGTAACTCTATCACAAGATCCAGAGTTCAATTCTATTTAATTCCATGTGTTTAAAAAGACAGTTTTCACTTACCTGTTGTATTCCGTGCTCCATCCTTCCAGGTGTCAGGAGTGATGACTCTACCGAGCTTCTTCTCGCCTAAAACAGCAAGCAGCACAACATCACTAGAGAAAATAACAAATTTAATTTAAGGAAATAACGACTGGAGGGACAAGGTGGGTGCCAATACCCCCAATATAACGATGTGGACAGTAATAACAACAGTTAGCGTCACAAAACGTTAGCTGGCGTTTCGAAGACTCTTCAGCCTTCGCTCACAAAAAGGACGTGTATTAGATTAAAAAATATATAAAATAATTGTATGATACGTACACTTCTCACAAACCATCCTTCTTCGGTGTTTGTTTAAACGATCAAACGAAAAAGAAAACGTTAGCTAGTGGTAGCTAGCTCGGTTGATAAACGTAAACCTTTATTTCTTCCGCTTTCGCACATTCGCAGGAGATTTTGATTGGACGAAGCTTGCGCATCAATGTCACATTTTATTGGTTGATCTTACCGTCCGTCATCGGAGATCCCAGTAACACGTTCGGTGATTGGATAAAAGATTGAAGGATGAATTTCACTTCTGTAAAGTTACCTACAGAGTACACTTTAAACGCGTATCAAAATAGCAGTTCGATGAGGATGACGAACACGTCTGAAATCACATCCCTTCCACAAAAATACATATAATAGCTTAAAATGAATGAAAAACGATATCCAAAGAGCTTACATATTCCAAACACAGTGAGTTGAATTAGGTAGAAGCGGTTTCAAGAATCCTGAAATGAGCTTAACATTTCAGAATCATCCTTATGCTGTGTTGCGTGTACAAACAGTAATTTCTCACAAATTCAATATTTTTAAAGTTGTAATATTCTTGCTAAAACTGATTCAGTGACGTACAAATGCACAAATAAATATACAGCAAATATGAAATTGCAATAAGTGTGTGATGTGTTGGAAACTTCAATCACGTGAGAGATTTTGGATGCATTCATCAGGACATGCCGGAGATATTCAGGATCAGCATCAGAATTATTTTGTTCATTTGTAGGTGAGACCAGATACTGAATATATCCGTGTTCTATTTTTTTCTTTGTTGATTAGGAAACAAAAAATATTTGTCATATTTATGCTAAAATACCCCCTACTGATGACTGGAAATTATCAAATTACAAGATAGAAAATTATATTTGCTTTTCAGGAAACATGATCTACTTTTTTGTTTGTTTTAATTAGGAGGAAATCTCCTCTTCATAAAAGTGACTGCCATGAAACACAACTTTGAATACTTTCCTATAATCTATTTGAATATGGCACCACAATCAGGCTTTTTTTTTGCTGTATTTTTAAAGCAACATTGTTGACTGGTTTTTGTGTTCATTCATTTTATTAGGTTTTTATACAATCCCCCTTTTTAGTATATATATATATTTAAGATTTATTTTCCTATGGCAATTTTCCCTCAAGTTCCTCATAAGATAATATATAAAATATATATGTGAAAATATTATAATTTAAATTAAACAGTATTGGTTTTATGTTCTTTATTTCAGATCAAAATACCAGCAGAAATGACACATTAAATCGTAAACAGTGTGCTTTTATTGTGAAGTCCAGGCAGAAGTCAGTGCGGCTCCATGTTTACGGAAACCAGGTCGGAGGCTCCTCCATGGATTTAAGCTGCTCTGTTCGTGCGCTCTCACGTTAATATTTAAAGTGTTTTGTTTTAATTATTTTCGCCGTGTTAGTCCCTGTTGTAGACAGGTTTAGTCTCCATCATGTGGGACCATGAAATCAGAGCCATGGCCTCCTCGCACGCCATCATCGCCGCCTCTGTCTTCATGGCGACCGTTTTACCTGCGGTGCTGCTGCCGGGCTTCTCGGTCTACGGCTCACACCTGCTGTGGCTCTACTCGGTGTCCGGAGCCGTGACTGCGGTCAGTGTCGCCGTCTTCTGGCTGCTCGGCATCACACCGCCCACCAAGAAGCACACGCTGGGATACAAGGTGCTGACAGGCTGCTAAGCACTGATAACATGTTTAGAGTGACCATCGGGCTTCTGGTTGTAGTTTAGTTAAAGGTTAAGTTGGCTGAAATCTCGCGATATTTTATCCTACCCTTAATTACTAAGAGCTTGCTAGCTGTATTAATATTGGATTTTCTTAAAAAACAGACTGCTAACTGGAAATTAGTGGTTGAATTTGAGTCATGCAGGTAGAAGATTTGAACAGTTAATTAAAATAACTTTAAAATTACAATATGCTCACATACAATGAGAGCTTTATTTTGTATGTCTGATGTAGCTGAAAAAGTTATCACAATAAAATGTTGCATATTAGTCAATACAAATTCACAATATCTAATGTTAAATAATCAATTCTTAATAAAGACCGTTAGAAAAAGAAGTTTGCTTTGAATTTACTCCATTATTGCGTATTTATGAAGCTGCATGGGTAATAGTTTTAACACAACTATGAATAACACACACAAATATTTACATTTACACACATAAATAAAGATGTATAAGGATACAGGAATGAGCTCACCTTTGTACACACTGAACAAAGAAAGCAATAAGGGAAAATACCAATAGAGACCGGAATCGTGTTTCATTACAGGGTGTAAACATGTTTATTTCTGCTGTACAGTTGAGCATTTTAACATGGAGGCCTATGGGAATTGAGTTGTTTTTGGAGTCAGCATCAAGTGGACATTTGAGGAACCGCACTCAAGCACTGGAACTCCTATAAAGGATCGAGATTACATTAGATTGTATTGGAATATCGATTAATTGTTCAGCCTAATCATGAATACAAGATAGTGGCTACAGCTGTGCCTCAATATCTGAAATGATGACAGTGAATTGCACCTCATAAATACTTAAATTTCTCTTCAAGTACTTTTATCTAACCAAGATTATTTTTTACAATAAATTAACTTTTTGATCATTAAAAACTCTTTGTATCCAAATCGTAAAGGCTTTAGCGTTTGCTATTTTTGTGAACTTTGTTTATAGCACATTTTTCTGACCTTAATTGTCTTAACCTCTTTCTTTTGCAGCTGTCCAGGTTGTTTCGTTCCTGCCTGTATTTCTTCCTGTCTTGCCTGTTTTTCCACACCGTGGTTGTTCTATATGGAGCGCCGCTGATTGAGTGAGTAGCTGCTGTTGCTCATATACTACACACATGTACTACTACTGCACATATGCATGTGTGGTAATGAAGAAAAAAGGAATAAAGAGGGCGGCAGAGGAGGATTTGTTGTAGCTGGAAAGATCTAATCACCATAATTGCAACTAGAGGATGAGCACACATAATGAATGAATGAATTCATGGAAACTGAGAGCTTGACAATAATTCTTTAGTTAGCAGGCAACTAAAAATATTTGTAGACTCATTTAATATTTATTTAAATGCAAAACTCACATATTTTCACAGATTTATTGCATTACAGTTCAGATCCTGTGATTATTCTGGCTTTAAAATGAGTGTTATTTAAATTTTTGCTGTAACACTGCAGGTTCTGTCTCTGCAAAACTGTTTTTCCTGTTTCTCACGTTAGCCTGGAGCCTCTAATTTCTTCTTTGTGTTTCAGATCTGCTTTAGAGACGTTCTCTCTCGCTGTGCTGCTCACCTCACTAACCACACTGAGGTGTCTGTGCGTCCTCGGGCCCAACGTCCAGGCCTGGATACGTGTGTTCAGTCGTCATGGGTAAGAATAAGGTCATTCTGTTTTTTCCCCACTTCCTGTTCTTCTGTCACATGTCTCTAAACTGTTTTTGCTTTGCTCTGTCTCTGTCTTTAGAGCTATGTCTGTGTGGGACACCTGTCTGCAGATTACAGTGGCCTGCACAGTGGTAGGAGCCTGGGTGGGAGCATTTCCAATACCTCTGGACTGGGACAGGCCTTGGCAGGTCAGAATATCAACAATATATCACAATGTGCCCAAAGCAAAAGGAATTTATGCTCTTATCTGTAACCTCTCTCTCTTTTTTTCTGTGACTTTTGCTTGGATTCACCAAAGTCTCTAAACTTCATGAGAATAAATCAACAGACAAAAAGATAACAAATGTATCTGTATCATTATAGCCCTTGAGGCCCCAAAATATCTAGAAAATCTGAATAAAGCAATCAGTGATATAATAAAGCAGTGCTGTACTGTGCAGAGATGAAGAGGAAACTGTTTCACATAAAGTGAGATGCTTAAAGTGTTTTTCTGAAGCAAATCACTCCATTATTTAAATGAGAGGCTGTTAATGGGGCGTAACGCCACAGAGATATCAGATGAGAGAATATTATAGCATATTTCTGTAGATTTTCCAACATAAGTGCTTCAATAGACCCCATTTTGCTTTGAAAAATGTGGGGTTGTGTTTTGGTCAGAACAGGCAGAAACAGACACTTTTAGAAATGATGACGCTTATGTTTGCTCCGTGATTGGACCTTACTGTCATACTCATTCCCTGACTCACCATGCTTCTATCAGAACCAATTTACTGGAAGAAAATGAAGACATCGGTCTAAAATGCAGGTGGTGCTGACCTTGTAGTCTAGTTAAGGAGATATATTTATCCATCTCTGGTCTTCCTCTGTACCATTTTCTACAGCTAAGCAACCAAAGCCTGCTTCATGTTTACAGCTGCACCTACATGGCCGCGGTACATGAATGGTGATGTGGCTTTTTACATGTAGATTAGTTCTCAAACTGTACCAATTCTTGTCAAGTTTTGCTGATTTAAAATGAAAACATATTAGTGTTGGTGAAGCCTGTAAGCTCCCCCAGAGCTCGCATTAATCAACGCTCACTTACGGCTGGGATCGACTGATGTGGGTTTTTTTCAGGGCCGATACTGATGCCGATTATTGGTAATCAAAAAAAGGCTGGTAGCCTATATTTGGAACCAATATACACTAGTGTTCAAAAGTTTGGGGTCACTTAGAAATGTCCTTATTTTTGAAAGAAAAGCAGTTTTTTTCCAGTGAAGATAACATTAATCAGAAATTGTCTTCTGTGCATTACCGTCTTCAAAGGAGAGTCCAGCAAGAGGGACTGCCGGTTCTTGCTCTGAAGTGGTTGCTCTCTTGCGGAGTGGTTGTTTGTTCTCTATATAAAGTTCAACCTCCTCTGCAAGACGGCAGACCAAAGGACATTGTCATCCTGGAGTGTGGCTCTAAGAAACTCAGGAGGATTTTCTCTTAGCACAGCATCCCGGAGCACTTAGGATCAGGCTGCACTCTGAAACAAAAACTGCTTCACCCTGAGAATAACACACAAGCTGAGCAACGTCATATGTGCAGTCCAGTGCATCAAGGAGTGCACATATCAGTCCTCAGCTGCCCTTTCTCTGTGGTTGAAAGCCATTATGTTGCTGCACATTGCATTAGTTTTTAGCTGATTTCTGTATTTAAGCTCCAAGTTCCCTGTAACAGTGAATTTTTCATTATTCAACACAGTAACCATTAAATCCTCCTTTTTATTTAATGAATTCCTATTTTTTAATGACAAAAAGGAAATGATTAAAATTATAATTGCAAATGGATTTTTTTCCCTGTAAAGTGACTGAAGGAAAATGCAAATGAGGTAATTGGAGAATAACTCAAAAAGACACTGGTGCTGTGTTGAATTATTTCTGTTTAGAAGTTAAATGAAGTGAACTTTACTCGAGTGGAGACATGCTGGTGGGGAACATGCTAGCTCGAGAGACATCGAGGTGTTTCATCGGCGTTGATGAGTCACTTTTCTTCCTCGTCTTGTAGGTTTGGCCCATTTCCTGCAGTCTGGGCGCCATGATTGGTTTCCTGACCGGACTTGTTGCAGCTCCCGCGTGGATCCACTACCACCGCAAGCAGCTCACGTACAAGTGCAAGTGATAGACGGACACGCGTTTCCATGCAGTTTCCTTCCGTTTTTACTGACTATTTATTGGGAGCAGTCATTCTTTTTGCAGCCTGTTGGAGCGTGAGACGATTTTGTAAAGATATAATTTTGTACGCATGAAGGCTGGGTATTTTTTGACATGAATAAAACATTACTTCACTGACAGTGTGGAGATTCGTTTTCTTTTTTTTTTTTTTGAAAATGCTCAAACCTGTAGGTGGTGCTGTTGGATCACTGCCTGTGTGTGAAGGTGAACAAAGACGATTAGGCCTCATTTGCAAAGAAAAACGAAGCAATCAGTATTATATTTGGGTGGTCATTCATTGAATGAGTCGTGAGGGAAAGTTTAAAAAGTTAGAGTCAAAGTGTAAACTTTGAATCGTGCCTTCACATGCGAGTGCTGACGCCATTCGGCACCTGAAGCTGACTCCTGATGAATACTGTTCCTTTTTAAACAACCATTAATCTTCCTCTCAACTTTACTTCAGCACCCTCCCTCTCTTATTCCCATTCCACCTTTTCATGTCCTCAGGCAACCATATTGATTCCCTTTCATTTTAGGGACATTAATTTTCCTTTTTTCCTGCTGCCCACATCTCTTTTTCTCTCCCTTGAAGCCAGTAACCACAGTGAAACTTACATTTTCTGCATTGCAGTGTCAAATTGCGACGTAGATGAGGTATGCTGCTTGCAGAAATCCCCGACATGCAGTGCAACTTAAAAAATTATACACTCAGAAACAAAACTGTCAGCCATCTTTGCAGTGTTTTTATGATTTGTGGACAGTATTAGTGCAGAGCCAGGAGCGAAACTGTCCACTCGCCCTCTGTTTGAACTCTTATGTAAGGTTGTTGCTGGGGAAAAATAGCCTGAAGGGAAGAAAAGGAGGGGAAAAAATGAAGAAGCCATTGAAGAAGCCAACATGTGCTTACAACACCAATCAACACACCTTATTCATGCTTCAAGCTCTCCTTCCATCTCTCTCATGACCTCATGCTGTTAACTCCATTACCCTCGTCGTTTGTATTTCCCACTTCAGCTTTGGATACGTCATCGCCGACGAAGGGCAGAGGAAGTGGCCAGGAGGGTCCTCGGAGAGCAGAGGGTTTGATTGAACTGATTCTGTCCTGACCCGAGCTCCATCTCACCCCAGTTTCATCTGTGGCGTCAGTGTATATTTTTAGGACAGCGAAGATGCATGTAATGTGATGATTTCTGAGTTTCCTTGTGGTGTTCTGATGTGGATTTGAGCAGCCGTTCAGTTATACTTGTGGTCGTTTCATGTGTGAGACAACACCATTTGCTCTCAGACACACAGAAAAGCCGCTGCTGCTTCACAAATTGCTTTCTTCGCTCAGTCACGGAGAACTTTATTTATTCATTATTTGTTCTCAGGCAGTGCTATTGTGGCAGGCCATTGTGAGGAGAGGTAATTTGTCACTCACCACCACTTCTCTCTTCTCTCCAGCCTTTTCTGGAAGCCAGTGGTAGCATGGCTTTGTTGTTGTGTGGATCTGCTAGGTTTCTGTTTTGTTCCTCCGGGGCTAGAGACGATACCAGAGTGCTAGAATCTAAATTAAATTGGACCCTCTGCTCCCTGTGGTGGACGCCGTCGCCCAAAATTAAACCTGCCTGAATCAATACTTCTAAGGGTAGCATTAAATCAATGACAAATGTGAAGAGGTGGAACATTCTGCTGAAGGATAATCGGCACATGGCTCTGTGTGCAGCCTTTTGACCTTGTTTAGATCATCTTGGCTTTACAGTCTGCATATTTAATGTGAGCTCCAGCCGCATCAGGCAGCTGTTCTCAGCGAGCGAGAGCCGATTAGCAGCCCAGCGCCAAGCAGCTCATTCACAGAGAGAGCTGGTGAAGGGAGTCAAGAATCTAACTCGAGAACGAGGCATTTTTCTCGGGAGATGAAGTGACCCCAATATCAGCGGTGGAACGCGGCGTGAAAATTGGAGTAATCTTTTTCTGGAGAGCAGAAGCATGTCACCAAATGAATGCTAATGTCGCTCCTTGTCTGTTTGATGTTAGATTAGTAGGACAGGACAGTTGATGTAGTTTTAGATTAAAGGACATGGCAGTGGTTTTGAATATTAGTCTTAATTCAAAAATGAATTTGAGGAACATTTAGCCAACCTCTTTATTCTACTTCAGGGGCCACATTCAGCCCAGTTGGATCTTAAGTGGGCCAGACCAGTAAAATCAGAGCATAATGACCTATGAATAACCACAACTCTTGTTTCCTTTTGTTTAGTGCAAAAAAGTACGTTATGAAAATGTTTACACTTAAGGATTTGTCTTTTTACAAAACATCATGAACATTCTGAAATTTCTGAAGAAAAAAAAAATCAATTTCAAGAGCATTATGCCTCAAATTATCATTTACACAACAATACAACAAGAACAAGACAAAATATTACAAAAAGGAGACGGAAAATGAGAAAAACAAGACACAAAATAATTTAAAAAATGAGACACACAAAACAAAACAAAAATGACAAAATTACAAAGCGACAATGTGGATAAACACCAAAAATTAGACAAAAAATTACACAAGTGACACAAGCGAGAAACAAAACAACAAAACAATAGACAAACAACACAAGCGAGTCCAAAAAGCCCCCACAAAATGACACAAAAGACACACAAAACAACAAATAAAGCAAAACACACAATGACAAAGATAATACAAAAACAAACGAGACAAAAAGGAAACACAAAATGACAAAAACGAGAAAAAATGACAAAAGCATGAGACAAACGACAAAAATGAGACAAAAAATGAGACAAAACAACAAAAGAACAATGAGCAATCTAGTATTTTACTTTATGATCTTTACGACTTTATGATTTATGAACAGTAAAAAGAACACACACACACACACAAAAGAAAAAAAACCAGTCAATCTGCTGAAATCCTCAATTATTATGTTGCCAAATCTTCATATAAATCAGCTCAAGGAACATTATCTAGTAAAGTCAAGACTTCACAATATTATAAAGGGAAACCCAGCAACTGTTCATTGAGTAAAGTTCTGACAACAGTTGGTTAAAACCTCACTTTTATCAGGAAGAAAACTCACCCAGAATCAGGCTCAGGGAAGGCAACCATCTGCCTCGACCTGCTGGGGTGAGGGGAGGGTGGAGACAGAAAAAATAAGCACCGGAAAACAGCAAAATACAAACGCTGAGCAGGTTTTTGGGGTCAGTAACTGCAGGCCAGAGATACCTGCAGAGGGGAACAAGAGACAGAGGACAGAGAGCACAACTATATTAGACAGAAGACGACTTTAATGAGGACTATAGCAGCATGAGGAGGTGAATCTCAGGCACAGAAGATCAGTTAACAGATCTGAGAACAGTTTGGTTTCAAGTGCAGATCAGAAATTGTTCATTTAAAACCTCTAATCTCACCTGGTTGTTGACTTTAAAGCTGATTTCTCTCCAGTGATCTGAGAGTTGTTGCAAGAAGAAATCCACCTCAGAGGGATTTTGGTCGTTCTCCATTCAGTGATTTCTAGTGAAGCGAGACTTCGAGTCATTGAAATCCACTATTGGACCAATGTGCTCAGTTCTTTTGGTTCTCCTAAGAACTCCAGCAGCTGCAGTTCGTGCAAGCCGAAGCTGTTTGATGGCTTCTTTTTTTCTTAGAAGTGAAAACACCTCAGTAAGAGTGAGCGCTGCTGGAAACAAAAGCATGAATGACTTTTTCTAAATTGTGTTTTGACGTGAGCGGCTGAGTTAGTCTTTGTTCTCACATGGCTGTAAAAGCAAGATTAAACACCAAGGTTTTAAACTGTCCGGAGTTTTGTAAGCACGCATGTGTAATGATGCTTATTATACGGATATATTATTATAAAACCAGAGAGGGCAACACAGAGGCAGCTATCTGTGCATCATCTTGGACTCTGATATTCAATCTGCTGCGTTGGCATGTTTGCATTGTTATTGTGAACATTATTGTGAGCACTTGGCTAAGAATTGCTGCATCTAAAGGCAGACTCACGCTGTCTGTCGTGCTATTCTGAGAAACCTTTGTTAATTTCCAATCCCAATGCCACCCGAACACAAAAACGAGAAGGGAAGCAGGATGCACGGTAAACTTCTTAGAGATAATGAGGGAGAAACAAACAAAAAAACAACAATCCAATTCAAAGAGACAGAACAAAAGACTCACGGAAGAAAATCAATGTGTGCCTCCACTTGATCTTTTCGCTCGTGTGTTTAAGGAGACAACAAATGCACAACTGAGGAAGCATTTTTCCAACACACATCATTTACGGCATCGTTTTAGGTGCACCTGCTTTCTTCCTATTTTTGCGTCGAGTACATTTTAAAGTTGTAGACAGAACACAAACTGTAGACTTGTGATATTCACAACATAACAGCGAATCTCAACCCAGAACCCATTTGGACGGCATTAACATTACGGGGGAGGTGAGTGAGAAAATATTCCATATGGTTCCTGGGGATTTAATTCATCATTCCAGACGAGATTTAACAAGTTTGCAAAATTACGAAATGCATGATAGACTATTCTTATGTGGGAAAATCTGTTGACATTGAACTATATCGGATTTTAGGAGCGTAATGTTCCCACAAACATGGCTATATATTTATGTGTTATCTGTTATCTTTCTCCGTTTAAACACAAAGGACAGTTTCACACTAGGCTGGTAAACATGTAGGAGAAAAAGAAAGATCTTCTCTGCATTTCAGGAATCAGTGGGTAATTTTGCCTGTGAATATTAGTGGGTAGGCAGTGAGAAATATGTGATTAACTCGCTTCTGTAAGAGAAACAAGTTCTGTCTGAATGTGGGCTTTAGTCTCCAACCAGGCATGAAGTAAAAATGATTTGCAGTTTAACATATTTACCTATAAAGTAGTCACCCTCCTCTGTTATTGCTTATCTTAGCCACAATTATTTTGCTTTTTGGACAAGAATTTACAAAAAATACCCTTTCATGTCAAAGTAAAATCAGTTTGTACAAAGTAATGCCAATAAATTAAAGATATAAAACAGAAAATAAGCTTCTATTAAAGTATTCACCCTCTTCAAGTCCATATTTAGTAGATTTAGTAGATGTACCTTTGCCTGTGTGAACAGGTCAGCCTGAACATCTGGACACTGCAATTTTACCCCATTCTTCTTTGCACAACTAACCAAAGCTCTGACAGTTTGCACAGGGATTGTGAGTGAACAGCCTTTTCCAGTCCAGCTACAAATTCTCAACCGGATTGAGGTTTTGGCTCTGATTTGGCAACTCCAGAAGCCCTGAATGATGATACTGCCGCCACCGTGCTTCACAGTGAGGACATTGTTTGTGATGATGTTCAGTATTTGGTGTCCACTGACCGCACCGTCTGGTCTAACTGCCAAAAAAGCTCCATTTTGGCCTCATCAGAACAAACAACAATCGTTCAGCTGACTTCAAAGTCTCCCACATGCCTTACAGTGAACTCCAGTCGAGGTTTATTATGAGCTTTTTTCAGCTTTGGCTTTCTCTTTGCCACTCTTCCATAAAGCTTTGACCCGTGAAGAACAGGCGACAGTTGATGTTTGTGGAGTCTCTCCCACATCTCAGCTGCTGAAGCTTGGAACTTCTTCAGAGGAGTCGTATGTGTTTTGGTGGCCTCACTCACTCGTCTCTTTCTTGCACAGTCACTCGGTTTTTGAGGACGGCTTAATCTAGGCTCATTTTCCTTTCATTTCTTAATGATGGACTCAACTGTTTCCCCGAGGTGACATTCAAGTATTTTTCTGTGCATCCTTACCCGTACTAATGCTTTTCAATAACCCTTTCATGGGGTTGCTTGAAGTGTTCCTTTGTCTTCACTGTGTAGTTCTAGCTAGCACTGATTCACCAGTGATTGGACTCGTGATTTTATACTACAATCACTTGAGACACATTCACTGCACTCAGATGATCTCTGTCTCACTAATTGTGCGACCTCTTGCACCAATTGAGCAATCATTTACATTTTTAATTAACTGATATTACTTTGTAGAAACAAGCTTTCACTTTGGCATGAAATACTCTTTTTTTTTTGTAAATTCTTGTCCAAAAAGCTGAATTATGTCAATCACAATTTAGTACTGAAAAGCGATTAACCCTCATGTTGTCCTGCGGCTCAAAATTACCCCTTTTTAAAATTTGAAAATGTGGAAAAAAAAAAAAATTTCACAGTGAAACTTCTGATGTCCACATTTTCAACATTTTTGGGAAATCTTTGAACATTGTTTGTTGGAAAAAAAGAAATGTTAAAACTGTTTCTTTAAGAACATTCACATAAAATCAACCAAAATCCAGCGAATTTCGCTGGATTTTGGTTGATTTTTATGTGAATGTTCTTAAAGAAAATAGTGGAATTTTTACTGATATATATATAATCACTTTAGATATTTTTAGGATTTTTTGGGGAAGATTTTTACTCATTTTTTAAAAAATATTTACAAGAATTTTCTCACCAAATTTGAAGGATTTTTTTTTTAAAAAAACACTTTTAAGGAATTATTACAATTTTTTTTCCTGAAGGTTTTGCAAATTTTCAGAAATTTGGGGAACTTTTTTGCTGAATTTTTGTATTTTTTTTCAGACGAGTAAAAAATGTTTTGGTGCCCATAAATGAAGACAACAGGCGGGTTAAAGGGGAAAAGTTCCAAGGAAGGGAAATACTTTTTATCGGTACTGTAGATGTTTAGTTTGGGGTGTAAAACTGTAAAATAATTATGCGTAACGCCACTTTTTGTATCCTCTGGCTCTGCCGCTATTATAAACGAGAAACCCCACACGTGCTTGCTTTACCTTGATGTATTTCTAGAGGTGATTAGAATGAGAAGGTGGATTGGCAGCATGGACAAGCTTTTAATAGATAGTAAACAGATTTCTCAAACAGGGATTCAATTTTCCTTCTGATAAGTCACACCCCATCCTCCGTTTAACAGCCTTCTTCTCACACCCGTCCTCCCCCTCCTCACATCCCACCGGCTTCCTGTGTTTTGTCTCTCCCTTTGCCCCGGTTTCCTGTCTTCACACTCCATCCGGGGTGTGCTTCATTAACAGTTGGAGTGCTGTGTTAGTGCGTCGTAAACAGGTGATTGCAGAGCTCTCATGTCTGTCCTGGCTGCTGGAGGAGAAGCAGCAACAAAAGGATGCAAGACGAATGAGGCACGGTTTTTCATACGTATAAAAACGGATTTTGAAAATGGCATCTGTGAAACATTGGTTTGATAAATCAGATCCTTTCAGGTTTTTAGCTACTTTAATTATTTTTTTTGGACTCATTTTTGGCATGTTTTTTCATGATTTGATCGTCAGGAACTATTAAAGATAAAAGCCTGAAATTTCCAGTTATTTCTCACTGTGCCTTTCATTCAGAATCTACATCAAATAGACTGTTATTATGGGTGAGTTAGAACATGAACAAAAGAAGCCATCATGAGGCACATCAAACAAAAAAAAAGTTGAATACAAGACACAGCTAGTCATATTTTCTGAATCACATGTAGCTGTTTGTCACAATAACACAGAACAAAACATATAATTTGCTATTTAATATGAAATACTTCACAAAAAAATTGACTGAATGAGCAGGTATGACAAGATGTACTACAAAAACAAAAGTGGCACTGGTAGATAGCTTAATCCAAGTAATAAAATGCAGTTTTCTAAATGGGCAACTGTGGAAATGTCAGGCTTTTATCTATTCCCATCTCCTCAGATATTGTAATTCACTCATAGCCTCCAATTTGAGTGTCAGAAACAGGTGCTGAAAGTGGGTGAACGGGCATTTTTGAAAGAAAAATATCTCTGAAAGTATTCAAATACCTTCTATAAATGTCCACATTTTCTGCTAGAATATTTTCAGGCAGATCAGACGCTGTCGAGCACAAACTGTTCTAAAAATCTGATTATCTGAGATAGAATGACTCCTTTGCTTTTCTAGGAACAAATACTCAGATCATGAATCCTACTGGTTTTGACTTTTTTTTCACTTCCTGTCCCTAATTTCTTTACTTTAAATGGTTATAAGCCAAGATTTGTAAGTGAATCTTAGTTTTAAATTTACAGTCGTCTACTGCAAGCGATTCATTTGCACAAAAATAAAGAATGGGGACGATGAAAGTAAGGCACCAGACTGTGTTTCCATGGTAACAAGCCCCAACATCAGCAAGCAGCAGAGTAAAGAGAAAATCACGGTTCAGTTTTGCGGCTTGTGAATATTGTGAAAGCCTCATACAGCACGTTTCATGAAGATAATTTCATCTTTGGTTGCGAGCCACGGGCATTTCTGCGGTGACGCTCTGCCTCGTCTATAAATTAGATATCTTCTTTTCTCTTCAGCAGTGCAGTGCAATACATTATGGAATAGATTGAGGTCAAGTGTCTGACCTCAGGTGTTCGAGGCCATTCGAGTGTCTGGATCTCTTATCTCCTTCTCGTCTGTAATGATTGTCTTCCTGTTGCCTTGACCGCAAAGGTGTTTTCTATAAAAACAGAACAAGTGCAGGAACAAATCAGAGGAGGAACGGTTGCAAGTGTTCGGCTGCTGGCCATCACGGGATCCTGCCTCATCAAAACACAATCAGTAGAAAAACGGCGCTGTGAGAGCATCAAGGTATCGCAGCTTACTGCACTTAAGCTGATGATAATGGCTTTGAGTCTTTTAAACACCTTCCCACTGCGCGTAATCGGGAAAAAGAGATTGTCTCGGATTCCTCCAGGTCAGAAAGTACATTAAGAGAAGAAGAAGACATGGAGGCACATAAGAAATAAATGGGAAATGGATGAGAAAAGGAAAATCAGGCCTGAGGAGATTGGTGAATGTTCGATGTAATATTTGGCAGAGAAGGTAAGAAACACTGCTGAGAGAACATTGTTATTTTAAAATTAAAAATTAAACCAAGAGAATTGCAGGTTTTGTGGGTTTTTTAGGGCTTAATCTTGGTCTGTAACAATGTTGAAGTGGGTGAGAGTTGTCACATCCACATTAATGTCAGCACAAACCTGCATTGTAACGAGATGATTATTGTGGTTTTAATATGGTGGCTGATTGTTATGTGACAAAATGGATTAATATCTCTTTAAGTTACTTTTGGATGCTAGCAGGAAAGCCATCATGCAGAAATGGTTGCAAAGAAACCCTCAAAGGGACAAATGGCCTTTGATTTCAATGCAAAATCATAATGGTGAAACTGAGCTTATCTCAAGACCTCAATATGATCATAATCCTGGACTATATTTGGACTACACTGTAAAAAATGTTTGTAACTTTATGGTGAAAAATTGTCAACCATGGCGCTAAAAATCTGTAAACTCTGAAACAGTTTGATGCAGTTTATGTGTGCATTTCCCAACTCCTGCACAGTTTTAATGGAAAAATGCAGTAATGTGTGTAACAATACTCTAATTTTTGCATTTAATTCCAGAAAAGAATAGTTTTTCCCAGCTAAATGTACATATTGTTGTGCTGGTAATGGAAACATGCTGCAATATTTATTTAACATGGCAATTTCTGCATTTACTACATGTAAAAAATACAGACTGTTACTTTTGTGTTAATAAAGGACATATGCTTTAATATTTATGACAGCTTTAACCGCATTTTTTTGCTAAAAACACATATATTTAATGTTAAATACACTAACTGCTGTGCTGATAATGGAAAATTGCTGTAATATTTAGAATAAGTGGCACAAATTTTATTTCATATGGTATTTTTCATATAAATTTTTAAATCTTTAAACTGTAAAATATTGAATGAAGCATGTTTTTTCAACCCTAAAATCAACAATATCAATAAATTTCTTTTCCGTAAATGTGGAAAATGTTTTACCGTAGTTTTGCAGTAGCATTTTGGCAACCGCAACTGTCGGAATTTCACCGTAAAAACAGTAGGGTTTTTTTTTTTTTTTACAGTGTAACCTTTGGGCCTTCTTTCCCTTATGCAACTTATATAAACTGAACCTTTTTGCACTATTAAGCCAGTTAAACTACAGTTCTTGTAGTTCTTAATACACCAAAGAATAAACTACTGTTTTCATGAATACATAGGGTTTTTTTCTACTAGATTTTTATATTGTATATTATCACATCTCCCTCTGTATTTTTAAAAATGTTGCTTAGTTTTGTGTATTTATCGACAGGATTGCTGTTTAATTTCACTGCACCTTTGTTCAGTGACAATAAAGGAATTCTACAAAAAAAGGAATTAGAAACACCGTTCTGCTACTGGGTAGGACCTGCTTTTGCTTTAAAAACAGCCTCCATTATTGGCGCCATTGATTCACAAGATGCTGCCAGCTCTCCCAAAGGTGTCCTATTGGATTTAAATCTGCTAACTAGAGAGGAAAATTGTCCACTGGACTGATTTTCACGCCTTGCGAGACTTCTGCTTGTGACATCATGCTGGAAGAAGCGATTAAAGGACGGTAAGAGATGCAGAAAAAACAAAAAACTGTGGCCTTCAAACCATTCTTGATTATGAAAGTGTCCAAAGTGTGCCAGGAAAATATCCCCCACACCATGACACCACCACCGCCACCAGCCTGGACTGTTGACACGAAGCAGGTTTGGGTCCACGGATTCAAGCTGTTGGTGCCAAATTGTGGCCCAACCATCTGCAGCCCGAGCAGATCAAGATTCACCAAGAGCAGGCGACGTTTTTCTTCCGTCTTCAGCTGTCCGATCCGTGATGCAGCCTCGCATTTCTGTTCTTGGCTAACAGGAGCCGAGCCCAGCATGGTCCTCTGCTGTTCGGCATGCTGCGCCTTCCGAGAAGCTTCTCCGCTCGCCACAGTTGTAAAAAGAGCGTCGGTCTAAGTGAACGCAGCCTTTCCGTCAGCTCCAACCGGTCATCCACACAACACTATTTTTTTTTTCGCACCATTCTCAGAAAACTCTAGAGACAGCTGTCGTGAAAATCCGAGGAGTCTCAGAAATACTTAAACCAACCTGTCGGACACCAAGTCACAGCTAGCGAGATCCCATTTTCCCTCATTTTGATGCTTCATGTGAATATTAATGAACCTCCTGGGCTGCATGTTAACCCTCCTGCTGTCTTCATTTACAGGCACCAAAAAGTATTGTTTCCTTGTCTGAAAAAAATACAAAAATTCAGCAAAAAAGAATCCCCAAATTTCTGAAAATTTGCAAAACCTTCAGGAAGAAAATTCCTTCAAAGTTTCCCTTAAAAATTTTGTTTAAAAAATCCCCCAAATTGGTAAGAAAATTCTTCAAAAAATGAGTAAAAATCTTCCAAAAAATGCTAAAAAATATCTAAAGTGATTCCATATAAATATATAAAACTTCTAATATTTTCTTTAAGAACATTCACAAAAAAAAAATCAACCAAAATCCAGCGAAATTCGCTGGATTTTGGTTGATTTTTTTGTGAATGTTCTTAAAGAAACATTTTCAACATTTCTTTTTCCCACCAAAAAAATGTTCAAAGATTTCCCAAAAATACTGAAAATGTGGACACCAGAAGTTTCACTGTGAAAATATATATTTTTTTCCACATTTTCACACTTTAAAACAGCTCAGTTTTGACTTGCAGGATGACGATTTTGAGACATTTACATTTTCAGCTGCTAAATATGTGTGTAAAACTGAATTTCACACACATTGAGCATCTCTTTAGATAAAAGAGCCCAGTATTTCTTCCCCTGCTGTAAATATGACTTGCATGTTACTGGAAGATACTGTCAGACTGAAAAGGCTGAAGACTGTGAAAGGAAAAGGTACTGACTGAGCCGATCTTCAGATGAGATGGCGAAGAGCATCTGACATCTCACCAGGGCCCACACATGTAAATACTGCATGAGACGGTATTTAAGTCATGTGAGCAGCCGCCATTTTCCAGATGGGTTGACTCCATCGAGACACGATGCCCATCCATCTGTTGGTTTATCGGCTGTTTCAGTAACATGACAGACAGTATAGAGGAAAAAAGACTTGAAGCATCTTTTACCTTTCTTCCCCTTAAACTTTATTAACTTAGACATCTCTTTTTCAAAGAGGACAGACATTAGAATTGTTATCATTGGTTTCATGTCCTGATAGCGGCGAATTCTCATCTAAAAAGAGTCCCAAGAGGTGGCGTAGCGAGGGCAGACGGAGACTGTGAATGTTGGGTCGATTAGAGCAGCGACACTGTGTTCCCGGGTTCGTGTTTGCGTTGGTCACTTTTTGTTGGGCTGGGCTGCGATGTAAAGAGCCACCAGACAGTAGGCAACGCCTCCTACGGTGAGAGCCATGGTGGTGCGGTACAGTAGCCTGTCGGGAACTCCACGCTTCAGATGAACGGGGACACCGTCTGACGTCTGAGAGAAGAGGAAACAGGAGGGAGCCGGCGGGTAGGGGAGGGCAGGAGCAAGGGAATAAAAGGGAAAAAAATTAAGAAGAGTAAGTTGAGCAAAATGTGTTCTCAGGGCAAGATTTGAGTTGCTGCATGATCTGGTATCACTGTTGATGTGCTACATTTAATGTTGGTTTAGGAGCCATTATTGCAACTGGCAAATCAAGTTGTTGTGAAGTTGTAGCTTTGCAGCGTAGAGGAAAAAAAAAAAGAGCAAAAACAGAGATGATACGGCTGCCAATATACGCACATGGGAGAAATTTGCTTTCAGGGCTTTCTGCCTGCCAGAAAAGCTTTCCAACACATTGTAACATTGTAAATAGGTTTATTTTAACCCAAACCATGATCTTTTCCTCAATCTAACACACTAGTTTTGGTGCCTAAACCTAACCACACTGGGACTGGAAAAAAAAAAGATAAATCAGTGAATTTTCCCACTCTCCAAGGTGAAAGCCTTGTGTTTGGCACATTTATTCACCTAAACCTCCTCCATACATGCACCTTTTTTCACTACCTCATTTGACTTCTTCAAACCTTTCTGCCAGAAAACCCTGAGGGCCAACTTCTCCAATTTGCCCTCCAGTAGTTTTGCTGTGTTTTCACCTGAGTTGCAAAGCTCTGAGTGCACAGAAACATAACTGGTCAGCTGCAATAATAGTCCTGGAGTTTAAATTATTTAGGATGTTGTAGCAACAACACCAACAAGGCAATATCAGACACACCATCTTCTCCCTTTCCTAAGCACCACAACACCAAGGTTCTCCACAAGTATGTTTGTTTTTCAAAACTTTTTCTCCAGAGTTGTAGCAGAAATTCAGTGTTGGCTTTAACAAACATTTTTAGAATGAAAAGCTGCCCCTGACAACTAAGATAGCAGCTTAATTAAATAAAAAAGTATTTTTCTCCAATGTGCATCTGCCCCGATTATTTTTGTTCAAGTGTCTCACTGGAACACCTTCACTCTGAACAGACGTTTTTGTAATTAGGAAATCGCAAGAGTCGATACCGCAATTTCCATTTATTTGAGTGATTGTTCCGCCCAACTTCAGCCTCTCTTATTCTCTCCCCATTATTTCTGTTACTTCCTCCTGCGTGGTGAATACCGCCGGGGCTCGGGGTGTGGGGGTGGCAGGAGTCCATTTAGAACAGAGAGTGAAATAACAATCAGTCATCACCTAATGCTAATAAGTCTACACTGTTTTGACTGAAATAGCTAGCAGGTCATGAACACTCATTCTGAATACTTCTTTTTTTTTTAGATTAGCAGAATATGACTCACAGAGGAAATCGAGAGAAAGGAAAAATTGTCGTTGAAACTAGGGATAAATCCATGTGAAGTTTTTTTGTTTTAACAACATCAATTAAGAGTAGAAAGACTGATAACCAATATTCAGAACAAATATACATTAAATATTGCATATTAACAGCATGTGATAGTAGGGAACCTTTCATTCATAACTAGGCTTTTGCATTAACCTTGTAAAACCCACTGCAAAAATACATAATTTTTTTACAATCATTTTCTATTTTATATACTTATAAATGTACATATATACACACACAAGCAAATTTGTTTTTCGATATTTGGGTTTATATATTTTATATTACTATTTTTGTTTTATTCTATTATATATTTTTGTCTATATTTGGTATGCATAAACATAAACATACACCTATTTTATTTATTTATTTTTTGGGTCTTAATAAAGATTATAATTACACATACACAATAGCAATAGCAGCGATGACACCAGAGCATCACGTGATGCTACGATGCTCTCATGCGTTTACTGTAAGATTGAACATTTTGTCTACTGCAACTATGTCTGCCATTCTTGTCTATAAAAAAACAACTTCCATTATTCTATCACTTTAATTGCCCGATATGACCCACATTTTAAGGCATTGTTAGTTACTGTTTTCTTGCACTCTATGCCTGCCTTCTAACTTAGCATGCTAGCCGTTAGCATAGCCTTAGCCAATGTGGCGATGGCTTCATGCCTCTTGTTTACCTTTTGCAGCTTGTGTTTCTGTTAGAGAGACATGTCTATCAGTTAGAACATATGGCCAAAATAAATCTTACTATATCTGTGACAAGTACTCCAGCTAGCATTAGCCACAGGCCTAATGGCAAACCTCTTAGCGATAGCCTTAGCCTAGCAAATGCAATTTCTCCAGCGAGTGAATATTTGGGCATTTCCAGTGGGCATGCTTGTGAAAGACTGCAGCGTTTGTCATGACTTCAGCAGTATCTGCCACCTCACCTTCAAAACTCGTTCTGCAAATGTGCTCGTCTGTCCCTGTCTGTAAACAGTAGCTGTCAGAGATGACTGGCTGCTACCCATGACATATATTCTGACAGTGCAGTGGGTGGGACACTGCTTCAGACAACAGAATATACAGACAGAGCGAATCAGCTACATCACAGCCAAAGTAGCACATTCAAGTCACTTTACTGATATAAAAATACTGATACTGAAAACTGGAAATATACTATTCTGATAATTGGTCTGGCTCTTGTTAATAAAGGTGTCCTTTTCACTTCTTCATTACCTGGAAAATCCTCTGCAGGTCAGGAACCTTGTTTGTTCCCAAGTACTCCGCTGTGGCTGCGCCCTCTGACACCACCTTTGTGGGTGTAGCAAAGATCATGGTTGGAGACTCTGCTGGCAAACCTGGCTTCAGCCCCTGAACAAAAACAACCAACAAATCTGTGTCAGTAATGTGCATGCACCAAGTTCCTTAACAGAGTTACTGGAGTGCCTATAAAAAGCGTTCGCCTCGCCTTCCTCTGATTTCTTCATCTTCTACTGCTTTGGCAAACCTACAGCTGCAGTCCACAGTGAACATGACGAGGATTTTTGATTTTTTTTTTTCCCCACAAACATCATTTTTAACATTTAACACTTACATAACCCACTCTACTTCCCCGCCCACCCATTTCAGCCCTGTGGGTAGAAGACTTTGACTTTGACAAAAACAAAAAGAACAGAAAGGAGAAAAAAAGAGAATAACAGAGAAACAAATAGATTCAAAGGAAAACATCAGGGAGGGAAGGGGATGCGAGGCAATCAGCCAACCTCGGCATCGTGAGGCACCGGAGTCAAGAATTTTATGTGAGGAAAACAGTATTTAGTGATAGTTCCTCCGCTCTGATGCAGCTCGGCACATTTTCGATGTAACCTTCAAATATTAGGGGTGAGGTATGCTTCCATTTGAGAATAATAAGACGCCTTGGTAGAGAAGCTGTGAAAGTCGAGACCTTTTGCAGCATCTCGGTAAAATTACTGTCGCAGGGAGAAAGTCCACAGCATGTGGAAGAGGATGTTAGGTGAGTCTTTGCATTCGTTATGAGGCATTTATGGTAAAAAGCATTTTTAACAGTATGCCGGTGTTAGAGGATTGAAACTGAATTTAAATAGTATCTAACGTAGCTCAAACTAGATAAAAGTTAGAGCAAATGTAACTGGATTGTCTCCAAATGTTTATGGATTGGACAAAAGCTGGATTTATACCAAGGTATTCAGATTTTTCAGCAACAACAGGAAACAAAAAAGGGTTTCTTCACACTGATGTTCTGTAAATAACATACAAGAGAAGGCAATTATGTAGGCGCTCTGCTGAGCTCAACACTGCTGTATAAATGCACGTGATTACATGAGCGCTTGATTGCTCTCGTCTCGCAAGTTACGGCTTCACTCGTGAGATTGAATAAGTGCCCGTTCATTAAAGATCATTAAAGAGCACCTCAACTAGCAGCTCAGCGTTATAAATCCTGAGGCTTATTTTTGTGGAAAGCAGTTCAAAATTACATCTTTACATGATAACTTAACATTTTCTTGGGCTTCTTATGTAAAGCAGCCACACTTGTTTGGCACATTTTAAACAAACTACCCCAAGAAAAGGAAGTCCAAGAATGAGACTGGCCTTTATTTAAAGCTCTTTTCACGTTCTGCACAGTTATTTCCCAAGCAGAACCGCAAATCTTTTGATCCATTGGATTTGCGGTTCTGTTATTTAGGTGCAAGCGTAAGGAAATTATCCGTACGTTTCACAATGGCGTTTCAAGCGAAACGAAATAATAATAATAATAATAATAATCCAGAAGCACACTCTGGTGTTAATGAAGTCCTCGCTGGTATCCTCACACTTGGAGGAAGCTTCTCACCCACCTTGCTTTTGAAAGTTACTGGGAGACCCATTACCTTGTTAGAGCATGTGGAGGCAGAGAGTGTGGGAGCGGGGAAAATTAAATCTGACATATGAAAAAGCAGAGGCACTGAAAGCAGATTATTTTTACTTGCCATTTAAGAGAGGCCTTCACTAAATGTGTTCGCAGTAGGAGCTCATCTTAGACCAGAAACACACTGTGGACATGATTCCTCTGTAGGTTCTACTGTATGATTGGTAATCACAGAAGGTGGTAGGAAGGCTAAGGAAAATGCCAAAAAAAAGGAATAAAAATTCAGGTATGCAGGTTAAGCAAACTCTAATCTGCCTGAAAATGTGTCTCCGTGCCGCCTGTCATCCCGTCTGCGTTTCTGTTGACAGACGGCAGCTTTTATCGATCCGTCATCTGTGAGGCAGTAAAGGCGGCTCGTAAAGGGCAGATGGAGCTGAGGTCACGTGAGCAGCTTCCGAAGTGAAAATTGCTCAGTTAGTGGAAAAGGCTGCGGTTGCCATGAAATTACAACCGCTGCTGTAAAAAGAAATTGCATCAACAGTTTTATTACACTCTGTGAGGTCAGCAGTGATGTTTGGACGTGGACCTTCTGTTTTTTGGTTTTCATTCGTCACCTTTGTTCCACATAAAAGGTGGAAAGACAAGTCTGCATGTCCGACATGTTTTCTTTGTTTAGTTATTTTTGATTTATTAAAGAGTAACACCAAATAACAAAAATGGAAATAACATGTTAACACAGGAGCTTCTGAAATGAATCTAAAAGAGATAAAGCAGGAGAAAATGGCTGAGAGAAGAACAGAACCTGCTATCAGTGTTTCAACATGATAGAATACTGATACAGTGAGGGAAAAAAGATTTCAGACACCCCATACATATGTGTGTATATTGTATTCAGAATCACTCTTCTTCTACAGTCAGTGAATTATCAGGGCATCTTTCTGTCACTTGTGCTGGATAGATCCCTATTTTTTAACGGGACTTATGTGTGGGGGAAAAGTGGTGACACTCAACAGCACATTTGTGAACAAGACTGACTCGGTGGCTTGTTAGGGTAGACCCCTGACAATTAAAGGTGTGGATTTGCTTCAACAGAGTCAAGAAACCTGTGAAAAGTCTCGAAATATACACCAAGGGATTTGAGAATAGAATAGAATAGAATAGAATAGAATAGAATAGAATAGAATTACTTAATTGACCCCTATGGGAAAATTCTAAACGAGTAATTCTATTTGCTTTTAACAGGGGCCTGTTCTATTTACAGTTGAATAAAACCACAGCAGTTGACACAAATCTGTTTATGTCAAATAAATAAATTATATTATGTATGTCTTATTAATCTAATAAGTATATTAAGCTTTGTTTCAGGATCATGCACCATCTAAATAGCCTTCCTCTCTTCACACAAATAGAGAATACTTGCCTTGTGTTTACATTGGTATCTACACTAGATTTCTTATTCTTTTAAAAAAAAAAAAATCACATAAAACATTTGATGTGAACAATGACAACTTCAGCTTTTGACAGTGGTCCAGTATCTTTGCTGCAAGGTCATATTTCAGCCATTATTAGACACTATCCACGTTAACATCTCGCATATTAAGAAATCAAAAAGTTTGCTTGAGAAAGATACAGAGCGGTTTTCTCTCTCTACCATTTCCTCAATTAGCACTGGGCTCTGTGGTCTCTTAAGTCATCTGGTAGCCTGAGCCTGCAATAATATTTTACACTGGAAGAATGGTTTAATTAAAGATGCAAAGGTTAGTCAATGAATTATCAAGTAGTTTCACAAAAAAATATGGGTAAAAATGCTAATTGCCTAAAATCCACTTTGTTATATTTGATAAATATTGTAAAAGGTATTTTGGTTTTTAGACTTAATTTTTCTCATAAATTAAAGTTATTATCTTGGGGTTTCAACTGTTGGTCACACTAAACAAGAGGCAGAAATATAAAACATTGGGCTGCAGAAAACTGCTGTTTTTCTCATTTTCTGACATCTTATAAACAGAATAATTAGCCTTTCAATTCAGAAAATATTCCACAGAATAATTCATTTAAAAAAATACAGCCGCATATTTAATATACTAACTAGTAAAAGCATCATTAGAACAAATGTAAAAATGCCCCGCAGTAAACCTTCATGAAGGCTCTAATGCTTGGTTTGTGATGGAACTGTTGGGCTGTAATGTCATCTCGGAGGACGCGTTTCATACAGAAATGTGCTGCATTATATATGAGATGTGTTTGTGTTGTTTTGTCTAGACTCACAGATATAAATCATCTGGACAGAACTGCTGTCAGGAAATCACGATAAAATTCTGCAGCACAACACTGTGTGTGTGATATGGATCATTGTAAACAACATGAACTTGTATTTATGACTGGTGGCTGAAACAAAAAGGAAAATGTACTGTATGTTTACAAATTCTGCAAAGCCGTAAAAAGCCAAAATGTATGGTAATCATGTCATCTCTTCCACCTGCTGCTGTTTGACTATCAGCAGACTGAGTGTTGCATCTGATCCTTCTTCTGCTGCACACACCATGATTAACCTGGTTTCTTCACTCTTGCTGGTACATAACAGACGGCAAAATGAAACGCACAATCTTTCTTTTTGCAATGTTGTATATTATGCAAGTAATTCTTATTTTTTTTATTGTTGATTTATATCCATTACTTTCTTGACCAATCAATTACTTGTCTGACCTATAAAATGTCAGAAAACGGTGAAAAATGTCCATTGGTGTTTCCCAAAGCCCAAGATAGCATCCTCAAATGTCAGAGATATTCAGCTTACTACCATAGAGAAGTTATGAAACCAAAAAAAATTATTATTTATGCTTTAGAACAAGAATTTTGCCATTTTTTTAATTAAAAAAACCCTACTCATCAGTTGATTAATGGTCAAAATGCTCGGCAATTAATGTAATATTTGAGAACTTACTGATTAATTGTTGCAGCTTTATTTGTACATGTGCACTTTGTTCCCAGATATTTTGTATGAAGGAAAATCCGGTTTCTATTATGAATAAAGCATCACTGTCTAACTAATTTGTCTCCTGCAGGGTAGTTGAACCCACTGAACCTCAAAGCCAGCTGGCTGGCTTGATGCAATGCTTTTAAAAAATTATCAAAACTGCACTACTTATCAGTCAGAAACTACAAAAACAGAAAGAAACACTGGATTTTTAACATTCCTTGAACTGCTCATGTGGGACACATTGCTCTGTCAGAAAACAGAACCAAATCTAAGCTTAAAATTATGCTATTTCATTGGCATCATTATACTGTGTCATTAAGGAAATCAACAAAAACGAACAAGTAACTTGGTTACAACAAACAGTCACGTGTCAAAAATTCAAGGACTTTTTGGCTGAACTGTGTTGAAATGTAGGCTGTGTTTACACAAAGCAGACTGGAGACAAGTATGGAAGCCAATGCACTGACAAAGATAAGCAGCCAAACATCCATAATATGTAGAGTCACATTTTTTTCCAAGTATTGGTAACATCTGTGGCCACTTGGTGTATAATGGACACTTGTTTCTTCTGGCATTATAACTTTGCCACACTGTACAGAGAACATTTTTGAGATTTCTCTACTTCTAGCCACAGTTTTGATGTTTCGACAGAGGTGCAACACTTTGATATTGCAGAGAAAAATGACCCCACAGTAAGTAAAGCCCAGAAAACACACGAGGTTTAGAGGTTTGACACATAATAGTGACTCAAACCTTATACGTCTTGCTCGTTCTGTATGTAAAATCTTAATCAGCTGTAACTGTAGCTATGGCGGCAATGTTATGAAGTACAAGTACATAATGTTTTCCTCAAAAGAGCAGCAAAGTAGAAGCATAAAGAAGCATGAAACAGAAATTTTAACTGGACTACAGAACAATACTTGAGTTAATACAGTGCACTGTTACAGTCGTACTTTACTTTTGACAAACTAAATGTTGAATAACTGTCTTTTAATGGTGGCTCTTGCCCTTTACTGAGCTTGGAAAATCCAGTTGTACTCGCTGTGCACCTGTGACCTAAAAAAAACTTCTAAAGCTGGACTCTCTTTATGATTCGTAGAGCGATTCGGGCTTTATTTAAATTCATCTTCTTGTACTTTCAGTTATTCTTGTTTTAGTTGTTTCAAATGTTTGTAAAACTTTAAATGAGTTTTAATATTTTATTATAATCAAAGGTTCTTATTTTCACTCGGCTACATTGTAAATGTCGTCTCCATACCTTAATGTACATACTCCGCGTTTTAATAAAGGAGAAATGATTGAATGACTTCCAACCTCAGACACAAGAGAGCTATGAGGCAGATTAACCCACGATCACAGCAGAACAAAGACAGCTCAGTAAAAAGGACAGACAGAGGCACCATCATAAAGGTCACATCTGGCAGATGCTCAGAGAGGCGATTGAATTTCGAAATGAGCTGTAAAGTCACACCAGGGTCAGAACCACATATTAGAAATAACCTTTTGGGATAAAGGCTAGGTAAAGGTTCTGTGATAAAGCACTAATGAAAAATGTGAACAGCACTGTACAGAGAAATTAAAAGAAAGGCCACGACTTCTTCATAATCTCTGACATTTCGGTATACAAATTCAGGAAAAATTACAAATGACTGTTTTGGAGTATTAAATAGCTCAGCCAAGTGAACTTCAGATGAAAATATCGCTATTACTACCAGCTGGCCACCGAGCAAAGTACGTTAGCAATCATTATATATTAACAGAGTAAAACTATGAGGGGAAAAAAAAACAATAGTCAGGAATTACTATACGTTTTTGTAGATTTAGTTAACTACACTGACTCTTTTAGTGTCTTTAATTTAGTTTCCAGCCCTGAAAAGGAAAACGCACCCACAGTACTACTTCGTAATCCAACACAGTGACATCAAGGTCATCCCCGTAGTTACCGACTCGGTCCCTCACCGACAAACCGTTCCCCGGTCTCACCTGAGGACTGTGGGCGGCAGGAGTAGCAGAGCCCGTCAGCTTCTGAGTAAAACCGCTGAATTTGTAGTTCATTTTCTTGTTGAAGGACGGGAAAGGTTTTCCACACAACAAAATCAACCGGTAAGGGCCTTCCTGCTGCTTCCGTCGACGGAAAGTGACGTATCAGGAGGCTGCCCCAGCGCTGCCTGTTTAAATATAGAGTGCTGACCTGGAAGAGGTATTTTAGGAAAATATTCTCTAAACAAGAGGTTCTGTTATGATTTTTTATATGCCGTCTTAGCCCAGGATTGCCGTCTTTAGATTTTAAACTCTTAATTCCATCCAATTACTCTGTTAACATTTCTAAATGTCTCCCTAAGAGCTAAACATTTGAAATCACTACTGAATAATGCCTTTTAATGCAAAAGAAACATTCAACAAAAAAGGAAAAAACCCTCCACTTGGTTTGGCCCAGTGATGACATCAGCAATAGCATAAATCCAGGAAGTGGTAGACCAGTTCCCTCCAAAACACTAGTCCTGCATGGAGAATCAGCAAACAGGAATAAGGAAAAGTAAGTATGAACAAAGAAACAAACAATTACATCACATTTGACTTAAAGGTTTACTGAAACTAATTAATGAATGTTTTTTTTACATTAATCCCCCGTATGATGGATGTACACTGTAACGTAATATTAACACAAATACGCCCAGGATAGTATTCTCTGCAATGTTACAATGGCATGGTCAAATCAAAGCAAAATGCACATATGGAAAACAGTATTGTGTAGAATAAAAGTGTCAAGAGACAAGTGGCAAGGAAACATGAGTTTTCACCCACTTTGGCACATAGTTACACACATTAATGTCACTGCACAATAAAATCATAACAAACAGTGAAGTAATATCCCAGTCACTTTGATCTTATTGCGTTCTGAGGACTTTAGGATATGATTGGAATGACAGATGACTAGATTTAGGGGGATATAGGTATAAAATATTTGGGGCTGCAACCTCTGATGTTCTAAACTTTGATATTTTTGTCTTTTTATTGAATGTACATAAAGTGCAGTCTTACGAACAAAATGCCAGGCACAGGGACCAGTGGCAACACATAATAGAGAAAGAAAGAAATAATTAAAGTTGCATAAAAATGAAAAGCAAACAGATAAAACAAAACAACAAGGTAAACTCAAATAAAGACATTCAATGTTAACTGTTACAACATTCAAACAATTTAACTAGCATATTCTTTCTGTTGTAACTTAAAAACCCAAACAGTACAATAAAGAAAAATCTGCCATAAATATATCATTAGTAAACATTCAGTTTTTTCTATAGTACCAGTGCCAAAATAAGGGACTCCCAGATTTATCATGCCAACTCTAAAAAAGGGCACGATACACTGATATCATTAAAGCTTTTCAAGAAAGATTTCACAAAGTGGAGATTATGTGTATGCTTAAGAGATGTGAAAATTTTAAGGAAGAATACTCAAACACTTTGAAAATAGATGATAGTATCCAAAACATTGACAATAATTACTACACTCTGACTGTTTTTACTGGTGCACTTATTAAAATGAAACTCAGCTAAGATGATTGATGATATATGCTTTGGTACTGTTTCTTTTTTTTATTGTATGCGTGCATACAATAAAGATAAATCATCCATAAAAGCAACATTAATAATCATAGAAACCTCTTGCCATTGTCTTTTAATATATCAGTGCCAAAATAAGTAAAGCACAGTGTCAAGATGCTCACAGCAAAACAAACATAAAATGTTAATATCATTCCACAGTCCTTCAAGAAAATGTTTTAAGAAGTAAAACTTGTGTAAATGCTTCAAGGCCACATTTATCTTGCTGCTAATGAGACATTAGTGAGGCTACAACCAAACCAGATAGCCTTGATTGGTTAAAGTACATTCAAAATAAATCTATGAGAATAAAAACTTTACTGATAACAAACGTATTTCCTGGAGTTATCAGTGAGAAAATGTGATTTACGTGCTTTGGCATCCGTTCTGTCATTAACAAACGAAAAAACTATAAATTATGAAGTTACTTTAAGTGGGTTAGCAGTGTAAATGACCTAAATTTTATCTGTTCATCTCGATTTTTCTTATTATTTAAGTTCCTTCTGATTAAGTTAAATCGGGTGCTTTTATTTTGGTAGTGTTGTATGGCAGGAAGGAGTATGGCGTCTGACAACAAAAAGTGTAGAGTGTAGGTAAAAAACGGAAAGTTTAGGAAATAGAAAACGGACAAACCATTTAAAAATTCAGCACCTGGCTAAAAGGGGACAAGGTTTGTGTGTGTGTGTTTCTGTTTAATTTGAGTTTATGGTAGTTTAAATTGTGACGTTTTTTATTGATGGTTTTGTGGACTTTGTGTCAACTTTGACTGTGTGTTTTAGCTAGGTTGAGTTTTTGTAGTATCGTCCGGTCATTACTCGTTCGTTTATAATGTGTATATTTTGGGATTAATTCAATTTTTCTATGAGCTATTATTACAGTAAATGTATTCAAGCTAAGATATGAATGTGATATTTCGTTTTCTTTTTCTGTTATTGTCCTAGCTCTTACGGTGTCTTTCAAAATAAAACAACTGAAAAGGCATCAGTCAGAGAGCACTTCTTTAATAATGCCAGGGATGCTACAAGCAGCTGTTAAAATTAATACTGTGCCTGTACTTTTGATACAGAAAATGGATTTAGCTGCTACTACTACATCTGGTCCTTTTAGCTTCAGAGTGAAATATTAACTAACCCTTCCTTAAATTACACTTATTGATATTTTGTGACATTGTTATGAAACTTTGCTTTCCTATCAGTTCTTTTAACTATGACTATGATCCCAAATTGTGAAGTGGTAATCAAAATATGATTCATTTTTTTTGTTTTGTTTCGCCTTTTAAACGAAAAGGTCGCTGTGTTTTTCAGCTCTGAATAGCACCTGCAGATGTTCCCCTCCAGCATGAAAAGTCCCTCGACCTCTTGTGGAAATTACGCTTTTGGTAAATTAATGAGTTTGTAACTGCTGAGAAAACTTTGATCCACAACAAGAGACCAATTTATTTCGCATGAATAAAAAATGTAAATGTCAGAGATTACCTGCTTTTCTTCTGTTATATCATGTAACATTTTTAGGATTCATTTTGTTTGTTGAAAGTTTGTCTACAGCCCTCCATCTAAGGCTGTGTTAACTTGTATTTTCTCTCTGTCTTGCTGTGTGCAGGGCTGGAGCCTATCTTGCTGTATCTTGCTGTGTTCGTTGAAGAGCTTTTCAAAAAACACAGTTTACAAGTGCTCTTGACTGCCTGTGAGAAGAAAGCACTGCAAGCTAGCTAAAAGCTGCAAAAAATAGAGATGAACTGGTGAGTGGTTTAAGGTGAGTACATTTTTTCACTGCCATAAACGTGAAGATTTTATCATGTATTTTCCTAGGAAGTCGCAAATTAAGCCTTTTGGGTCTTTAGATTATCAGTGAAATTTATTCAGCAAATGCAAAAGCTTGATACACATTAAGTTGTTGCACTACATCCCTAGTAAACACTCATTTAGATGCTGCCATGCAAAGAAATGTGACAGACAAGCCATGCTGTGAACTGTATTCCTGGTTATTCAGCTCATCGCTTTGGTTTGGACTGATATGTCTTGGCAACTGTTGGATTTGTTGCCACGACAGTTCATACAAATACCGATAATCCCCAGAGGATGAATCATATGACTGTCAAGACTGTAGTGGTACCATAAAATGAAACTTTCATCCATCCATCCATTTGCTTTATTCTGTGGAGAAAGCCAATAGCAGGATGCAGCCTAAACAGGTCACCAGTCCGTTAAGGGGTCTCTGAAACCTTCTCTTCAGTGAAATAGTTGAATCTTTACTGAAATAATTGTCAGAACATTTTGTACAGATTGTTCATGTTTTCCAGACTGTTTTAGTGATTCCTTAACGTTTCCTCTAGAGGCACAGAGAGGGTGACATGTAGAATAAATGTCCACTTGGACTAGAGGATTGCTTAGATGTCCGTGCTTCAAGTTCATTGTCACTTTAACCTCAAAAAACACATCTTTGGCTGTAACTGAAGCTCAAGCTCGAGGTCAAGGGGTTCTAATTGTGACAAACTTTTGCACAAGTGTCTAATATGCTAAATTGATGAATTGATTACAGTCTGTATCCAAAAAGCCAGAGGTCAAATTCAATGTGATCTCATTGTGTTCTGCACAAACACTTCTCTGGTCTTTACTGAATGGATTTTGATTAGATAAATTGATAAAGAGGATCCTGCAGGTCCCCATCCTCTAGGACATCTACACCAAGCAGGGTCATGGAGGACCCTCACCACTCCAACAACGCTTTACCGACCACTGCACAATATCAAGGTAAACACAGTGAGACGCAAGAAGAGCTTCTTTCTTCGTGTTGTCAGAACTGTAAACTCTGACCTCAGATCTGAATCCAAGTCACAGCAGCTTATTTCTAACAACAACACAGTGACACACTATAAATATATATATATATATATATATATATATATAACACATAGACACTCTTTTGCATAAACATACACACAACTTTTTTAAGGAATGTTTCTGATCATGTCTTTTTGTAAGTGCACAGCCTCATAAATTAGTTGATTTGCATCTTAATGCTCATACTGTGTGTGACAAATCAAAACTCTTACCTGGGTTCCCACCTTGAAGTCACTGTGATTTATAAATTTTACATTTTTGTCCCAAAGATTGCTTTTATTTCCCTAAGATTTTTTTTATTGTGTCTTGTTTCTTATTTATCTTGATCTAATTTAGTTTATCTTATCTTTTTACTCATCCCAGCTGTTATACTGGCGAATGGAAGAACACTGAGGGCCTACCTGTCAGATTCAATGTGTGTTTTGTAATGGAATGCCAAATGCAATCATTTTTTCTGCACAACAAATCTACCCACAGGGATAAATAAAAAAAAAAAAAACTTGAATCTTGACTGTGCAAACCTTCTGTGCTGTCAGGTTGAAGATGTGTGTGAAGCATCCACTTGTCAGTATAGTGATGACTTCCGTTTCCCCCACAAATACCCCTAACACCTTCTATTAAATTTCTTCCAAGTCTTCACCACATGTGTGATATGATCCTGAACAGGCATGAATGTTCTGTGTAATTTAGCAAAACGTACGAGCTTGAGAACTTTGGTTTATGACGAAACACCTCCCAAATATCTCCTGGTAGCAGCTCCTGAGCTCAGTGAGAGAAGCGTTTGAAAAGTCCAAAGCCTGAGAGCAGCAGCAGTTTTCGAGTCGGTCGATTTACCCCTGTAGCAGTACTTTGTGAGCCAGACTGAGTGCATTACTGCTCACCCCGGTGTGAATCCAGTGAATGCACTGAACGCCAGGTGTTCCTCACATTCAGTGCAACGTCCCATTGCTAACAGGAGGCAGACCAGGAGTGTACAGTGCATCATCACATAAGAACTTTTGAATTTTAGCAGGGTCCATACCAAAAAATGCCCTATCTTACCTCTGATCATGCATGGAGGTTACAAAGAAAGATATTCTAACACTGTGGAAGCAGATATTGGAGTCAGTTAAGGCCATTTCTACGATTTGCAATAACATTCACAGACATTTTGCACAGAGTAGTTTTATTAAAAAAGCTCACACATTGATCACATTAATTACAACTCCATGGTGTATTGATGAAAAAAGTTGTGATTGATAGTTTCAATCAGGCCAGGCCAAAATCCACTGGGCTCTAATCTATGCTACATGATTTATGCATTATAAGGTAGGTAATAAAATATTGATTGTGTTTTAATTTAATTTCTGTGGCAGCCAAACTACCTATAAAAAAAAAGAAAGCACACCAATAACAACCACAACGAGGATACTGCGATGGCCATGGTGCAGGCCAAACTCACTCAGGGCTGCAATGATCATGACAGACTCATTAACTGTTTGATTTCCTTTTGCAAAAGAAGATCTGGACGTGTGCTCATTTGTGTGCAACCAAAAAAAAAAAAAAAAAAAAAGGAGGACGGTTGATGGCAACAGGAGGAAGAGGAGAGGAGATGCAGAGAAAGACTGTTGTGTGGGAGAGGTGTTGACTTGTTTGTTTGGATCATGTGTCTCCTCAACAAATCGTATCATTTTGGCAAAGCGCGGACTGTGCAAACATGTCTGAATCACGAATGTCAGAACCATCATCTGTGACAACCTCTACTGTTCATTTTTACTCCACACTTCTTTTTTTTTTAAAGCTTATCCTGTGATGTGATCGTCCCAATAATCATAGTGAAAAAGAAGAAGAAAAAGGGAAAAAAGTGGTGTTTGCCAGCCAGGAGGTGTGCGTGGATGTAGACTATTTGTGTGCACACAAATCAACCACCATCATGATTGACATGTTGGAGGATGAGGTTGCCTTGGAGACACAGAAATACAAAATGCATTACATTCACTCTCAAATGGAGAAGCAGTATACACTCCATCTATTCATTCTTTGTGATCTCCACATTCCTTCATCTGTTATTCTTTCACCAGCCATTTCCCACTCCATCTGCCCTGTCATTGTCTGTCACCTTAGTTCCCGCTGACCTGTCTTCATATGTCATTAATGTCGACTTAAGCTCCTCCTACACACCAAAGCCCTCTGCCTAACCCCTTCTCCATCCCCAGTTTGCACTCACATGCTCGCCCCTTCTCTTCTCTTTCACAGGTTTAACAGGATGCATCTAGGTCACACGTCAATCTTTTGTAACTTGTACCATCTGGGTGCAAAGCTTTAGACAAAGTGATGGTCAGAAAAAACACAAACACACACTGCACCCTCCTTGCAGCCATCCCTGCCAGTAACCATGGGAATACAGTGTAAACAGCAGCCACAGCAAAAACCGGATTGTCTGCACCTCGGTGTGTTAAATAAGTCATTATTTGTGTGTTCCTGTTAGCCTGTTCAAACTGTGTTTTTTTTTCTTTTCTTTTTTTCCAGGAGGCACGAGCAGAGCATGCTGGCTGAAGGCGAGATCATCAACACAGCAGGAAGCAAATAAAATCAGGTGCAGGAAATATTAAAACACACACACACACACATACAGGGCAGCTGGCATCATTATTTCACAATGGGAGTGATTTGATGAGTTGGTTTTGTTTTGGTATAAATGCACGCTTCATTGCAGCATCTCTGCAGAGAGGCTGCGCGCGTATCTGGCGGAGCGCATCTTGAGTTCTTGGTAGCACTGAACGAAACTGTGGTAGATGAAGGTGATGGGAAGAGCCAGGAGCACGATGCCGCTCACCACGCACATCCCGCCGAGCACCCGTCCCCCAATAGTCACCGGATACACGTCCCCGTACCCCACCGTCGTCATGGAGATGATGACCCACCAGGCAGCGGCCGGGATGCTGGCGTAGTCGTGGTTCTGCGTGCCCAAGTCCAAGCCATGCTCCAGGAGCTGGGCCAGAGCGCTGTATATCGCCATGGCAACGCACACAAACACCATCAGCATCACCATCTCCCGGTAACAGCGGCGGAGCGTCAGGCCCAGAGTCTGCAGGCCCAGGAAGTGTCTGGCCAGCTTCATGAGCCAGAACACCCGCATCATCCGCAGCACCCGCAGGAACACGCCGGCGACCCCGAGCCCGGCGCCAGGCATCCCCGCCCGGGCCATCGCCATGGTGACATAGTAGGGGGTGATGGCGATTACGTCGATGATGTTGAGCGGCCTGCGGAGGAACTCCCACTTGTCTTTGGCCACCAGAAAGCGCACTATGCACTCAGCTGTGAACCAGCCAATGCACACTGCCTCCACGATCCTACAGAGAGAGAGGAGAGGAGGGAAAAATGAGTTGAACACACTGTAAACAGGAAATGGCAGAGGAGCTACAGGGAGATATGGATGACATGAGATACTGCTGGACAATCAGTAAATGGGAGGAAATAAGGAAGCAAAGCAGGGGGTGAAGTAAATGATGGGAAATGCGAGCAAACAAAGACAAGAGGACAGATGCGCAGAAGGGGACAGTGGGGGGGGATAAAACCCTTCAAAGAGATGCCACTCGATTACCCCATTTAAGCAAATGCCACAAAGCCTGAAGGGCAACAATCAGCACAATTAAACCAAACCAAATTATGGAGCAGCTGATAGAACTGCATCACCCACCGGCATGAGACTAAATAGGAATCCTGTTGACCCTGATGAAAACTACTTTCAACTGATTACCTAACCATGGTGCAGTGCACTGCAACCGATCCAAACCTCTAAACCGTATCCAGTCTGAGTGAACATAACCTGACCTTATATAGAGAGTGACTGAGGCCAGAAAAAATGCAGAGAGAGAGAGAGAGAGAGAATGTACTTTTTCACCCTGCATGCACAAACTTCAGTCCAACTAACTCTCCAAAAGGTGACTCAGACAGAAGCTGACCACTGATAGTGGCCTAATTTCTTTTTGTTTGCTTACATTAATATATAATCCCTCAGTACACATTCTACTTTCACCTCATCAACCAGACAAATATCATGAATGCAGCATTATCTGATGTGTTTGTCCTTCTTGTGCACTGTGCAATGAAGACATATATCAACTGCGAGGAGGAGGGGAAAAGTAAGGAGGAAGATAGAGCAACACCTCACTTTTTAGACACTATGGATTCATCATTGATTTAGCTATCCTGGGGGCTTGTCTGACTGTCACGGAGGATCCTAATGTTTAATGTATTGGTCGAAACTTGTCAGTTTGTTTATTGACTTCAGCAGCGTCATTAAATCCCAGTGACAAATTCCCTTTCCATCTAATGCGTAGATGTTTTGAATATCCTGCTTCAAAATCATTCGTCATTTTTTAATCTTTTCATAGTGAACAATACTGGCACTCAAAGAGCTGGAGTATAAAAAATGCCTCAATGCGGCAACTTCCTGGATCCGCTGCTTTGAACGCAAGCAGCCGCTCATATGAAATCCTCTATGAGTGTTATTATTTATTTATAGAGTGTTTGTAATGACAGAAATCTATCCTTTACACGGCCCAGCCTGTTGAATTCACTTTTACGCACAGGATTTCAGAGCACCATGTCACTTTTAAGATATCCACACACATTGCGCCTAAACATTTGGCAGCTTTTTCATGAGGGGGCCCTGTTATTCCTTGAACTTTACTGACTCTTGATCATCGCCTACCTGTGCTCCTCCACAGTGTTTCTCTTGGCTGTATCCCAATCCGGCAGCGTGCTGGCGCACAGCATTATCATAGAAACAATGACAAAGATCACGGACACTGAAGCCAAAAGCTGCGCTGCAAGGGAAGAGTTGGGCTCCTCAAATGTTTTGCGCATCATCTCGAGCCATCTAGCGCGGCCGGTGAGTGCAGTCCGCGGCACCGACTCCTCCGGGCTCTGAGACTCGTCCGCGGACACCCTAATGTCCCCCTCGGACAGACTGTCCAGTCCGATGTCAGACATCCTGTCGTCCAGGCGCTTCTGGCAGCAGGAGTCCAAGTGCGCGCTCTCCAGTCCCCAGTAGAGCATCTCAGTGTAGAAGGACAGCTCACACACTCCGGGAACAAACCGGAGTTTACCGGAGCGCACGTAGAGCATAATGAACACGAAAGCCTGCGCGTGGCGATCGAAGAAAAACTCATTCCGGTCCCGGTCGTAGTCGTCGCACAGTTCAAGAACCTCTTTCTCGGTTGCGCAGGCATGCAGGCGGCTGACGCGCCGGAGAGGGAAATCCCTGATCACCTCACGGGTGAAGGCGTACCGGGTTCCCCCTACGTTGAGCACGCAGATGCTCTTCCCGAACTTCATGTTGCCAACCTGTGCCCTGTTAAAGCGCCCCTTCACAGTTCATCTCTCTCTGCCATTACAGGACTGTTTGGGCAGCTGGGGAGTGGACGGTCTCCCCCTGCCGCCCCCGGGGCGTGGTTCGCTTTGAGTGGAGGTGGCCCTGCGTTGAGGTCCGTGGCCGCTGGAAAACTCTTCCCTTCTGTCCCTCACTCTCTGCTCTCCTTCTCCCTGTGTAGCCTGTGGAAGAGACTCTCCACCCCAGTCAGGGCGAGCCAATCCCATCAATGATGTCACATGCGCACAGACGCACGCAGTGAAGGAGGAAAAAGTCCAACAGGAACATTGTGGAGCGTAATTTACGCACGATTATCTCCAAAGTGGATTCTGCTTCTTGCCACGAAACATTGGAAATATTCTCATGAGTGTGATGGAAATTGTATATTTTACTGGTTTACAATATTTACTTGCAGACACTAGGCGTGTTATTGCTATGCATACTTTAATATTAGCACAATAATTTTCACTGAAGTACACTTGGACGCAATGGCTGCTGTCTTAAATGTGCATTGATTTTATCTTGTCATATTGCATGGTTTGGATCTCATTTGTTTGAATTTGTTTCCACTGTTTGCCTTATTGTAAAGTAAAGATGCCATGCAAATAAAGGTATTGTGTATTATGCTCCCTTATATGTGAATCTTTGTCTCTCATCTGTCCTGTTTTTACCAGTTTGACCCTGAGGCCTTGCAGTGCGTGAGAGGCTTTATGTTGTTTCTTGAAGGACCTCACATAATTTGTGGAGTGCCTCCTTAGTGAAGCAGTTGGACAAAACCAGAAGAGAATGGGTCTAAGCTTTAGATCCCCAGCTGCTTATGAAAGAAAGTCTTCCCCATGAGACTTTACAGGTTTGATTCTTGTTTTTGGAAAGCATGAGCCACATATACATATGTAGAGTATATGGTTTTATGGCAAAAATTTAAAAAGAAGTACTTTTTGCACAATCTGCACAACAATTTTGTTGCAGTAATCCTATATGCATATGTAGAGAATAAGGTTTAATGCAAGAAATGCACTTTTTTGCAGAATTTGCACAACAATTTGTCCCTTATGCATATACAAAATATATGGTTTATTGCAAAAAATTGGAAAAGCTGAAAAAGCACATTTTTTGCTCAATAATGTGAAATGTGCAATATACACCACTACCTCATTCACTTGCTATTTATATTCACACCATTATTTATATGTATATTTATAAATAGACGGTTTTGCACCATTTCTTAAGATTTCATTGCACTGAAAAGGAGAACCTTTCCAATTTCGTTGTACACTGTATAATGACAATAAAGCACATCTATTCTATTCTATTCACAACCATTTTTGTTGCAGGAATCCCTTATGCATATGTAAAGTATAGGGTTTGATGCAAAAAAATGCACTTTTTTTGCAGAATTTGCACAACAGTTTGTCCCTTACACATATTTAGAGTATATGATTTATTGCAAAAATTTTAAAACAGGACTTTTTGCACAATCTGTACAACAATTTTGTTGCAGGAATGCTTTATGCATATGTAGAGTATAGGGTTTAATGCAAAAAATGCACCTTTTCTTGCACAATTTGCACAACAGTTTGTTTTTTTTAAACATATGGAAACAGATTATGTGCAGAACCACATGCAAAAAAACTGAAACAAAAACGGTTGCAATATTAACTCTTGGTGCATTTGTTGAGTCTGGACTTCTCTTCCTGTATTATTAAGCAGTGATGTTATATTGAAGAAACCGTAAAACTTTTATACGCTTACCTGCAGAACAGGTATTACAGTTGTAGGCTGGTGTGTGTGTGTGTGTGTGTGTGTGCCCATGTTTTTGCTACATTGTGGGGACCAAATGTCCCCACAACTGTAGGAAAACCGAAAACTATGTAACTTGTGGGGACCTCATTTCGGTCCCCACAAGTTTAAACAGTGTTTTCTTGGCCATGTTGTTGTTACTGAAAAAAGTAAAAGTGCAAAAACGTTTCTTTAGGGTTAGCCATTGTTTTGGTTAGGGTTAGGGTTTGGTTAATAAGGTTAGGGCTAGGGTAAGGGTTAGGGGTTAGATATGAATGGGAGTCAATGGTATGTCCCCATAATGATAGCAAGACACACACACGTGTGTGCGTGTGTGCGTGTGTGTGTGTGTGTTGCGTGTGTGTCCGTGCCTGTGTTTGCGCGTGCGCGGCCCCCTCGCAGCGTCACAGTGGTTTTTCGGGTTGATCCGACTTCTTTTGGCTGCCGTGAGTTCACTGTATTGTAAAGGGTACTGTGAAGCGCAGGAGGAGGGGGGGCTGAATTGGTAAAATTCTCCCGATAGGGTACACATCCGGAGTCTCGACGACCACAGTTTATCGCACCTTTCAGCTTTTAAGAGCCCGAGTTTTATTATTTTTAGTAATTTATTCTATTTTACTCTTAGTTTATGGTTTACACTCTGGGAGGGCAGAAATGGCGGCCAACATGTACCGGGTCGGAGGTATGTATGTCAATGTGGATCTTTTTTATCAAACAGAAACCCTTCCAGTTTTGCATCCTAGCGGGTGTAATGCAGCGTTATTTCAGCTCGTTTGTGTTTGCTAGTGAGATACGGATGTGCTACACCAACTGGGTTGCACTGAGTCGGAGCAGGAAGGTGAGAATTTCTAAATATTTGGGATTCAAAATGGGTCAGGCCTCGCGTTTGTCGTGGCCACAGCAGCTAGCCACCAGCTTGCTAAATGGCTAGCTCACAATGTAAACATTTTTCACTTGTCACCACCTTTGCTGCCGGCTAGTTTGACGAATACTTGAACCGGGAAGCTGATGCAACGTGGGGCTCGACGACCAGACATATGTTAAAAAGGTTGTGAAAACGTTACCACGGGCAGTCTGAGGCTGCCTTTGTATTTGCCTCTTCTGGCATGCAGCCATTAGTACGAGTCCTTATTTAGCTAACGTTAGCACCAGCAATGGCTTCACTGATTACCATTATCTCCGCCTCGCCGCTCCTTTATCTTAGTTCGAGATGTGTATTTAGCAATTTTGGTGATATTACACGCCGGGTTTTTGCCCCACTGTGCACCTACGTTCAACACAAGTGTAATTAATTAGCAAATTGGGCTGCTGGCTGGCTAGCTAGCTCGTTAGCAGTCTGCTGGAATTCAACATCAAATTATTGTCTCGATTCATGGCGTCGCTGCGTCTGCGTGGATTAAATCTTACACCTCCACCCGAGCTTTAAATCTACATTAAGACGGTGAATTTGCGTAAATGCCCACATGCTTGACATGCCACATAAATAACAACCATCTAGTCGCTCAGGTGATATTATTGGAAGCACTTTTATCACCGGCGTTTTCACCTGGTGTATCACTTTGTTGTCCGTTTGGCCACCTTTAGTGAAGTTCTCCTGCTGCCTTCAGGTGTTCTTTGGAAACTCCAACTCCTGCAAACCTGTACGTGCATTCAGGGTTTTTATTTGCCCTGTCTGAGTAATATCAAATCTGCTGTGGATCTAGTGTTTAAAAAATATTACTTCCCAGTAGATATTCTGAATGGTGTTGCTGCTAAAATGACAAATTAAAGATCAGGGAGCTGCAATTTATTATATTATATATAAATATTAAGAATTTGTGTATTATTACATATAATGAGATGATCATTCATATGCTTCAACTGAAAGCAGTTGGCTCTTACACTCCTTGTCAACTCTCTTATATTTACCTCCACTCTGCACTGTTTGTAAGTCTGGAACATAGTAATTACAGTATTTCAGACAACGCCTGAATGCAGCCCTTGTCATGGACTGTAGTTCTGCACAGTTCCTGTACATCCTCCTCACACAGTTCAGTGAAGTCATGTTGGTTTTATTTTGGCGCAGGGGAAATATTGCCATTATATCAGCTTTTTTTTTTGTCGTTTTCACATCCGTATCTTCCGATTTATTAATCTAAGGAAGCAAAATAGTGTCCTAACTGTCCTACAAGCTCTAAGAATCTTGCACTACACATGCGTTTGCCTTTGCTTTAGCCTGTTTCACTTGGAGTTTGATGTTCTCAGTGTTGCTTTCTTGTTGCAGTTTCATTTTATTAGTGGTGTGCAAATCTGTTTTTGCTTCTTACATGTTTAACAATAGCTGAAAGTCAAGATATGCAACACGAGTACACGTATTTATAGATGGTACACCACTATATTGTGTCTTTAGCTGCTCAGCGTTACATATTTAATTCATAGGGGTGAAAATTACTCTATAGTACGTGACCCAGCCAGTTTCCTACCACTTAACTGACTATGTCACCAAATTGGGAATACACCAATGAGTGCAAAATACACGTTGAAATAGATTATTTTGTCTATTTCAGTTATCTGATACGGTGAAGTAATCAGTGTGTGTTTGCCGTTGCAGATTATGTATTCTTTGAGAACTCCTCCAGTAACCCTTACCTGATCCGCCGGATAGAAGAACTCAACAAGGTACTGAGGTGTTTGTGTGTCATTTTTGTGTGTGTTTATTCCCCCTTATCCCTGAGGGTGAATAGCACAGATTCCTCTCCGTTCCTGCTCCCACCCCCCTCGCTTTTGCCATTGTGTTTGTGCATTTTGTGACTTCAGGTGCTCTTAATGTGACTGAAAGAGACAGATGTTCCCTGGTTACCCAACCCAATGTTTGTAACACTGGACACACCTGTGGGGGTGTAGGTGGAGTGCTGATTGTAAGGAGTATTTCAAGAGCTTACATCATATTAAACTAAAGAAACATTTGAGTAGAAAGTGATGTAAAGTCTGATATTTGTGCTGCTATTTTTGATCAGATATCAAGTTTTCTGAACAGAACTGCTGCAGTGTTGAGCGGGAAATACTACACCAGCGTTTTTGGTGGTGTGAAAAAGCTTTTCTTGTGTTGTGCTTGCAAGAGATGTTGAGATAAATGCAGGTCATTATCAGATTGTGTGGGTGAGATAACGAAAGATCAGGTCAGTATTAGTTACAGAAAAAGCATATGGAGGCTGTAGATTATAATCTAAAGACATGAGACATTGCAGTTATTGTAAGTGATGAACAGGATAGATAAAATAAGAGGAATTTCCTGCTGTATGCTGTCTTGCTACAAATACAGCTTGTATGTACGCCTCTCATGTTAATTTGTTATTAAATGTGTGAGGTTGATCAAACATGACATTTTTGTGATGTAGCTTGTAAAGGTGTTGGCATTACAATGCACTATCTTGTTCCTGTTATTCTGTCAGCATCCTTTGTGTGAAAGCTGTTTGAAACACATCCTCTCTTACCTATAACTTCCTCAGAAAAGCAACAGAACTTGGGAGGATTACAGTTGAGTAAAGCTGTAAGGTTTGAGAAAAACCTCGTACGACCACATCCACTCGCTCTGCCTCAGTTACGATATTTAATACCGGCTGAGTCTTAAAGCTTGTCGGCCTAATTATACAGGGAGACAAGAAATCAATCATCTGATCAAAAACACAGTGGCAGGCCTGGTCAGCCTGTCATAGCAGCATAGCTTGATGAGTACACAAAAGAGCTGGGTCTCTTGGGAAATTAGCGGCTTGTGCGGGGAGGTGTTGCCACTTCTTTCAGTCAACCTGGATCTTTTCTCCTCTGCTCTGTTTTAGACCGCCAGTGGAAATGTGGAGGCCAAGGTGGTTTGTTTCTACAGAAGGAGAGACATCTCCCACAGCCTCATCCAGCTCGCAGATAAACATGCAAGTGAGTAGCAGCCCTTTTTACATATCCAGAGTTTGTGTTTACATGTGGACTAAAGTTCCGATACGTTCAAGCAGCATATTCTATCAAGATTCAGCAGAGTTTCTTTAGGATTTGCTTATTAATATACTAATGTGGTGCTGAGATAACAAGTGGAGTGATTGAATAGTTGATAAACCAAAACTAACTGGCCGTGTTGGCTGTTTTAAGCTTTACAAAGGTGAGGATTTGCTCTTTTTCTCGATTTTGCAAAGTTGTAAACAGAATATCTTTGGGTTTTGGACTGCAGGTCAGACAAAACAAACAACTTTAATGTGCCGTCTTGGGTTTTGGAAAATTATGCTATGTTTTTTTCAATTCGCTGAATAAGTTCTAACATTTTGTAAATCTAACTGTTCCATTATGACCTTATTAAAAGTTTTTGTCTTTTAGTGTTGGTTTTCGGCAACCAACAATTAAAAGATTAATTGAAAAATTAAAAACTTAGTACATTAAACACCAAACTCTTACATTTAAGAAGGGAAAATTTGTCCAGTTTTTTGTGTTCTTGACTTCAATAATCAAAATGATTATTTTATAAATAAAATAGCTGACCGGTTTTTGATTGATTAAAGGACATACTAGCACTAACAGGAGGCTGAGTGGTTTTCAGCTACAGTTCGAAAGTTCAAGGAAAATGTCATTAGCTGTCTGCTGCGTGTCAGTCAGGCAGACATTTCCAGCAACGCATTGTAAATTATAGCATTTGCTGTTAATTAGGTGTTTTTTCTTATGTTGACCACGGTTTCAGAGACCAGCCATTTAAGTCACTGCTATTTTTAGCGTAGAGAAAATTGAAACGTAAATGAGGGCTCCTGTGCGACTCGAAAAATGTGTCGCCATTCACATTTATGCGGTATTTCACATTAATTTCTCAATCACTCAAAAACAGAGAATTGCAGTGTGGCTGCATGAGAAGAAGTGGGAAGAAAAAGAAAGTGTTATCACAGCAGCACCTGTTCTGTGTGGGAAGACTTCTACCTGTTTCCAGAGGCTCCCGGTCACCGTATAACAAATTATCAGTCGCTTACTCAAACTAAGAAAGATGCCAAAGCAGTTAAGATGAGGACGACTGAGATGAAGAGCAGCAGGACGCCCAGTGAGCGTCGTGTCTTTTAATTTCAGGTTTACATTTCTCAGCTCTGACAGGAAAACCAGGAATGTATAATGGCTGAATGCTGTTCTGTGCGTGAGCAAACTGCTTGTAAAAACCAGTTTTGCAGATTTAGCTCGACTCTGTAAACATAAAGCGACCTTAAGAGCAAAAATATAAGCTGTACAGTATGCGGAGACATATGCATTGATCGCAACGCTGTGCCAATTTCGCAAGCCATTCGGAGTCTGTCATCTGCCAGCTGGTCAGAAGAAGAGACAGAAACAATAGTAAAATGTATTACTGCCTGACACAATGTAAAAAAAAAATGAATTCATTCAGTTTGAGTCAGATTAGTTCTGGGGGAAAACGAAAGAAAAGCCACTAAATGTGATATACAGAAGTACAACAGCTCATATGAGTCAAACCTGAAATTCTTGGAAATGCTTATCTACAGGTTGAGGTTTACTTCAAAACTTGGGTAAAAATGTCAGGAGGGAAGTCCAGGGCTTTTCCTTTTGGAGCCTTCTCAGCAAAATTTGCATCTGTTTTGTTCGTCGTGCTCATCAATCATCGCAGAGCAAAATCAAACAGCAGCTGAGGGTTAAACGTGAGTTTTGCAAGCGAGTTAACAGGTCGGTTCACCCAAATCTCAAAAACCCACAAAGGTTTTCCCTCCTACCAAGGTGGCATTTAGCTGTGAATGTCACAATATCAAGAACGACCACAAACAAATCATTTAAACACATCGACTTCAACAAAAACTCTCACATTTAGACTGACTGAGCGATAATGATGATACTAGAGCTATTTTCAGCTGATGTTTTGAGTCATCACTAGGTGTTCTTGAGCAAGGTGACATTCGCCTTTGTGAATTTGCTACCACAGATATGAGCACTCACAGTTCACAAATAATAATGTGCATTTCCACGACATGTTTTTATTGTAATATTAAAAACTGAAATGAGAAAATATCCCCGTACAGGCTCTCGTTGTGTTGCGGTGGACGTGTCGCTGCATCTCCCCTCACTGCTGCCATTCAGCACGTCGTTGTTGCCCAGTATTTCCAGTTTAAACAACAAGCGCAGTCACGTTTTTCGAATTTTGGCATCGCTCTCCCATCAAAGTGTCATTTCCTCACTAGCCGTAGAAGTCATTTGGGGTTTTTTCTCTGCCAAAAAGATTGCTGCCGATTTCCCAGCATAATAGAGGTGAACAGAATTATATTTGTGGCATTAAAGCGACCAAAAAAATTTGAGATGGAAAAATTCAACAGAGCCTGAGATTGCTTCCTCTTTTACCATTATCGCCGAGCAATATTTGAACGCATACATTCACTGAGCCTCTTACAAAGTTCCCTTAAAAGTTTGTTTCTCAGATACAAATATGAGATTGAAATCCTGTTTGAAAGTTTTGTAGTCTTTTAGAATCGGGTGAACAATGAGAAATCAGGGTTTTACTAGGACTTCCTTGCAGCGATGTGGCTCGATAGTGGTGCCGTTTTGCTGGAAAAACAGCTGCCAAAATAATATAGTTTTCAATGGGGGGGTGATCTTTGTTTGTAAGTGTATGCCTGCTTTGTGTGACAGTGATTTTAAAATGTTTATACACTGCCTGGCGTTGTGTGCTGACTCAGCTGCAGCAAACTAGCTAATCCACTATTTATGGATGAACGCTGTGCTCTTCAGATTACATTTCTAGGCAGTCGTAAGTATAATGGCGTTGGCTTTTTAAGTGGATAGCGGCGACAGAGTGTGATTGCAAAGCGCTCGAGAACCATTGTGCCAATCTGTTGTATTATATCTGAAGACGGCACACCTAGAACACAGCGTCCGAAGGCTGAGTGATAAATGGGTGGATTTGTGACTGTGAAAAAGAGTTGGGAAGAAATTTACCTGTCACAGGTGACGTATACATGCCAAGTAAGTGTTTCTTTTAATCTGATTTCTGATGTCTTCCCTCTGTGTGCCTTTTGCAGAGGAGTTGGAAGAGGAGAAGGAGAACCCAACAGAGACAGATCTAACAGAAAAACAGAAACACCAGCTTCGCCACAGAGAGCTCTTCCTCTCCCGGCAGTACGAGAGTCTACCTGCGACACATATCAGGTACAGATGCACAAAATGGACCCCACGGGTCATCCTCTGCAGGCAGTGCCCATGGATGATCGCTCATTCAGCCATGAACACATCCATCAAGCATTGTTGACTTCATTTGTCTGTGTTTTACATGGTGCCCCCCCCTCTCTCCCTCCATTAGGGGGAAGTGCAGTGTCGCATTATTGAATGAGACTGAAGCCGTTCTTTCATACCTTGACAAAGAGGTAAGCCCGAGAGAAGAAAATCTTGTCTGTCACTGGCTTGTGTTCGCTCAGGCTCGCAGCATAGAAGGTGCATTTATATTTTACATGCCTTTTTAATGTAGTGGCCTTAGAAAGCATTCATACCCCTTTTTCCACTTAATTGTGTTGTAGATTTTGTATTAACTGAATAAAATTGGCATTTTCCCATCTACACTCAATAACCCACAGTGACAAAGTGAAAGTGTGTTTTTGTACAAACGTTTGCAAATGTATTCTCAGTCAAATAGAGCAAAAAGGGAAGTGGCCTAAATATTTTCTGGTATCAAAAACTGAGAGGCATCAAGGACTGCAACTAATGGTTACATTCATTGTCAGTCACATGGCCGAATAATTAATTTTTCCTATCTGGATTTTTCTTGCTTAAAAATGAGCAAAATGGGTAAATATGTGTTAAAAAAATACTTGACTTTTTTCTCTTTGGTCATTCTTTTTGAATATAGAAAAATCAGGGGTTTTTTTTGTTTACGTTCTATACCATGTTTATCTGATTTTCCATTAAATATTGCTACTCTGCCAAGGAATCCTTCCGTCTGTTCGCAACATTACTCAAAAACAGAATAGCAAATTTGGATGAAATTTTCAGGGAAGATCAGAAATGACACAAGGACCACCTCATTAGATTTTGGCAGTGATGCGGCTTACAGTGTGGATCCATGGATTTGTTAAGGATTTCCCATTGCAAGATAGCATCACGGCGTCACTGTAACTATGACAACATATGACTACGTTCTGCCTGCTGACGATCATATGATTGCGATCCTTGTACAAATCCACCGCTGTGGACCTATCAGGACTTATCCGTCAGAAATCATGCAAGGAACAGTTGATTAAATTGTGGGGGTGTTTCTGAGTCCCATCAATTCCCGCTGCCCGCTGCATATTTAGGTCACACGATTTACGGTTCATACATAACGTACACATGCATAACACACACCTGTGCTCAGTGCAAGCTCATTTTGTTTATGGGTGCGTCTATATTAAATGGACACATTCTATGTTGCCGTGATTTCTGATCATCAATAAAAAAAAATCTACAAAAATATGCTGCATTTCTGACAATAACATATGGGGGAATGAACAGCTCTGATGAGAGTACGGTGCTCTCTGAATGCTTTTCTTGTTTTATCTATAATAAGCGGTAGAGGTTTGGGGTAAACCAGCAAAATGTCTTGACAAATTGAATGAAAATGTCAGCGAACCTTCAAATAGATCCACATGTAAAGGTTCAATTTGTCGTTGAAGTCGGCGTATGAACCCTTTGTCCTTGATTTGTATAACTTATATTTCCATTTCTTCAGGATACCTTCTTCTACTCGCTGGTGTATGACCCGACACAGAAGACTCTTCTTGCTGACAAAGGAGAGATCAGAGTGGGACCGCGCTTTCAGGCAGATGTGCCTGAAATGTTACAAGAAGGTAAATTAGACAGTTAATAGTAGATGAAACTTGGTTCTGTTAAATAAGCCATTTCTCTAAAACAAAAATGAATACATTCTTTCTTGTGCAGTCTTCTGATGAGTGATTTCTTTGAACATTTTGTAGGTAATTTCCGGGCAATTTCACGGGTTTATAACCATGAACTTAACTTGTAGAAAATCAGTGTGGAGTATAAATTGGTTTCTTCACCTTCAGCGTGCAGTTATGTTAGCGTGCCATCTGCAAGCTGACGCCTTTGTGTTTTGCAGGTGAAGCAGATGACCGGGACCAGGCCAAACTAGAAGAGAAGCTGTGGGATCCAGAGTGTCCACTCACCAACAAACAGATAGACCAATTCCTAGTGGTGGCACGGTACGTCACCTCTGACATACGCTGGAAACCTCCTGATCAAATCGCCCAAACAGGCAGTTTAATAAATGAAATATGTAATTTTTGAAACTTTATGACCCCTCTTGCTGTGAAGGGTACAATATTCTGCTCCGTTACTCCATCTGTTTTTGTGTAATGGTAAACACAATAAATACACATTCTTGGCATTGAGGCACAGCTCATAAGTCAGGCTCATTATTCTCACTTTTATTCAGTCTGTGGATTTATCACAGTTTTTATTTATAAGAAATGAATGAAAGGGGATTAAAAATTGATCATGCAAGGAGTTGTGATTAAATCACTGTAATTGCTTTAATAATAATAAACAATAAACCATTATTTACCGAGATTTTTACACTTGCAACTCATTTGCATTTACTGAACATTTTCATTTCAAGCAAAGATCTCTACTGATTAGTTTTATGCAGGAGTCACATATGTAGTACACATTCACTGTTTATGCTTGTGTGTATTTTCTCAGGGCGGTGGGGACCTTTGCCCGAGCGTTGGACTGCAGCAGCTCGGTTAGACAGCCAAGCTTACACATGAGTGCAGCTGCAGCCTCACGAGATATCACATTGGTGAGTTAAACACACACACACACCCCTAATGAGCATTTAAATGATAGATGATAACCCTCTTTCTGTGCTCGCAGTTCCATGCGATGGACACACTGCATCGTCATAATTACGACCTGTCCAGCGCGCTGAGCGTACTGGTCCCAGCGGGCGGCCCTGTGCTCTGCAGGGATGAGATGGAGGAGTGGAGCGCCTCGGAAGCGGCCATGTTTGAAGAGGCACTAGAGAAATATGGAAAAGACTTCAACGACATCCGACAAGACTTTGTAAGTGTTTCTTTGTAACTGCGCTCTTGCTTCTGGGATGTCGTCATCTGCAGCGTCAAAGTGCCGTAGTGGTGCCAAGATGATTTGAATAAATGAAGACTGATGCAGAAGTAGCAGTCTTTAAATATTTTGTTTTTATGGAGCATTTCTTTGCGTTTTATAGGATGAGAGACCAAATGAGCTGCTCTCTTACAGGCTGCAGTCTATTGTAATGAAAAGTGGAACTTGTTTAGCATACTGATAAACGGTGGAGAGTTCTGGCTTTGCTGCTGGAGACATTTGAAAAGTTTCTGCAGACGCTTTCGTCCTCTTCAGTGAAAATCTGTCACAATAGGAATCCAAATTAGTAATCGGTATTAATTCAAGCCGGTCGCAGCTGCTGTTCTGTGAAGGGCAAAATTACAAGTATAAACACTTGCCTTTCAGGCCTTTGGAGGAGTGACTGTTTGATTCTTCTGAACTTTCCTTCCCACCGTCTACCTATACGGCACAATAAAGCCAGGATATGGGTGTATGCGGTGGCACCAGGTGCTCATGAATGCTTATTAAATGTGTGAATCACTGTCTGTGCAAGAGAGTGTGTTTTCGTCTGGGGCCAGAACCAAGCAAAGCCAGTAGCTCTCAGCCTCTGTGATCACGATGCGTCTCGCTCATGAATATACATGAAGGCTTCACACCCAGATGGCAAGTACATGAGATATTAATATCATCAATTTGCTCTCTGTCTGCCTCTCTCTCTTCCCCCCCCATGGCTCCACATTCTACTCTTTCTGCTTTTGAAGCTGCCATGGAAGTCTCTGACCAGTATCATAGAGTACTACTACATGTGGAAGACCACAGACAGATACGTGCAACAGGTGAGATTACCGCAGCATTCATGAAAACCATAAATTATTTGTTGTTGTCGCCTTTGGCTGTGTTGTGGACAGTCTGACAGCTTTTAACAGCTTCAAGTGGCCCTGAGGCGTTCCTCTTTACATCTATTGTTCTGCAACTAAAGTGCCTTTTCCGTCACATTTATAGAAGAACGTACATACTCGGGACCCACTCATCACAACACTGTAGCGCTGCTAGTGGGCAAAAACTCCACAGAGTGCCTTGAAGCTGCTTAATCAAAACAAAAAAAGCAACCAAAATGCATTTGCACTCTATTGTTTTACCTTTCAAAGATTTTGAGAGTTATTTTGTCCTTTTATGCTTTCATTTCTTTTGTATGTCTGTCGACAAATATATCACATTCTTCTGTTTTTTTGCCTCCACAACTGCTGTAGTTTTATTAGCTACTGTATTGCAAGTTTCTCTTGCAAGAATACTTTGAATTTAATTTTACAAATCCATTAAAGAGTTACTGAACATTGGTCCATATGAATGAGGCTGAGAAATGGTGGATCTTAACATTTTTAATGCACTTATCTCCTTCATTAGAGCTGTAATATGACAAGATCTTTGAAACTTTATACCTCTTAAGTGCAGTGCAGATGTTCTGTCAGATATGTAATTGCATGTCCAGCACAAGATATGGAGACTTAGAAAGCTGTTTACAGGCTGAGTGGTGCAATGACGTGTTAAACTTGTCTGTTTAAAGGTACACTGACAGGAGTTTGGTTACAGGAAAAGTTTACAAAGTAAAGTAAAGCTGTAGAAGTTGCTCAGGACGGGAGCACCAACCAAAAACACAACATGAATATCACTCCTGTTGTGATACGGGGTTAAGCCTTTGTGTCAGAGGATTCCTAACGTCTGCAGAGATAAATCAGCTTTTTGTACTCAGTGGAATGTGACGCAAACAGTTACGTGCCAAGAAGACAGGAAACCCCACCTTAGAAATGCACAATAAATGATTAAATTTGTAATCCTGTAGGCCTAATTTCACCCTGTGGAGCTGATTTTAAAAGGTTCCGGATTGTCTGATTGGATGTTTGTTGAACACAAGAGATCTTTTATTTTGTTATTAATGAATAAATCCGCTGTATTTCTCCACGAGCAGAAGAGACTGAAGGCAGCAGAGGCAGAAAGCAAACTGAAGCAGGTTTATATCCCCACATAGTAAGTCTCTTCATTTTATATTTCATTATTCAGATGTGGATTTTATTGCCGTTCCTGTAGCGGCGAGACGATCATTTCCAGTGTGCTCTAATTTAAAGCACTGCAGAAGACGGCTGCAGTCGTTCCGTCTTCTAAATTGCTTCTTCTTCTTCTTCTTCTTCTTCTTCTCGTCTCTGACAGTAACAAACCCAACCCCAACCAGATCTCAATGACCAATGGCAAGATGGCGACAGTGAACGGAGCGGGCCCCGGGGCCTACCATGCAGCAGGCGGAGGCAGAGCCTGCGAGAGTTGCTACAGTGAGTTTGGTTTGTGTGCGAGTGAGGGAACGAATGTGTGGTGAAGCAGGACACGTGTGAAATTACATCGCTAGAGCAGTGGATGTCGGTCAATTAGGAATGAAAGTGTGACAAATGATGTGCTAGACGGCTAAAGAGCTCGCTATTTAGTTTTTCTGACTCTAGAAAAGATGCTTTACTTGGGTTTCCTTGCTCATCTTATTATACACTTCAGCTGTTATAAATTCATAAATGAATCAGTATCTCTCTACTTTTGGCTCTAGATGGGGGTTAGGTAAGAAGAACTGCTCCTTTACTTGCTACATGGGCCCATATGCCTTAAGAAGTGGCATTTCTCATCCTTATCTTCACTGTCCCTGTGAATACAGGCAAAAAGTCATCCCCGAAAATAAACCTGAACAATGAAAAGGATTGAGAACACCGTAAAAATGTGCATGAAAGTCTGCGTGTCGATTTATGAACACAAACTATGCAGTTTTTTTTCAAAATGTCAATCACCGTTTGACAAGGAAGTGTTTATAAATGTCCTGTTTTGTCCAATTCACTGTCCAAAGCTTAAAGATATCTAATGTACAATGAAAGAACACAGAAAAGTGCAAAGCTGCAGCAGAAAATATGACCATTTTGTTTTTAATAAATGACAATTATTTATCAGACTTTCTGTTCTGGGCAGTCGGTTTGATTAATGAATTGTTCCTGCACCTCATATTTCTTACCCTAAACTCACAAATTGGCGCACTGTTGAAACTGAATGCACCAAGGAGTGTAGTGTTGGCTACAGCAATATGCAAATAACGCTGCTGTTTGTTTTAGCAGAAGCTGAACTGCAACTATACTTCAGCTGCCAGAATGCAGATCATAGAATGTGTAAGAATTGGTGACAGTGAATCAATAAATTGTCCTCATGCTTTGCCAATTTGTGCTTAAAAACTGGAAGTGGGATTTAATAAGGTTTAGGGTTTAATTAAAACCAGGAAAATTTAAATCTATCTCTACCACATTGTCTGTTGTCCTTCTGTCTGTCCATGTATTCAAGTTTAAATGTTTATCTCTTGTTTTATAGTCGATAGCGGCTATGCAGTGTTAGTAATTCTGGAGTATGAATATTGATAAATTCATTTAGAGACAGACGGGGATAGTGGAGGAGAGATCGATTTTCTGAGTGCCTTGAGACCATTTTCCCCTCTGCAGTCCCTCTAGCAAGCATTAATGCATTTTGTACATTAACAGCCATGCAGTCGGCCCAGTGGTACTCATGGGGGCCTCCAAACATGCAGTGCCGCCTGTGCGTTTCCTGCTGGATGTACTGGAAGAAGTACGGCGGTCTGAAGATGCCGAGCAGAGCTGAGGGCCCCGAGGAGAGGACCTCCCCGAGTCCAGCAAGCAACGTGAGTTCAGACAGACGTAAAACGCAGACAAGACTGAAAACCGAACTTCTCAAACCGTGGTTAAATGTTCAAACTCAAGGCTTGGGAGATTACAGAAAAACAAAGCTTTTTTAATTCCTTGAAATCTGTGCAAGCGTGCAGGATAAATTTGCATTAGAAATGACTTTGTGAAGTTGAATTGTCACGACTGCAGGGCTGTAAAATGTAACATCCACGGTCTATAAGTGATGCCTCGGCTGCCACCATCAATTATTCATCGAGCTCACAATATCCCGTCCTCTGTCTGGCTTATTAGCTGTTAATAAATTTACACACGCTCCACTCAGACTTCTTTTCAAGTGCTGCGAAAAGTTACCAGTTAGAAGGTGTCGTCTCAGAATTGGACTTTGCAGGACCCTGTGACTTTACTTATCCTTTTGTCAGACTAATGTAAATGTTAACTGAACTGTAAAACCAGTGAGCGTAGAAGTAATGTTTCTTTTAAGTAATAATATCAGCCTTTATTAATGTTATAAATCGAACGTGTACGAACTGTGACGTGTGGAAAGGTCGACTCTACACCACAACACACACTTGGCTGCCGGTTATGTGGAGTGATAACAGCAGCCCAGCAGTAAATGCCCAATTCATGAAGGTTTTAATGTTCAGCTTTTATTGAAACTGTTTTTAGAAGGGTGCTGATTCAACTTTATGCTTGTTTTGGAGGCTGTAATTATCTTCAAAGGCGTAAACGAGGTGGACAAAATATTGAAATCGCCTCATTGTCTTACACAATACAGTTCAACAGCACCACAAACTGCAGCCCCCACAGTGACCGATGAGCTGAAACAACTCCTCTGTGAAATAGTTTGAGCAACAACTGAGCATTAAAACCTTTATGAAGGAAGAATTTATTGCTCGATCGATTATTTTATTTAACATTCTGAACCCTACGCAGTATTTGCTCCTGTTACATTTTTCTTTTCTCTGAGCAAACGGCACAATCATGGCTAGAAGCAGAGGGAACTGGAGAACGTCCCCTTTGCAGTCTAACAAAGTTAGAATGCCATAAATCATTTAAAAAAAAGTTAAAGCAAAAGTCGAATTTCATTGAAAAAAACTTAGTCTTTTTCCAAGTGCCCTCAGGGGTTATCAATACTCAGGAAGAAAGTGGTGCTCTGCAGACTGTAGATACTTCACGACTTACAGTTTTAATTTGTTTCTAGTCTGAAATCTGCTCTTAAAACTGCTGCAGTTGAGCTTGAGAAGTTCCTGAATTTTTTGTCACGACCGTTGGTTGCAGCAGAATCGTTAATGTCTCCGTTGGTTGTGCAGAGGAGTGTAGAATCTTCAGTTTTTTACAGCGTCTGGACACTAAAAATGGTTTGACATTTTTTTAGATGAGACATACAGAACAGTGATTTTGATGAAATATCTTAATTTTTAGCTTTTGATTTTTTTTTTTACCCAACAAAGTCACGTTAATCGAGGACAGTTGGAAAATATCTGACAATTATTCGTGTTTTTGAAGTTTCCCGCAATGATAAATGGTGCTAGCATGGTGTGTTTCTTTTAGATAAAATGCCTGTCAGACCTGCCATGGTCTGTTATGGGGTACAGAGCATGAAAAGTGAAAAGTAACATTTGAATATGTTTTTTTAAGCCTTTAAAATGGCTCCCTGTGAGCTTCTGACACAAACGTACTCTAAATATTAACTACATTGACACGAGGCTAGTGGAACAGACAGCCGCCTGGAATTGAAGTGGGACTTGGAGCCTCGGTAGCATTTATTTTTAAATCTTCCGTCAGCTGTTCATTGCCTTTTCTGTCCCTCCTTCGATTCTCAGGAGTCTCGCTCAAGGGGTCACGCTCCTCGCCAGTCCAACCACATGGTGCCGATGCGAAACAGCGGCTCCCCGAAGTCCTCCATGAAGACCAAGCAGGCCTTCCTGCTGCAGGCCACCCGCCTCACCAAGCTGGCCCGGCACATGTGCCGTGACATCATCAGGCTGCGCCGCGCTGCGCGCCGGCCCTTTGTCCCCATTAACTGTGGGGCCATAAAGGCAGAGTGTAAGAGCTCTTTCAATTCCTCCTAACTTCTGCCACATGGACGCACACAACACAACACACCTGCAGACAAAACACAGCAACACACACACTCACCACCCCTCCTCACCTGTCCTCACCCCGACTGCCCCACCATCAACCCCCCCATCTCTGCCCGTCTCTCCCCCCCTCCCCCGTCTGTCTCTCTTTCTGTTTTTATTATTATTGTTATTATTATTATTATTTTGTTTTTGTATTCTCCCACCCCCTGTTTCCAATAAAGACTGCCTGTCCTCATAATTATGAGTTTTGATCATCTTTTCATTCATGTTTTTAAATTTTTTTTATTCTTTTATCTGTTGTAGTTTTTGGTCACTGTGAACTGAAAGACATTGTTGGAATTCTACACACAGATGGAACAAACAGGGCTATTCCACACAAGCACGTCTGCATACACGTTGAAATTACACACCTAATACCTGAACTTGCTCCTGTCATTAACAAGTAGATTGTAACAGCATCTGATAGAAGTTATATTCCAGTCTGAGCCGTATATTTGCTGAAGTTAGATGTAGAGAAAGTGTATTTTACTAAGAGAAGCTCTATTTTGCACGGCGCCCCTGCTGAAGGTTCGCCCTCTCTGTGCTGTCGTGACTGAGCCAGTTGTCTCAGCTACAAATGTTCATTGTAAATACTCAACCTCAGCTTCAGCGTGTTTGCCATCGCCGATTTTTTTTTAAAAAAACATTTTGTTTCTTCTGCATTTTTTCCCCCTCATTCTGTGTGTTTCTGTGAGTGTATTGGACAAAATGATTGATTGTGAGCTTTAGATAGATTTAAGCTGCTGAAACTTGAAAGAAAGGAGGTGAGGAGAAGATTTTACTGTCGGGTACTGATAGAAAAATGTAGCTGCTCTTCTTTGCTGCTGGCCGCATCGCCCACTCTAGATCAGGCTCACCCATAAGAGGTCCAGGTCCCCTTGGACGCACCCTCGACATACCATCCGCTCAGCTTTATTTCCTGTGTTTCCAATCATGCAATATTCATATGAACTCATCGCGTCTCCCTCCCCTTCTGTCTCCCGCGGACAGGATTTGCCATTCAGACTCATTTCTTCCCCTTTATTTCCCCTCCCAGCATCGCCTCCTCATCCTTCAATCCTTCATTTTCTACTGACTGTTGCAATATTCTCATCCCATCCTCTACCTCTTTTTTGGCTCTCTTTTTTTTCTTTCATTACTGTGTGAATGTGAGAGTAGACCTCAAATAAAGTCACACCTTGAAAGCATCTCTTCCGAGTCCTTGTGCTTCATGTGTCTGTGTTATCTGTCCATCAACTCCACCACACCCGGAGGAAGCGGCGGCACACTCCCTTCCCCTCAGCATGGACTCCTGCTGTCATACCGCATTCGTATTTTGATGTGTGTGTCGTTCGAGTGCATGTAAGCATGTACTGACATCTGTATGTGCATGCCGAGGTGGGGGTGGGGTGGGGTTACTTTTTTTGTTTTATTTTTTATCAGTCATGCCATCCCTGAAAGCAAGTCACCACATTGATTCCTGCATCCAAAAGGTCATCTATACAAGACATCCTTGTTCAATCAGATAAATAAGCAGACTGTGCAGCCTGAGAGACGCTGCGTTCACTGACACGCGTTTCTGTGTTTGGTTTAGACATGCTAAGGGTGTCCGAAGGGCAGGGGACTCGACTACCCAAAACCAGAGCCGCCCAAAGGAGCACTCTGACCAGTGTTCTGCAGTTTCTAGGTAAAAGAAAAGAAATCAACACACACACAGTGGGAGCTGAATGATAATCAGATTCCTCCAGTGTTCCTGAATGAATCAATAAAACATGAGATGCTGTACAGGAGCCAGTTCATGCAGCTTCCAGTGTGGTGTCTCTCCGCAGAGTCCCGTCCGGCGGCCCACGCCCCTCGCTCCCACCGCACCCCGGGCCTGCAGACGCCTCCCCCTCGACGCCTCCTCTCCTCCCTCCCCCACGGCCCCCACGGTATGCTGGGAAAACGCAGCTACCATCACCACAGCAGGGCCGAGCCGGACAGGCGCTCAGGTACACACACGGACATTTTCCCTGTTAAGAAGAATAAAAAAAAAATAGCTGAACTAATTCCACTAAAGTAATTGTGACTTGTTTTCCAATAACACTGTTATTGCTTAACATAATCCTGCCCACAAGCAGAAAGTGTTTCTGTTAAATCCCCCCCGATGACTGAAAATATAATACAAATAAATCGGCAAATGCATCCCCTGTTTCTTTTCCATACTTATGATGTGAGTTAACCTTGGGGACCAAACAGTGTTGATATCCAATGTGTTTTGTTATCCTTCTGCTTCCGATTAGTGGAAATACACCCGGAGTTGATAACCTTTTCTGCCATTTCTTATCTAAACTAGCTCGTTGGAGAGAATGACAACTAATTCTATTGAAAACGAATCAGCAGATGGGGGTCATTTGGATAGTTTGGATGATTCAACTTCAGTCTGACACTTTGTTTTTTATTGGTAACTTCACTATTTCTACTGAAATTGAAACACAGTCATTTTGTTTGCACCACTTATAAACTAGGAAAAGCAATAAACTAATCAATACCCATTCACAACTGACTGATTCCCTCACGCGCACTTTGCATCTTTCTCTCACCGCTGTGGCTTTGTTTTTGCAGAGAACCCAGGCACAACAGGTGGACCTCTCTTGGTGGGTGTCTTCTACCGTTTCATCACAGATTCACTGCAGCCGCATCACCGCGTATTCTAATAAAACGACATTTAAATTGTGTTTCTGCAGCACAACGGGCGCAACAGCGGCAGCGGCAGCACCAGAGGTGGAGTGATGATCCGCAAGAGACGCCCCAACTGGATCGATGCCCCCGATGACAGCTTCTTCCTCGTCACCCGGGAGACCAGGTAAGCAAAGGTGACCCTTTATTGACCCTTTGATTGACTGATTTGTGTGTGTGTTATGTGTGTGTGAAGGGAAGCCAAGGGATGCTGAGACCCGAGGGGGAAAACACATAAGAAGAATTGAGCTGTGTCATAAATTGATTTATTTTTGTCCGTGGTGACTTTCAGACAGCTGCACAGCGCTAAAACACAAAAAAACCCCACAAAAGCACCAAAACACAATACCCATGCGCTTTGAAGCAGCAGAAGCAGAGTGTCTGTCTGGGAAGCCTCCAGAGTCTTGTTCTCATTATGCTGTATCTAAGGGTATAAAAAACATCAGCACATCGTTCATCAAAACACTGTCTCGCAGCTCCTCAGACAGCCGAGAAACACAAAAAATGCAGCCGCTTTGACCGACTGAATCAAGATTGCTTTTGACCAGAAACACGGGGGGAAAAACATCCTAGATGGAAGCGATGAAAGGGTGACAGTCACTCCTGTCATAACAACACTTTCTTTTTGCATTTTACAGTGGAAAAAGCTGACAAGCTCGCCAGGTATTTCCACACTTATTGCATTTAAAATCACCACTTTCAGACTAAAAAACATGCTAAATTCCACTGCAGCTGAATTTATTTAGCGTTCATTTTGTCAGATAAAATGGGAACACTTCATCCTTTTTTTGATTTCTGGAAAGAACAATGTGATCGGCTCATGACCTCAGCATTTCAAAAATCTTGGACTGGATATAGAAACACAGAGCTACTTCTGTTTGAAGCTTTTTTCAGCTTCACTGTGAGGTTTTTTTGTGTTTAACTCTTGCTGCTGGCATCGATTCAGTTACTTTTTGCCAGCAGTGTCAGTCAGGCAGTTTACCAATCTGGTGCAAACTGATCTATCTCAGCAACTACTAAATGGATTGCAATTCCATGTGCAATAGATATTCAGGCTCCCCAGAGGATTGATCCTAATAATTCTGGTAATCAAACACCCTTATGAGGTCTACGCTTTTGGGTTGACAACTTTTTGGATGGATTTCTTGGAATTTTGATACAAACATTCATGTCGTCGCTGCAAATTTCAACACATTCTTTTCTTTTATGAGCAAATGTTAAAAAACATTACAGCTGGTATGCATTAGCCTCTTACTGAGGCAGCTGGAGCAGGTTGTCTACTGATTGCAAAGCTGGCAGTTTGACCCCCTGGCTTCTCCACAAGAATGAACCGCAAGTTGCCCTCGCAAATTGCATGGCAGCTGTGCGAGTGTGTGAATGAGAAACACGTCGTGAAGCACTTGGTAGAACCCTGGCTGGGGTCAAATACGCTATTGACGTGCAGAATATTTACCACTGCGAGCATGCTGGCATTAGCTTTCAGTTCAAAGGCTCCGCTGTGCTTCAGTGCAGCCTCAAATTGATGTATATCCTCCTGAGACCCGGCCCATTCATTCATATCCTCAGTACTGGACATTTGTTTCTGATCTATATCTTTTGACTCATTTGAGCTACCCCACTAAATCCTGACGTTCCTAATGGGGAACATCCTGGCCTTTCCAATGATATCTCAAGTGACTGGGTGGGATGAGGGGAGCTTTGTTTTCATGCTGAGACAAAATGCGACAGCAGCAAAATGCCAGGAAAAGAGAAAAGTTAAGCCAATAAAGGTTGCAAAAAAAGTTAGATTAAAGGATACTTTCCCCCCCTTGGTTCTCAGGAGGATATTAAACTCTGTGAAGACTAAAAGGGAATCAAATCAATCAAGGGCAGAAATATATAATTTGAATATATATACATACAGCTGAAAATATTAGAAAAAGAACTGCCTCTGCATCCTTCTGCATTCAAACTAGAATAGGATGTTTTGTTTTTTTTAAATTTGTGAACATATAATTTGTTTAAGAGTTCAATCCAGTTTTGAAAAGAAGGTCTTTAACCCTCATATTGTCCTGCGGGTCAAAATTGACCCGTTTTAAAGTTTAAAAATGTGGGGAAAAAAAATATATTTTCACAGTGAAACTTCTGATGTCCACATTTTCAACACTTCTGGGAAATCTTTGGACATTTTTTGGTGGGAAAAAAAGAAATGTTAAAAATGTTTCTTAAGAACATTCACATAAAAATCAACCAAAATCCAACGAATTTCGCTGGATCTCGGTTGATTTTTATGTGAATGTTCTTAAAGAAAATATTAGAAGTTTTATTGATATACAGGTAATCACTTTAGATATTTTTTTGAATTTTTTAAAGAATTTACTCATTTTTTGAAAATATTTCCAAGAATTTTCATGCCAAATTTGAGGGATTAAAAAAAAACTTTTAAGGGAAACTTTTAAGGAATTATTGGAATTTTCTTCCTGAAGGTTTACAAATTTTCAGGAATTTGTGGAATTTTTTTGCAGAAGTTTTGGATTTTTTTCAGACAAGGAAACAATATTTTTTGGCGCCCTTTATGAAGACAACAGGAGGGTTAAATAAAAGTAGAAATCTCAATGTCTCAAGAACCCCAAACAGCAGCTTTTGTTGAACATACAGCTGAATAAACTGCAATTAATCTTCTCTCTCTGCACACATTCAGTCACGCGCCCACGTACGTACGTGTGTGTGCACGTAATCGATCAAACTTTGCATGTCCGTGTGTGCCAGAGAAAGATGTTCTCCCATTAAGCCTGTGTCTAAATGAGCCATGGCACCCGGCTCTCATGCCACCCTCGGACCGCCGGGGCTAAAATTAGAGCAGCGAACTGGTGCAGATGGAGCCGAGCACCGCTGGGCCCTGAGTGGAAATATCATTACCACATTAACTTCTGGCTGCACTCACATGGATCACTCGCTTACCACTAAGATCAACACGGCTGTGTGTTGGTGTGAGAGAGGAGACGGCATCAATCTGCAGCCTCTGTTATATTATGCTCCCATTCACTCTCCTAGTGGGGGCAATTAGTGGCTCTCTGAGTAAAAGACTGATAGATCTGCTCTGAGAGGCTGCTGCTGATGAGAGATGATTGGAAGTTTCATTTTTCTCCCCTTCTCTGTCTCTTTATCCCTCCTTTATCTCTCTTCTCTCTCTCTCAGTGTGATGAAGAACACAGCGAGTCACAGAGCAGAGAGAAGGAGTGGGAGATCACTCCCACTTATTCAAGGAGGGGAGAGAGACAAATAGAAACGGAAATAGAGATGACAGATTAACACTTTTCTTGTCGTAGGTAACGCAGTGTGTTGCAGTGTCATTAAAGTGGTTCAAACTGCTAAGTGGAAGGGAAAAAAATGAAGGGATCGTGAATGTTTGTGCCACATTTTTTGGAAAATCCGTCCAAAATGTTGAGATTTTTTCATCAAAATGGGAAGGTTCATCCTCTGGGGAGCATAAATATCTGTAGGAAGATTTATGCCCATGAATCCAGCAGTTGTTGAAATATTTAGCTGTATTATAAGCAAACATTTACAGTCCAATTAAGGTACTAAGAAAATACTTACTGCTTCCTGCTGACACTTAAGCATGAGGACAAGTGTGAAATAAATCAAATTGTTCACAGTTGAGTTGATTATGTGACTTAATATACGAAAATATCATGCATTTTTAAAAGATTAAACCATTTAAAGCCTTCAACTGTAAAATTATCCAACAAAATAAAAGATTAGCAAGAAGTACAAAAGTGAATATAGAGTTGGAAAGCAGAACTTTCATTTTCCTACATTATTATTCAAACTGCATCTATCTATCTATCTATCTATCTATCTATCTATCTATCTATCTATCTATCTATCTATCTATCTATCTATCTATCTATCTATCTATCTATCTATCTATCTATCTATCTATCTATCTATCTATCTATCTATCTATCTATCTTCTTTAAATACTTACAGCAATAAACTGCTTCTTACAAGCCTCAGTATTAATCTAGTAATGTAATGTGTATTAATGTAGTTATAGCAAAGCATCAGAGAACAGGAGCAGAATTAGAGAAAGTCAAATGTAAATGAGGCAGCCTGATATGTTTGAGGATAGATTTACATGTTTGCCTTCCCCTTCCCAACCGCCAGCTGAACAGACAAACGGCAGAGCTGCAGATAATGCGCCACCAGAACCAAAGCTGTGCTGGTCTTCTCCATTTTACATTCTGCTTTAACGCCACGCGACAATACGTGGACGTCCTGCTGTGCCATAATCGCGCTTTTGCAGAGATGCATGACTGTTGCCTGCACTCAGACGCATTTAGACGTACAGCCCCATAACGTTTGCTTCATCAGCAGCAAGGATCTGTGGTGTACAAGAAAAAAAAACATCCCCAGTGTTGCTGAGGAGAGAGGAAACGAGGAGAGCACACAGAGCTTTAGCTGTGCATTAAATCTCAAACCGCCTAAAGGGAACCATGAATAATCACCTCGACGTTGTGGTTATGTACCTCACATTTATCTCCAATTGAATTCCATTAGAACTGTATTCAACATTTGCCAGTTTGTCCGTCCCACAGTCTTGGGTTTAGTGCACTGGGTAGCTGTGGGCTGTGAAAAGTGCCTCCCTGTCGCATCACAAAGCCCACTGCAGTCTGGAAATTACCTCCGAGCCCCTTTTTACAAGCCTGAAAATCCTGCAGAGATGCTCCCCTCTCTGGCCTCATTACAGACACATGTATTTGTTCTTCTGCTGCTGATGCTTCAGTAAATGTTGCACTCTTCTTTGGTGAATCCTTCCCAAATTAGACAAGCTGCTTGTTTCTGATTCCTTTCTCGGCAGCCTGGAACCGCAATACGGTGCCTTCAGACTGAACTATCATATTAAATCATTTGCACTAACTTAAACTTTACAGCCTTTTCTCTTCTGAGTTTTTTTTTTTTTTCATTTAATCTCAGATTCGTCGAGCTGTTGCTTATGCGGCTCAGACTTTACACCTCATATAAAGCTGTTGCTTGTTAGATGTGCTGATCACAGAAAACAGAAACATTTTTCTGGCTCCTTCTGCTTTAAACAACTCAGTAATTAACAAACTGTCATCCAGTATGATGCATTTTTCATGTAAATCCAGAATGCATGTGACAAATTTGCTGTCTAATCATTGAGTCTGTTCGCTACTGCAGTCAGCTACATTTAAGTAATCAGAAAAACATTTTCTGCAAGCTTGCAATTTCCAGAAAATTACACATCACATTCAAAACATGCATGAAAATACCTGCCAAAGACATAAAAGTAATGAATAAATGGGAAAACAATCAAATCTATAAGCTCAAAATTTCCAGAATCATCAATCGACAGCCTAAAATATTGTAAAGTTGGGAAAGAAGCTTATTTATTGTCAGGCTCAGAGTTAAATCAGATGATCGATACCACTCTGTGAGCTGAATATGAAGCTGATTCCAGCAGCAGGTTTGCCTGTTTGAGCACAAAGCTCTGGTAAACAGACTAGAGCTCAGCTGCAGCAGCTGCAGATGCTGCTTTAAAATGACAAATCTGTAGGAAGACATGTAAGCACATCAGAGAGAATAATTAAAGTCAAGATCTATAAGGAAACCCACTGAATTATGGTAGCTATGGGAACAGAGGGAACTCTGGGAAATGCAAAAATAGGCTTCTTTAAAAGCAGAGGTGGATGTTTCAAAGTAGAAGTACTAATACAACAGTGTAGGAATACTATGTTACAAGACATGCATTAAATTTATACTTACTGAAGAAACAATATGAAAGCATTAGCATCAAAATATAGCAGCAAAAGTAAAGGTACTCCACATGCAGAATGCCATGTTTTTGAATAATGTGTTTTATTGACTTATTAACCCCTTTTATGTTGGAACTGGTAAAGATGATTTAGTTTATCTGCTGCTTATCTTGTGAATTTTCCCTCTGACATCAATAAAGTTTAATTTTAATGTATGACATTATATCATAAGATATTTGTTGATTGTATTTTGTGCACTAAACCACATCAAAGTAGTGGAGTTAAAAATGACATATTTTCCTCTGTAATGGAGTATAAATATCAAGCAGCAGAGAATGGAAAAGCTCAAGCAAAGTACAAGGAACTTGAAATCATGCATATAGCGTCTTTAAAAAACATTCACCCTTTTACTGCTTTTTAACATGGAATCATGGTCAGTTTAGTTTTTCATTTAGTTTGTTGTTTTGCAACCATTTACAAAGCAAGAATCTTTCATGTCAAAGTCAAAACAGATTTAATAATGGATTAGATTTATATAGCACTTTTCAAGGCACTCAAACACTTCACAATGGATCCATTATTCATTCACTCACACATTCTCACTCTGGTGGTGGTAAGTTACATTTGTAGCCACAGCTGCCCTGGGGCAGACTGATGGAAGCGTGGCTGCCAATCCGCGCCTATGGCCCCTCCGTCCACCACACACCAGTGTGAGAGCAGCACTGGAGGCAAGGCAGTTAAAGTGTCTTGCCCAAGGACACAACAGCACATGACTAGGCGGGACTCGAACCGCCGACCCTTTGATCATTGGACGACCCGCTCTATCACCTGATCCACAGCCGCCCAATTTCTACACAGTAGTGTCGAATAAATTAAATATAAATATAAAATAAACTGTAGGATAAAGACTTCTGCATCCAGAAGGTCCACTTACTGGTGACTCATTGATTATAACTACACCATTAGGATGAAATCAACTCCAGGCAACTCTTTGAAAGCATTAATAAAAAGCACAAGTTAGAGGATGGATACAAGAAAATTCCTTGGTTGCTGCATTACTCAGAGTAAAATCCGTCATTAAGAAAGGGAAGTGATATGGTACATGGATAATTCTGCCAAAAAAAGGTTGCCCTCAAAAACTAAATGACTATGTATGACAGAAACTAATGTAGGAGGCCACCAAGACACCTACGACTCCTCTGAAGGAGTTACAGGCTTCAGCAGTGACATGGAAGAGCATACAGCTACTGTTGAACAGAGCTCTTCTTAAATCTATCAGCAGCAGGCTCTGGAAGGCTTGTAAAGGTGGAAAGTTAAATTGGCCGACTCAGAACCCAGACCTCAATCCAGTTAGATAAGAGTTTGTAGTAGGGCTTGAAAAGGGACTCGTGACTGCTTACAACCTGACGGAGCAGTTTGGCAAAGTAGAATGAGGTACAACTGAGACATTTCCACACAGTTTCAGTGCTGTAATTGTGGCTAAAGGTGTGTCTTCTGACTGCAGACTTGATAAGTGCTGAATTCTTAAGCAATCACTTATTTTACATTTTCTATTTTTAATTAGTTGGCATTCCTTTGTAGAAATCTGTTTTCACTTTGAAATGAAAGAATCTTTGAAACTGACCACGATCCAGTGCTGAAAATGCAATAAAAAGGGACGACTTCAAAGACAGAGTGAATACTTTTCATTAACAAGTAGCTTAGCCCTTAGTTAGCTTTCCATCTCTGTTTCAAAGAGTCACTGATCAAACATGTTCGATCGTTTACTCCTGAATTCACTACAATCCAAATGAGTCGCTTTCACATCAGGGTTAGCAGCTGTCCTTGTTCATGTTTTAAGCCACGCGACCTTCCTCAGAATTGCCAGATTTTCATCAAAAAGCAGACTGCATAATTTAGCTTTTTGAGCATTTTTAATGACTTTTCGCTCATGTTGGCTTAAAAGTTGAGACTAAAAGTTAATTCCCGACCTTGGAAACAATAATTGGATCAACTGGTCGCGTTGCTTTGTCGACTGTGATGTGGAAATACTCTGTTACAGGCAAAAATCGTGCAATTAAAATCACGCTTAAGCAAAAGTATAGAAAGACGAGCATTAAAATATCCTAAAGGTACTCACTGTGTGATCAGAATAGTGTTATTATTAGATTTTAAATATTGATATTGAAGCACTCAGGCTGAATTTCCCTTCAGGGATCAATAAAGTCTTCCCTTACAAAGAATCATGTGCTACTTGGATATATTCTCTATTATTAATCTGAATTTCCAAAGTAACTAGTAAAAACTGTCAGAAAATGTGTTTGAAATACAGTTTTTATACGTGAAATAAAGCAGAGAAGATGTTTAAAGTAGCGGAAAATGAAAACATTGAAAAGTATATTAAAATTATACAATTTTTTGTGGTTTCCACTGAAAATCCAAAACAGAAGGAGAGCATGAATGACAGAATTGAGACTGAACCTGATCTTCTGTAATTTCTTTCAAATGGTACTGCAGGAATCATCTGTGCATTGTGTTATTACTCAAAATTTGCAAATTAACTAGTAAAAGCTGTCGGAAAATGTGGTTAAGATGCAATATTTGCCTCTGAAATAGAGCAGAGAGGAAGTAGAAAGTATAGTATAGAAAATGCTCAAAATATATCAAGAATTATAATAAAATTCCATGATTCCTTGGTAAAGAATGAACATTTTCTCTTGATTAATGTTGAATTTTCACTGTTATCGCCTTTGAATCCCTGCATGTTCCTCCTGTGAATGCTCAGTTACAAGTAGAACAAAAGCAAAAGTATAGAAAAATTAGCATTAAAATATAATAATGGTATTCATTATGTGATCAGAATAATGTATATCATTGGATTTTAATTATTTATCACTCATGAAGCTCTCAAGCTGAATTTCCCCTCTGGGATCAATAAAAACTTCCCTTATTTTTCTGAATCTGCAGAATAACTAGCAAAAACAGTCGGAAAATGGGGTTGAAATACATTTTTTACATCTGAAATAGAGCAGAGAAGAAGTATATAGTAGAAGAAACTGAAAATACTCAAAGTAAATAAATAATTATACTTGAGAGAAATTAATCCAGGGTCAAGAATGAATGTCTTGTCTTGATTAATGTTGTTTTCACTTTTATCACCTTTGAATCCCTGCATGTTCCTCCTGCAAATGCTCATTTACATGTAAAATGATACTATTAAAGTGTTATGTGAGTAAAAGTATAGACAGATTAGTATTAGATAATGAAGTCCTTGGGCTGAATTTCCCTGCAGGGATCGATAACGTCTTCCCCTGCTCTTCTGAATTTGCAAAGTGACTTGTAAAAGCTGTCAGACAATGTGGATACAATGCAATATTTGAGTCTGAAATGTTGCAGAAAATGAAAATACTCAAAGTACATCAAGAATTACTCTTCAGTAACATTAGTCTGGGGTCAGTAATTAACCCTCCTGTTGTCCTCATTTACGGCCACCAAAAAATACTGTTTCCTTGTCTGAAAAAAAATCCAAAAATTCAGCAAAAAAATTCCACAAATTTCTGAAAATTCCACTGATTCCTTAAAAGTTTCCCTTAAAAGTTTAATTTTAAAAAAATCCCCAAAATTTGGCAAGAAAATTTAAAAAAAAAAAAAAAGTAAAAAGCTTCAAAAAATCCTAAAAATAAATAAAGTAATTACATTCATATTGGGAAAACTTCACATGTTTTCTTTAAGAACATTCACATAAAAATCAACCAAAACTCAGCGAAATTTGCTGGATTTTGGTTGATTTTTATGTGAATGTTCTTAAGAAACATTTTTAACATTTCTTTTTTCCACAAAAAAATGTTCAAAGATTTCCCAAAAATGTTGAAAATGTGGACACCAGAAGTTTCACTGTGGAATTTAGTTTTTTTTCCCAGACATTTTCAAACTTTAAACTGGGTCAGTTTTCACCCGCAGGACAACACGAGGGTTAACCTTTGGTCTTGTTTAACGTTCACCTTTCACTGTTATCGTCTTTGCATCTTCCTCCTGGCTCACGCCCCGTGTCGTCTCCGCCCCTGCAGGAGGGCCCGGCGGCTGCTGTCACGCTCCCAGCTGAGACACGCCTGCCGGCAGCCCTGCGAGCAAATCACCCTGCGCAGGGTCTCCCAGGGCCCGCCGCAGGGGCTGGTCCTCGCCCCTCCACACCCCCACCCCAGCCTGAGGATGCGAGGCCCCATCGTCATCCACGACTGATCGGACTCTGTGACCTCCACACCTCCACCTCCACCTCCTGTTCGCTCTCCAGACCCTTCCCTTTGCTTTCAACCCGTAAATACCATTATTCTAACCCCCCTTAGCAACAATTAAACAAGCTGTCTGGCAACAGAAGGATGTGATGCAATAGAAACATGAATCGACTGCAAGTGCTGCCTGTCATTAAACCCCCACCTGGGAAAGTGTTTGTACGTGTATATACTGTATTTGGGTGCATGTTGCAGTGTGTGTGTGTGTGTGTGTGTGTGTGTGTGTGTGTGTGTCAGACTCCGCCAACAACACAAACGTGAACGAAGGGAGATGTTGCTGTTCTTAGTTTTAATGGATGGACATAACGACGGAACTTTGTGTGACCTTTTTGTGTTGATGGTGAATTGTTGTGAAGTTTTATCAGTTTGTATATTTTGGGAGGGGGCATGGGGCTGGGCAAAAGACGGGAAAGGGGTGGGAAAAAAATGCATTTTTTGTGGGGGGTTATTGTGACATGGGAGAAGAGACGAATGTCTGCCGTTGACATAAAAAAAGAACAAATGCACTATACTGAGTCTGAAACGGCTGCTTTAGAGTTCCTTTTTTTCAGGCTCATCTTGAAGTAAAAACGAGCTGGTGCCGGTGTTGAAGAATGATGACCCGGAGACGTTATTTAACAACCCCCCAAAAGAAACGCTGTCAGTTATTCATGATGAATCTGCAGGGTTTTTTTTTGAAAATATAACAAGAAGTAGAAGAGCCAGCTTTACATCGAACAACATAATCCTCCCACATGAACCAGTGTATAATATATTGTATATCTCATTACAGCAGTGTAAATTCTACTCATCCTATTTCTATGGCCGACTGTACCTACCTAATCTAGCCCTGACTTGGGTACTAAAGCACCTCCTTTGCAGCAGAAAAAGGGCATGGATCTGTCATATTTCCCTCAAGGCTGTCACATGCTGGCTACTTTTTGAGGCAGAAATCAGTGCAACTTTGTCAGCTGCTGTCTGCAACTCTCCAACAACATCTGTTTTTCTGTTCTTTAACCCTCGTGTCGTCCTGTGGGTCAAAATTGACCCGTTTCAAAGTTTGAAAATGTGGAAAGAAAATTTATTTTCACAGTGAAACTTCTGATGTCCACAATTTCAACATTTTTGGGAAATGTTTGAACATTTTTTGGTGGAAAAAAAAAGAAATTTTAAAAATGTTTCTTCAAGAACATTCACAAAAAATCAACCAAAATCCAGCAAAATTTGCCGGATTTTGGTTGATTTATTGTGAATGTTCTTAAAGAAACTATTAGAAGTTTTACTGATGTGTATGTAATCACTGTAGAGATTTTTAAATTTTTTTTGAAGATTTTTACTCAGTTTTTAAAAATATTTATAAGAATTTTCTTGCCAAATTTGGGGGATTTTTTCAAATTAAACTTTTAAGGGAAACTTTTAAGGAATTATTGGAATTTTCTTCCTGAAGATTTTGCAAGTTTTCAGAAATTTGGGGATTATTTTGCGGAGTTTTTGGATTCTTTTCAGACTAGGAAACAATATTTTTTGGCGCCCTTAAATGAAGACAACAGGAGGGTTAAAGCTAACAATCACATGTTCCTCTCTCTTCCCCCTCCTTTTTGCTGCATGACAATGTTGCCCCAGGCCTCAAAAAGTTGCCCCCTCCTGCAGCCTTCAGGTTGTGTTTATTCTAAGTTTTGAAACTGGTATCGCCGCCGCATGTCTTTGAGGTGAGAGCCTCCACTGACCGATGGGGTCACATGATTTTTTCTCTTCATTCAGAATGTTTATGTTAGTGTTTCCTGTATGTCATGTGTTGAATTATGAATATGCCGAGAAAAATAAAAAGACATGCAAACCACTGTTCAACAGGACAAACAAAGTTTAAAGATGGATATAAAAAATCTTCGGCAGCAAGTTCACCAAATCACTATTCAAAAGGACACACAACGTTCAGAGATGACTGAACAGGGCATTCGACGTCTACAGATATATGTAGAAAATCTTAAGCTCAAAGTAAATGAAAGCAAAAATACAACTTTACACAACATAAAGATGCTTGATGAGCTGCTTGAAAGTCAACTGGATAAAACAGCCGCGACCACGGAGCTCAGCTGGATGCACAAGAGAGGCAAAGGTCACGGACTCGTCCATGGATTTTTCTTGGAAACACTCAAGCTGCTGCTGTTCAGCCTGGTTTTTTGGCGTCGCTATGGTAAAGGCCTGCTAAAAGTAGCTTGTGGGTTAGGTGCCACATATGCGGGTTTACTGCTAGCATCAGCGGTTGTCTGCGTAGCCCGCTGATCGGTGCCTGTAAAGCTCAGACAGATGCATTTGCCCTAACTGCCAATGATGCTAGATTACCTGTGTGTTTAATATGTGGTGAGAAATTATCGAATAAGACAAAATGTAACCTTGACAGACATTTTCAAAATAAGCACTCAGCATTCACTGAAAAGTACACAAGTGAAGATGAGCGAAAGAGAGCAATTTTGGAACTGCAACAGAAAGTTGAACAGACATTCTTACCTGACTATTTTAAATATTAAGCTTAAGACCCTACATGCAAATTTACTTGTATAAATTAAACATTAAGGTTAAGACAATATAATACTTCAACATTCACATTTATCTAAGATACTATTAAGGTTACCCAGATAGCAAACTATGGGTGAATCAATGTTGAATCTATGTTGAGACCTAACGTAGAAATTATATAGAAAGCGCAAGGTTGATAAAATGTTGAGTCAACGTTTGCTTACATAGATTACATGTTTGCAAACATAGATTCAACATTAATTAAACATTGACCTGTCAAACATTTTAACTAAACCAAAATACAACGTAGATTCAATGGCATCTTTTAAACACAAACTTCAATGTCGACAAAATGTTGTTGAATCAACATTGATCCAACCATCAATCTTCAACCGTAACCAAAATTCAACCTTCTTAACCCTAATTCAACATTGATTTAACATCTTTTGTTATCTGGGTAAAGTGTGATTTATGGTTGAAAAGCAAATGTTGACTCAACATTTTATCAACCTTGCGCTTTCTGTATAATTTCTACGTTAGGTCTCAACATAGATTCAACATTGATTCACCCATAGTTTGCTATCTGGGTATGACCCTACAATAATATTCATTATATATTTAACTCACGTTTTCACTTTATGTTGATTTCCTTTCTACGCGAATGGTTTTATTTTTAAATTATACAAATCCTCGTTGTTTTGTGTTTTATTTCCTTTCCTTTTGCCTTTCTTAATCAAAAACACCATATTTCTCAGTGTTCTTGGTTTGTTCGAGCTTTATGAGAGGTACGTGAACGCAGCACGTGAGTCGGCTCAGTGGAAGCTGTTCTCGGCTGAACGCTGTGAGACCACCGGCGTCCCGTAAACTTCTCATCCGGTCGGCATCGTTTCTGCAGCTACACGGGCTACAAACCAAAAAATTACCAAAATCAAACGTTTTCGGTCATCGCCGGTGCTCGTGGCTTTCTTAAACCGACTTCCCGACCGTTTACTGCCGAAGCTCCAGTGGCGCAATCGGTTAGCGCGCGGTACTTATAAGACAGTATTCAGCAAAGCAATGCCGAGGTTGTGAGTTCGAGCCTCACCTGGAGCAGAGTTTTTAGTCTTAGCTCAGCGTCACCTGGAGGCAGCAGGTAAACCCCAATGAGAGGGAATTTCCTGTCCTGCGCACCAGCGACGTCTGTCACCACTAAACTGGTTACATGTCCAGACACAGGATTCTAAGAATGAGAATACATTCTCTAGCTTCTTGTTACTTCTGTGTTTGATTGATTAGAGCCGAAAAAAAGCTGCTGTTAATAAATGAAAAACTACCATGTCATTAACCTTCATCCATCCACTTGGGGTGAGTGCGGAATTTGCCTTTTCCGACAAGATGTTACTTTAAAAAAACTCTTTCATATCAAAATGAAAACTGATTTCTATCAATTAATGTTATTTAATTAAAATATTAAATGTAAAATAAATGACTGCATCAGTATTGACCGCTTTTGAAGATGACAGATGTGTGTTTTTGATCAGATTGTCTTGCAGAACTGGACTACTATCGATTCTAATGCACAGTTTCTTAGCACAACACTTGTTTGACCACCCAATCTCATGAATACCTGTTTTATGGATGTTCATAAATTAAAGCATGGTGGAGGCATCATCATGACGTAAAGCATGGTGGTGGCAGCATCATGATTAAAGCATGGTGGTGGCAGCATCATGACATGAAGCATGGTGGTGGCAGCATCGTGATGTGAAGCATGGTGGTGGCAGCATCATGACGTGAAGCATGGTGGTGACACCATCATGACGTGAAGCATGGTGGTGGCAGCATCGTGATGTGAAGTATGGTGGTGGCAGCATCATGATTAAAGCATGGTGGTGGCAGCATCATGACGTGAAGCATGGTGGTGGCAGCATCGTGATGTGAAGCATGGTGGTGGCAGCGTCGTGATGTGAAGTATGGTGGTGGCAGCATCATGATTAAAGCATGGTGGTGGCAGCATCATGACGTGAAGCATGGTGGTGGCAGCATCGTGATGTGAAGCATGGTGGTGGCAGCATCATGACGTGAAGCATGGTGGTGACAGCATCATGACGTGAAGCATGGTGGTGGCAGCATCGTGATGTAAAGCATGGTGGTGACAGCATCATGACGTGAAGCATGGTGGTGGCAGCATCGTGATGTGAAGCATGGTGGTGGCAGCATCATGATGTGAAGCATGGTGGTGGCAGCATCATGACGTGAAGCATGGTGGTGGCAGCATCGTGATGTGAATGACTGCATCAGTATTGACCGCTTTTGAAGATGACAGATGTGTGTTTTTGATCAGATTGTCTTGCAGAACTGGACTACTATCGATTCTAATGCACAGTTTCTTAGCACAACACTTGTTTGACCACCCAATCTCATGAATACCTGTTTTATGGATGTTCATAAATTAAAGCATGGTGGAGGCATCATCATGACGTAAAGCATGGTGGTGGCAGCATCATGATTAAAGCATGGTGGTGGCAGCATCATGATTAAAGCATGGTGGTGGCAGCATCGTGACGTGAAGCATGGTGGTGACAGCATCATGACGTGAAGCATGGTGGTGGCAGCATCATGATGTGAAGCATGGTGGTGACAGCATCATGACGTGAAGCATGGTGGTGACAGCATCATGACGTGAAGCATGGTGGTGGCAGCATCATGATGTGAAGCATGGTGGTGACAGCATCATGACGTGAAGCATGGTGGTGGCAGCATCATGACGTGAAGCATGGTGGTGACAGCATCATGACGTGAAGCATGGTGGTGACAGCATCATGACGTGAAGCATGGTGGTGGCAGCATCATGATGTGAAGCATGGTGGTGACAGCATCATGACGTGAAGCATGGTGGTGACAGCATCATGACGTGAAGCATGGTGGTGGCGGCATCGTGATGTGAAGCATGGTGGTGACAGCATCATGACGTGAAGCATGGTGGTGACAGCATCGTGATGTGAAGCATGGTGGTGACAGCATCATGACGTGAAGCATGGTGGTGACAGCATCATGACGTGAAGCATGGTGGTGGCAGCATCGTGACGTGAAGCATGGTGGTGACAGCATCATGACGTGAAGCATGGTGGTGGCGGCATCGTGATGTGAAGCATGGTGGTGACAGCATCATGACGTAAAGCATAGTGGTGACAGCATCATGACGTGAAGCATGGTGGTGGCGGCATCGTGATGTGGGGATGCTTCTCAGCAGCAGGCAGGAGAAGACAGCAAAATGAATGTTGTGAAATGACCAAACTCTGCCTTTCCATTTAATTCTTTTATAAAAATGAATCATGTCATGTTCTGTTAATAAATCATATTTATAATTCCAAGCAATTTTATTTTTTCAGTACCTTTAGACATACTGCAGCTCAAAATGCTATACATAAAAAAGAAAAAGACATGATTTAAACAACAGTTGTAATAATAAAATATATTCAGAACATGAAGAGAAGGAAGGAGGTTTATTTTGTTTGTTAGAGCTCCAAGATGTGCTTGACTGTGATAAATCTCTATAATAAACTTTAGGATGACATTGGTTTTTATGTTTCAATTGCAAGCCGATTAAGATTGATTAGATTTGCTGTTGTTGAAATGTTGATGCATATAAATGAAGCATAGATAATGTTGACTTGAAATTACTGAAAACAAACTGATGCCAGCAGTATGTTTAATGAGACTGTAAGCGCTAATATGGATGCTACTCTTAACACAATTTATGTTTTCATGGAGAATAAAATTGGAACGTTATGAAGAACACAATAATGATCCATCAATAAACTTTTAAAATTTAAAACACATTTTTCAAAACAACATAAAGGAACCAATAAATGCTTAATTAAGAAATGATGGAACTTGAAGATGTCATTTTAAAGGAGAAACGTAGATATTTCATTATGACTGTCCAATAAGTTTCAGAATGATGAGCTTTCTAACGATTTCCATGACATTCAATTAACAGTCTGGAGAGGACTCGATGCAAAACTAAACTGCACTTGTTTTCCCAATAACACAAACACTGCACCACCATAAAGGTAAGGTAACGCTACAGAGCACTTTCAAACAACAATGCAATTCATTGTGACTTAATACATAATATACATCAAAACAAGGCATAGAAAACACAAAGTTGAAAATCATTAGGCATGATTTAGCTTGTTCTTATGATTCGTTGCATTTTTCTTTTATATTGGTGTTTTAAATAACTGTATAACTGTAATAATAATAATAACTGTATTAGGAGTTTATTTCATATCAGTTCTTCTTTTAAATGTATTTATTAAATGATTTAACAATTACTTTTTAAAATTTGTGCAGCACTTTGAGCTGAAGGTTGCTATTAAAAAGTAGCATGAAATAAGCTTGACTATTTGTATTATAATTATTATTTCCTGATTTCATAAGTAAAGTTTAATGAACAAGGAAAACAGCATAAATGATGTCAACTGAGTATTTGCGTAACTTTGCGTGAAAACATTTAACGATTGCCTTAATAATTTTAGAGTCAGACATCTTTTGTGTGTTTTTACTTTAGATATATGTATTCTTGATGATTTTTATTGGCAAATATATGCTGCATAATCATATAAAACAATAAATGCTAACATGTAATTCCATTAAAACTTAAGTTATTTCATTATCAATTAAAATCCTTAATTTAAAATATATCACATTTGACATATATCCTGTTTGACGATGAAAACTACAGAAATAAATAACGGAGAATTTCCCTTGGGATTAATAAAGTTGTGTCTTATCTTACGCTGTAACAAGTTTCTGTAGTTTTTACAGTAATATTACTGTAAAATGACCAAATAGCTACTGTAGAACCTGTTTACAGTAAGTTGCTGTCGATCTGCAATGCATCATGGGTAAAATTTACCGAGAGGCTAAATTTACAGTAGAATTTTTTTTGTTACTGTTAATCACTTTACGGTAATTCTGAGCATTTTGCATTATTCAAGGAGGAGGAGGAGCCGGCGCCATCTGTAAAAAAAAATAGAGTACCCTATTACTGTGATTGCATTTACAGTAGAATCATTTTTACTGTAGCACCATTTACAGTAGAATCATTTTTACTGTAGCAACATTTACAGTAGGATCATTTTTACTGTAGCAACATTTACAATAGGATCATTTTTACTGTGACAAAAAAAATACAGTACCCTATTACTGTGATTGCATTTACAGTAGGATCATATTTACTGTAGCAACATTTACAGTAGGATCTTTTTTATTGTAGCACCATTTACAGTAAGATCTTTTTTACTGTAACAACATTTACAGTAGGATCTTTTTTATTGTAGCACCATTTACAGTAGGATCATTTTTACTGTAGCAACATTTACAGTAGAATCATTTTTACTGTAGCAACATTTACAGTAGGATCTTTTTTATTGTAGCACCATTTACAGTAAGATCTTTTTTACTGTAGCAACATTTACAGTAGGATCTTTTTTACTGTAGCAACATTTACAGTAGGATCATTTTTACTGTAGCAACATTTATAGTCAGAATTATCTGACTGTAAATGGCAACATAGGTACTGTGATTAAGTTTACAGTAAGCTTACTGTAAAACATTCTACAGCAACCTGCTTGCCAATTGCTGCCAGTAAGTACATTTAATGGTAAGCTTTTTACAGTGTATCTTATCTTATCTTATCTTATCTTATATCTTATCTTACAGTTGTACAGAAGTAATCACAGCAAAGCTAAATATTTTTATTTTCTTCAAATTATGTTTTTTAAACACCTAAGTAGATCCCACAGATTTTATTCCACCTTCCTCATCCTCTCAGGTGTGTTGCTCAGCAGCTCCCCCTTCAGCCAAAAGCCGGAACTGCTGTTCTTCTGTAATACCAGCTGTCCACCACTAGAGGGAGCTACAACTGCACCAAACAGCCAAGTGCTCCAATGGCTCCACACATTTAAGGGTCACTTCACTTTAAAAAAAAGCATAAATAAATAAATTTAACAGCAGAGGGATGCAGGAGAGGCTATTTTTAGGCAACCTGAGGTCATCTTTATGATTCTTTACATTCATAAATCTATTTAATGGCGGTTATTGATGACATTTTCAGTTTAGTTGTTAAAAAAAACCTTCAGAAATGCCCCTAATATTAGATTCTTAGCAGGTGCATGCGGATCCATTCATTTCATTTTTTAAATTTATTTAGACAGGACAGTGCATATTAATGAAATCTTCATAAGTTTACACAAGGTTGCAGTAAATAAGCCAGATTTAGCACAAGTGCTAATTTCCACCCGTTGTCCCAAACATAAAAGAAAAACATACAAGGTTACAGATGTATGATAAACAATAAAGTAAAAGAAAGACAATGATAACTGAATTCTTTCTCGATTAAACCTACCCTAAAATGATATTATTTTATTAAAATGCTTACAGTTAAAGTGCCTGATTTTGCCAATGTTCACAAGTTTGATTGTTAATGAGCCATGCCTTATACTGTCTCTCAAAACTGAAAAAGGTGGAGCTTTCTCCGATAGCTATAGGTGGAGTATTCCAGTTTGTGCAACCTTTAATAGATACTTATACTTACTTCTACTTAGAACAGATTCTTTCACTGCATCCTCAAATCTGTGTTGATGAAAACGCCTGCCTTCCTGAACACTTTAATCGTTTTAAGACGTTGTTTATTTCACTGTTCACAACTGTTACACGCCTCTATCCTCAGCATGTGTGTGTGTGTTTGTGTGCAGGTCTGTCGTCCTCTAAGCCCCTGTAAAGCTGGGAATGAACAAGCAGAAGATTGCAGTAATGATGTGACCCAGATGTCCCGGGTGCAGAAAATGAGAGTGCAGATCGTACCTCCCACCACCCCCTCCATCCGGCCCGGGACACAATCACAGAGCGTTTAGCGGGCTGGTAATGTGTACATCACTTGAGAGGGAATCTTGTACTGTGTGTGTGTGTGTGTGTGTGTGAGCACACTGTGTGTGTTTTTAAGCTCATCCAGATCCATGTAAACATCAGATTTTTGGAGTGTGTGCCACTTGTTCTTGGCGCTCCGGATTAGATGTAACAGTTTTTTAATTTACTCCCCTCAGCTGCCTCCATAAGACACTTAAAGCTTCGACCCTAACATAACCTCCTCCTCCTCCTCCTCCTCCTCCTCCTCCTCTTCCTCCTCCCCTCTAACTCACCCATTCCCTGAGGTCACCAGGTGGCTGAACAATCACATAACACACACCACCCTGACAGTAGGCTCAGCGGGCCACTTTATTCAATGAGAAGCCTGGAGTGTGTGTGTGTGTGTGTGTGTGTGTGTGTGTACATGTTTATCTATACCGGTGGGGACTTGGTGGGGACTTTGACCTGACTCCACACTATCTCGGTGGGGACTCGCGTCACGGTGGGGACCAAAAATGAGGTCCCCACGGGGGGAAACAGTGTTTTCTTGGCCATGTTGTTGTTACTGAAAAGAGTAAAAGTGCAAAAAAGTTTCTTTAGGGTTAGGCATTGTTTTGGTGTTGGTTAAGGTTAGGGTTAGGGTAAGGGTAAGGGTAAGGGTTAGGGGTTAGATATGAATGGGAGTCAATGGTAAGTCCCCACGGGGATATAAGAACCAGACATCTGTGTGTGTGTGTGTGTGTGTGTGTGTGTGTGTGTGTGTTCTTGTACTTGCTACATTGTGAGAACCATTTTCTGCATTTAACTATCAAAGTGAGGACATTTTTACAAAGTGAGGACATTTTGGCCGGTCCTCACTTTGAAACAGCCATGTTTGAGGGTGAAGACTTGTTTTTAGAGAACAGGTATGAATTGAGGTTTGGTTAAGGTTAGGGTAAGGATTAAGTTTAGGTTAGGGTAAGGCTCTAGGAAATGCATTACGCCTATGGATGTCCTCACTAAGATAGAAGTACAAACATGTGTGTGTGTGTGTGTGTGTGTGTGTGTGTGTGTGTGTGTGTGTGTGTGTGTTGGGGATTGAGGAGGGCAGAGGGGGGGAATGGGGGACAAAAGAGTTTAATATTTGGGATAAGCTGCGATTGAACATCCTGAGATCAGAGCAGAATGATCAAATTCTGCCAGTGATAATCCCTCATCTTGGAAAATTAAATACCACTCTGCCTCTCTCCCTTCTTCTGCTGCTCACACACACACACACACACACACACACACACACACACACACACACACACACACACACACACAACACACTCCTTACACACACACACACACACACACACACACACACACACACACACACACATAAAGTCCTAATCTGACATGTGTCTCATAACCCTGGTTGGTTCCTTAGGGAGCTGTTCTGATATCTGATGAGTTTTTCATTAATAAGACACAAGTCTAATCTCGAGGGAGAAACACAAAATGACAACGGATAAGCCCTGCTTTCCCCCGTCCAGCCATCGCACACACACACACACACACACACACACACACACACACACACACACACACACACACACACACACACACACACACACACACACACATTCACTGATACACTATAAAGAAACATCTTTATACATACACTTATATTATGCCTTAATCTCCTCACCCTAGTTTTATTCACTGCAGCCTGTAACATCTCTGTTATTCTAATAAACGAATTGTTATCTTTGTTTGAACTCTTGGCAGGATTTTCTGGTAACTGGAGGAGCTGCATCTTACGGTTTGAGTAACTTTCTGACGAGGTGGTGATTGGTCAACAGTGCAGAGGTGACCGTTTCTGTCACTTTTGATGTATCGAAGCAATTGCAACACTTTTACTAACTGACTTCCCGAAGAAAAAAAAAGCTTCTGGTGGCCTCATCCTGCCTCCAAAACCTCCCTGTCATGTCGCTGTAGCCTCAATGCACAGAATTATGTTGTTGTTGGGTTCACAGCAAAAAGAAAGCAGAAATCCTCCCCAAAAGATCAGGTTTATTTTATTTAAGTTTGAACTAAAACTTCAATTACATATTTTTCTAATCATCTTAATGTGCAACAGCCAATTCATACTGAGCATTTTACTTGCATTACACACTTTTAAGCACACGTTGCACCTCATTCACACTTTTACACTTTTAAAAAAAATACTTGTTCCTATTTACTTGTATATATGTATAATTAAGTACTTGTTTTATACAGCTCTTTGTTGTTTTTTTGGAAATGCCAACAAAGTTTTGTTGGATAAATGCAATGACAATAAATATCCTTGGATCCTTGAATATTTCCCATTATTAGAAAGAAAAACTGTGTATAGAGACTAAAAAAATATTAATTAAAAAAAATGTAATTGCTATTTTGCAAATTTTTTCATTAAAAATGTTTCCATTCCAATATTCTGTTAAATTATTAATATTATCTTGTTAAATAACAGAAAAATGCATTAATTTGCATGTTGACTACACATTTTTTAACGTGACATCGAAAATTAATATTTTTTATTAATAGTAATTCATTGTTTTACAGCATGTGACCAAAATATTACACTGTTTTACTTTATTTAAATCAGCTAGAATGTTTTTATTTTTTACATTTAAAAAACAATTAATGTCTAGTCCTTTTGTACTATTTTTTTGATACTACTTCCAAATGTGCTTTTATTTTTTCATATTTATTTATTTAGTTTTATTTAGATATTGCATTTTATCTTTGTGAGTTTTCCACTCTCGCACTTTGATTCTTGTGTCTAAACTGAGAGATGTGTTTGTTGGTCTGGGAGGGTTGTTTATAGAGAGAAGTTATGTGGGGTTTTTGAATGTTTTTTGAGGGGAACAGAGAATATAGACTGCAGCCCAGTTGCACTGTATGATTTGAAATTGCTTTAATAAAAAAGTATGTTTAAATAAATAAATAAATAAATCAGCAAAACAATTATCATTATTTTACAAATATTCACCATTATTTCTTTACTGTTCTACCAGCTTTGAATGTTACAACATTTCACTGTCTCGTCTTATAGACTCTTACCTTCATTTAAAAAAAATGAAATATATAATGCTGGAATACTGCAGCACTCAAAACCTCTCAGATGATGATAGTTTGAGCAGATTTAAATACAGGAAAACAGAATTATTTTACACCAACTTATTACTATATAATTTTACAAAACAGAATAAAGCAAATTGCTCAAAAAAGAACTGCAGGTAAAATCGGTTAAATGCTTTATTTCTTACAGTACATTCAGATCATAATTTGTTAGAGTACATAATATTGTAGGTAATTAACCTTAATATTTAAATTAGTCAAGTCAAATTGTATTTGGAATAATATTGCAGATTTTCAGCCATAACATTTGCTTAACTCATATTTCTTTTCTGAAAAGCACTTTGGCTCACCGGCTGTTTAAATTAATAACAGTGAATTGACTTGAATTAACAATGGTATAATATTGTGAATGTTACTAAACATAGAAACCGAGAGTCGGGATTTGATTTTACCTGTTTCACCTATTTCTGAACAGTCATGTTTTCATTTTTTTGTTTTGTTTTGTTGCATGGTGGATAGCTCATACTACAATACCCATGAGCCTTGGTAACCGTTGCTATGGAGAGGAATCTTAAGCATGAGCAGAGTGGGAGCACTTCATTACTGAAGCTGTGTACAAAATTACACCATAATGAAATAATCTGAAATTAATTCTTGTTCCAAAGTGTTATTAATTAAAGACGCAGAAATTCAAGCTCGTTAAATGAATGTTTGTTTGTTTTTTTGGTCAAAATGTACCTAATGAGCTAAATTCTCCCCTATGTTTTTACGTACATAGACTCTTACCTTCAGCATTTCTTATTACAGATCTGTTTTTTTAATTCAATAACTTGTGGAGTAAGTACTCCAACTATCATTCAGCTCATATTTTTCATCTGTGTATCTTCCAGTAAAATACAGTTGAAAAAGGTGCTTCTCAGCTCAGTGACAGCAAATGTCCAGAGTAGAAATAGAGGGTCTGGATCACACTGCTGAATTCACAGCTTTTCATCATGCAGAGGGACTAATGTTACTGCGCTACTGCGTCTTCATCAGGGCCAAAGTTGACAAAGACCTGAGGCAAACACATACTGTATGTTCGACCTAAACCAGGTGTGCAGTTGTCATTGAGTAATTGGTTAAGCAGGATTTCAAATCTATTGGATGAAAAATCAAAAGGTGGAGCTGTCTTCATCATTGCTGAAATGCCACACCCCCTCTGTACACTGAGAACTTCTCCACTCTGAAAATAAATGAGAATAATGAATTAACTCCTCCCACTTCACAGCTCTATTCAGGCATTAAATGGCAGCTTTAAGAAGCTGTTAGATTATCTTAAAAGCTCTTTATTTGAATTACTCGGAGGCCTTAGGAATCAGCCGGCATAGCAGGGGTGCCCTGATTACTTTGGGGGTTTTAGGCGTTGATCATGAACCGCAGTGTCCCCTGTTGGAGTCTGACCTTTGACCGTTGTTGTCACATTTTATTACTTGTCTGTCTCTCTCTACTATTTCCTGTCTTCTTTCTACGAGTGGCTCACTAATAAACAAATATCTCGTCCCAAAACAGCTCAAAACATAGAAGAATCTGCTGCATGGATATACTGAAGTTCAGAACCACATTTTTTTCATCTCAAACATGAATAATACTATGAATGTCTCACCACGAGACCAAGCAGCGCTCATGTACAACATGTACTGTACATATCATGTGGAGAACCTTTAGACCTACTGCAGCTCCTTGAACCACTTTTAGATCTTTCATTTTCATGAAATACTTCCTTACTCTTCCTGCTCCAGCCTGCTGTATTGAAATGTGTTGCATTTATGATTGAAGTTATCACAATTTCCTGCAGATTACATTAACCTTCTAGCTGTCCCCAGGGCAAAAGTGAGTAGATGACCTCCTATTAAGCCCTCATTCTTCCCACTCTCTGCACAGGATGTACAGTTTTTTATGCTGAAATACTTCTGCAGCACCGTGGGAAGTTCCTTGCTGTGCCCAGTTGGTAATCCAACCTTGGGTACGGTGTTAATTTGTATTCGTTGCCGGTGTGCACTGTGATCTTGGTAACGCTTGAAGTTTCTCCTTATAACCTGACTACGTTTAAATCGGAGATCCTCGTAAAAACATCCAGCAGTATAGTAGTTAATATTTGACACCCTGAGTGGTTAACATGACAGAGAGTTTGAGCAATAATTACCACCCCCTATGGCATTCCTATAGGTGTGATGATTGGTGAGATAACGTCATTTCGTCTGACGTGTGCAGAAAGAAGACCATGTGTCATGCAATAATGCATGGTACAATGTTCAAGTGGTGGTTTGTCCCACACAAGGTGTAGCAGGTAAGAAGTAAAAGGGGAAAAAAAGGCCCTACAATAACAAAAACATACTTTACAATGAAGACAACATGTGAGAAAAGCATGTGATTCTGAACATGGCAGTTGCATGTAATTCATTTACAATGCAAAGTGGTAGAAGTGCATATTATTTTATGGAGGGATTATCTTCAAGCATTAACGATCATAAGGCTTGAGTGATTAAAAATAAAGAGTATCATGAATTAAATTACATAAATGACACAATCAGTCACATGTACGCCTATAAAATGACCTGCCCCACCTAAACAAGGTGGTAGTTATCACCAAAGGCAGGCATAAAGCCAAGGCAAGTTTCCCCTTGTAATCTGATTAACTGAAGTCCCAAATCTATTTAAGAGTAGATCTTTGGATGAGGTTAAATTAAAACTATGTGTTGCTTCACTTTCTCTATACCAGAAATTATCATAATAATATATAAAAAATACACAGATAATATTTGATTTGATAATATTTTTGTAGTTCTTGATTTAGAGCACAGAGTAGAGCACTTTGCTTCTGCAAAGTGAGTGAATGAAGCTTAATGATTATGTGTAAATTCCTGAAATAGCAAAATTGCTGCAGGATTATAGTAAAATCTAACAATTCCTTCTGTTGGAGACTCCCTCTGGAACCTCTTTAATCATCCATGCTGTTCTTGAATTAGGTAGTGTTTGTTATCGACTCCGGGGCACTTCCCCTTCATATGTGGAAACTTTACAAAAACTGAAGATAAACTAATAGTAACTAATAGTTTAAATCTAAATGGGGGCCTTTTTTTGTTATTTCATATATTTTATGGCTGGATCGGTAGGATGAGGTCAGTCGACGTCTGCCGCGGTGCTATACGTTTCTATTTCAAGACTAACTCCGCCCATTCAGACTAGCTTCGGCGTACGCGATAAAAAATACGAGTGTACCCTGCAGATCCAGTGCATCACAGAACTTCGTAATACACCAATCAGAATGTAGTATTGGACAGAGGCAGAGCTAATTGACAGCAGAGGCAGCCAATTAACCGACAGTTTGCCTGGACATGATAACCAATCACCGCACAGATCCCAAAAATAACACCTCCTCTTGTTCAGCACCCAAAGTCGAAGGATAGCTCTGGCCTTTCAATGGAAGAAAGTGCTAGATTTGTCAGTGTTGTATAATATAACCAATTCTCAGTGTCCATATTTGTTTTGGAACGATCGGAATTGTCTTCATTTATTGTGAGAGACAGAACTGGCGTCAAACATGCGTAAAAATCAACGCTGTCCAAGCAGGGAACCGCCGAGAAAGGAATTATCGCCGCTCATCTGAGGCCAATCTCGATTATTTTTGTCAAATAAGGAAACATAACATAGCTAGCTAGCTAACGTTAGCTCCGTAGATAGCTAGGTTAACGACATATCTTCACACAAAAGCAGAATCTAGCAGATAATCAAGATTGGATCTACATTCGCACATCAGCAGGAAAACGTAAGTTGCATGCCAGTATGTGCGCTAACGTCATTAGCTAGAGTTTGACAACCCTGAGAACTGCGTTGGCTCCAACGACAGCGAACTGTTAAGTTAACATTAGCATGCCAGCTAACGCTAGCTCATATCAACACACTAGGCAAAGTAGGCCTTTGCGTAGAGGGACCAGTGTTTAGTGGAAGGCACTTTCAGCAAGTGGTCAGTGGATTGGTATTTAACACAGAAATAGATTTCCAGAATCAGTCGGTTGGTTGAAGCAGGAGAAACTGTTGTGCAATGATGTTAGCGTACAAATAGGCCATTGCTAAAATAAAAGCTGACCCATCATCTGAAGTTTCAAAGTAACTTGACTGGCGGTAGCGTTAGCAAGCCAATTCCGAATGAAGGAAATTTAAAGTACTGGTAACAGTCTAAAAACATTTCGCCGTCCAGTGTTTAGTCTGCTCCCAAGCGAGCTAATCTATCATGGTAACCTTACAGCTACACTAGCTATAACTAGCTAATGACAGCTTAGCGGACTTTGTCATATGGGTGTCAATGGTTAGCTATGTGACGTTAGCTTGGCAGCCTAATGGATATTTGTAATTTAACGAAATAACATGTTCAAAACATACTGCCAGAAGTACCATTGATTTCAGTGGATAGCATTAGCTGTGTACCGATATTAATGTCTACAGTTAATCGTCAATATGTGTCAAGCAAAAATGCATGGAGTGCCAGCAGGGACTGTATGTTCTGATGTGTTTGCATCGATCTTGCAGGGCAATTAAAACTTCAAGGTCCCCTTTTTAATGTGTAGTACGTTTGTTGAAATCAGCTAGAGCATGAAATTTAATCTAAAAGGATAACATTTAATGATATTCATAGGCTGTTCTGGTGTTTATTATGTTTCACTGCGACACTAGCACTGGTCCTCCCAAGTCTTCACTGATTTTCTATTTATTAATAATTACCCAAAATATTTCATAAAAACAGATACCTTTAAAAATAAGATGATAATTAGCATGACTAGATATGTTTTTAGTCAAAGTCAGTAGATGCTGTAGTGCTATAAATGTGCCAAAACTACCAAAATTAGCTGTGATTTCACAATATTGTAACTTCATATGTATGGCGTAATCGATAGTTTTAGTGTAAATCTTTGTTTTGCCTGTTAAATGGTCATACTGGAACTGAGTTTGTGCTTCATTCCTCAGTTGTTTGATGGTACAACAGTCAGATGCTACACATGTTTATGTATTTTCTTTATTGTGCAAAATTTCTGGCTGTATGAGGGCACTCGAGGTTCATTGACACAGGTCAGTTGTGTAAAATGTACAGTGGCTATTTCTGACCATAAATATGGGCTTGGGTGTTAACATCTAACTTTGCTGTACGTATGCAGCAGTTCAGGCATACATGACCACAATCTAGAGACTTGTGATAAATGAAACAGACACTGAATTTGAATTTTGATGAGCTAATTGTTGTTGATGAACACCATTATTCTCTTGTCTAGATTGCTACCATTTACTTCTTGACTTTGCTGACTGTTTTGTTCTGTGATACAAAATATTTCTGATGTATCAGTTGAATCTCCAGTTTCAACTCAGATCAAACCTAAAAATTGTCTTGATTATTTTACTTTTCACATATTGTGATAGAAATATTGGAACACATTTGTGCCTCCAGGCTGCTAATAGTTCTTTTCTGACTTTTTAATTGATGACCAGGTACCCTACCAGTAATACAAAAAGTACTCTTAGTGTACTTCTTATTTCATGACAAAAGTAAATGTTTGCTAAGATTTTTATGTCAAAAGTGAGGCTCTTGACTTTTCATGTAAAGAGTGCCAAGTGTGTGATCAGAGCATTTCCACTATCTCTTTTTTTATTACCCTTAAAGTGTGGGAATCGTGTATGATCTCAGATGACAAGCTGCTCTAAATTGCCTTGCTATATTACAGGGATTTGTCATCAAAGCTGAGGCCTACGGTAAATTTCATCATCAATTTTGTATCGTGCAGTGCTGAAATTTAGCCGCCCTGCTCACCTTCTCCAGTGTATCGGATTGCGATAAGGTGCACAGGTGACCAGTATATGACATCACCTGGTGTTGGGCTTGTGCCCTGCCAGTCAGATATGGGAGGAGTTCAATAGCTGATAATCTTATCTGAGTCAGCAGTCACTCCGTAAAGACTGAGGAGCAGATGAAACAGTGTAAGGATGAGACAGTCAACAAGACAACAAGATTTTTTTTTTCAATTTTTTGAGATAAACAGATCTTATCGGCTATAGTTGTGCACTGATGGAACAGCTGGCGTCACAGAGTACTATTGAAAACTTAAGGCCCCTATAGAGCCTACATTGATTTTTTTATGATAGGGAACGACTGATTAAAATCTCACTGTTACAAGCCTGACTGTTCTCATATGAGTGAGACTGCAGCGTTCTTATTAGCTTATGTAGATTATTCGCCTAGAACAGGAAGTACATAATCAGCATGTAGGTGAGCACTTAGCAATGCACTCTGTATATTTTGCGTTCTTTGCATTGATGAAATATTCTTAGAATGTAAACCGTTGCGCAGTGCTAAAAAGCGATTTGTTGTTAATGTCAGTGCATTGATATTAAGTGCTCTGTGCCTCATCCTGGTATTTATAGACATTTGGAAAAAATATCTGTTTGTATAAACACATTAAAAATTGAGACACAGTAAATGATTCATTGTAGAGCAGCAGCTGTAGTCGATTGATGGATCTTAACAATCGATTAACTTGTAAAGTAAGGCTGGTTGTTATAGCTGAAGAATGTATCGTGATCAAGTGCTTAGTTTCAGTCGATATTGATAATTTTTACCATTTTTATTACTTGTTTTAAATAAGGACCAGTAGAAAAAAAGATTGATTTTGAATTGAACCACATGGGTAGTAAGTTTAAACTCAGCACAACAATTAAATACACACAAATTAAAAATAAATAAGGATAAAGAGGGGTTAAGGTTTAGGACCGGGTGTCACTAGACGACGACTTCACACCGGGCTTTGTGCACAGTATAGTTTGATCTTCAGCAAGTCCTACACAAGGTGATGTTTTCTGACCATTTTTTGACCACTACCCATATTTAAAGAGCAACTAACGCTCCCCACCAGCTGCAGCCACCATTAAGTTTGGTCTCTTAATGTTCTTGGCAAGGGGTGCTGTTGATGTGAATACCTAAAACATTTAAATCAAACTATCAGGCATTCTATCCAGCAACCTCCTTTTTGCTGTTGTCCACTGGCCTGTGTTAAAGTAGCCAAAACTTGCAGATTCCTGATAGTAAACTGAATATCTTTTGGTTTTACGGTGGTGGTCAGGCAAACAGACATTGTTTAACTGAGGATATATTACATAAAGCATTAATAATATAGAGAAATATTTGTTATTTGAAAACAGCAGATATAGTTTGTCGAATCTATTGAAGACAAATTTCCCCCCGTGTCTTACTGCAACTTCTTGTGTCTGGCAGTGCCTTGTGAATACTTGTTCCTCTTTTTAAATTAAAAAAAAATAATAAAAATTTACACATTGTAGCGGTTAACAGGCGTGGCTGGAAGTCTTGATAGTATCTTAGTAACTAGACAATCATTGCTTTCATTTGTAATTTTTAATTTGTCACTCATGAAGGAAGGTGACTTTGGTTTCAAGAAGACTTCAGAAAACCGCTGTGAGGACTGTAGTTGAGCTGCGTTTGTTCTCGAACGGAGTGTCCAGACCTAAACGGCACACATCTTAGTCACAGACTGTGTTTGATTGCCTCGAGAGCTGAAACAGTCGTTTAATCAATTAGAACGGTTTGAGTAATTGCTAGAGTTGTTTAGCCAAGTGATAATGGCAACTATTCACTCATGTTTGCAGATTTTTGTGTGTGTTTCAAATTGATTATCTTTAAGTTTGGAAGATTCGGTGCGACAAAACAAGACCTTTGAAGACATTAGTTTTGACTCTAACATCTTGTGATCGGCTATCTATTATTCAGCAGATTTAACAGTAGTAAAAAATAAGCATTAGTTCCAGCCTCAGGTGCCTTTTAATTCATGTGGTTCCACCTCAGACTTTAGGACTGTGTGACTTTGTGGCATGTTATCCTTCACATTGTGCGCTTTTATGCTTTCATTCCTAAAGATTGCAGACATTTACCAATGTCACCGCGAAGCTAGTTTTGTTAACACCCATTTTCTTTAAATACAGCTGTCAAGTGGCAAATGTTATATATGAGCTTTGTATAGCAGAGTTTTCTGTTATTGTTCAGGAGTTGTAACATCAACCTTGGAAGCAGTCAGCTGCAGATATGTGCACAAAGCACACATGCATGTTGGATCAGTGCTCCTTTGTTCTGCGTGTAGCGAAAGAAATGTAAAAATGGAGGCAAGGCAAGGTCAGGATTGGAGCATAGTAGAGGTTAGAAGTGCTTTCAGCTGGAGCCTTTGTCAAGAGTGTTAGATAAGATTTTTTTTTTAAAAAGGCAGATTTAAGTATGTTTCGGTGTGTGAATGGATATAATAGGAAGGTGTGGTCATTGCTGTTACACAGGAGACCAATTGCACAACATGAGCTGTGTCCCAATTCAGGGTTGCCTGCTTCAAAGTCCGTATTTCGAGACTGAATACGTCACAACGGTTCGACAAGGCTGTCCCATTCCACAGGCTCCTCCAAATGCGGCTGTGAAATGTGACCCGGTGTATCCTCTGCAGTCCCCACTCACTGTCCCACAATCCTCTTTGGGCTGGTTAGTTTAATGGTGATTTCACATGTTTCTGTTCACCATGTAAATATGGAGGAATATCTCATGATCATGTCATATTTAGCAGGTTTTCTACAGCTAGACGTGTGGACTGAAGCTGCAGCCCAGCGTAGATACTACAAGACAGTTGTAATTTCCGACCATTATTCTTTTTTTTTTTGCTTGGACATGAACAGAATTCTTTAAAAGTTTTAATGAGTGAGTACAGTGTTTACTAATGTTAGTCTTGTCGGGAAACATCACACCTCTTGTTGTAAATGTCATTGTCATGGAACGTGAATATTGTGAACTTTGATGCAGCTTTTTAAAACAGTATTTAGTTGTTTTCAGGGCATTTTGAGGGAATATTATTTTTTATAAAGGTTTTCATTCAAGACAGAAGTTCACCTGAGATTTGGAAATTGGAATACTCCAATCATGAGACAAGCGCACAGACAGACAGAGCACCTGTATACTTTAGGTGAACAATAGGCTTTTTTCATGACTGGTATCAATTATTTGTAATCAAGGAGACTGATAACCAATATTTGGAGGTGCTATATATGAATACTTGCAGTATAAATAAAAAACCTTGTCGTCAAAACATGGAGCAAGACAAACTCCATCACAAAACTTTGGTAAAATGCTTGTTTTTATGTGTTCATTGACTATTACTCTTGACATTTAACCAATTTGATGGTCGGTGACAGGACGTTATGTGGCGTCATCAGAGCCAAACTGAATTTATTTTATTGGGCCTCATTGAAAAACTTAATTGTCAGAAAAATGCTTAATATATGATCATATGAATGTCAAAATTAAATTAAATTCCATTTCTTGGCATCACCATTCTATTTAAAACTATTTTTTATTCAAAATTGATTGAATAAAACAGAAAGAAGGCTTTTTGTTGCTCTATACCAATGACTATAAAGATCTATTCTGTTAAATTCTACTTCAGGTTCTTACTCCAGTTCACTGTGCCAAACGACTTAATTGTAATGTGAAAAATAACTGGCAGTTAATCTCTTCCTGATTAACTCCACTTGCTCCTGAACAGAAAAAAAGTAGTGAAATATGTGTGAAAATATGCAGTTTTTTTAAATTTAAAAAGTCTAATTGCTTACAGTCTCCTGCCTGTACAAGAAGGGAGGTAAAAGTTGAATTCAGTCCCCAATCTCACCCGCCAAATATCTTGTTCAGCTGCGAGTTAAAAGAGGTAAACAAATCAGAAGAAGAAAGTGCTGTGCTCTACGGTTCCATTAATAACGTTTTGTCTCCAGTAATGGAGGACTCCCCGTCTGTTCAAGTGTTGTTACCAGTGAAATTCATTATCCACAGCTCTGTACCAGCGCTGGACTTTTAAAATACAACAAACTGTGTGCAGTGTGTTTGGCTAGTTGTGTTTTTACCAAGCTAATGATTACATTAGATGATGCTTTCTTTCATGATGATCTTGGATTTAGTGTGTTCTCGCTGTATGCCGACCTGGTACCGGGCTCTTACAGCAGAGTTGTGCCGTTTTTGTTCCATCAATGAGCACATTTTTTAGGCAGTTCGGATGTTTGGGTTCTTTGTGATGACGCGGTACCCTCAGGAAGGTCTCTGACAGGTCCTAGATTTATTAATTCATGGCAGTGACCCTAGACATCCAGAGCCAGGAAGAACATGGGAGTCCTGCAACAGATAGTATGGACCTAACAGAGTTCTAATATCATAGTCAGTCTGGTGTCACACAAAGCAAACAGAAGCAACCTTATTAGCCTAAAACGTAGCATGGGGGCTGTTTTGAAGGCAAAAGAATGCAAAACCTGTTTCTTTTAGGATTTTTTCTTTTCATGGCACTTTATGTGAAGTTACCTGATAAATTAAAGCTGTGGCATTTTGGAGAGCAACCTCAGAAATCAATGTTTGGGATCGGCGAATCGATGTGAATCGCTTTTGTTTTCCTTCCACTTCTATGAAATTTTCTTTTTGCTGGGGTTCTGAGGTCATATGATACCAATCTGTATGTCCTGTGTGCTCGTTTTGTGCAAAAGACCATAGTCCGTGGACTTTCTGTCTGTTTTATCACCACACCATTAGTCAACACGATGGTGCCGTCTTGTCAGCTGTTCCCCATGAAGGAAGGGTTTGACTTTGTCCTTATCAGTCGCCAGTGATTGATGTATTTTGCCACTTGTGAGACCATTGTTTGTTGACACTACATGTAATACCTTTGCACAGAATGGCAGTCGGTATTGAGAGTACGTTGTTTATCTAAAGCTAGCTTGTTAAATCACACTAAGCGACAAAGCAAACGAAGGTGTTCAGATAACGGAAAGTCTAATTGCCAAAGAAAGACCAAGGTGGGGCTGTGTTCAGTTAACTTCACAGAAACTTTCGAGGCAGTCGAGTAAATATTTTGAAGCCAGAGTTAGCGTGTTAGCCGTTTAGCAGAGTGTGACTGACAGTGTTGATGGGGTGACTTCAGTTGGCCAGCAACCTAGCCAATTAGTTAAATTCTTACTAGCTCTCAGTGTAATCTCCCAAGGACCTGGAAATAAAGATTAAACAACTAGTAACCTATTATTTTTAATGTTAACGTGTTGAAAACCAGGCAAGTTGGAATGGATGCAGGGCTGTAACGGTAGCTGAGTGCTGATGTGAAACACAGGCCGTCACTGTTAACCTGCATGTGCTGACGTGTGATAAACTATTGTTTCTGGCTTTGTTTAACGTGTCCTCTTCTGTCATCTGGGTAATCTTATCCTCTTTAGTGCTCCCCATTAAGACTCTTCTGTTTATCCAGCCAGGAAAACAGTTATTCATGAAAGCAACACCGGGTCAATTTGCGTTGTCCGGCAAAATTTGATCTGTTGACGGCAACGCGAAGGTCTGGAAGTTCCTGGAGGAAGTCTTAGGATGCTTTAAATCTCATTATCGTCAAGTAAGGTCTTGAATAATCTTTGCGAAATTAAAAAATGAATAATTTCAAATAGACTGTAATCGAATCAAATCCAGAAACCAACACCCCAAAGCTGGTGTATCTGTAGTGGGTGAGTCCCAGTGAACTGTAGGATATGAATGTGTACATATGGACAGCGCTGAAAGCTGTGTGTTAACCTTGCTTCCAGGACGGCAGTGGCTGTTTTGCGTGAGTGTGCCTCCTCTCAGAGCAGCATTTGGGCTCTCTGCAGCATTATGTAATCCCCAACCTTCCACTTCCCTCTTCGTAGCCAGTGGTTTTTGGCAGACGTACGTTTTAGCATCAGGGGGTGTTGGTTTCGACCTGTGGTTAAAGCATGGGTGACAGCAGTTTTGAGGAGGTTAAGAGGTTGAGAGTTCCTAGTTTCAGTCTTGATGTCTCAATGGGGATATTTTCTGGGCTTTTTATTTTCTTGTGTGCGTTTTTCTTTTTCTTTTTTTGCTGCCAGCAGTCTGTTGTACCATTGCCGGCCAGAGAAATCTCATAGTATCTGCGTGTGTTCGTGCAGCCTGCATGTCTCCTTTCAGGGTCTGGCTGCTGCAACTGCTTTAATGGATGGATGATGCAACTCCCCCCTTCCTCTCGCTACCAAGCGGCCGTGTGTGTGTGTGTGTGTGTGTGTGTGTGTGTGTGTGTGTGTGTGTGTGTGTGTGTGTGTGTGTGTGTGTGTGTGTGTGTGTGTGTGTGTGTGTGTGTGTGTGTGTGTGTGTGTGTGTGTGTGTCTTTTAAAGCGAGTGAGAGAAAGACATGGAGAGGGGGATGTCGCTGAATGAAGCTTAGCCTGGATGTTTGCACTGCAGGGTGGGTGGTTGCTAGGCAATGGCAGTGTGTTTGTTTTATTTTTAGAGAGAATCACTGCTGGTGAACATAGCACATTTGCCTTTCTCTCGTACACATATGTGAACACTCTTTCCCATCACACATGAACACATAGCCTGGAGCCGAGCGGTTAAAAAAATGAAAGCTCGAGGGGGGAAAATCTTGTAATCGTGAAGAAGGAAAGCAGCAGAAATATGAATGGCGTGGCCCACAGCCTCACCCTAGTCATGAAATCTAAACCGGCCTGGCATATTTATAGAGCATCTTTTTCTCGCACATAGACTATGACACTGCACACATGCGCAGAGCCGACACAAACACACACATACACGCTCCTCCTAAACCAGCTGTAGTCACTCCTCGCATGTACCAGCCTTTTTTGGGCACATGCCTGTCATGCCGTGTGTGCGCTCACGTGGGAAGTAATGCCCTGCGAGAAATCGATATGTTGTCCGGGCACTTTTGATTTTTATCGCCTTTCATTGATTTCAAGATCCCATGAGTGCTACAACAGCAGCCAAGCAGCGCGTACTGGAAGTAGCTCCGTACTGTAGTATAGTTGCTGACATTTAGGTCAGAATTGATTGGAATTATGTGGAGATATAGCGCAAGGTCAGAAATGCCAGCGAGATGCCCAAAGGTGGTTGAACATTTGTAGTCTGTGGCCAGTGTAGTGACCTGGAGGCTGCTGAAAACTGACCAAAAAATGTGTAGAATTTTAGCATCACTTCATTTCTTATAATATAGTTTGATAGAATATGCTCATTTAGATTTTGTTTTCAGCTACAGCTCTGCTTTTCAGGTGGCTGATGGCGAAAATTTCCACGTTACATGTCTTGTTGACCCTCCTGTTGTCCTCATTTACGGTCACCAAAAAATTTTGTTTCCTTGTCTGAAAAAAATCCAAAAATTCAATTAAAAAATTCCCCAAATTTCTGAAAATTTGCAAAACCTTCAGGAAGAAAATTTCAATAATTCCTTAAAGGTTCCCTTTAAAAGTTTTATTTTTAAAAAATCCCCCAAATTTGGCAAGAAAACTCTTGTAAATATTTTCAAAAAATGATAAAAATACCAAATAATTTCTTGCCATTAACATTACAGTTGTCAAACAATACGACAAAACTTTATTCTATTCTAGCATGAATGCCGTATTTCTACAGTTTCCCTGAAATTGCAGCAGCAAACGCTAAAATCGTTGATAATTTCTTTCCAGAGCAGTAAAAACTTTCTTGACAATATATAATAAGCTGCTACGGAGCAGTTTGGTGTCTGATAAGCCTTCAGACCCGTGAATATGTTGCTCAAACGGGACTTCATGGTTTGTACCTGAATCAGCATGTCCCAACACATCCCATGTGAATTTTTAATACACCCAAGATGCTGCCTGGCTGCATCAGCATCAATAATTAAACCTTTAATTGTGATTAACCTGTGGTCAGAAATGGCTAAGAATGGATGAAGTTTACGAGAGGCAAAGAGCAAAAAGTGCTCAGTCAGATTTCATTCCCATTCAGTTCTTGGCAGGGCAGGATTTCAGACCCTGCTGATTCACTAATGTCACACAGTCTATTTCCTGTCTACAAGTTAACTTAATAGTATTACTTACCCTGTGTTAGGTTGAAAGAGGCTCTGTGTGCTCAAAGAAGCTTTGCAGCTGAAGTGTAATCCTCACCTCTGCCGTTTCTCCTCTGCTATCTTTGTCTCATTGGGATCGCTGGGTCTCACCATCCATTGACTAATTAAAAACACTTTCTATTCACAGTACGAAGCAGCGTACTGAATTACTGACATGAAAAAGGTGATTCACATGGAAGTTTACAACAGCAAACATGTTTATATTAAATGTGAAATGTGACGAAAGAAGTCAGTTTTGTTTCACTTGCATATTTGTGAAGTGAGGTAACAAATTAGTTATGATAGGCAACAAAAGTGTATAGTAAGATATGTGAGTGTAGCCGTTAAATGCTCGTCTCAGCTTGTGGAATCATGAAAACGTACAAAATCAAGTTAAATGCAGTACTACAATACAGCTTCCATGCTTCCTTCTTCATGTGAGGACAGAAAAATTGACCTTTTTTTTTTTTAAAGCAACAAAAAGAGTCTTATCCCACAACAAATATCTACTGATTGGGTGACAAATTAAAGGAAAACAAACATAATGTGTAAGGTGTTGGGCCAACAGAATAGCTTCAGTGCACCATGGCACCGATTCAGCGAGTCATATTTATATTTATTATATTAATATTTAATCATTTGGTGTTTGCTGTCAAACGTGTTGGTCCAAAATCTTTCACAGCTCTTTAATTGGCTTGAAATCTGGCGACCGCTGAGGCCATTCACATCATTTTCACAGTCATCAAACCATTCAGTGACCCCTCATGGCCCAGGGATGGCACTATTGTTATCCTGAAAGAGAGCACTCCCATCAGGATAGAAATGTTTCGTCACAGGACAACAGTGATCGCTCAGCACAACTTTGTATTGATTTGCGATGACCCTTACCTCTATAGGAACAATTAGACCTAAATCATGCTCGTAAAATGCCCCCCACATGATGACAAAGCCACCAGATCCCCCTCATTATAGGGGTCAAAGTTACGGTGTTTTCCTTTAATGTGTCTCCCATCTGTGTTTTCCTAGTACACCCTGACCAATAGGGGATTCTTGATGTTTGGAGGTTTAAGAATCTGATGATAGATGTACAGTTTTTTCCTATGTAAACACAGTTTGTGGCTGAGATATTGAGTCCTCTGTGGTGCACAGATTAATCAATGATGAAATTTAGAAGCAGTGTTTGACATTCAGTGCTTATATTTCTCATTATTTATAGGCCAATATATACACACACTGCACATGGCTGTTACATAAACCTGACTGATCTATCAGTCTAAATTTAACTCTGTGGAGTTAGACGACATGTTTGCTTTATGATAAAGGTGGCTGGCCTTTTGAGGGACACATCATTTTCTTTGTTCTTTCTTTGCTCTTGGTGTAACGTTTAATTTCTGTTTCTTTATTCTCTTCCTCCAGCTATAGGCAGCAATGGGTGCATTCCTGGACAAGCCGAAGACGGAGAAACATAGTGCCCACGGTGAGGGCAATGGGCTGCGCTATGGCCTGAGCTCCATGCAGGGCTGGCGGGTGGAAATGGAGGACGCCCACACAGCAGTGGTGGGCCTCCCCCATGGACTCACCGACTGGTCCTTCTTTGCTGTCTACGATGGCCATGCGGGCTCCAGGGTGGCCAACTACTGTTCCGGCCACCTGCTGGAGCACATCTTGTCGGGAGGGGCCGACTTCGCTTCAGGACCGGGCTCCGTGGAGGGCGTGAAGGACGGCATCCGCTCGGGCTTCCTGAACATTGACGAGTACATGCGCAGCTTCTCCGACCTGCGGCAGGGCCTGGACCGCAGCGGATCGACGGCCGTCTGCGTGTTGCTCAGCCCGACCCACCTCTACTTCATTAACTGCGGCGACTCGCGGGCCGTGCTGAGTCGAGACAGCAAGGTGGGCTTCTCCACCCAGGACCACAAGCCCTGCAACCCCCGCGAAAAGGAGCGCATCCAGAATGCTGGCGGCTCGGTCATGATCCAGAGGGTAAACGGCTCCCTGGCTGTGTCCCGAGCCCTGGGGGACTACGACTACAAATGTGTGGACGGTAAAGGTCCCACGGAGCAGCTAGTGAGCCCCGAGCCCGAGGTGTGTGTGTTGGAGCGGGCGGCCGAAGGAGACGAGTTTGTGGTGCTGGCGTGCGACGGAATCTGGGACGTCATGTCCAACGAGGAGCTGTGTGAGTTTGTTCGCTCTCGACTGCTGGTGTGCGATGACCTGGAGAAGGTCTGTAACTCAGTGGTGGACACCTGTCTGCATAAGGTAAGACTTTTTTCCATGTACGGTCCACACTGAAGGTGAAAGCGTGGACATAGATACCTTATTTTCAGCTTGTCTTTAACTTTACAGCTGTAGAACATTATTTATGTTTAACTTAGTTCCTGTTTGCAAATATAAAGAACATTTGAAATGCAAAATTTAACTTTAAAATCTAATAAGTGGAAATCTAGTGTTGTGTATGGGGAAGAACTTTGTTGCACGCAAGACTGGGTCAATATATAATTGAGGGACTTTTGAAGGGATATAGTTTGCATACATTTTTATTAAAAGTATTAACAACTAATGTTTTTTATGTTCATTATGATCATGTCTTTACAAATTCCATAAGTATTTATTATGGGAGCAATCACTTATTAATCAAAAATGACTGGATATCACTAAAATGTCAACTAAATAACTGTTCAAATTTAATAACAACCATCTTCTAATTAGCTAAACAATAATAAACTGAGTTTATTCAAAAATTGCTTTGATCGTGTTCTTTTTATTAAATTGAGACAATCATGACACATATTTCTTTTTTGGCAACATATCAAATTTTAACTGGAAAATAACAAATTGTAACTGTGTCCGAGAAATCATTTTTAACTAAGTTACCCATTACAAAAACACCTCTGAAGGAAGTGTGTTAATTCCAGATCACATGACCTGCTCCACATGATGTCATTTCCTCCTGAAGAAAAGACTGGAACGACTCCAAGACTTTCTGACTTATTTAATATAAAGTATTGTGTGAGTCAAGTGTGGATTTATGGCATGTCAACAGGTTTACTACAATATCGTTATAAATAACTTTCAATTTCAATTTTTCTCAATTGTATATGTAATATTTAGATAAATCTTTGTTTAAAAATACCATGTGGTGTTTGGTTAGAATAAAAGAAATGTTGATTTTAGGCCTGAAAACAGCAAAAATGTCAACTATGTTACAAAAAGTCCCACAATTATATATTGACCCAACTAGTGAGACACATAACTACAAAAAGGGATCATACTGGTTAAAATTGATCAATGTGTAAAGTCTGACTGATTTAGCATTCTGAATTAATCCTTCATGTTTTGTGTGTATTGAAAAAATATTTTAAAAAAACTTTAATCCTTCAAAATTATGCTAGTCAAATGCATTTCATGACAGATCTTGCCTCTGATTCTTAGAATTTTACAAACCAACGTTGCCCATTGCAAAAATTACTCGTCAGCTCCAGAAACTGTATACAGAAAGTTAACCAAATCTAAAAACACTAAATCACTTTATTCTGCTTGTCTCATTTAAAAATCCATCAAAAATAAACTGTCTGCTGTATCCAGATTCTGTTCTTTGTGCAACCGTGACTCCATTAGTGAGTACAGACACCTGCATCCAACATATTCAGGGTTTTTGGCCAAACTAGACTGAACTGCAGGCTGTGTTTACACGGAACAGAAAGTTTGGGAACAAATTAAAATGGAAGCAAAACTTGGAAATGTTGGACATGTTGACTGCATTTTTAAAACATATTTTGTAAAATAAGCAGTCAAAGAAATTCAACTTTAGTTGATGATCTGTGGAACCATAATCGTGTTAAACTGCACGGAAAACATTTCTGAGTCGAGGTGCAGGACTTTATAATGCCGTGAAAAATGAGCCAACAATGTTTTAATAAGAATCTGAAACTATGTATTTTCACCAAATATATCACATAGCATAATGGATAAATGTGTGACAAAAATAAACTCAGCCTAATTTTGTTATTTAGGTATATATAATAAATTATATATAAATGTATGTAATAAAACTTAACATCTCACAGTGAGATCAGATGATGATTAATGCATTAGTGCTTTGCATTCTGTTCCTGTCCGTTTTCCCTCTCAGCTGTCGATGCAGGATAAAGCACAGAACTGCTCTTTGCCTCAACAGAACTCATTCAGCAGTCCACATGTTAGACTTTTGTCTTCCATGTATCACTTATTTTGTGTCTGGGGTACTCCAAGAACCAGCGAGTGCACAGCAGCCTAGTTATTTTTACCTTACTGGATGGGTTATCTCAAGTAACAGCCGCACGCTGTCATAAATCTCCTCTGCTGCCGCTGCCTTTTGTGATGTATGTGACACTGTATACTTACAGAAATGTACTGTGACCACGTTGACTTTTACAAGGTAATGACAAGGTGACTGTCGATTTAGTTCAGACCAGGGCTCTATCTCGACTATAACTGTCTGTGCGTCCTTTAAATGCCAATTGTTATGCTGTCCAGCTAGTACTGAGTGGCTAATATCCATAATGCCAGTGAAATAAAATGGTTAGAGGCTTAAAATGAGATATTTTAGAGCTAAAACAGTTGATTAAAGAAACAACAACTGTTAGCTGCTTCTAGATCATCTGTAAGGAGTTCCTTGTTTTTGCCAGTTAAGTCAGTTTTTAATTAAAGAAGACATTTAAAGAAATCTTAAGACACTTGTGCTGCAATATTGCTGACATTCATCATTGAATTTTGAGGTTTAATGGATGGAACGATGGGTTCATTCATCCAGAAAGTGAAAAATCTGATTAATCAACAGTGAATGTAATAGTTGATGGTTCTGAAAGACTTAGAAAAAGCAGTACTTGTATGTGATTAGTTGAAATTATTTTCCACTCCCGTGCTTTAAAAGGTGAAAGTGTCAAAATAATTACAAAATAAGTAATAATTTATCACTCCCTGATCATTTTTCTGTGATGTGAAAAACCGAAAACCAGATGCAAGATGCTGAGCTTTGAGAACATGCTGATCTGTTAGCTTCACAACTCATTCTTCTTCTATAATTTTAGTGACAACACAAGAAAAAGATGCACTATACCTCAAATATGTTAAATTTACAGTAGATTTCAATCACCAAAACTCATTCTGTGCATTTTTTCGGTCTGTCAAACATGTTAAATGCATTTTCTGCCTCATAAGACATTTGCAAAGAAACTTTCTCAGTTCTGCATTGTTTACATCCATCTTTCCTTCCTCGTAGTCTTCTTCTCTCCTGTCTTTGCCGGCACATCGCTGCATATCTCAGCGTGTTACTGCCACCTGTAGGCCACTGGATTAATGTGAAGCCACTGACAGTTTGACAGACTGTATTGCAACACAAACCAAACAGAGAGACACCCAGTAAAAAGCTGCTCTTGGGTGCTACTTGAGAACTGCTAGTACTCCACAGGGTGGTGATGACTGTGTGTGTTTGAAGCTTGAGTATGTTTGATGTGCTTACTGTGCTTAAAGGTAGATTTGACCAACTGAAAACTGCCAGTTATCACTACCTATTTCAACCATCTGCTACCCTAAACACGAGAAAGCATCGGCTGTGAAAGCAGCTGAATTGTTGGACTGTAAACAGCATGCCAATGTCCTGTTTTAATCCTTTTCCAACAGTAACTTTACCCTCTGATGCCTTTGATCAAGTAGCAGAAAAACACTGGTTGCCTTGGTTTCATATTGACAGGGAAAGCCCTGAATTTGTTGTAAACAAGAAAAGGGAACACAGTCACTGCCTAAATGTCTGTGAGGGTCAGTGAACCAAAACACTCTTAATATCATGTGTCTTTTTTTTTTCTCTCGTCACAGTTGTGGGGGAAAAAAATATTTTTGTGTAGATTTAATTGACCTGTTTTCTGTCGCTGTCCTTGTTGTGCAGGGGAGCAGGGACAACATGAGCGTGGTGCTGGTGTGTTTACCCGGAGCTCCCAAGATCTCCGAGGAAGCCGTGAAGAAGGAAGAAGAGTTGGATAAATACCTGGAAACCCGTGTTGAAGGTCAGCATTCTGAAAATACACATGCAAATATAACACACTGATGGCATTTTTAGTGCTATTCACGAGGACAGTCTTGATAGTGTGACTGTTTTTTTATGGAACAGGATATATTACTTATTTTCTAGCAGCATCTTTCCCGTTTTGCGAGCACACCAAGTACTGATATGCCGTGATGGAAAATTAAGCTGTTTAGTCGTTGGTAAAATCTCTGCACTGTTCCATTTTAAAACGTGTATTTCCAAAAGGTTAACTGAAACAAGTGGCCACATACCGTGCTCCAATTCTGTGTCCATAACCAGGACAAAATAAACATTCTTTAGGTAGTACAAATATTTGAAATCAGTCTGCTACAGAGTGGTGCTGTTGAAAGACAAGCAGTGGTGTGTGTGATTTTTCCACTGCTGCAGGTGATTTTTCAGCCTCTGTACAGAAAGGTGGTGGTTACATCCAAAAAACTCGGTGTATAATATACTGTAATCATGCCTCACTATGCAGCATAACCTCTCACAGAGCTCTTGCCCTCTTCGTATTTTGTCTGCAGAGCTTCTGGGGAACGGTGGGGAGGCTGGAGTCCCTGACCTGGTGTCTGTCCTCAGGAGCATTGCCACAGAGAACATCCCCAACCTTCCACCTGGTGGAGGCCTGGCCAGCAAGTAAATATACATTAGCTGCATTTTATGCACACGCCGATCGATAAAATCAGACTTGACCATCCACGTAGATTATTTATTTATTATAACGTAATGCCAGGATGCTCCTTGCTATTGAATAGTGGTTATATTTTATGCAGTAAAATACAAACGGGATCCTTTAAGTCTCTGAAAACAGCAACAACATTATTTGTATAAAACATGTCTTAACAAAAACATAAGAGACGGAAATTATTCAGGAAGCATTTCAACAGGGCTGTAGCTAATTACGCTGTAACTATGTAGCAATTAATAAAAGTATTTCCATTATCAGATAATCTGACAGTTACTTTCTCCTTAATTCATTGCCAATAAGTGTTATAAAACAGCTGAAAATACCAGCTTAGAATGTTCTAGCTGTTTAAGTAATGCAGTAAAAAAGCTTGTGTTATTTGTCAGAAAATCCAAAATATTCAGTTCGATACCAGATCTGACTAAAGAGCAACTAATCTTCACATTTCAGATGTAGCAACAATAGAATTTTTGACAGTTAAGGTAATCAAAATAGTTGGAATTAACTTTCTGTCCGACAGCTAAATAATTTAGCTGAATAATCACAGCAGTTCTGCAGATAAATGAGCTAAAATACTAGAGAAGTCACTGTAATAATATTATCTGTATGTCTGAAATGGTGCAATATAATCTGAGCCAGTTTACAATGGCATGTTTTTAAACTAGCCCTACAATAAAACGCTCAGAACAGGGTGAAACACAGACGAGCGTCGGTCAAGTTGCAAAAATAGTCAATGTATTGTAGAGACCCTCAGTGATGAATGAGTGAGACTTAATCTGGTTCTCTGTTCCTTTATTGATCCTTCACACAGGCTACTGTGGGCCGTAGCCAACGCCAAAATAACTAAAAAAAAAAACCCGATGCTTTGTTTACATTTTTGGCAGTTTACATTTTCCGACTTATGGCGAAAAATGACTTAAGTTGATCCTTAGGAACACAGCTCCAACGTAAGTCGAGGACCTCTTGTGTAGGAAAATTCCCTTAGGCGTTTCTCTCAATTTTCAGATGATTTCTCAAGAAAGTATTTTGCAGATTCATTGATAAGGATAAAAATAAACTGCTGTATCCCTGCATGCTATGATGAGATGTGCGTAATCAAATATTTGCCAGACATGCAGTTTAAAGCTTCAAAATATGCAGCTAATTCTCCTCACATCACTTCTGAATGAAGAGATTCTCCAGGCGCTTTATGCATGAATAGTGAGTTCTCAAATATCGACCGAGTTGCTTTTTTACTTCCATTAAACTCTCAATCAATATACATTTACTCTGAATGGACGGAGGCTGTATTATGTTGGCAGCTGCTCGTCTTCCGTAAGCGTCCGAGCTCAGTGTGCCGTTTTGCGTGTTTGCAGGCGGAGTGTGATCGAGGCGGTGTACAACAAGCTGAACCCTCACAGAGAAGAGGAAGGGGTGAGTTGACCTCCGTCTGAAGCCTTCACCTCTTCTGCCTTTACCCTCCCCTCAGCGTGACCTGGTAAACACACACCAGCCCAGACGAGGACACTCTTGTGCGTGTGTGGTGAGAGAGCGAGAGAAAACGAAGGTGATTTTAAGTGTGAAAGAGGGCGGAGGAAAGTCTAAACAGAATAACCTTGGCGAGATCAGCGGAACTCAATTGACTGGATTCCGCGTTGAAAAGCACTGATGCTCTTTGCGGTCCGTTTACATTTGATATTTATCATTGAAACAGGATATACGGTAAGACCTCAGGCAACCTCAGCAAAAAGTGCACGTCCTTTAAATTGCCAGCTTGTGGCGCTTGATGCTTCACAGACCTGGTTTCATGTGAATTTGATGATGGGAAGCCTGATCAAATTCTCCTGATGGCATTTTCTTTAGACATAAGGCTGAATATATCGTTAATGTTGCTAAATATGTGCACAAAAGGAAGATTCAAAGCCATGAAGAGGGTTACAAGATGCTTTCCTGTGTCTTAAAAATATTTATTGACTGTCACCACGCAGCAAATGCTATCTTTATCTCACAGATGTCCCATTTTTATTTAGATTTAAACCAACAAAAGTCAAAAATAGAACAATCGTGCTTCATTGCATGTATTTAGGGCTCAAAATGTAAAAAGCAGTTATCTACGTGTATCAAAAATGGCAGACAAAAATGCTGAGACTCTAAATTTTACTGCATTGTGATGGATGTTTAGCTGAGTTACTACTAACTTATGATTGTTTTAACGCATGTTTCTTTATGTAAATTTAACCCTCCTGTTGTCCTCATTTACAGGCACCAAAAAATATTGTTTCCTTGTCTGAAAAAATCCAAAAATTCAGCAAAAAAATTCCCCAAATTTCTGAAAATTTGCAAAACCTTCAGGAAGAAAATTCCAATAATTCCATAAAAGTTTCCCTTAAAAGTTTGTCAAGAAAATTCTTATAAATATTTTCAAAAAATAAGTAAATTTTTTTCAAAAAATCCTAAAAATATCAAAAATGAATAAATATGTCAGTAAAACTTCTAATATTTTCTTTAAGAACATTCACAAAAAAATCAACCAAAATCCAGCGAATTTCGCTGAATTTTGGTTGATTTTTTTGTGAATGTTTTTAACATTCCTTTTTTCCAGCAAAAAATGTTCAAAGACTTCCCAAAAATGTTGAAAATGTGGAACATCAGAAGTTTCACTGTGAAAATATATATATTTTCCACATTTTTAAACTTTAAAATGGGTCAATTTTGACCAACATGAGAGTTAAAAAACAACAAAAATGGCATCTGTTTTGATCATATTTTGAATGAAACTTGCTCATTAATATTGTTTACCAAATTAAAGCACATTAATAAATACATTTACGTTAGCACAAGATAAATGTCATCATAAAACTGGGACATGTGTTTATTTAATTTCAAACGTTTACCACAGTGCACAGGGAAATCTTGTTCCCTTAAGCATTAAGTAACTACAGCTAAACATTTTATAACAGCTGCTCCAGGCATCTGGCAAAAAAAGCTACATAACCTCAACTTCAGTGTCATCTCTACATCCAGGAAATTCGTATGTAGTTGAAGGAGGAAATCTCACGTCCATTATCGTGCAGGAATTGCAGTGAAAGGTGTGTGTGCTTTGACAGGAGATCAGTTATAATAGCCTGCAGGGCTGAATGTGAAGGTGGGTGTGAATGTGTATGTACAAATGCACATGTGTTTCTCTTACATTAATGTCAGCCGAGTCTCGACTCTCAGGCTCTTTTCTCTGGGCTGTGTGGGTTCTGACCAACTCCCCTCCCTCTGTTTCACCGCACAGTGAATATCACAAAGGGCTGTTGGTCACAGGGTCAGAGGTAGCAGCGGATTTTTTGTTTCTTTTTTTTTTTTTGCATGGGCCCGTTCGACTGGTACAAGAATCTCTCTTGACGTTGTCACGCTGCTGTGTGGTAGATGTTTCTGTGCGACGATGTTCGATGTGTGTGTGTGTGTGTGTGTGTGTGTTTGACGATGGGGCGTGCCTGCAGAGTCTCACCCCTGGCGTGTCACCTCAGGCCTGTGCGGGGGGAGAGGAGGAGGAGGAGAGTGAGGAGGGAGGTGGCAGCACGGCGGCTCATCTGCTGGAGGCTCTGCGGCAGTTCCGGCTGCACTACCGGGGGCAGTACCGCTCGGTGCTGGAGGAGTCCCTGGCCGCCTACAACCTGCGGGGGGAGAGTCCTGCCGAGGGAGCAGGGGAGAGCAGGAGGACCGGCGGCGGCGGCGGCGGCGGCGGCGGCGGCGGCAGTGACGACGGCCAGGAGCAGCCCGCCTCCCCTCCCTCTCCCCCCTCGCCCCCGCCCTCACCCGCCACTGCAGAGCCGGAGGCCAGCCAAGATGCCCCCAAGTCCGAAACCTCCTCCGACTGAGCACCTGCCCGCACCCACCCACTCATCCACCCTTCCCCAGAGCTCTAGTCAGACGCGCTACGACCTCTCCTCCTCTTTTCCCTCATCACAGAGCTTGAACAGGCACATCGGCCATTTCCGGCTCTGTCATGCTCATTCGAATGTTTTTCAAAGGAATTCACCGCAAACAAAAAATGGCTCTTCTGTCTGTTCAAGTTCACACAAAAACACCTTGGGGACTCTCTTTCCTGTTTCTTTTCTTGCTCCTCCTGCCCACCTTGGCTTGGATTCCCAAACTTGCTAGTCACTTTTACTAAACTTGACCACACAGACTGATGTTTACGATAGAAAAGAAAAGAATCATAACAATTTATTAATACATGCAAAAGTGGACTGGTGAAGCCAAAGTGAACCTTGCATTCTCTGGCCTACATTTCCCACTATTTGCTTCTGGCTGACCCCTCCCTCCTCTCAGCTCCCAGCCTCTCCCCCACACCTGCTTATAGTGGATGGACTGACAAAGCAAAGGAGAGGAGACACTGAACTGCAGCTGTGCGACACACTGCACCGTCTCCAGGCCAACTCCGTCTACAGACTCTAAACATACTCTTGTGTATATGTATGTACGTATGTGTGTGTGCGTCTGCATGGGTTTGAGAGACGGAGCAAGAGACCGATCGATCGTCACTCCTGAAATTTGTGTTTCTGGTAAATTGTGGAATTAAGCCAATTATCAGCATGCTCAGTGATGTCAGGTTGTTCAAACCAGAATGGGTACTAAAAACTACATCTCCCATGCCACCACTTGTTAAAACGCTGCCTCACAGGCACCTGGAGAGGTTGAATTGTGCTCAGGTGGATGTAAATGTCTCAGTGAAATCTACACTAGCAACCCTTTAAGGCGGTAACGCTCATTGCAAAAAACAAAATTCTTGGATGGTTGAAAAATGGAGAAAAACAGTGGTGAACAAAGATCGTATTGTTTGCAAAGATGATTAATCGTATGTACAGTGGCTTTGTTTTTCTAGCTTGTCAGGTGTGATGTGGCCTGCATTTGTGCTAAAACTCTTCAAAGATCAACGAGATGTTAGCATGACAGCACTAGCGTTTTGAAATGCATTGATAACATGCTAGCGTTCATCTCAAAGCACAGAGGATAAGTATACTGAACAACAATACAAACGCAGCATGTAATGTCTTATTCAGTTCAATCCTTTTTTGGTTTGTTTATCACATCTTCACAGCAAATTGAACGTCACAACCAAAAACACACTCCACATTGGAAATGACAGTGAGCTAATCGAGACTAGAGTTGTAGGCCGAAAATCCAAAGTCTTGAACAAGTATGTCCGCCATTTACATTCTGTAGTGCCACACAAAGTTTATGCTGCTTATGAAATGTTGTGCAACTCTGCCTAAAAGGCTCTGTGAAGTTGGTGAACATTTTAGGGGACAGGACCACGCTGACAGACACGCTAAGCCGCTGCTGAAATAATTTCTTTGGCAGCAAATTGTGAAGTCATCTTTCTCTTATCTGTGGCATCGAGTCGTTTGAGTAAATCTGCATTTCAAGGAGACCTTTTGCTGCTCGGAGTGTCTGTCAACTGTTTACACTGTCTGATCATTGTCCTTAAAAGCCACACGTGCAAAGCTGTGGTTTAATTTAATGGTTAGGAATTTAAACAGCTCACATATTACAAAAACCCTTTTCTAACCACAACAATAGAAATTACATGTAATCGTTTGCATGCTGCGGTTCTATTTATGTTTTGTTCACATACACAGATGAAAGTCAAACTGTGTGGATATAAACAGAGGCACTGTGGATGCGTTTAAACATTCGCAACACTTTATCAAACATTCTTGAAATTGACATTCCTAGAAACATTCCTAAAGCTGTTGAACATGCTGGAATTCAGCATACATCATGCAGTGTTTTACATGTCGGCGTGCTAACCTTTAATATGCGACATTAATTATTTGAGCACGCTGGCATGTTTTAATACTCACATGTAGGACAGCTGCTGTTTCATCAGTTCTGCCATTGATCTGAAGGTGGCGCTCCATGCGGGATTGTGACCACGAGTGTTTCTTCCACGTATCAGTCCATCCAGTGTTGGCAAAAATGCGTCACTCTTGATTAAAATTTTGGACCAGCCAACCCATGTTTCATTACTAAAATCATCTGCATCAGTATAGAGCTGTTAAATCACACAATTCAAGTGTTGAATGTGTGACTTTACAGTACATCTGGAGCATTAAAGAATCTGTTCCAGCTGCTGGTATTAACCGCAGCTTTGTGTCGCAGCTTGATAAAAGCCGTTACAAAAGCGTACGTCTGTCCTCGCAGGTTATGTTCAAAACCGTTTCAAACACGTACCTCATTCTGAAAGTGTGATTGAAACAAACTGTGTTCATTCTTCTAGACGGCAGGTAAAGGGAGGTTATCACGGCTCAGTATAAGCCCAGTGACTCTGGTAATGCATGCACTGTACTTCTTATCTTTTCAATATCTAAAGCACTTAAACTATCGGAGGGGAGGTAATGCTAAACACTGAGTGTATGTATGAGTGTTTGTGTATGCGTGAGTTCAATTTGTATGCGCTGACGTGGGACAAATCAGTCCTGCAAGTGACAAAATGAACAAATAAAAAAGGATTTGAGGTATAACGTTATGATTTGTGTTGAGTGTATCAGTGTCTCTTTCTGTGAACTGACTTTAGAGCTCTGTTTCCTTTGTTCTGGTCCTGTATCAGTCACCGTGCAAAAGAATACACACGGGGTTGTTAGAAAAAAGCTGAAAAAGTCTGGTTTTCCAATTCAAACATTGGTTTTACTTCAGGAGAGATCATTGCAATCTAAATGCAGTATGGTGGCATTTGATACAAGGCCATTCCCCAACACTTTAGTGGGATTTTTCAGTGTCCTTACTCCGTTTAATGTGTTGTATATGTCTGTGTAGGCTGTGAAGTTTGTGGGAACAGCTAAAGCAGAAAGCAAACCCTCACCTTCCTCGCTCTCCTCTGTCAGCTTTTAGCTCCGGCCTAGACTCGTAATTGTACCACCGCTGCTTGAAGTACGTCTTAATCTGTCGTCTCCTTTAAGACAATAGCAGCTCTCGGGTACGAAACCTCAAAATAAACGCCCGCCGCTGCGTTGCATGAGCTGGCGGCGAGGAGCGAGAGAGGGAGGCTGCGTAGACTTATAGGGACTCCATTCTCTCCATTCCTCCCCTGTTTTTCAGTCTGACAGTTGGCCTCGTGATTCTCCGCAAGGTGAGTCATCAGAGGTTCTGGTTGTGTTAACTCACAGGCTTGGCAGGGGAATATCACTTTCTTCCATTATCCATTCAGTTTGAGTAGATTTTTAAAAAAAAAAAAGAAAAAAGAGGAGTGAGGTTCAAGGCATCAGGAGTATGAGTATCTACCGTGCGCAGCGCTACAAACCTAACATGCTTTCCTCTCCATCTTTTTTCCTCTTAACTCACCCAGAATGCCGGCGAGCTCGATGACCCCTGGTAGCCGTGGCAACAACCCCCGTCTCCTCCTGGTGATCTGTGCATCCACCCTGGAGGAGGAGTGTCTCTCCATTGCGCCATGTCTTTCTCCACTAAAAAAAGAGGACATGTGGTGTGTGCTGGAGCGCGTGAGTGTGCGTATGTTGGTTGTGCATGTGTGAGTGTGAGTGTGTGTGTGTGTACAGCAGTGGGACAAAGACGACGACGACGACAACTACACACACACGCATACTGCTTTAAACCTGGAGGAAAAACAGAATCACTTCTCAGAAATGTCAAGATTTTATGAACTGAAGCATTGTGATGGTAGAGATGATTTTTACCATTGAGGTGTTTTTTTTTTTTCTCTCTTTTCTTTTCTTGAATGTTGACATTGAACACCTGACTTCACAATGACATGAGGACCTATCATGTGTGTGTGTGTGTTTGTGCGTGCGAGAGAGAGAGTTTGTGTGTGAGAGTGTTTCAAGGAGGGCCAAGAGGAGACAGATGGTGGATAAAGACTTTGTATGTAATTCTTCTTCTCCTGGACATTTTTTTCCCGTGCTCCTGGGTCTGATAAATTGCCTAACACCCTTGCTTCTTCCCTCTTAAAAGACACACACACACACTCTCTCTAACACACACAGACACACCGAATCATAAACACCCACCCCCCCACTTCCACCTGTGCACGTATGTGATGTGCCACCTTCGCAGGGCACTGCATGAGGACTTTGGTTCTACGTGTACAGCTACGTGGTTTTCTAATCGACCCGGATGGACAGCCGTTGGTTGAGACTGACTGAACCTGAAGGACCTCTGGACGCTGATAGGCTCCTGCCGCGTGAGAAGTGGAAATGATTTTTGGATTTTATTTTTTTGTCGATACTATTAGGATGTTGATGACGATGATAATCATGATGGGGGGGGGTAAAAAAAATGGGAGGCTGTCACTGAAGAGCCGAGTGCAAGTTGGACTCATGGCTTCGGGGGTGATGGGTCGGGTGGGCGGTTGTTGTATCACTGGTTGGACTTCCTGTTTGAGGAGGGTGTTAGGGCAGGAGGGAGGGGTCCGATGGGCTTCCTCTACCTGCCTCCTCACCGTCACGGTTGGAGGTAACGGCAGACTGTCCTGACAGAGGATTTTTTTTTTTTTTTTAATGTTGTCCATGAGGTTACTAGCTGCTCGCTGTGTAGAGTGAGTGAACTCCCTGTTTTAACCCTGTTCCTGGTTCTCAGACTGCATTGGTAATGTTTGTATTGCTGTTGTTTGATTGCACTCACATTTGATTACAGAAAGCGTCTATATATGAAATAAAATACCCGCCAAGGACCCGGTGGTGGCTGTGTATTTTAATAAGAGAAGTCGCGTCGTTTCTTGGTGTTTCGTGTGGCTTTGTGTAGGCCGTGGCGTCCGTTTCACTTTCAGAACGGATGGAAAAACAAACGGGACGTTTCAGAAACTTGTAGCCTACATAATTTCAACCGTCAAAGCTTGTTTTTGTCTTCACAGTGCTCCTGTGACAGTTAAATGTCTTTTCAGGACACATTGTGTTGCGGCGACAGCGAGCGTCCATAGTCCATGAGTGAACACGATGCTCAAGTCTTTAAGCAAGATGCTGAGGTTCTTCCAGCTTCAGGAGTCCACCCTGACCTCTGACCTCTACAGAGGAGACAATGTGGCCAGACTTCTTCTTTTGGTAGGTGGGTAGGAAGTTACTTAAGTAGTCCTCAGGGTGGAAATGTGGCTGCATCATTACTTAATGCAGAGCAGATATGTGAAGCCTTGCATAACATTGGCTAAAGGAAGAAGAGTTCTACAACAGCTAAGATGTTAGAAAATACAAGCAAATGCAACTATCCATCTATGAAATAGCACGACGACAGGTATCTAGGACATGTACGCATTAGAGCCTGATCGACGCTGGATTTTTGCAGCCAATGTCGATTTTTAGAAAGTAAAAATATTGCACTGATGTATCTTCTGCTATAAGTGCTGCTGACGAGAGAGTTGGGCATTGAGCATTTTGTTCTGCTTCATGTTCTGTGGGAAAATGTTTTATTTTTATGTATATCAGACCCAGTTTACACCATTACCAATATATCTATGATAGGCTGCTATTGGCTAAACAGTAATAACAGCGGGGCTCCTGTATACATAGTCTGATGCACATGCATACACTACCAGTCAAAAGTTTGGACACACCTTCTCATTCATTGGTTTTTATTTCATTATTTTCTACATTGTAGATTAATACTGACGACATCAAAACTACAAAAGCATACACATGGAATTATGTTGTAAACAAAAAATGTTAACCTTCACAATTTAGAAAATAATATAAATAAATAAATAAGCACTGAATAAGAAGGTGTGTCCAAACTTTTGACTGGTAGTGTACGTAATGCACAAGTGTGCCTGCGAATGTACAATGGAAAACTAATATCGTCTTATATTTGTTTGGTTCTTGACATCTAAATGCGTCAACATCTCAGTTCAGTTCAAAAACAACCTATAAAAGTCCCATCAAAGAGACAGTCGGCTACAGTTGGTCACAGTGTTTATAAAAGGATTCACCTCCCCTGGATGTTTTCCCCTTAATTGCTTTTCAACATTGAATCATAGTCGATACGTTTTTGAGAAGATTTTAGAACAAAGACTTGCATGCCAAAGGGAAAAGGGATTTCTGCAAATGAACATCAATTAATTAAAATGTAATTGAAATCTGTAATTGCACCAGTGTTCACCTCCTTCAAGTCAGTATTTAGTAGAATCACCGCTGGCAGCAATTACAGCATTTAGCCGGTCTCCAGCTTTGCACACGCGGACACTGTATTTTTACATCATTATTTGTTGCAAAGCTGCTCAAGCAGGTGCACATGGATCCTGAAGGAACATCCCTTTTCAAGTCCAGCTGCAGCTTCTCAATTGGACTGAGGTTTTGACTCTGGCTCCAGAACATTATAGTCTCATAGGTGTCTTGGTGGCCTCCATCACTAGTTTCTGTCTTGCATAGTCACTAGGTTTTTGAGGACAACCTGCTCTCGGCAGATTTATCCCCCATTTTTTATTGACTGTGTTAACTGTAGTCCAGGAGAAATTCAATGACTTAGAAATATTCTTGTATCTGTCCCCTGTGGTATGTTTTTCAGTAACCTTTTCACTGAGTTACTTGATGTGGGGTTTTTCACTCTTCAGAGTGTAGTTATAACCTAGCCTAGCCGCGCTAGACCCATGTTCTGAAGGCACAAGGGTCTAGGGAAGCTCGACAGGGAGGGAGGCGGGCTAAAAGGTTGTCTTTCAAATCACTCTGCAGCAATTGGGTAGGTATACAACCAATCAGTGCAACGAATAGGCTGACGTAATTCCCAGAGCGCCGGCGGATTGTGGCTAAGTCCCATTAGCTTCCCAACCAGCGGAGCCAACTGGTATATTAAGGATTTGCCATATCCTGTCGGCATAAGTCCAAATACGTCTTTCTTCTCAATGAAACACTTCAGTGCCGTCCTTTGTTTATCTTTCAAGTTGAATTTTAGCTTCAAATCTTTAAGGGCTGTGGCCAAAGCCGAGTCCAAAGATGACTGTTTATTGTGCGCCGTTGTTTCTGTCAGAATCGTCGCGCCTCTGTCGTCACTTAGTTACGCCCGCCTTCTGATTCGTCCGGCTAGTTTTAGGAGCATCCAGCCTCGAGCCTTATGGAGGGTAACTAGACCCACCCTGGCAGAGAATTAAATTCGTTGCCGTGGGTTGTCTAGCGCGGCTAGGCTAGTTAGAACCAGGAGTACTGAGTCACCAGTGACTAAACCTTAAGATACAGATGTCTTTATACTACAATCACTTTACACATTCACTGCTCTCAGATCATCTCCATTTCACTAAGTGTACGACTTCTGGTACCACTTGGCTGCACCTGTGTTGAATCAGGTGAGTCACTTTAAAGGAAGTAATATTCACTTCACTTATTTTGCATTTTGTATGTTAAATAGATAATCATTAGTTTTTACTTAGACATGAAAGAGTCTTGTTTTTGTAAATTCTTATTTAAAATGCCAGATTTAAATGACCACAATCCACTGTTGAAAATCAATCAGAGGGAAAAACTTCCAAGAGGGGTGAGTACTGTTTATAGGCTGCGTATGTCCGATGGGCTTCACCACACCTCTTGCAATGAGCTGTATCTGCAAATCTACCATGATTTTAGGCAAATGCTAACATCATTATGCTAACATGCTCATGTTTAGACGCTATATTTAATCATACTCATATTAGGTAGGTATGCTATCATGCTAACATTTGGGGATAGCCACTGAACACAAAAAGCAATTAGTTCAGTCATAAACTAAAATAATGGACAAACTGAAACGGTTAAAACCAGATTGAAAGTTATTCGAACACATCCTCTGGGATCAATAAAGTATCACTGCAAATCCATCCAATACTTGTTGAAATGTTTAAATCTGGACAGAAGCGTTGCATCAGCTCAAAGACTGGCTAACATTGCATCCACAGATGATTTATGAACATCCATAAATCAGGTATTTATGAGGTTTGGTGGTCAAATAGACTGCGTTAGAATTCACAGTAGTTCTGCAGTTCTTGCTAACCGGAGACAATCTAAAACATCCACCCGTCCTCTTCACAGATGTATTTGCCTTTTATCAAAAAATTTCTGCTCTGACACCACCACATTTGACAGCATCAACCCCCCCCCCCCCCCCCCCCCCCCCCACACACACACACACACACACACACACACACACCCCCTGTCTAATCTGTCACTCTGTCATAATTTGATCATAATCCCTAATCATAATCACATCGTATCTTAAAGGTGTTCTCAATCTGGACTGGGATTATGGGATTGCAGAGCATGTGTGAGCATGAATGAGCGATCCCAATGTATTATGCTTGTGGTGTGTGTTCCTGGGAGGGGAAGTGGGGGTAAACTGGGGTAAATTTAATTTGATGATGGTGGGGTACAGAGCGCACCCTCTCACTGATTCACCCGGTGAATCCACTTTAAGCCCGATATTACAAAACAACAGACAGACACTGACCTGTTAAAATTGTGTTCATGCCACCGTGTTTGCTTCATCTTTAATCTCTTTCATTTTAATTTGTTTTTACAGAACTACATGACAAAAAAACAAGATGAGTCTAAGAGACGCAGATCAGCCGGCCTTTTCCACTGAACGGATTAGAATATCTCAACAGCCAAAAGGTGTGTTGACATGAAATTTGCCTCAGACATTCTTAGACCCCAGAGGATGATGCTCTGGATTGTGGCGGTTTTTACAGTTTTCCTGTAGCGCCACCAGCAGGACAGAACTTTCACTTACCTAGTGTATATTTCTACTAATCCAATCTCATCATAATATAAAAATATTTAAGATTATCATTAAAAATTTACGCTTAAGTGGAAGCATTACCAGCAGAATTGTCCAAAAATATGAAAAATAAAAGTAGTAATTATGCAGAATTAACCCTTTTAGAGAGTTAAATTATACTGGACCCAAGGTCTCAGTAGATGGTATATGAACAAGAAGTTAACCACAAATAAAAAAACTTCAAACTTTGTAATCAGTTACAATAACTGAGTACACACAGCCCTAAATGTAAAGTAACCCATCAGGTTTACTAAGCAAATGCTATGTTTATTTATGTAAAATTGAATGTGGATGTGCAAAAAGTACAATATTTACTTCTGTGATGTTGTAGAGTGAAAATAAAACAGCATACATTAGAAAGAGTTCAGATTTTACTTGAATTGAAGTCAACAGTTCTGTTCTGTTCAGCTTCTGTACATTTTTTCTCCTCATAGTACGCTAGCTGTCCATTCTGTGTGGGCGCTAAAGCTAAAATATAGTGTTCATACACAACTCTGCCTCTGTAAATGGAAAACAAACAATGTGGCTTGGACCAATCCACACAACAAAAGTCTGTTTTCCACTGCAGGAACTTGCAGTCTGTTTATAAGGTGGCCTGAATCTTTGGAGTGTTTCTACTGCCAGATTCAGCCGTGTAGAACCTCCTTCAGAGGCGAAAAAAGCACCTTCTGTGGGTAAGATGCTTCTAAGCACCCTAAGGAAACACTTGTGTGGGGCTTCACGCTGCTTGTTTAACCACTTAGAGGAACCATTTTTACTCCTGCCTCCTCAAACATCCCCTTCAAAATAAAACATAAAATGCAATTAGAAGCAAGAAGGACAGTGAATCAGGTGCATGCTCGTTGTGTTAACCCTTAGATGCATAAGTGAGGCTGTTTTCTTGCAATATCTTTGTAGCAAAAAGTTTTTATCATTTCATTTTCCAGCTATTCCTCAAAAAACATGTTTCTGATTTCATTCCATTTAAATTGTTAAGTTATCTTTTATACTCTTAAATAAATTGTAATATTTGTGTTACTATTCCAGGCTCTCGATCACTGATAATATCATGCAAGAGGTGATGCACAAACTTAGAGCAGCAGCAGTTAGAGAAAAAGAGTGGAAAGATGTCAATAAAATGGATGCTGACATTCTTCTGTTGCTGTTCTGGGTAATATTCTTCTCCTTCAGTTATCAAAATGTTCAAAATCTGTCATTTAGTGAAAATAAAAACATTTCAAACATGCAGTCCTTCTTGTGTGGACCAAAATATAACACAAACAAATAATACAAATTATTATTCTGAATGAAAATTACAAAAATGAAATAAAAATGCACTGATTTTTATACGGGTCATTTTTGACCCGCTTATGGAAGAATATAGAGTCCAGTCACACGTGCATCTAAAGGTTCATATAGTTACTATAGTGAAATATCAACAGCCGTTCTCACCTTTAAATGAAGTACTCGAGTAAATGTCCTCAGTTACATTACATCACTTTGAGCTCTCTGGATCACATTTTATGCAAACATCACTGTCCATAGAGAGTGGTTCCTTCTTGACTTCAGTGGTTCCTCTAGCGCCACCAAGAGGTTGACGTTTGTGTTTTTTTGTGGAGGGATTGTTATGAACTGACAGATGTTGTGCCCAAATCACCTAACTCTTAATCAAATGTTTATTTTGGCTTCTGACCAAATATCTACAAACTGATTACATTCTCAATAATCTGTGCTTTGTATTTAGCGCTAATTAGCAAATGTCAGCCTGCTGGCACTCTGAACTAAGATGGCAAACACGTCTTTTGGAAAATAATGGCACTTTGATCTCTGATTTTAGCCGTAGACTATATTCTTCCATTCTGCTTCTTTTTTATTTCCTTCATTTTCCTCTTTTGAGAATCGATACAAAGTTTTAGCAAACAGAGTTTCTCACATCCCAGCCTTTAACCTGTAACTGCTACAGCTTCAGAAATATTATGTACATAAGTGCAGCTGCATAAAAGTTGTGTTTATTTCCTCTCTGGTAAAGATATTCAGTGCTGGTGGTTGTTGCAATCTCATATTTTCTAGATCAGCTGATCAACTAGTAGAACAACCGGAGATGCGAGCAGTCGTTTCATATACAGTAACCAAATCTGGAAAAAGTTCCTACCTGACTCCTTCAGAATCAGCTGATTTTTATATACAAAAACTTCAGTATATTTAATGAAGCCATGCAAAATTTCACTTTCATGCTATGAGTACTTTCCAAGTTACAGGCCCTGGAAGTAGGCGTGGTTGAAATTTTAGGCCTTTTCCAGCATTTATGACCCCTCATTTTAAGTACTGGAGATAGACGGGGCTGATAAACACATCTGCAACCAAATCAACTTTACATTAACTCCTGGTATCACAATCTACAGTCAAATTCATTATTTTTGTTGAAAACATTTTTTTAGAAAAAGCTTTAAGCATCAGCAGCATTGCGTAGATCATAATTTAAATCGCGGGGCTCAAAAATGCAGGAAAATATACGATGAATTAAAAAAATATAAACTTTACTTTTGGGATAAGTAACTCTGAAAATATTCATAGTGTGCAGGTAAAGAGTTGCATGACTTTAACAAATAAACTTCACTTATTGCGCAAAAAAATCACCTGATTTTGAGGGGGTCAGGTTCGAGGCACTGATTGATTTTTTTTTTATTTTTATTTTTGAATGACCCAGCAGTGCTTCTCTGCCTCCTTGCTCTGCATCTCTTCTCCTTTTTTTTTTTTGTATTTTGAGTTCTTCTTCTGCTTCTTCCTCCCAGTCCTATAACTTTTGTGCTCGTGGCTGTAGCTTTAAGTGACCTGTGAGGACATATAGTTTTTAAAAAAAAAACAAATGAGAAGTCAGAGGAGAGAATTTGTTTTACACCGTAAAATATGTCAGCCTCTAAAATCTGCGTGGGTGTGTGTCTGAGCTGAAACGATGTGTGTGTGTGTGTGTGTGTGTCCCAGCATATGATTTTGAGTGGAGTAATTTAGCAGATGAGCGTGTGGCCATTGTTAGAGGGATAATCTGGCTCTTGCTGCTCAGATAGGTTAACATCCAGCAGATTAGACCAGATTACCCCCATCCACACCAGACAGGACAGAGACCGGCCTCCTCCCCCCTCACATTCCCTCCCTCCTTCTGAGCAAACCCTCCCCTCTTATCCTTCCTTCTCTTTTCACTCGTTCTGACCCCGACTCCATTTCATTTCGTCCTCTCTCTTGGCTTTTTATTATTCTTACGTCTTTGTCCTACTTTTCGTCTGCCTCATCAGCCCTACTCTTCTTCTGGCTCTTCTGAAATGTATTCCCACCATCCAGCAAACAATTTCATGATGTCACAGTGGAAATGTGTGCGTCTGTTTAGTTCAGCCGCAGTCGAGCACTCGGGATGATAATCTGAGGAAGGAAATTCACTCTTTGATTGAGCTGCACACATGTTCACAAGTGGAACAGTAAGCTGTAGTGAGGGATCATAAGCTGACATGGTTCTGTATTTAAGCTTCACAAGAAAAAAGAAGGATGAAGCACTGTATTACATATTGTAAAACTAGATATTATTGTCTCTTGGGGAAACTTTCACCTACAGTTTGATGTAGACAGAATAGATTGGGCTATTTAAACACTTGCAAATTGTAGCTTGTGGCTGTGAAATGGAGACACAACATTGGTGTTTGCACGTTTTTATTGAATAGTTTGGACATATTAGATTGATCACACAAGTTTGGAGCATTCAGTGCTTGTTTGAGAATATTTCAAATTCTTCTCCGATGGTGTTTTTCTCTCGTTCTGTCAGTTTCTTCAGATTGAGAACAACAGTGCTGATGTGTAATCTTCATTTGTGATGCAGGAATTATCGTGGTTTTAGTGACCAGAGTAAAGAGAATCTCCCATTTTGCAAATGTTCAAAACATGCTTATACTAGAATATTATTTTTGACAGAAGAAATCATGTCCAGAAGATGAGCCTGGCATCAAAATGTAGGGAAAAAATAGGGACCATGTCCTCTAACTTCTGTGGGATTGGTGTTTTTGACCAACTGCTTATTCTATATGGTGATATGACCTTTGAAAGTTTAGCCCAAATGCACTTTTTTTTAACCCTGTAAGACCCAAATATAGAAAAGAAAAACAAACAAACAAAATAATATAAACTCAAATATCAAGAAAAAAAATGAAAATAAGCAAAAAAAAACCTAGAGAAAAAATACATATACCGGAAATATAGGGGGAAAATTAGCAAAAAAAAAGATTACAGCTAAAAAATGTAAGCAACAATAATCATAATAATAAACACAAATATGGAAGAAAATTATATATATGTGTGTGTGTGTATATATATATATATATATATATACTCATGTGAACCATAATATAGAAAAAAATAGCAAAAAATAAAAGAAAACTAAAAATATCAATATTATTATTCGGCATATTTATATATTTACATAAAAAATACAAAATACATCCAAAATTGATGTATTTGTGCTACAGTGGGTTTTACAGGGTTAAAGTTTTCATAACATCTCCGACTCGTCTTCATTTCCTTTTGCTGGCACACACTGGTTCATTTTCTCTGACCTCTGACCTTGCATGAATATATGTATCCGCCGGGTGTTAATGTATTGTCTGTGTGTCATTACATCTGTATGAACATCCATGAGGCAGCTGTTGGTTCAGGCTCCAGCTGTTTGTATTTTTGGCCGCTGGTGTTTGTTTGTCAGGCCGATGTTGTGTTTATCTCACTCAGGCTATTAATTAAAAAACACCCCGACTGGTGAGTTGACACTACCAAAACACAGGGTAATGATGTAATTACCGCCTTTACATCTGGCCCAGCTGTCGTAATCTATAGCCTTAGCAAAGGAATTATTTGTCAAATTATCAGATTATTTTGTTTATTAATTTATCAGAAAGGTGTTTGCGCTTTAACATCCCATCTGTCATGTGTGGATGTGGATTTGTAAGCGTCACAAACCTGGTTAAAGCACAAGCTTCTCCGTTTTTTCTTAGAATTCACACACTTAGGCTGAGCACCTAAGACAAACAACTAACAGACTAATGACTTGCAGACAAAACCGGAGGATTAACCTGGTATGAGGTTACAATCCAGTCAGCCGGTGGGATTAGATGCTCAGGTACAGTTACTTGAGTACCTGTTCTCCTCGTCTTTCTGTGACAAAGGTCAAGAAGCGGTTAAAATTGTGACCACACACACACAAACAACGTAACACAATCCAATCTACATCCATCTGTCCGCTTTTCCACGAGACTTTCATTCATTTGCACTGACTTTTGCATGATGATGAGGAAGTCTAACAATCTGTTACACAGTTTTTCAATTAAAGGTGGAGTAGGCGATTCTATGTCAATACACTTTTCGTCAATTTCTGTGTGCGCTGTAAAAAAAAAATCTGGTGTTTGTACCGAAACAAAAGCCCTTTACAGACAAGGGATATGGAACATTGCTGGCTTTCTGTCATTCAGACGTGGGTCACTTTCCCTTATGTAGTATTTGTCATTTGCGCAAGGTTAGACAATAACACTTATGCTTTATACAAGTGTTGTATGAAGCATAACAAGACAATAACAGGATCGTCTAAAGTAATAGCAGCTGAGCAAAGTGTCCAAATAATTAACAGTCCAGTTTATTTAGGAGTTGTTGTCTTCTTAAATCTCTTCCTAAAACATGTTCTGATTTTCTTAAACTGTCTTTTTTTTTCAATTACCATATTTTCACGACCAAAAGGCGCACTGTACCAAAAGGCGCAGTCTCAGTTATGTGTGCCATGACTGTATTTAACACACACATAAGGCGCACCTGATTATATGGCGAGGGTTTTATATACAATCCCACACTTCCCCCTTTAACGTTCTCATGGTGTCCTCTACTACGTCGGCCTTACAACACACACACAAGAATACAAGTGTGCGTATTTAAAAATAGAGCTGGAGCAAAACTGAGTTTGGTTGTGCTTTAAGTATTGATTACAAAGTACTCAATTTTTTTAAAATCATCAATAGGCGCTGGCATGGTAAAACACACGGATAAAACAAGCACACAAGTGTGCATATTTAAAAATAGAGCGGGAGCAAAACTGAGTTTGGTATTCACATTTTTTTTTACCGGTAATCGTCATCAATCAAACCCATGGAAGTCCTCATCCTCTGTTTCTGAATTGAACAGCTGCGCTAAACCTCCATCAAACATGCCAGGTTCACTTTCTTCACTGTCAGAGTCACTTTTCGTGCCGTGCGGCGCCTCGGAAATGATGCCGGCTTTTGCGAAAGCTCGAACAACAGTGCCAGCAGACACGTTAGCCCAAGCATCTACAATCCATTGGCAAATTGTGGCGTAACTCGCCCGGCGCTGCCTTCCACTCTTAGTGAAACTGTGGTCTCCATCGGTCATCCATCGCTCCCACGCCGCTCGCAGCCTTACTTTGAACGGCCGGTTCACACCGATGTCCAGCGGTTGGAGTTCCTTTGTCAGGCCTCCCGGAATGACAGCAAGCTCAGAGTTCATTTGCTTCACTTGTTTTTTCACATCGGCTGTGAGATGGGCACGCATAGAGTCACAGATCAACAGCGATGGTGATGCGTGGAAAAAACCACCTGGTTTATGTCCGTCTTACAACAACAACACACAGTACGCACTGCACCATAGGGCGCGCCGCATAATTTGAAGAAAATCTAAGACTTTTATGTGCGCCTTATAGTCGTGAAAATACGGTAAATCTTTTATCTTTTTACCTTCCTGTTCTGCATTGGTTTTTAAACTTGATGATTAATTTGCTGCTGATGTGAAGCACTTTTTATCGTGTTTTGAAAAGTGCAAAAGAAATAAAGGTTATTCTCCGTCTTCTTCTTCTTCTTCTTCTTATTGTTCATATTAAATTCTTAAAACATCCAACTCAACCTCAAAAATATTTACCTGCAGCTGGTAAACTGTGAATCTCTGTGGTAGCTTATCTCTCTGCGGTAAAGAAGAGTTCACAGTGGGACTTCCTGTTAGATCCTAATTGATCCTTTAAAATGTGTAATTACTAGTAATTGTTGAAGCTACTGCTGTTCTCTCTGTAACTCTCTCTCCTTGTAGATATTAGTGGATCCTATTGCTGTTTGATGCTGCAGGTAATAAACTCAGAGGAAATACACCTTAACAGCTGGAAGCAACAAACTTTAGCTCCTGTTAACATCTAGTGGGCGAGAAACTAAACCAGATTACGTTTATTAGTTGTCAGTATCACATTTTAAGCTGTTAATGTCTGCTTTTCTCATGGTAAAGCTTCATTTTTAAGAACATTTCATTTTGATTTAAATAGATTTTAAACTGTAGCGCAAAATGGTGGTAAATGAACTGTATAATAATCGCTTGTGGTGATGTTTTTTGGATGAATATTGGCGAAGGAATATGGGAAAAAAGTCTTCCCTAAATCATTACACACAACTTAAAGTGTCGTTGCTTGTGTGTGGTTGTCCGTTAATGTGACGGCTCAGTTCATACTTGTGCTTTGTTGAAATGTATGGAAATGTTCAACCCGGTCTCACGGGGGTTCGTGAAACTGTCACGTAAGTTTTAGTTTCGGTTTCGTGCGCACCAACACGATTTCGTCATGTTTTTCGTGCCGCTCACCACGAAATGTTTTTCGCTGTGGTAATCACATCTGAAAGTGGTTTATACCGGCGGATTCATGACGATCTAAGCTGTCCATCGGCGTATACTGCTTGTGTGATCGCGTTTGCGGCCGCCGGCCGCCGGACATTCTTGAAATTCCTATGCAAATTGGTAAGTGTACCACCGGCTTATGGTTAGGTTATGGTTAGGTTATGGTTAGGGTTATGGTTAGGGTTATGTTTAGAGACGATGTCATGCAAAATATAGCGTTGGATTCGCCACGGTTTTACATTAAAAATATAATATACACATTCTTTTGAAATACGTTCTGAGTGGCACGAAAAGTCCGCCGTTTAAAATACATTGGTGCGCATTTCGTGGTAAGCGGCACGAAAAACATGACGAAATCGTGTTGGTGCGCACGAAACCGAAACTAAAACTTACGTGACAGTTTCACGAATCTTCGTGAGATCGGGCTGAAATGTTACATGGTTTGACCTCATAAGATTTCTGGTGCGACCTTTATGGAAGAGTGACTTGGATGATCATTCACCAACATGCTCTGATGTTGTCATATTAACAGAACTGGGGGCATTTCTGAAAGGGGCCAAGAGTAGCTTGATCCCATCTAAGACTATGTAAATATGATAATTGGCTAAATATCAACATCATCTGTCCCTCGAATTCTCTTTTAATTGATAAATCCTGTAGTCTGTAATATGTTCCCAGTGTCCAAGGTGACATTATCAAAAAAAAAAAATGCTGAACTTACTGTGATAGTAAATATAGAAAAGCAGCAAATCTTTATATTTAACCAGTGAAAACCATGACTTTTTTGGTAACCACTAAATATAGTTAACAACTTTTTGGAAATACACCTATTTGCCTTCTTGCAGAGAGTTAGATAAGGTACATCTGTTAAATATCAAGCTGCAGCCAGGCAGCAGTTAGCTTAGCTTAGTCCTGTTTTTGGTGTATAGCAATATAAACAGGGCTGAATATATCTTGTGAAACGTGAAATGAATTATCACACCATAACTCCCTTAATTCCTGTAATTCCCATGTCCATAACACTAAAGTTTGTTTTGTTTCGGTCAGAGAGGGCAGTCTTCCAGCTAAAAGTTAGCAACTAGCAATGCTAATAAGTAACATTAGCCGCATAGTTAGCCCTCGCCAGCTAGCTAGCAAGCTTTGTGCTACTGCTACACAACAGAACAGGTAGCATTTACAGCAAATGAAAAGTTAAGGGATACTCGCTAATGTTAAAGTATTCGCGAACAGGTTCAATACTTCAGTTTGCCCGTTTGATGGCTTAATAGTAAGCTAAGCGTGCTACATGTACATGCTGTAGCCACATATGTTTGCCATATGGATAAGAGATAAAGCAACACTGTTAGAACGTAGACACGTTATTTTAAATTACAGTTTAATTATCATGATTGTTACCAAGGGCGTCAGTTTGTTTATAAAAGTGGGGGGGATGGAGACCACAGCCAATGTCAGATGGAAATGCACACCCTGGGCCAGAGGCGTGCAGGGGCAAAATTTCGGCCCGGGAGAATTAGTACTATACTGGCCCACAGACCCCTTTACCCGCATGTACCGATAGCTCAACAGGATGAGTCTCCGCCTTTAGTGCGGTGATTGTGAGCTCGAGCCCAGTTTGTAGCATTTTGCCGCCGTTCTTCGACATTTTCTCAAAGTGCTGTCTTACCAACGACACAGAAGCATATGAGAAAAGCAGGCGTCCCTCACCAATGCGGGGATATCCCCGGTGTTCCCGATTACCCAGCACGCCATTGAGCTTCCACTTGGCACTGGCGCAAATTTAGCATCTGCCCGCTTTTTTTTAACCTCACGAAGGTGTGCTAACTCTCCGCAGAGTGCGGATGGTGCGTTCGGGAGCGTCGGAATTTTCTATACTACTGAAAATAACTGGGTTTACAGCGGCTTACATGTGAAGAATTTGAATGTGTTGGAGACAAAATGACCCCTGACAAAAAGTGGGGGGGACACATCCCCACCGTCCCCCCCTAAACTGACGCCTATGATTGTTACTATTCTGGCCAACAACTAATTATTCCTCAGTGGGTTAAGAGACACTATGAGAGTTTAGCTACAGCTTAGCATGTATAGCCTTGTATATGTCCTCCCACTCTCTCCGCATCCTATTTTCATTCTCCTCAATCTGCTACAATCGACCCCCTCCTCCCTATTTTTTGGTTGCCATTGTGCTCCAGACTCTCCTGCAACCCTGCAAGAGCACAAAAGCACAACAAAGACTCAGGAAGTGATTAGTGGCTTAACGAGGAGGAGGCTTTGGGGTGGTGTTAGGGGGCTCTTGCAAGAGACGGCTGAAGGGGTTAAATTTTCAGGGCTTAACAGGTCAGTGTTAAGTTGGACAGGTCAGTGGAGAGGTTAATTAGGAGCAGGGCTTTTGTTTACGGTGGATAAGGAGACTCAGAAGCGATTCACTTTGTCTGCTCGCTATGTTTCTCCAGCCACCCTGCAAGTGTCATCCACCGTCTTTCAGCCAGCTCTGCTTTCCCGTCTCCTCCCTGATAATTGTCCTGCGGCTGAATGGAGATGTAGCTGAATTAACTTAATTGTCACCACAACACACACACAGAGACCTCGAGTGTCCTTCCTCGGGTATGTTTGGCATGTCCCGTCTCCCTTCCATTTTTGAGGAACGTCTTTTCAAACTTGGAGGAGCTCTGGTCGTGACTGTCACTCAGAGTCCGTTGTGTGCGTTTGTGTATTGTTGCGCTGTTGGAACACGCAGAGAAACATGCTGAGGAACATCTACACACTCAAGCACCTTGAGTAGAGCAGAATAAGTGTCTCGAGGTGAATATTTGTAAAGAAAAACAGGGAGAACTATCAGTGAAGGAGCTCTCTTGGCAGCAAAATGCATCTGCAAAAACTTTTTATAAAACCTTTTTTATAACTTTGTAGATATATGTAGGCCTGTGCTGTAAATGAAAGAGTCACCACTGGAGTTTATTCATTTTCCGCACAGATTTCTCTGCCGTCTACGCAATGTTGTGGTGAAAAACTGAACAGCAAAGCAAGGTAGCGGTGGGTCAGTAGGTTTAGATGCCACCGGTTTAGAATATTTCTTTTTTCTAAGTCCTTTGCTTTTAGGATTGCAGATTCAATCAAAAGCAATGTGGTTCTTGGTGCAGCAAACATGTAAATTGTTGAAAAAAGTTCACGTTACAACACAAGATATTCACTACTTTGTGATTTACACAACTGCAGCAGTCAGTCAGATGCGCTTGGGTAGAAATTAAAGTGAATTTTCACCTTGCCAATTTGACAATTTATGCATTTCTGTTTGTTAACCCCAAACAGCCAATAAACCCAACTGTTAGAAGACCATATTAGTACTCTTTTGATATGTACTACAAGCTTCCAGCGTGCTTTAGAACAGATTTTAAGACAGTACTTGTACTTTTAAAGCACTTATCAGCCAGTCTATAGACCTCATGTTGTTCCCATATCTTGGTTTAAGTCTGTTTATTGTAGAATCTCAGCAAAATCCGCACCCAATCGTTTACTGAATTGTCTTTCATACAGTTTAATTTTAAAGAAGGTCAATTGAAATGCACGTGTGTGTGTACTGTATATTTGTGTTTTTGATTTGATTTGGGGATTACCTTGACTAGCGTAAACCATATGCATCAGCTGGGGTGAAAAACTGGCACACGGCTCTTCGCACCGCCGTGCAGGGACATCTGTCTGTCGGGGTAATTGGCATTAACCCTTTTAAGCTGGGTGACCCCCTTTTTTCATGCCCAACACATCTGCACGAGGGGCATTTGGAAGGCTGTGTGTGGCAGCACAGGGTGAGATGGGGTATGATGGAGATATGAAATAGTGCTAGAGGTTGTTTTGGATTGTCTGATTTCAGTTTACACAGACAGGCGCTTCAGAGAATGACACTGACTCACATTTTTAGCATTAGCATTTTGTATTGTTAGCATTATTGTTGTTAGCATATGACACTTCATGGTGCTTTTTTCAATTTAGTACATTTTTATTCATAATATATTTTAAAATTTGTTGAGAATTTTGTATTTTAGTATATTGTTCTGTTATATTTGTAGTTTTATTTTATATTTGGTCACTTTACTCTTTCTGCTCAATCACTTATTTCTATTCTATTCTATTCTGTTTGTTTTCTGAAGTCTTACCCTAAGTATCATTTGAACTTGATTAACCCCTGTGTCTTTATGTTCAAGTCTTAGCTTGGATTTGCTTTTTGTCCCCAAATTCTGAGTGCTAAAACATATTTAAGGCCCCACAACATACAAGCACACACAGACTCAGAGTGATGCAAACCCCGCCACACTCCGAAGCATATGGTCCAGGGGAGCCAAAATGTGTTAATGTTGATTGAATATGCTGCTCCATTACACTAATGTCAGCGGGCTGTATAGGCTCGATGCTAAGCCAGCAGAACAGAATGGAGATGGAGCGCAGCTTACCTCTGAACTTATGGATATTAGAAACACAGAAAAGTGATTAGAAAGTGATTAGAGTGGCTGGAGACCACTTAGAGAATCATACGCTTTCAGGTCTGGATGAGATTTCCGATCACACCGGTGTGTTCAGAATCACTGCTGTTAACGATGAAAGCAGCTTACTGACAAAACCGGAGAGGCTACGAGGTTTAGCTGATAGCAAACTCTTATGTCAGTTTGGTTCAGTTTTGGATAGGTTTCCTTTCTTTTTACAATTTCTCAGCAAGAGGTCTAATTGTTGGTTACGGGTTTATTAGTTTAATTTTCTTCAATAGTTTTTTTTTGTAGACTACGAGCCGTCAGAGCTGATCTTCACACATGGTCACATTCCTCTTCTGTTCATCTTCAATTTTAAAACCTGCCAAACATAGACAGTAAGCCTATATTTGACCCAGAGCAAAAAATTATCTTAAATGTCTGAGCAACTTAAACAAAATTAAATCCCCACAGTGTAATAGAAACACATTTCCGTGGTGTGTATCCATCTGGATGCTTCTGGATTCCACAAAGACTAGTTAGATGACAACTGCACTGTAAAAAATAGAAATACATTAAAAATTTTGACAAAATATGTTAAAAAGTGATGGAAAACTACAATGTACAAAAACTGTAAAGTAACAACAAAAGCTGATTTAAATACAATAAAACTGAGGACTTTTATGTTCGCAGATCATCAAAGAACAAATTGCATTCAATATTTACATTTTTTTGCCTATTTTTAGATGGTTAATATGTAAATTAATACTTTTTTCTGTGATTTCGCTGGATATTACTTGCAAATTTCTGTAAAATAATCATATTTATATAATATATAACATAAAAAATAACTTTATGCAGAAATGTAAAAGAAAAAATTACCATTTGTGAAAATAGAATTTCCTGATGTGGACATTTTTGAGGTAATGCCTGTTGTACAGTTACAGTTACGTAAATACATTTTTTGTGTGTGTTTTTCTGAGTTATTTTCTGTAATTTGCAAAAACGGGAAAAGTGCAAAATGATAGTAATTTGTTCCAAAAATTACAGTTAAAAGCTGTTTTAACATGTTCGTTTTTTACAGTGTACTCAATCAAATGCAAAGTAATGTTGTTTTGGGGTCATTTTTCTCATATTTGTTTTTGTTAGCTGATATGTCTTCATCCACTCCACTTACTGTGATGTAGCCTCAGTCTATAGGGATGAAAAGAGGACAAATAGTTCACAGTACAAAGGCAGTTCAGAGGAGACTGCATGTGTCCAGCTTGGGCATAAAAGAGGACATAAATCCTCTTGATTGACAGCGCTGCCATGACAACCCCGCATCAGCTGCAGGGTGTCCAATAAGGAGTCAGACTGAGGGTCCCTCCCTGAGTCCCAGGTGAGCTAAAGAGTCAGCCTGGAGCAGATTTCGGTCAGATTGTTCCCGAATCGCATTTCGTCTCTTCTTTGGGTTCACTCTGGGATCCAAATGGTTTTCAGATCGCCGCTCGACTTCTTCACAGCCTCCCGCCTCCTCCTTCCTCATTTTGCGGATGGGGCCCCTGTCCTGCCTCGGTCCCGGTCCCCAGATGACCCTCCAACCGCCTGTCCTCCTCTCGCTCTCCCGGGACTGTGTTTCTCTGCGGCTCAGATCGCCAGCGTGTGCGAGACCCTGGAGGAGACCGGAGACATCGAGCGGCTGGCCCGCTTCCTCTGGTCGCTCCCGGTGACCGTAGACGGTCGTGACTCCATCTCCGAGCACGAGTCCGTGCAGCGGGCTCGGGCCGTGGTGGCCTACCATACGGGAAGTTTCCGTGAGCTTTACCACATCTTGGAGACGCACCGATTTACGCGCGCATCGCACGGCAAACTGCAGGCGATGTGGCTCGAAGCTCATTACCGTGAGGCAGAGAAGCTCCGGGGGCGGCCGCTCGGTCCCGTGGACAAATACCGCGTCAGGAAGAAGTTCCCGTTACCGAGAACCATCTGGGACGGAGAGCAGAAGACGCACTGCTTCAAAGAGCGCACACGAGGGCTGCTGAGAGAGTGGTACCTGCAGGACCCGTACCCCAACCCGGGGAAGAAGCGGGAGCTGGCACACGCCACTGGACTGACACCGACTCAAGTTGGGAACTGGTTCAAAAACCGGAGACAGAGAGACCGAGCTGCAGCAGCCAAAAACAGGTCAGTGAGTTTGGATTGAAGTCAGCTGTCTGTTGAGTGTAACAGTTGGAAACAGGCAATCGCACGAATTGCACTCGAGAGGAGACTTTGTTAAAAAAAAAAAAAAAAACAGCAACACATTTTTGCTTTGTTTTTTAAGGTCAGCAACAAATTAGTCTTAATGTCGAGCATGTTATCAGTCTTTATCGGTTACTAACACAGGTCACTTACTTGTCAGGCACTTCTCCACAGACAGCTATGGCTGTGCGTAAAAGGACCATTCATGCGTAAAAGCGCGCAGCCATCCAGCTTGTAGATTTTTGTTTTCCTTCTGTGCGTGTGATCTGGTGGATTTTTCTTCCCCTTTCTCGGACAATAATTTCCTTCAGGGTCAGTGTACGGGTCAGTTACCCTGCTGGTGAAGGCAAAACGTGCATGAATGGGTGCAAATTGCTGGACATCCAAGGAGAGACTTTAGTTTGTTACAGAGATTATTATGCTTTGACAATAGCCCCAGTTTATTTAGGTTAAACTTCAGGTTAGTTTTAGTTATGAGTTTTGCTTCTTTTTCAATTCTAACTTGTGCTTTGTTTAAATTTATTTTAGGCTTTTCATTTTTGGGTGTCAGTGTCACACTTGTTTTGCAACTTTCCTCACTATTAACATCTTTTTCTTTCTATTTTCAGGTTGCAGCACCACCGGATGTGTCCAGACGGTGCTCGTGCACTAAGTGGAGGAGACTGCAGTCCTGATGGGAGCGCAGAGCGAGCAGATGGAGAAACTCTTCTCTCAGTAACAGACAGTGACTCTGACTTGGATGTCTGAGACTTTCAATCTATGAAATGGACCTTTATCGGCCTGTGTTGGTCCGTCTTTGGTTAACAGAGTGAGGATGTTTGTGGACAAAGTCAGGGTTTGGTTTGCAATCAGTGATCAGGGAATTAAACGCATGCATCCTCAAAACAAAGCTAGCCCATCAAAGAGAATATATAAATGCAGGTTACGTGAAGATTTGATCTTTTCTTCAATTTGTTTCCTGAAAATTTCGTAGATTTTTATCTTTGCTGCTTCTGATGGTCCCGGATAAATGATAGGATGAATTTGAACCACCTTTTTCATTTTTAGCCGCATCACTGGATGGCGATGTGCACATCTGTTGACCCAGCTTCCACCATCAGCCCAATTAAACAGACATCAAGCCGTGGACCCCTGTTGGACTTTAACCCAGGGACCCCCACAGAGGAGGACCTTTACAGACTGAAACCTGCCAGTGAGCAAATCCCTCTTATTTTCTCTAATTACGTGTCATTGCTTTATTTTTGATGAGACTAATTGTTCCTTTAGAGGCTCCTGGAGGACCCCGTCGACCGCTGTAGACAATCACTCATTACCATGAATCACACCTGCCTGTTTGTATGCTCATAGCCCCCTTTTTTTCACCTTCATCTCTAGTTTATTTAAGTTCTCAGAGTTCAATGTGCAGTCTGTGTCATGCTGTGTCATACTTTACGTTCAACTTGATGCTGAATAAATGTTTTGGTATTTTATATAAATAAAATTATTTAATATATGACTGTTGTTTTAACAAGTCTCCTTTACTGACACCATGTTTTATAGGGCCGCTTGGAATTCTTTCTATCATCTTTAATATTTAGAATCTATTACTGGAAAGCACTTTAGTGCAGCAGCTGTTGTTCTGAATGTGCTATATAAATAAGGATGATTTGATTTGACTAAAGGTTAGGTCATTCCCATAGGAACGTAAGAGCTGTGGAGTATTTTTTTTCTCAGTAAAGTTTTCTTATGATTGAGTAAATACCAGCATGCATTTCCCCCCCTCCTTAAAGTACCTGTAATGGTTACACATTGCTGTAAAACAGACCTGCAGTCATATTTGATGATTGCAGTGTGTAATATAGCATTTGTTAAACATTAATGCACAAGTAAAGATAATTTCTGGGTGTTAAATGTTCCAGAAGGATTTACGAGAGCTGTAAACTTTGATGTTTGCTGATTAATCCATATATACCCCATAAGAAAAACACATTTTTTGCGCAATGAAAAGTAACATCTGTGTTTAAAACCCACAGAGTGTGTCCAAAAATGCAATGAGTTACATGTTAAAACAATAACTGACTGAGACACAACAGGTTTAACTAGTTTGATAGATTCTTCTGTTGGGTTTTGCTACTTTTTGTGGCCTTTTAACAGATTTTTCTAAGACATCTTCCCAGTAGCCGCTTAAATTTTTTATTTTTCCATGCAAAAGTTATAGTTGTAAGCCCTACATCTACATATAACCAATATTCTTCGTCTGATGATGATTAAAGAAAATCCTAAACAAGGCTTCTTTCCATATCTGTGACATTATTGTGTTTCATGAGAAGCATACTCATTCAATTCTGTCACTTGCTGAGCTGCACAGATTCAGCTCAGTCTGAATACAGTAGCACCACCTAGTGGTCAAATTACGGGCATTTCATCTTGGAATAACAATTTTAAGTTTTTACATTCCTTAATGTCAGTCTAACTGTAACTGAAAGGACACAACAGGACAGGTACAATGTTTGATTACTTAATTTTATTCTTTTATTTGTTCACAACATTAATCACACAGTGTAGAAATATGCAGTGTTCCAGCAGCACAGATAAAGTGCAAACATGAAGGAATGAAGAATAAAAAAATAACCCAAAACATACATAAGTACTAGTCCTACAAAAAAAATCCCTTTATTGCACATATCGATGGTATTGCACAGATTTTTTTGATGAACAGTAAGACTGATACAGAACAATAACTTACGTCTGTTTTAATTGAACTTTTTCCACTGTGACTCATGAAAAGATCTCGCTGTTCTAAGAGATGAGCTGTAAAAGGATCAGTCTTTTATTTTAACACGCGTTTTTGCTGAAGCACAAATCAGTTCCTCTCTTTTCTGACCTCTCGTGAATCTCTGAGCAGCACTTGAACGCAGCGTGCAATGACGTCACTACGTGATTGCGTCATCACCCCAAGCAATACGTGCTATGAACAAGCAGGTGGCGCAGCTGACCAAGAATGATGACCAAAGTCTACACTTCACGGGCAAGTAGTGTACTTTTTACTCCGCTGCATCTGTTTGAGAATCTCAGTTATTTATTATTTTGCAGATTTAGTTTCATTGATGTAATATTTAGAAAGTCAGTCAACAATTAGATCATGATCTATTCATAAATGTTAGAAATTAGGCTTTAGAAGGTGTTAGGGGGAAAATTCACAAGCAAATTATCTCTGTAAAATTTCTCCACCTTTACCGGCTGCAGGGTTAAAGGGATGGATTCTACTTTTTCCACATTTATTTGATAATCTTACTTACTGGATACTTTGCAGGTGCTGATGAATATTTTTAATATTTCAAAATATAATTAACAAGTAGATCACTGTGTAATTTTATCATAGGCTGGAAAAGGGGTTTTGTTGATCCTTAAGGTAAATTTCACAAGCTACCAGTCTAGTAATTACAATAATTGAAGCCAGCTCCACCTTTACTAGATGCAGGGTTAAAGTGGCATCATTGCTACTAATCTTATAATATTTTAGCATTATAACCCACAATAAGCAATATACTATTTTTAAAAAATGCTACTTTCCGTGTATTTTTATACCTTTGCTTTGTTTTCAGATGACTTTTACCTTTAAGAGGGTATTTCTACACTATGGCATTGCTACCTTTGCTTGACTAAAAGTGAGGCTAATTTTCCACCTCTTTCTGCTTAGACTTTCTGAGGCCTAAATATGACTACTACTGACAATGGAATGGTGCTAACCGCCAGGTTTTCCGAAATTCTCATTCATGCTGTGACTCAGAATCTGACACGTGTGGGAAAAAATTAGAAAAGAAGATATCACAAACAATAAAAGATGTCACATGTGATTACAGCGTAGATTCACATTAAAGGTCCCGTATGGTGAAAATCCATTTTTGTTGTGTTTTCTGTTTTTTTTATGTTATGATCTCGATATGCAGTATTTGAACTGAAAAACTGAAAGACAGTGTTTGGGGGACATGCGAGACTTTGATTCATTTGCTGAAAATAGATACATATGGGACCTTTAAAGACCCCGGTGGAGCTTGATAGCAGAATAGGGATAGTGGTTGGACTGACCAGAGCGTGGCATCCAGAGGACATGTAGATATGCTGAAGATCTGATTAGCAGCCAATATCTACTCAGTCATAGAGTCCAGCAGGGCCTCATCAGAGGTCAAAACATCATTTCTAATGTACGTTTCCCCAAACAACCACATTTCCCTATTGTGAACTGGCAGCCTGGACGTGATTTGCCCCAAATTCCAGCTCATTGATGAACCTCTTTATTCATGTGTGCTCATGTGTGCGGCTGAGACATCTGTGGACGCTCACATCGCCGTCCTGGATGGAGACGGACAGTTGCTATGACGACCGACTTGTCATTCAGTGTGACCAATCACAGAACAGAGCGACGAAACAAGCTGAAACCAGGATCATGGATAGATGGATTTTTCTAAAATTTGAATATTTTTGGTTTCTTTCCTCCTTTATGGCAGCAAGTTAAATATCTTTGGGTTGTGGACAAAGCAAGACGTTAAACAACATCATCTTGGGCTTTTTGCCATTTTCTTTAATTTTATAGACAAAACATCTAATAGAATAATTGAGAAAATGATCGACAGATTAATCAACAATGACAATAGTCACTAGGTGCGGTTCTGATAGATGGATAGAGCGGATATTATTATGTAGAGCCTGTTTCAGAAACCATTTATACTTTACAGAGCTCAGGGAACAAACCACCTGTCGGGAAATATAGCAAATTTAAAAGTAAGTTAGTTGCAATTTAGAGTAGTTTGAATAAAATTTCAGAGCTGCAGTATTATTTATTTATTTGTACTTTTTTCTTCCTGCTTGTGTACTTTAATTCAAGAAACTGGTAATAGAGTAGTCTCACAGTGGGCAATTGCTAAATGTGTCCATTTAGAGTAACACAGAGAGGAATACTCAAATAAAAATTCTAATTTAGGATTTTGACTTGAATATTTGAGTTTACTAGAGTATTTTTCGCAGTGTGAAAATGCTAGTTTTACTTACCTACACTTTAAAAAAATGAATATGACACTGGGAAAAAAAAGAAATATAGAGAGAGAATAACACTGAAGTAATAAAAAAATCTGGATTTGTACTTGTAATAGAGTAGTCCCGTGGTGGACTATTTAATTTTACATATATACATTTAAAAAATGCCTAAATACTACATTAAAACAGAAATATGAGGACTTTTACTTGAGCATTTGAGTTTACTAGAGTATTTTCGCAGTGTGAAAATGCCGGTTTTAGCTACTTTACATAGAATAATAAAAATGAATATAACACTATTTAAGGTGTTATAATATTACAAAAAGCAGCAGAGACAGTGGACATTGCTCGTCTTTAAACAGTCACACAACTATTTTTAGTGAGGAAGTTTGTGCACTGCTGAGCAAAAAAACAAAACAAAAACAAAACACATCCCCACCTTCTGTAAGAGGAACTGATTGGTCAGGAGGCAGGTACATATTTTAAGGTAGTATTCAGGAAAGCTGTAAGAGACTGATTACTGTGCTTTTCTGCCTCCTCACACTCCTCCCTCCTTATAAATGTGTGTGAGAGAGGGAGGAAGGCTGTGGCCATGCATACGGACTGACTGATTGACTGTCTGGCCGTGACGCACGCACACACGCACGCGCATGCACACGCCTCCTCATGAAAACACCTCTTCCCTCCCTCACCCTTTCCTCGCCCTCTCTCTCTCTCTCTCTCTCATCCGGCGCAGAAGCCCGGCAGCTTGGCGGGGTGACGCGTTTTGCGCATTTCCTGCAAAGCTCGCGGATTCAGGAGCAGGAGAGGGGAAACGCAGGGGCGCGCGCGCAAGAGAGAGAGAGAGAGAGAGAGAGAGAGAGAGAGAGAGAGGAAAAACACACACACACATACGAGAGCGCAAGAGAGCGGTGATGAATTCGAGGTGCTCGTGAGCCTGTTAAAAATAAACAATAACAACAAAACAACAACAACAACAAAATCCCCACAGCAGTTATTATTATTTGTCGCTGCTGGAGAGGAGGTTTATTTCCACGAGAATACGCGACAAAATATCGCGGTGTCGGTGAGGTCGCACAGCCAAGGAGATTATCCACCGGAGAGAGCGAGCCGCGACGGGGCTGGAAACCGGAGCACCAATCCCGGATGGCTAGGCGCGGCTGCTCGCTCTCTCTCCCTCCCTGACCCCCGGGAAGAGACGCGACGAGGACCGCGACGAGGGGTGGGAGGAGAAGGAGGAGAAGCAGAAGAAGCTCCGCTGGGGGACTTGACATGTTTTTTTTCGGGAATTTCGCGGGACCGAGCGTAAACAAACGGGTGGGAGAGGGAGCCCACTGAAGGGTGTGTGTGAGTTCTTGCGTGGTCGCTGCGTTTTTTTTTTCGAGCCCCGCTGCTGATCCGGTGTCCGTGCAGCCTCCGTGGATAACACCTTGTTCTGATGTGGTCGGACTAGACTGAGGAGCCAGCGGCATTATGGGATGTAGCAGGACTGTGCAGTGACCCCACTCATTGGAAGGAAGCAGTCTGTGTACAGGAGCAGGAACAGCCTAAACACACACACACTCTTTCTCACACACACACACACACACACACACACACACACACACACACACACACACACACACTCATCCTTTTATACACACTCTCCAGCAGCCATGCCTGTGTTCAGTGGGCTGCTCAAGGTAAGAGTGTGTGAGGCGGTGGACCTGAAGCCCACCCCCTGGGCCCTGCGTCACGCCGTGGGCAAGAGCGGCTCCTTCCTGCTGGACCCCTACCTGGCGCTGAACCTGGACCAGACCCGGCTAGGTCAGACTGCCACCAGGACCAAGACCAACAGTCCGGCCTGGCACCAGGAGTTCTGCACCGAGGTCCGGGAGGGAAGGAGCCTGGAGCTGTCGGTGTTCCACGACGCCCCCATCGGGTACGATGACTTCGTGGCCAACTGCACCATCCAGCTTGAGGACCTGCTGCAGAACGGAACCAGGCACTACGAGGACTGGGTACGTGTTGGATGAGTGTTGGAAGCTGCAGGTTCTGAGCATGACTACAAGACTTCAGATTAACACTTCATTAGATTGGTAATTCTATGAGCTTCAGTTAAAATGCAGCTGGACTTCCTGCTTCAAAGATTCTTCTTCGGTTCTGACACAGATTCCGATCTTTTACCTCATGGGATCTCCTGATACAGAACCTCCAATGCTCAGATAGATGTTTGCATTGGAGCTCTAGTTCTTGATAAGAACCTAAACAAGAATCCCTGTTGCTTTTATCAAATCTCCACAGAGATCTACAACTACACTTTTCCATTTGGTTTCTGAAAAGAACTTTAGCGATTCTTCTTCGGTTCTGAGGTAGATCCAGATGTTTTACCACATGACATCTGCTGATACAGAGCCTCTAATGCTCTGATCCTCACAAATTCACAAGTCTACTTATAGGTGTTTGCATTGGAGCTCTAATAAAAAAGCAACTGGACTCCTCTTTAGGTTTTGGATGAGAACCTATACAAGAAGCCCAACTGCTTTTTATTGAATCTGCACAGACATCAATAATTGGACTTTTTCTTTAGGTTCCTGAAAAGACTCTAAAAGGTTCTTCTTCTGTTCTCACACAGATTCCAGTCTTTTACCATCTGCTGATACAGAACCTCAATGCTCTTTTTACCCCAAATTCCTGTTCATCCAAGTCATTGTAACCTAAATGAGAAGTCCAGTTGCTTTTTTATTGAAGCTCGTGTTATTGCTATGTCTTGGAAGACTGAGAATCTGCATGGACTTCTTCTTTAGGTTCCTGAAAAGACCCTAAAAGGTTCTTCTTCTGTTCTCACACAGATTCCAGTCTTTTACCATCTGCTGATACAGAACATCCAATGCTCTTTTCACCCCAAATTTAAAAACTGCACATTTTGTGGAAGTTCAGTGGTAGGTTTTTGTGTAGATTTTTGTTAATCCAAGTCATTGTAACCTAAAAGAGACGCCAGTTGCTTTTTTTTTAAGCTTCGTTATTGCCATGACTTGGAAGACTCAGGATCTACGCAGACATCGACTTCTTGTTTAGGTTCTTTTCAGGAATCTATAAGAGAAGTCTACTAGCTTTTTATTAAAGCTCCTATTATGACCATGAGTTGGAAGACTGAGAATCCACTCAGACATACATCTAGTGCTGTGATTACACAATACATTCATTCAGACACACTCATCACTCCTCATAACGAATATGAATATGCAAGACCAGCTCAAAAGCTTCTGCACAGACAGCCCTCTATACATGTGGAATATTTATGGTACAGAAAAGTTGGATATTGTTGAATATGTGCAGCTGAAATGGCGTTTAATAACAAACCCAAGCTTCTGAAGGATTGCGTCTGCAGCAGACCAACTGTTGTGTTGTTTGCGTAGTGTATTTGATGTGGTGTTTGGAGCAGAGGAACGGGCCCCTCAGCCACAATAAGCGTGCGTTTTGTACACTAAACGGTTCATGTTCTGCTTCACAGTGAACAGCTGTGGGGTGCCTTGCTCATAAGCAGCGGAGCGTTTATCTGATTTCTTGTTTTCTGACACAGATTCTGATCGTTCATCACTTGGGACTGACTAATACAGAACCTCCAATGATGTATTTACCTCAAATTTACAATCTGCACATCATGCAGAGCAAAAATTATTCTGAAAAGGGGACAACTTTAATTGAAGAACATGCATTTAAGGCCACTTCTGCCCAAACAAGGCTGATAGCAATCGGTCTGATTGCATCTGGAACCTCTGTGGTTTCATTTGAGAGCATTTCTCAATCCTTCAGTGCCTTTATTCCAGAACATTCTCTCTAAATGTCAAACTTTGCACTCGAGAACAAATCTCTACTGCCATCATCATGCCCCCTCAGCTTCATGTGCTGAAATGTTGCCTGGTTGGGTTTAGTTTGGTGCCTCAGACTAAGTCTTATTTTACTTATTTGAGGCTATAAAGAGCTATTCGGCTTCCTGTTCATTAATCCTGCAGCTTCCTCTCCTCTATCTGCGACACCTGAGCTGTTTGGACTTGCATCACATCTGATTTCTCAGCTCTAGTCTTTTTCTCAATTCCTCACATTCCTCTTGCCTCATTGGGTTTGAAGGAAAAAGCAGCGCCCTTGTCTTTACCCCTTTAGAATTAAAGTTCCAGAGGAAATCCAGAAATGTAGATGCCAATCAGTGTCTTCAACAATTTGCCTCTTCCTCTAGAAAGAGACACGCACATCTTAGCAGTGGGAAAAACCGAAGTTCCTTACATTTGTCACGGTTGCTCGTCATTTCATTTCAGCTGTGTCAAGACCGGACAGCCACATGTAGATCTGTATGTACGGGGATAAAGAGCCATTTGTTTTCGGCCTGCCACTGCTTTAACATGTGATCCTGTCCAGCTATTTATGTCGGTTTTATGTCGACTTGCTTTATGTTAGATGAAAAACTGATGAGGGTGATTTTAGGACAAGTGTTCTGGGAGCTGATGATCTGTTTAATTTACAAAACCTGACCCAGGTTGCTTCGGATTAACCCATTATCTAAGAGCAGCGTGTGTTTTACCTGGCAGATTGTATGCTTTTACAGTCATTTCCTACCTTTTGAGGCAGCTATCGGTTTCAGCATTTGAAATTTTAAGACTCTGCTGTTCTCAGTAGGGTATTACTCCTACTCTGTCAAATGGCATTTTTATTGCACGGTGATTTTGTTTTGAAGACTCTTGAATGTCAGAGTTTTTGCAGCCCTCAGCTGGATTAGCATATGACCATGATGTAACGTTAAAAGCAGGAGGCAACAAACTGCTCATTGTGGTGAATTAATCTGAAATCTGAACTTTTAGGAAGCTTATTTTCATACTGCGATACTGTAAAAAAAAAATAAAAAAATCTCATTGTGCGCTTAGTTAAAGTGTGTAGGATGTGAACGTGTACGTGATTCCAGAGGGGGGAAGCGTGCAAAAGCCAAACGGTATGGCTCGTTAGGAGGGGCTTCATTGATGTGAAGTTATGTAACCTTATGCTATATGAGCATACGCTGGCATGTATAAATAGACACGCACATGAACGCACACACAGATACCCCGTCCCTCAGCCATCCTCGGTAAGGTCAGAGCGTATGGATCACTCTGTTGATTGACTGCGTCCCATCGATCAGCCCAGCCGGCTCGCCAATACATCTGCCTCAGAGCGACACCGTCCCTCCCACTTCCCCTGCCGTCCTCCTCCCTTCATTACTCACCACTTCTGCCTCCCTCCCGTGTCTCCCTCGTCCTCCCCTCCTCTACGCTGAATTTCTCTCTCATCTCGCAAAAACACTTATCCCCCCCCTCCACTCCCGCCTCTCCTTCATTTAGACATCATCATCCTCTTTGTGTTTCACTCGTGTACCTTAAACCCTCCTCTTTCATCTGATTCCGCTTGATGCTTACCTTCTGTTGCTCTTCAGTCTCCAGTGGGGAGGATGTGGAGTTTAGATTTCATAAGAGGGCAACAGCGGGGAATAGAATACAAGTCGGATCAGTCGGGTTTTTCTTGACGAAGCCTTCCGTACACTCTTTCCGTTAGATTTCTGTGTTTTTAAGACATAAATAGATAATTTGAGGATAGAAAAATGACCAAAATCAATCTTTTGAATCTTATACAGCGGCCTACTCGCAGGATTCTAGCACTATGTCCACCATTAGTGCACTGATATTAATGTAATAAGCTGCATCAATATAACATGCAGATATTATACAGTCATGTAGTCATGAGCACATATTTCAGATATGACACAGGAGATGCATCTGCCCAAATATTTTCAACATACGCATTTGTTCCAACACAAAAGGAGCCCAAAACTTTTATTTTGAAAACCCACTCCCAACAGATTCATGCAGAGTGAGCAAATTGGTGCTTTAAATGTCAGAGTGGAACAAATTTAGTATTTGCTGCTCAACATTTCCTGGAGGAAGATGGCTAGACCCCTACTTCATGTGTTTGTTTAAGGAAAACCTTCATCCTTGCATGTGGTATATGTACTGATGTATTAGAGCCTTGCCTTTTCAGCCATTTACAAAAAAGGATCCTGCTGTAAAAGCTGTCCAGGCTCAATGCAGCACAGTGAATTGGGTGGTATTTTCCATTTGTAAGTGAATTTCTTTTATGATCCGTCAATCAATCTCTTATTTTAATAGTTTAAACCATAAAATGGCACAAAGTAGTAAAGAATGCCCTTCACAGTTTCTTCAATGTGCAATTAAAAGTCTAAAATTACACAAATTGTCACTTTGATTTAACTGAAGATGGGGCTTATTTTTGCTTGATAAATTGATGCCGTTGAATTCCCCGTTGATCAGCAAATTGCCACATTTGGAACGGATACGTGATGATGCCCAGAGGATGAATCACAATGACTTTGGTTGATCCCCTGACTCACATTGGTGGGTTTTAGTGAAATATCTCAACAACTATTGGATGGATTACCTTCAGTTTTGGTGCCTACGCTCATGTTTTATTCAGGACCATTCTAATCATTGTCCCTGACATTTCATCCACCAATTTTGTCAAACCAGAATTTCAATTTTGAGTTTATTATGGGGTTTTTGACTAAATTCCACCAATTTCATTCCCATTAGCATTAACTGTACTTTGTATGTAGGGCTAATGAGCAAATGCTAACATGCTAACACTTTAAGGAAGTAGACAGGGTTAGCATTATACTTACCAACCATCTCCATGTTAGCATTGTCTTTTTGAGTATGATGGCCTGCTAATGTTAGCATTTAGCTCAGAACGGACTCACACAGCCACTGGAAACTCTAATGGTGCACGTCCAAAAGTAGCGTTTCTAGACAAGACTTGGAAACTTTCTTATAAATTATGAAAACAGTTCTGCAAAATGTGATTCTGAAAACATTTGATGCAAGAAGTAAGCTGGATCTATATTCATTTGGTTAGTTTCAAAGTTTTTTGGGGAGTTTCCAGAGGCTTGACGGCTGTCTTTCGAAACGCAATGCTACCAGAATACATTGCAGGTTAGCTTACATAGATAATGTATGAGATGTGCTGAATTGATGGACTCTGTGGACACGCACCATTACTTCATATCCACACTAGTACTTTGTTTTGAAAATGCATAGTTTTTGCTAAGTTTATGCTCTGTGTCTTCACCACGCCAGAGTTGTAAAACACCTTAAATGGAGACTTTTTGAAATGCTGCTTACCCCTGATGCCCATTACGCTTCTTGATTAGCTCTCATCAATCACTATGTGACTTTTTCCGATTTGTCATGTCTTCCATTCTGTGTTTTCAAACGCCTCGACCACCTAACGGGATACACTCATGTGTTACTTTGACTTTACTGCGACTCACCAGATGTAGTCTGCAGGTACAAGCCTGCCATATCCTGCCAGTAGCCAGTACCTGTGTGTCATTGTCTTTAAAATCAACTTTGCTACGGGAAACAACAACAACTTCCAACCCAGCAACCAACACTGTGCAAATGACAAACTTTGGCAAAGATTTGGATTGCGAAATAAGACAGGACTGCTTAGCTCTTTTGGGAATTTACCATTTTAATGATAGCTGTCTCCTTTATCAGCATTATGAAGGGACACCGGTGCTGCATCCTGGGCTTTGCGCTGTCCAAGGTTATTGTAGAGAGCCTTTCATCTCTGTGCAGAAGAATAATAATGGGTGTAGTTAGACCATTCTACAGCACTGTGGAGATAGATCTGACTATGCAAGACTACTATCAGTTGCAGCTTGTGGTCAGTTTAAGTGAAGAAATCTGCAGACAATTAAGAATTGACCCTTTAAATCTCGATGCTCAGCGTACAAGAATGGTCATGTGGCGTTCATTTTCAAGATTGCTGGTAAGAACAGAGGCTATTACTGAGAAGCCGCGGAAGGCTTATCCGAGCAGAGATTATTTTCATTCAAAACTTTAAAATGAAAATGTATTAGCTTGTGTAAATGTGGCTTTAGTGTTTTTAAGACATTAAGGAACATATTCAGTCAAGCCAAACCAAAACTCCCAAAGAGCTTAAATGGGGAAATAAATAAACCTCATTAAGCCTTGTAGACTCTGTGACAGCAAGCGGGTGATTGGCATGAACCGAATATTAATGATATTACTAAATGCTGCGCCCAGAGTCTAACCAAATGGTCGCCTTCCTGCTGTCCAGATGAACACCGAGCCTCAGCTCCGTCTTTCTCACTTCCTCCGCCCTTCTGCTGCCTCTCTCATCTCATCTCGTCATCTTTCTCTTTTGCCTCGGCGCTGTTATCCCCCCCGTCCTCTCAGCTTCCTGCTCTTTTTTGTCTCCCGCCGTCCCTGCGTGAGTCGGGCTCCCGTGGACCCGACCGCAGGTTCCCCGCTTATGTGCCGCTGGTGAAATATTAACCAGGCTTTGATGCTTATTAATTGTCCCACTCAGTAATTGAGATGCTCCACGAAGCCCATCCCCATGGCGACAGTGACAGCCCGTCCCCTTGGTGACAGCCTCTCACCCACCAGAGAGAGAGGGGGAGAGATGATGGGTGAGAAAAGAGGAAAAAACAAAGCAGAACAGTACCTTTTCTGCACTTTAAGACGCCCAAATGATTCGAATTTGAAGCCTTCACAGGTAGAGGAAGATTTCCCGGTGCTGCGTAGCCACTTTTCAAGGGAAATTCCACTTTACTCACCGGCATAATTGTGGAGATGCTGCATGAAGGTACTTAGCGAAACACAACATTACAGCATTGTCTGCTCGGCTTAAGTAACTGAAGCCTCGGACAGGTTTGAACAAGTATTGCTCCACTCCATTTGCGCCACTTGTTTGGATTTGACCTCAGTTGTCCTGTAAAACCAACCGTTCCAGTGTAGAGCTGCTTCCTAGATCAACACTTACTAGCTTATTTGTAAGCTCTTTGCTGTCAGGTGATGTACTTTGTGCTCTCTGTGATAGCTGTTTTGTGCATTTTGACCTAAAGCACGTGACTCCAGAGTGAAATCTGTGTTATACAAATAAAAACGCCTTTATGGAGGTGAGTTGCGTCGCACTGTAAACCAAACTGTGCATTCCTGTGGCAGCTATGGCATGCCAGTGGCCGAGCGATGGAAAGGATGATTACAAGTGAAGTTCAACTTTCACTTTTTATTTTTCTGTGGTGTTTTCAGAGGTGTGTTTACAGTCTGTCAGTGAGATTACACAAAAACTACCAAGCTGAATTTCCATGAAACTCGATGGAGAGGTACAGAGGCCGTTTAGTTTTGGTGCCGATCCAGATTACTTCATTCAAAAACTACGAGACAGGGCTTTGTTTTGGTGCACTTTGCTTTCTGAGTGCCCTTCTAGTTTTTAAACAACCTATTTAGATAAATGGATCCCATTTGGCTGCTGTTACAGATACTACTATAAAGCAGATATCCACAATTTGCATTGCATCCAATCAGTAAAGTGTGGTATTATGACGGTGCAAAAGCGGCATAAAGCACCAAGGATGCAAAATACAACACTAAAAAGGACCATTTGGCCAAAATGAACCAGATTTATGAGATTATTTTGGCAAATTGAACCTTTCATGACCTCATTGTGGGAGATTTTATTAGGTTTGTTGTGTTGCCGCCTTTGGTTGGCCCTCTTGAAACATTGATACGAAACAATGGAACCAAATGTCTTCTTTTTCCCCCACTATTTACCGATATAAAAACATTTTCTGTTGTACTGAAACACAAACACACATCAGTTTCCAGCTTCTCATATCCAGTCCCTCCAGGATTTCGCGGGCGTTTTTCGTGATTGTTGCGGCCGAAAATGCCTGAATTCGTGGCAGCTTTTCTAAAAAATTGCGATAAAAGTTGCGATGTTTTAAGCTTATTTGTTGTGATAAAATTGCGGGAGACAGTGACAATTACTAAAAAGCTGCATTTTTTTTCCAGCTTGTGGAACATGTTTCAATGCTGTAATTGACAATATTTATTCCGAAATTAATTATTTAACGTTCCGACCCATTTCCACAAAAGCTGGCGTGCCATGGTGGGAAGTTAGCAGCAGCATCTTCAAACCATAAACAAGGAAGTGAATTCGGTGATGTACGCGCATTACGTTTGTGCTGAGAGCTGCTATGATTGGTTGAACTCACGGGAGGCGGGCCAAAATTGCGGGAAAGTTGCGGTGATTGGACAAAATTGCAAGGTCGCGCAAAATTCGCGGAGATTGGTTAATTTCGCGTGAATTTGTGCGATCGCAACATCACGAATTCATGGAGGGACTGCATATCATATTATATTACTTCATGTGTCACTGACTGCAGATAGCTATATATACATCAAAATACAACTGTAATATTCTATAATTTACACTTTACACCAAAGATTGATGGAGATCTTACAAGTGAAGGAACCTATGACAAATTTACCGCTCATCCCTGGTGACAAGGTGACTTTGAGCAAATTATTGTCATTATATATATATGAATCAGTGTCTTGACTGTTGCCTCTAATATGTGATTTTGTGAGACAACAATCACAACATGTGTCTGTATTGTTCTTGCTATATTGTTGCACACTGTAAAACGGGTAAAAGAAAAGGAAGCCATTGCTGCATTTTATGGTGCCTATTCTGAATGCTATTAAAAACAGAGCCAGTTTGTGTATTATACAAAAACACGGCGGTTAAATTATCGCCGTCATTATCAGCGTTTATAACTTCCATTAGGGAATTTAAATTGGTAACGTTTCATTCACTTTGTCTGTTCTGTTGCCGCAAAAATTAGTCTGAAAAACAGCTCCAGGTGCCGTCGAAAGGTTAAAAAGTGCTCGGTTAAAGCGTTTGAAAATGGCATGTCCTGGTGACAGAGAGCAGAAGGAGTAGGCAGGCAGACGAGGGAGACTGGGGAGAAGGAAGCCAGAAAACGTGGACTGGAAGGAGTGGAAGGCTGGAAGGAGGAAAATGGTGATGATGGGGAGAGTAGGAAGGAGCTGAGGTGTCGAAGGGAGCTCTGTTTACATGTAAATATATGTGGCTGCACGTTGAGAGCTGTGAGGAGACTAGAAATAACCAGGCGGAGACTCGGTGACCACACAGTGTAACGTTTCCACGTCAGATGTCAGCCAGAGACTGTTTGACTGTTGGCGTTGGCTCAGATACACTCACATATTCAGCAGCCAGGATTAATGACTGGAGGGGTTTGATTAAAAAAACGCTATTTTAATGAGTTGTCATATTACATTTGTGAACCGAGTCATTTACTATTTATTCAGGCAAGCACTTGATCCCACAATATAACATGTTTTAGGACCTTGTACTTTCAAATTAAATACACATTTTAAGCAATTCAAAAGCAACTGACAGACACAAACAGTGCACAGCTTCTGTGTATTTATCTGAATTTATTATAATAATAATGTTGAATTTTGTAGCTTTTCTGCCAGCAAAGATGGCTTTGCAATTGTTTCTCTGTCTTTTGTTGCCATTTTATAGTTTAGGTAAATAGTTACTACCATCATAATACTTTTATGTAAGTGCAACATTATTCCACCATCCCTGTTAAAAAGCCAAAAGTAGTTTTAATGTTTGTTTTTTTTGTAAAATGAGGCATTCAAACTGTGTAAAGTTTAAGTATATTTAGCTGGATTACATTAATATTGATATTGGATTTTAGGATATCAATAAATTAGCTATAAAGTCTGCAATGTTTTCACCTTTTTGCCATTTTTATTTATTTGTTAATCTAAAATATCATTACAATCATAGTACTTTTTTTGGAAATGGCAGCATTGTTTCAACATCACTCTTCTTGTTAAAAAAGTTAAAACCAATTTTGATAAATTTAAATTTTTTACATTTGCGAACCAAATCATTTCACATTTCTGAGGTTAGCTCTTGCTCCCACACAAAAAAAGCAAGTTTTAGGGCCCGTTTTTAGCATTGTACTAAAATTTGCTATATTTTATGGCATTACATGTTTTTTGAGGGGTTCAAACAGTGTAAACCATCCGTGTATTTCACTGAATGTGTTATATTAATGTTAATATTCGATTTTATAGCTATGTTATGCCAGCAAAAACGGCAGTGCGGTTGCTTTTCCACCTTCTTGTTGCCATTTTCCAAACTCTTTTCACCAAGTTTAGTTAAAAATATTGCTGCTTTTGTAATATTTTCTTGTAAGCTTAACTGAGTTAAAGCTAGGTTATTATTATGTTACATTTGCGTTATTCATTAGGCTAGCTCTTTATGCAACTTGATCTCCCTGGAATATGTTTTAGACACGATTTTTAACTTTGCAGTAATTTTAAATTGCTCGATTTTATTTCACTAAATATCTTTAACAAGTGACAGATTCCCACAGTGTAAAGCTTCTGTATATTTAGCTGAATCTGTTGTATTAGTGTTGCATTTTATAGCTAGCAATGATGTCTTTCCAGTTGTTTTTCCATGTTTTTGTTGTCATTTTATCAGTTCTTTTCAGCAAGTTTTAGTTCCAAATATCATCACCATCATTATACGCAGCAGCATCGTTCCTCCCTCGTCCTCAGCTCCTTCCTCCCACCTTTTTTCCTCTCAAGACGTGACTCTGATTATCCTCGAGGTCACGGCCATGTTGACATCATCCCTCACTTTATTCCTGACCCCCAGACTCACTCATTTCCCGACTTTCCGGACAATTACATCATTGGCTCCGCCCCCCCGGTGACCTGCCGGTTAAGTGGGACAGACTGGATTTAAGATGCACCGTTGACACAGTAACAATGCACGAGCACACGCACACAAAGACAAGTCATGGCGCTCTGCCCACAGACGCCAAATCAGGTCAACCTTTGGTGTGTGTGTGTGTGTGTGTGTGTGTGTGTGTGTGGTGCTCGCTGTTTAATTCATGTTCTCATTGAAAGAGAAGAAATGGGAGGATATTTGAGAGCTCTGGGACGGCAGGTGAATGCACTGGATTTGTCCCCTCTGTGTTGCTGTGACCCCACAACTGTCTGAGGATAATTTCAGACAAATGTACACGTCATCTGTTATTGTCGTCAATGTAGCGGTTATGCAGATTTTTATTATTCCTGTAACGCTCTGTATGGGATGAAATAAGTACTGTGAGGCTATAATCAGCAGGACTGGGTGGTAAACGTCAATATTTGTTTGTCAAATTCATTTGTATCAAAACTTTTCTGCAGTGAAAGCTGGCAGTCAGTGCTTGGACAGATTTGTAATCTGGATTGCTGATATTTTGATCTGCCAGTTCCTGTTGAAAATTAAAATTTTGCCCATCTCACACAGTTTTAATGAGCAAGTATTCACTGTACTGTGTGTAAGCAGCAACATTTACAGTTTGACAGTGTTTTTTAATTTAATTTTTCAGACGTTTCATCTGCACTGATGTTGAATATTGTCAAATAATATTCAGTGTTAGTCACCAATAGTCACCATTGGTTGGCCAGATGATAAGGAAATTTGTCGAGAAAGTAACACCACTCTGTTTTTTTCCCCATTAAGTGGTCTAGATGAAGAATCTAATAAACAGACTCATTTTATTCTGTCATTATCATGCAGGTAGTTAGCAGTTAGCTCGGTGGCTAACGAGTGCAAATGACAGACAGTAGCTGGAATCTCCCACTTAGATGTCGATACGCACCGTGACACTGTTACAAGCTTATCTCCTTAAAGGGACAGTGCAGCAGTTTGGGAAAAAGTTAGATGAGAAGACTATTGCTGCTTTCATATCAGTCTTGTAAGTTAAGGCAGAGGCCGATGGTTTGTGGTCAAAAACACTCACAGCCCTGTATCCTGACCACGTCCACCTGAGTGACGCCGTCCTTACAGCCTGAACTAATAACTGATAGAGTTGACGTTGAGGTCGGTGCATCAGCTTCTCCCTCATCACCCTCTGTTCACATCTAGTTTTACTTGCTTTCTTAATTTAATTTGTATTAAAAGCAGATTATTCCTCTTTTCCTATTTTTTTTCAACCTTATGAGCACACATTTATTTATCTGCTGTGTTAACATTTGGATTATTACTTGTCTGCTGTGATATAAGTACAACATTGTAAGACAAACACTTAACTACAGAAGACATAAAATCCAAAAATCTAGTCCAGCTCTCGATTTAAGGCCGAGAGGTCCGGTCGCCCAAATGACATTTTTTGGGCCACCAACATACGTCAATTTAGACATTTTTAGGAGCCAAAATCAACTTTTAGTGGCCAAAAAAATTAATCCTACTTTTTTTTTTTTGGGGGGGGGGGGGGGGGGGGGGGGGATCCAGTTCCTCCTCCACGTCAACTTGTTAGCTGGAGCCACCGAGCTATCACTGGTCGCTGGGCAAAGTGTGCCTTAAAACCCCCCACGGCCATGAAAAGTCACCCACGAATGAGCAGCGCATTGTCCGGAGCTCCTAGCGGGCGACTGGGACGTTGACAGCCGGAACAGGTGCGGTTTGTCCCGGGCAGATGAGCGGCAGGTGTTAGCCAAGCAGCTAGTGGGGGAATCTGAGCAGTCTGTGACCGGGGAGTGCAGCCGGCGGACCCGCCGAGTTAAAAATGACAGCTCCGGTGGCTTGGTGCTTTCCGTTCGCGGTGCTCAGGCTCAGTTGGTGCTGTCCTCCGGATGCCACCACCACATTCTGGGCTGGTTCTGGATCCGACGGAGTCTCGCGGACTCCCGTGAGATGTTAACAACGTTAACATCAGCGACAATAAAGTGTTCAAATTTGAAATTAAATCGGCGGAAATCCGCGGATCCGCGGAAAATTGCCATCCCTGAAACTTGGATTTGGAGGTCAGTATCCCAAATCAAAATATTTGGGCCCCTAACCAGCGTGTTTTTTTTTGTTGTCATTTTTGGTCGCCAAAATCGGTTTTTAGTTGCAAATGGCGACCTGGCGACCGTCTAAATCGAGCGCTGCAGTCTAAATGAAATCCTCTTAAATAAAAATAAATGTTTGGATCATAAATATAGGAAGGACGATAGTTAAATACAGTCACAAACAAAAGTTTACCTACACTTGTGAAGACCGAGGATTTCATTTTGAATTTCCATTGACTCCCATGGATGGAATGAAACACGTGCATCTTTGTCACAAAAAACAGTCATGCTTTGTGATTTTTTTTTATAGATCTGTTACAGGTCTTTCATAAAAATGACACAATATACTGAGTGAGAAGTCATCTTTAATACATGATTGTTTTTTTTATTTTGGACAAAGATGCATCTTTTCCAGTCATTTCTTCATAGAAAATATGAATTACAGAAGTCATTAGAAACTCAAGGCTGCCTTGATATACATGGTCCTCACAAATGTAGGTAAACTTCTGTTCATGATACACATCTTTAAATTACATCTTGATCAGATATTTAGCAGTTATTACACTAAAGCACCAGTTAAAGGGGTTAAATTCAAATGAAACGTTTATCTTCCTGCAGAATTCTTATTAATATTGACTCATTTTTCTTTTTAAATGACCGTGATGAACTTTATAACACCTAGCCCTTATAAAATTTACCCCGTTTGATGCCACACGCAGCAGATCACCAATACAAATGTGGAGTTTAATTAATGGAAAACGGCAGCTGCATTATGAATATCGGTCATTAGGCGATATCTGATATCTAATTAGACGTTTTGATCCAATCGTGCGGCACCAGGACAGGGCTTCCTTCTGCAGCTTGAATCTTGACGAGGTGTGTTTTCATTCAACAGTGCTGACTGTCTGATCTACAGAGGCTGCTCAGCAGACCGTCTGCCAGTCCATCTGGACATCACACACTCGGCTGTGATCTCCGAGATGACTGAACAGGCTGCGCCATTTCTACCGGGAATGTCCGTTCTTCGAAATGCAATTCTCATTATGGGCGCTCCCTCGAGTAGGAGTCTCTCCCCCTTTTACCTCCCTCCCCCCCGCACAGCTCGGCTCTTCTTACATTATTAGCCGTCTGTGATGTTACATTAAAGATGCATGACTCTCACGCTGTCTCACTCAGCATGGACCTCCTGTGTGTGTGTGTGTGTGTGTGTGCGTGTGTGTGCTCGGGTTGTGCAATAGAAAAGAAGTACACACACACACGCACACGTTATTGTGCAGTCGAGCTCCCTCTCAAAGCCGAAATTTGTTATTTGACAGATGGATGTGGGAGGCTGTCACTGAGACTAAACGCTCCTGAGAGAGCTGTCTGGTTGGACGGAGATAGCGAGCTGGATGGACGGAGAGTGGGAGGGGGTTAGCTGCACAGTATTGATATAATGCAAGCTTTGAGTGCCCTGTCTGCCTGGTTGAGTGCTTCTCTGTGGCGCTGCATATGGTGTGTGTGTGTGTTTGGAGTGTCAGGAGATGGAACCAGGAGAGTTAAGCCTGCATGTGTGTTTAACGTTAACCTCCCTCAGAAGTCCGTTTTAAAATCCCCCAGACGCTCACACACACTCTCCGCTTCCTGTGTGTGTGTTTGTGAAGTTATTCGTCTCTCTGGCTGTATCAGTGTCCTAATTGGACTAACAAGATTAATGAGGCGAACTAGATTCTCCGACTCTCCCTCCTCCCAGCTTTTGTTGTCGGGGCGGGGAAACCTCGGTGTGTGTGTGTGTGTGTGTGTGTGTGTGTGCGTGTTAAATCCAAGTCACGTTACAATTCATTTAGCGGCTGCTGATGTGGATGCAATCTTCCATCAGGGTACATATGATTTTATTAGCGCTTGAAAGTCGATTAATCAAGCTGCAGGAAATTAGAGAAAATCGCTGAGCTACAAATTGCGACAAGTTGTGACCGGGCTTTTTATTTGAATGCTCTGATGTTCAACAGATTAAACAATTAATGACAGAACTGACATTGTAGAAAATCATTAGTTGCAGGCAGATAGTTTCTGAGATTACACTTAAAATCAAAGATAAAATGTCAGGTTTGGCTGCTCAAATCAATTACACACCTGAAAATGAATGTATTTGAATTTCCCTCAGGATTAATAAAGTATCTATCTGTCCGTCCGTCTGCTTTAATAACCCTCCTGTTGTTTTCATTTATGGTCTTCAAAAAATATTGTTTCCTTGTCTGAAAAAAATCTAGAAATTCAGCAAAAAAATTCCTCAGATTTCTGAAAATTTGCAAAACCTTCAGGAAGAAAATTCCAAAAAATTCCTTAAAAATTTCCCTTAAAAGTTTTATTTTAAAAAATCCACCAAATTTGGCAAGAAAATTCTTGTAAATATTTTCAAAAAATCTTCCAAAAAAATACTAAAAATATCTAAAGTGATTCCATATATATTAGTAAAACTTATAATATCTTCTTTAAGAACGTTCACAAAAAATCAACCAAAATCCAGCAAAATTCGTTGGATTTTGATTGATTTTTTTGTGAATGTTCTTCAGAAACATTTTAAACATTTTTTTTCCACCAAAAAATGTTCAAAGATTTCCCAAAAATGTTGAAAATGTGGACATCAGAAGTTTCACCGTGAAAATATATATTTTTTCCACATTTTCTAACTTTAAAACAGGACGACACGAGGGTTAAATTATTACTAATTCTTGTAAATTCAGAATTGCAGTCCTGTTTATAGATTGATATTTTCATCTGTAATTGACAAATGCTGAACATATTAGAAACTAAATGATTAATTGATTGATTTTTAATTGATTCTTTCTGGCTAGTTCGGTATGTAGAGGAATGAGCTAAATATACAAAACTGACATATTTTCACCTCTTAGCTTTTTTCCTTTTCATTAAGTCTTGAGGCAAGCACTAAAATTTTTAATATCTAACTGCCATCAAAATATATAAAAAAAATACTAAGCAACACAAATTTTCATCATAATTGGGTGATAATTCTTATATATCGCTTTGTCATTTGATCCACTGTCAATCCTCGCTTTATATTTTTATTTCTTGATTATTTAAAAGACATTTTTCACTGTAATCTAAAATCCTGCACCTGTGTGGAAGCAGTGCAAGCATTTTTATAAATAGAGGAAATTCTAAAATGTCTTTGCAACATAACAAAGCTATAATATCATACATTTTTTTAAAAGAAACGTGGAATCACCACGTACAAAATTTGTTCAAGTTCCCACAAATGTTAGCAATACTGGGGGGACATAATCTAGATATTTTACCACTTACATTATTAATTTGTTTCCGTACTTGTCTGCTGCCTGCTCTTTGTAAACACTGCCTGCAGTTCAGTCCAGTTTATCCAAAATGTCCCCACATTTTTGCCACGTGACTGTTGGTTGCTGTCGAGTCAATAATGGCTCCTTAGTTGTGTTGAGAAACGCAGAATTTTTAGTTTTTTACAGAATATGGTTAATGCAAATGTTTTATTTTTGGCATTTTTAAAAAAAAAAGACATGCAGAATAAATAAATAAATTCAGTTCTATGTGCTTTTACAGTTTCTTGCTATAATAAATAGTGTAACTTGGGCAATTATTTGAAAGTGACATGCTTTTCAGAACTATTGACCAGTTTCTATAAAAATATTGATTAGTGTAACAAGTATAAATGGTGCAGCAAGCCAAAGCTAACCTGAAATGACTTTTTGAAATATCGCATCATTAAGGCCCCACACAGCTAGCTTGATTACATTAAATAGCTTGAGGGTTGTTTAGCATGCTGCACGTGCGCTAATGTTTGTTTAATCCTAGTGGACGTAATGGCATGACACGATTCAAGTAGAGCCAGGTGAGCTTAGAATCACATAAAATGAGGACTAGTCGAGTCTAATGGAGCTTCCTCGTGACCGGCATGTTGACATGTCAGAGCGGGAAACGCACTAATAGCATTACCAACGGCTCGGTTCCGCTTCAGTGTGACATGAAGACAGCGTGCACAAATACTCAGACCCTGAAGCTTGCGCAGCTAAAGGCGAGCTAGTTATACAACCATAATTAGGTGAATGCTGGCTCATTGGTCTGACTTACTGACACACCTGAATGGAATGAAACCATAATTAACGCTGTGAAAGAGGCCTGTTGTTTAAAGTTTGTGACTCAGAGACTTCACCTTTCTTAAAAAACAGTAAGAATATTTAAGCTGCTTTTGCACCAGGTCTGATTCTAACTGCTGCTTTATCCATTAATGGACAAAATCATTAATATAGTGAGCAAAACGGACATTTGAGGTAACTAATTTCTGTACTTGCTTTTGATCTGACTCCAAGCAAAGGTTGAAAGTAATTAATGTAAAATCAGCATTTGTGGAAAGTTTGCATCGAGACCAAATAGCTGCACTAACCCTCATGTCATCCTGCGGGTCAAATCGACCTGTTTTAAAGTTTAAAAATATGGGGAAAAAAATACATTTTCACAGTGAAGCTTCTGATGTCCACATTTTTAACATTTTTGGGAAATCTTTGAACATTTTTTGGTGGAAAAAAAAGAAATGTTAAAAATGTTTCTTAAGAACATTCACAAAAGCGAAATTTGCTGGATTTTGGTAGATTTTTTTCTGAATGTTCTTAAAGAAAATATTACAAGTTTTATCACAAGCTGATATTTATGTAATCTCTTCAGCTGTTTTTAGGATTTTTCTGGACGATTTTTACTCATTTTTTGAAAATATTTTTGAAAGAACTTTCTCGCCAAATTTCCAAAGGGAAATTGATAAGAATTATTGGAATTTTCTTCCTGAAGGTTTTGCAAATTTTCCGAAATTTGGGGAATTTTTTTTTACTGAATTTTCGGATTTTTTTCAGACAAGGAAACAATATTTTTTTGGTGCCTGTCAATGAGGGTTAATGGGGAAAAATCCTTTAAGTGTAATTTATGTTGTGACTGTGCTTTTGATGAAATATTAGTATCAGTATGACAAAGATATATTTATTTTCTATCTCTGCTCTGAGTTTTAGAGCAATTTTTCAAAAATAAATAATGAGAAACACCTTCATTGAGGGACCAACGTGGATTAATCAAGCTGTTGTTTTCATCTTAAATGTCACATTTAAAATATGAAGCACTTTATCTCTGTTTTTGAACCTACTCTACGCATTCAGTCTAAGCCATTCCCGCCAAAAAAGAGCAGCTCTGCAACCATAGAAACGCCTGTTGCTAGGTTACAAGGCGACACTACGGTAAACCAGTAGTCGTCTCAGTAGCTAACGCTGGTTTCACTCGCGTCTGTTTGTGTTGTTTAGATTGTGATTAATGCTCTTACTAACTAACTGTGGAAACTTTAAGATAAGCCTCCAGTCTTATTTAAAGCTGCTTACATTTCTCTGTTGTACTTGACATCTTTAGTATAAGAATAAAACTATTTTAATTCCTGGTTACAGCTGCACTGCCTATGTAATCTTTCTACAATAATACACACCGTATCATGGTTTTAGTGGATTGTTTCGCTATTGAATTACAGTGTAAATGCTGTAGGAGAGATTTTCTGTCATGCCAAGAATAACATTTAGTAGAAACATGGCTTAATCCCCTCCCCTCCGCTTACAAAACCCATATTGGTCTGCTAGTAATTCTAATCGATCCTGATATGTAAAATGAGCTTGAAGGCTCTTCACGGCTCAAGTGGCCAGTAACCGGCGATGTGGAAACAGCGTAGTTTTTTTTTTTTTTTTTTTTGGGCTGGCGTGCCACCTCAGGACCAAATCAATGATGGTGCTGTCCATTCGCTCCGCTCCGTTCCAAATCACTCTGAGTCCATCTTTCAGCTGAAATCCCCGCCGAGATGCGCCGTTATGCAAGAGGTTATATTTGGGGATTAGCACATCGTTTTCAAGGGTAGACATCAAGAATCCGGTGGCGTTTATGGGTCACAAATCCCATGTCGTCATGTGTTACATATACAACAAAAGGATGATACTGCATGTCTGCTATTGCAAACTACATCTCCAGTGAATTTAGACTACTGAGACAGATTAGTTGACATAAGAATATTAAGTTTATATAGAAAAATGGCCAAAAAAAATCAGAATATTTGACAATTTTTGCAGCTTTTGCTTGAAAAGCTGCAGAATTATTTGGTTGTTTTGACTATTTTACTGATTTTTTTTCAGCTTTGCTTGACATAAATTACCCCATAAGATGAGAAAAAGCGTTAAAACTGAGAAAATACAAAGCTCAGAGTGAAGTCAGATTCAAAGAAAATGTGTCTTTGCATGGCTTTAATTACACGCATCGCACATGGACATTGTTTTTAAGGGGATACGAAATATGTAGGTGAAAAATGGAATATTTTGAAGTCTTTTTTGCTAGTTGAACTGTGCATTTTATTTCTGTAAACTCCCTTCCACATGATTGTGTGTCTTCATGCAGTGCATCTGATTGTCAGGGGACAGTGGAAGAGGGAGGATAGGGTGGGTTTTGATGGGGGGGTTTGGACTTTGTTTTGTGTTTGTTTGTGTTCTTTGTGTCTCATGTTCAGCAATGCATGGAAGCGAGTATGTTCTGCTGCTGCTGCTGAAGCCGCCTGTGTGCGAGTCCGACTGTTGCATAAGAGGATCTGCTGCTGTCCCAGAGCTTAACTAAGGATTTAAAGCTCTCTTTCTCACTCTCTCTTGCACTCTCTCTTCCTGTGTCGTCTGCCTCTCTAGCGCTCCCTGTTGCACTCTCTCTAATCTCCGTAATTGCATGTATATTGTAGGATGATGATGTCATTATTCGTTGGATAAGTCTGTGTGTGTGTGTGTATATTTTCTTACCCATTAATATTTAAACGTGTGAAATAGGCTCCATTTTCAGGACATCAGCTCATGCAAATTGGTGGAAAACTGAAGCAGAGCTCACAACTTTGCTCATAAACAGCCTGGCGATTGATATAGTTGTAGTTTTGATTGGTTAATTTAATTCCACTGACTGATTATGAAGTGATTAATAGATTAACAAATCGACTTTGTTTTGACAACTGTTAGCGTCCTCGCGAGCGCCACAAAAGATATTAATTCTCACCGTTTCACAGTCTGCCGGCTCAGAGAGGATTCGGTTCAGTGACGGTCTAAAAATACGAGATTTGGACGAGAATCTACAACGTTCCTTCGTCCAACGCGCAGTTCTGCCGATTTGTTGGCTGCAAACTCTTCACAGCTCAAGAACATTTTGTCAAGGAGCTGATTCGAGTCGCTGTCGAGGAGGAATTCGAGCGCTTTGCTGGCAGTAATTGAAATATTTTTAACGTGTATTTTGCAGCTTACAGTTGCCTCTGTGTGTAGTAATAATAACACAGAGTGTGCCGTGATGCTGTACAGAAAGTTAATAATACACCATTTTAATCTCTGTATGAAAATGATCTGCATCTCGTGTGTTACGTAAACGGAAGAGGCTCTCACCTTTTGGAAATGATGCAAACCGTGTCCTAGAAAGGCTCGTCTGTAATCAGAAAACACACCGAGACTCCGTCAGTTATCAGATTTATCGGATTAATCATCTTCCAATGTTAAAAACTGTCATTTAGAAGTCGCCAAAGACCAGTCCTGTTACTTTCAGCAACACTACTGGAACCATCAGCTATTTTTCAACCTTATTTTTTTTCTTTTTTCCTCATTTAACATTCAAGTTTGACCACAGGCTGCTTTTTTCAGGGTTTTCTTTCAGTGGTCAGACCAACCTGCTGCACCAAATCCCTCACTAATGCTCAAAATGGGCCAGCACTATGAATTATTGATCAACCTGCTGGTTATTTCCTTGATTAATCCATTAATTGCTCAGTCTAAACACCAGAAAACAGTGTGAAATGTCTGCCAGCACAAATCTGTCTGGAGATCTTGCCGATGCCATTTAATGTTTTGCCGTTATGACCAACAATTCTTAGTTTTTGGAATCAGAAGATGTCAATTTACCGTAACGTAACTCCAGAAAGAGCGGATGCCTTTCTAATTTGAGAGGTTAAAGCAGTCAAATGTTGACTTTTCTGCTTGAAAAATTAGAATTTTACTGTCTGATGATGAACTTAATAAGAGCAGAAGATTTCTTTAAAGAACCTGGCACTTGTCTGCAGCAGATTTTCCTCATAATTCATGCACATATCATAGTTTATGTGATGTTATAGGTCAGTGACTTGAACCCCGCTTTGCATTTCTTGAATTTAATGGTCCAAATGCTGGATGTAAATGCAGAGCTGGTTTTGAGTGCAGTTACCTTTTTCTGTTTTAAGTCAAGCTGTTTGTATTTCAGCTTAATGTGGTTTTTTGTTTCTTAGAAAACACTGGCATGAATAAAAACACATCAAAGGCTTAAATTAAGCACAGAAACAGATAAATATAAGTTATTTTATGCATTTATGTATACAGTATACAAACCCTCTCAAAAGTTTTGGGACGGGTTCTCATTCAAATGAATGAGAACCCGTCCCAAAACTTTTGACAGGGGGTGTAGTTGAAATTGTGAATAAACTGCAAAGCAAATATAAATTCTTATCAATCCATGATAGGATAGTATTAGGATTGTGGCTGTGATGACGGTAGAAATGACAATAATGATAATTACACTGATGCTGACGTTGATTAAAGATTAAAGATTAAAGATACAACGCATAATGTAAATGATATCAGCCATTATTGAACCAAACATGTGACAATTGGTGTTACATTTCCTAAAACCAACAGTGACTAAATCCAAAGACATAAATAATAAAGTGAACTTCTGCATTTTTGCTCTTAATGATTCACTTATGGCCAAAACAGTTGCTTTCTGTCGATCAGCTGGTTCATTAATTGACTAATTATTCTCTGAAGATGAGAAACGTAGCGATGCTAGCAGCGGCGCTGATGTTATATTGGCGTCTATAACCCTATTTACACGTTTTGTTAACAAGAAATGTGCATCTGTATATCTTACCGGAATCGAAAAACATATTTAATCAGATCGCAACCAGATTTCAGTGGAAAAATGCTTTTGGGAATGCAAAAACAAAAATCCAGACATCACATCAGAGGCAGATTCCCAGCCGGAGTAAATGGGGCCTGTAATGACGATGGGACGCTAATGATAAAGGTGGTGATGTTAAACAGCGGTAATGACACGAGCGTCGGGGAGGACTGTAATTCCAGTGAAGATAATGACCTCTTGCCGGTGCTCTGGCGCGTTTGTTTGTCCTGGAGGAAAGCTCCCCTCCTGCTGCACTCTCCATTCAGCTGTGTTGTTTCTCACTTGATTTGCCCTGTTTCTCTCTTTCTTTGTGTGCAACAGATTGACTTGGAGCCGGAGGGGAAGGTGTACGTGGTCATCGATCTGTCCGGATCCTCCACTGAGGGTATGAGCGCCGCAGTGCACCGGTTTACCGTTAGAGGAGGAAAATCACACAGAATGCACGTTAAAGCGCACATGCACAGAGGAAAAGGCTTGTGGAAATTACTGCGGCAGAGTGCAAAGCCTGTGGTAATGAGTGTGGAAAATGATTAAAAATTTAAAAATGCATGCATCTTCCCTGTAGCAGCATATTGTGAACATCAACACAATTTAATTTAACTCCAAGACCTCAAAAAGTTTCACCAGAAAAATGCCGTAAATCATATTTATACACAGCACCAGTCAGAGAAACGCTGCCCATCATTGTAAAACAAACACTTTTATGCTTATTTAGTGCCTTTTTTGAAGCAGAATTAATTGATTTTGGCTATTTATCACATTATAAAGTTGATATGATGAACCCTTTAGCAAATTTTTCCCCCTCACCTGAGAAAGCACAACATTAACATTCATGTCAATGATCTTTTTCATTCTCCTTTAAGCCCTGTTTTTAGTTTCCATTAACTCCTGACAGCAATATCCAGCTGTTTAGGTGCTAAATGCGCCACATGTTCAACAGTTAACTCTGACTTCAGAGCGGGTATCAGCATTGGATCATTTCTATGCTTTAAGGATGTTCACAGGGTTGTCCAGGCTTTTATTTTTTTTCCTGTTTAGATGTCTGTAATGTGTGTAACATGGCTCAAGATTCAAGAAATTTAAATCTTATAGCTCCTTGTTTTGGCTCCGTGTTCATTTTGAAATTTTCTCGTTCACATTCACTGGCCTGAATGACCGAGTCTCCAGCTATATTAAGATTCTGTTTACCCCACACGAACCAAGACTCCATCTTAGATCAGCTGATTAAGGCCCTCCGGTCGTTCCTGGAGCCTGATTAGTGACAAAGTGTTCTCGTACTGTCACAGTCTGGGTCCCCAAACTCAGCAGTGAGCTATTTGCTGTGATTAGATTTGCCAAATCTACCCCCGTCTTTTATTTATTGTTGTCTTGTTGCTTATTTTTTGGTTTTCTAATCATTTTATGAAGCACTTTGCCACATTCTACAGAGAAATTATGCCATATGAAATGCTGTGTGGATAAAGCTTAGCATTTTTATTATTATCATAGCTATGGCCGTGTACTAAAACCAGCTTCCTTGTGGTGGAAACAAGGTTGTTGAAAGTGATGAGAGTGAACCAAAACAATAAATCTGCACGATAAAACCAAAAAATGAGCTGGAAGAAGCTAAAATGTTCCCTATAGCTGGGAGAACTTCATATAGACACTTATTGACACATCATTGATAAAAATATATTGATTTGTGCAACTTTTTACCAGTTGCATGGGAAAAAAATAGCCTGAATGACAATTCTGTCATTGGTTATGCTTATTAGATTTTTCTGTCCTAAAAAGCAGAAGGACGTGTGTGATAATAAAGCATTTAGTGTTCAGCCAAACTGAATTCCACCTGAAGAATGCTTCCTTTGTATGGACAGAAAAACCTATTAATGAAAGGTAAATCAGTGTTTCCTCTAGGGTTTTTTCCTGCAGCGGCGGCAGGCTCTCCACAAACAAGACAAAATAGTACCAAAAAAGAAACAAAAAATTCGACAAAAAAGTGGACAAATGACAAAAAATGTAGACGAAACGACACAAACGATACACAAAACAGCAAAACAGAAAAAGACAAAAATGCGACAAAAAAAGCACAAGTGAGACAAAAAGGAAACACAAAACGACAAAAACGAGAAACAAAACAACGTGAAACGTGAGACAAATACCAAAAGTCAGTCAAAAACCACAAAAACAAGATGAAATATTACAAAAATGAGACACAAAATGACAAAAGAACAATGAGCAATCTAGTAATTTACTGTTCAGTCTAAACATTTTGTCACGGTCGAGAAATTACTTTGAATTTACAGTTTCACAAATTTACAGTTTGCAGTTAATGTCTTTTCTGCAAATTTCTGTCGGATTGGACCCTTTGGCGGGCCGGTTTTGACCCGCATGTTTGACACCCCTGATATCTCCCCGAGAGAGATAAATCTCAGCCATTTTAAGGTATAAAGGGATTATTTTCATGGACAAAAATATGTAATTTTGATACACCAATGTGAGGTTTTAAATGTTTAATCAGTAAGCAGCGAGTGACTTTAATGTAGCTTCTTAATGATAAATCAGATATTCATCTTATTTAATCATTAGTTCGTTGTTTAGCCCACAGCTTCACTGTTTCGGTTCGCTCTTTCCTCTCCTACAGCATCACTTTTGTCTCCAGCGAGCAGCTTTTGCGTGTGAAAAACTCTGACAAACAGACACAGTTAGCGGAGATTTTAGCAGCTAATAAACGGCGAGATGTTTACTCCAAATAGATTATCATTTCGCTCTGTAGCTGCTGATTACGTATTACAAGGCGGTGGATGATATATATCAGCGTTGCGGCTTGTTTCCGCCGCCTCCAAACATCAGCTCTTGCAGGTTTAACTCAGCATATTCTGTGCGCATCTTTGAAAGTGGAGGCCGCAGTGGGTGATGGAAAGACATGAAGCCTTGAAGCCTTCCTGTTTTCCTAGAAAGCCGCTCTCTCCTCTCTCTCCTTCCCTCTCTCTGTTGTTTTCTTTTTCCATCCCCTGTATTTATTTGTATTGTTTAAAGATGGAAACATCCAGAATCTCTCTGCCTCTCTCGGCCTCACCACACACAGTCGCTCACATGCTGCCTGATAAGAGACATTTTCACCTGCACCTGTATATCTTCACACCTGGTTATAAATAGAAGCAGCTCTCTGCCTTCCGGCAAAAGTGTATGTGCGTGTGCGTGCGCGTGCGCGTGCGCGTGCGTGTGCGTGTGTGTGTGTGTGTGTGTGTGTGTGTGTTTGTGTGAGGGTGGTGGGATAGCCAGCAGAGCAGCAACAGCCTTTATAACAGTATATTTCTCTGAGTAAAGATGGATGAAGAGAGCGGTAGAGAGTGAAGAGAGAAGGATCTTAAAATAGTAGGTGAGATTGAGGCACGGATTACACACACGCACGCACGCACGCACACACGCACACACACATCCAGACTCCATGTCTTGCCCTCCTCGTCGATGATTGGACGCTCCGTTGTGACCTCACGACCCACTCTCCGCCCACCGCTGAACTTCCTCCCTGAGTTCAGCTGGCTCGAGAGCTCGTCATGCTAATGTATGCTGATAAAAGCAAATGGTGTGTGTGTGTGTGTGTGTGTGTGTGTGTGTGTGTGTGTGTGTGCTGATAGCAGGGATGGAGAGGAGTAAAAGGATGGAGAGATGGAGGGTGAGAACTAGAGGAAGAGGTGGTATTTTTAGCAGATTTTTTTATTTTTTTTTTCCCCTGGTGCAATCTGTTCTCTGCAGCTTCCGAGGCTGGAAGGACGAGTTCTTCTCCTTTTTCTCTTCTTTTCACTCCTCTCCATCCTCCTCTTTCTTTTATAATAACTATAATCTGACCTAATCTCACCATCTGCAGCCTTTCCCCTCTGCGTTTCCGGATTCCTTTCCCTTCCCTCCTCGCTTTCTTCGTCGATTTTTTTCCTCCTTTTACGTTGTGTTCATTGACATTTGTAATCTTGATGACACTTAAAATGGCAAGAATATTCATCATTGTTGGCAGATTTAATCATTTTTCAGCTTAATATCTGTATTAATCCAAATTATGTATGTTTGGAAAAAAGTTCAAAGCAGACAATTTGGTTAAGAAATGGAACAAAAATGAAAAATAAATGAATAATCCAGATGATATATGCCAAGTTCTTCCTCCTCCTCTTCCTCGACCAGTCTCTCTGCTTCAGGTTTATAAATAGCGTCTAATTTTATTTTAGATTTCTGTCAGTTTAATTCTGTTGTCTACAAGAAGACACGCCATCTTGAAAAGAACAGACTGAGTGATGGCTTTTATGTCTGAATTCTTTCTTTCGAACGTCGCTGCAGCATCCTGACAAACGTTTACTTACATAAGGTTTTTCACTTGTTGCTATATGAGCATTTATGTAACAGCAAAAAGGTTGAATATTAGCGCTTTAGTAAGTAAATGAGCTGAGGTTAAAGGGAACAAAATGCTTTTGAAAAGGAATTTGTAATCAGTAAAAGTAGCAAGAATGTCGGCGGAGACGTTAATCGGTCAGAAATCAACCAGAATCATGATGTAACAGATCATATTACATCAGTCCACGTGTTTTCCAAGCAAATCTGAGACCAGCTTTCTATGAAAAATGGAGCTTTGCGGTCAGTTTTGTGAACTTTATATCAAATAATCCCGAAAAATGTTTTCAATAGCTTGTGATTCTTATTTTGTCTTGTGGAATTTGTGCCATAAATATCTAAAATTCTCCTACTTCAAACTCAAAATAGATTTTTTTTTCTTTGTGGTTGAACCTGTAGAATTTTCCCCCTCAATTATTGATTTATAAAATGTTAGAAAATAGTGAAAAATCTCCACCAGTGACATCCTCAAGTGTTTCAAGACTCAAAAATATTCAATTTACTGTCATAGCAGCATAAAGAAACCAGGAAATAGACAAATTTTAAGAAGCTGGAATCAGAGAATTTTTACTTTTTCTTACAAAAATCCTCAAACCAGGTAATGAATTGTTAAAATAGTTGATGGTTATTTTAACAGTGGATTGCTAATTGATTGATCGATTAATTGCTGCAGCTCTAATCTTCAGTATTTAAGGAGGCGCTGAAATGGACACCGAGGCTTCTAGTAGTGTTTAAACTAATTAAGGAGGAAAGACGGAATCCATAATTTGACATTTGAACTGTTTTGTGTCTCAACTTCAATCTACAAACTTACATTTCCTTAAAACATACGACCTTTTCAATCTATTCTACAAGCACACTACTTATAAGCATTTATGGAGCTGCTTTAGCTGCCACTTCAGCTTCTTTTACTGATTCCTCTTCACTTCTTTGCTGCCACGTTTACAGCTCAGAAGAATCAAAAGACAGTTTACATGCCGAGGCTTCATTGTTTGAGCAGAAAGGCCCGGTTTCTTTAGCGACACACTCTTTTGTACAAGTGAGTCTGCAGCCGCATTATCTGCCACTCCAGCTTCTTTCACTGCTTCAGCCTTAATTAACTTGAGCTTCAGTTCCTTTGGGAGCTTCAAACTTCAATTATTACTGCCTTTAAAAACGATTATTTTAAGACAGATAGGAGTTTCCACTTCCTTTGCTGGTTTTATTCAACCTTTATATTGTGCACGTGCATCTACAAAAGGTCTTATCCATCATTTTATAAACCACTTCTGCTGTCTTACCTTAAATTTTACGTTCTTCACTTGCAACTACTAAAAGCTCTAAGTTATATAAAAATATTTCAAGAACACTTTCTACACTGTAATTTAATATTTGAGGAGATGCTTAAACTGTCAGTTTACATTTTATCAGTGCTTCTACTTCTTCTGCAACTTTATTTGCTCTGAAATCTTTAATTTTATAGCCTAGCCCTGCTAGACCCATGTTCTGAAGGCACAAGGGTCTAGGGACGCTCGACAGGGAGGGAGGCGGGCTAAAAGGTTGTCTATCAAATCACTCTGCAGCAGTTGGGTATATATACAATACAATATACAATAATATACAACCAATCAGCGCAACAAATAGGCTCCTAGAGCGCCCGAAATCAGAGGATGCGGGAGTTCGGTGAAGCCTTATTTATACAGTCAATGGGTGAAGCTCAAATATATTACAGACATGTTAACAGAAAGATTATTCAGAGTCGGTGCTAATGGAGCTCAACGACTGTTGTCGTTTTTGTTGTCGACCCTGGCAGAGAATTAAATTCGTTGCCGTGGGTTGTCTAGCGCGGCTAGGCTAGTTGTTTCCGGTTGTTTCTGTCAGAATCGTTGCGCCTCTGTCGTCACTTAGTTACGCCCGCCTTCTGACTCTACACTTCATGGTGATTGGTCCGGCCAGTTTTAGGAGAATCCAGCCTTGAGCCTTATGGAGGGTAACTAGACCCACCCTGGCAGAGATTTAAATTCGTTGCCGTAGGTTGTCTAACGCAGCTAGGATATTAATTTTATGGAATTTTGCAAAAACATCAGTAAATAAATTAGCCTGTTTTGTGTTTGTTGTTGTTATCTTTCTTTTTGTGTTAGCCCCACTAATGTTGGTACAAAGAGTGTGGATCTGAGTGGGGCTGCAACTAATGACGCGTTGACTAATCGTCCGAGCACGACACGTCATCAAAAGCGGAAGTGAGCGCGCAATGCAACAGAAATCAGCTTCCAACCGGAGCGCGGAACACGGACGGACATCGGCGCTGCATCGTGCATGTATTATGTATGCACGATGCAGCGCGGACATCCACGATCTATCGTAAACACAGATGTCAGCGTTTACTATACAGCTGTATCTAAATGCGGACATCCCGTTTTGATGACGTATCGTGCTCAGATGATTAGTCCTCACGTCGTTAGTTGCAGCCCAAGATCTGAGGTGGACTTTCTCTGCCATAACTAGTATAGAAAGTAGTTTTAACATAGAAAAAGCATTTTCTTTGATAAAAATGTTATATTTGGAGAAAATAATTGTAGCAGGTACTTCTGTATGGGTGTCTACTTTGTGTTATATGTCTTGTATGTGGTATTTTCTTTGATAATTAAGTTGAAACAAAAAAAAACCTCGTGCAACACTTGAGTAACCACCTGAATTTCTACTTCATCTTCTTCAGAAAATAGTTTTTCATTTTTGGAATTTCAGTGGACTTTTTTGCCACAGTTGTGTTCATTTTTGTCTTTTTTTTTACATCACGTTCTGTAGTTGGGTTTTTTCATGCTCTGTCTCCACTGTCTGCTGGTCCTTTTTTATGTCTGTGTCAAATGTGAATCTTATTCTCGTCCGTCGTCCATCGGGTCCAGAGTGCGTCTGTCTCCACGACGATAAACTCTCGACTGTTGTTATGCCTCATCACCCTGCGTGCGTGCGTGTGTCCGTCCTAGACAGATGGATGATGTATTATGTAAAACAAAGTGATCCCAGTAATGGCCTGTTTAGCTGCCCCCCCCCCCCACTCCTCTCCGATCAACACCACCGAAAACACACACACACGGCTACACAAAGACGCACACTTCCACACACCGAGTCCCTAGACAGCCTGTCTGTAATCGAACTCTGGAGAGGCTCAGCAGTAACCACATGTACAACGCACCCCGGAGAGGGATGCGGGCAGAGTGAAAAGAAAAAGGCAAACTAGGACAGGAGCGCTGAGAGAAGGAGTGTGTGTGGGAGTGAGAGTGGAGGTGGTTCTCTTGTCTTAAGGTTACCCTCGGAAAGCATTTATCTTTCTGCCGAGATGGAGAGAGGAAGTGAGCGACTGGTTGGACGGCGCTGGCTGAGGAGGAGTATTTTAATATGCTGTCCTTCGTTTTTAGTGCCCACACATGGGAGTATAAATAGCATGTACGTATGCATGGGCCCGCAGTAGGTAGGTGTGGGGTGTTTGTGAGGAAGACGGAGGGAGGAGGGGGGGGGAGATAAAGGAAGATGAGAGGCCGTTGAATGATTAAACATCCTCAGCAGCATGATGCAAATGATCCGTATTTGCACAAAGCGTGTCAGGGGAAAAAAAATCGGATCTGCAGCTGAATGTAGCTGAAAAATACATGAAAATTTCACATTGATTTCTGCTCATAAACTCGTTTCTCGACAGCTTCGGGAGCCAACGACAATGAGGAGCGAGTGTTCCGGGAGAGGATCGGTCCTCGCCGGCGGCAGGGCGCCGTCAGGAGACGCGTCCATCAGGTCAACGGACACAAGTTCATGGCCACCTACCTGAGACAGCCGACCTACTGCTCACATTGCAGAGATTTTATCTGGTAGGCGACGCACAAGCACATCTGTCCAACTTTACCCGCCGCTATGTTTCATTAAAGCAACCTTGACTTGTTTTCTGTGTGATCCGATAGGGGTGTGCTGGGGAAGCAGGGATACCAGTGTCAGGGTGAGTACCTTTCTCCGGCCGATTCCAGTTTCTCAAGTAACACTGAGAGTCGTTTATTATTTAGGAACGAGAACGCAAGAGGGATTACATGTTAGCGAGTGAGTGACAGCTGTGATTTGGTTGCAAGTCATCACCCAGGGCCACATATTTACTGTCCAAAAAGAGCACATAATGTCATGAACTTTGCTTTAGAGTGCTTTTTCCTCTGTGAGTGCACATTAGGAGTAGGCTGATCATTGGCCTGGCTGATTATCAGACGAAATATTCACAATTTAGCTGATTTCTGATGAGATAAGTTAATTTAGAAATGTGCTCAAGCAGCACCCCCTCTGCAGCTCTTTCTAATTGGTCACATGCCACGAGTAACAGCCACTTGAAAGTGAAGGATAAATGTTGGAAAGTATTTGAAAATGTGCAAAACATAAAGTTTTTTGTTGGAGTTTGTGCAATTCTGTATTTTAACACCAACTGTAAATGAACATGAGCTCCCAATATTGTTTTTTGATCAGTATTGGCCCTAAAAAAATGCAAAAGCAAACAAACAAGTCAAATTTTACTTCACGCACATGTTTAGATCTTGCTTCTCACCAAGGTTTACTCTCATATTGGACAATTCTGCAGGAAAAATGATGCACGTTCAGTTGAAATGCTCAGTGCAGATGCAGGAAATTGCGCTGTTTATGTAGCACTGGAAAAGGTGACGGTGTGGTTACTGGAAATCAGGCGAATCAGCCTTAACCGTGTCTATGTAAATGTCATGCTTCCACTGTTTACCTTGCATTTGACTCTGAGTATTAAAAACCGCTTTGCAGAAGTAACTAGACAATTCCCGCATACGGAAATCGTGGGAGGGGCTCGGGCCGTCCACCCGTCGGGCCGTCCACCCGTCGGGCCATCTGAAATGTGTGTTCACATCCTATGCATCACCTGGGGGCTAAGCCCCCCTCTCCTTTAAACCGAGTGACGCCTCTGTTACACTCTACCACATTGCCTGAGAGGGTTTTTTTTGTTTGTTTGTTGCTTAAGACAGGGGTTTTTTGGAGACTTCTGTATGAGAAACCATAAATCCCACCCAGAGAGGTTTTTGTTAGCTGTGAAATGAAATGTGTGTTCACATCCTATCCATCACCTGGGTGCTAATCCCCCCTCTCCTTTAAACCTAGTGACGCCTCTGTGACACTTCACATCTCCTGAAAGGGTTTTTTTGTTTGTTTGTTGCTGAAGACAGGGTTTTTTTGGATGCTTCTGTATGAGAAACCATAAATCTCACCATCACAATATATCCATGGCTGAAAACAAGAGCTTTTTTTTTTTAAGACTAAATGAAGTGTGTAGGTGAAATTATGTATGGAAAAGCATAAATCCCAGCATCACAATATATATATACATGCCTGAAAAGACGAGATTTGGGTGTTTTTAAGACAAAAATGAAGTGTGTAGGTGAAATTCTGACGAAGCACTTCATAAAACATGACTTAGAGAAAAAATGGAAGATCGGCAGGAAAAAAAATCACAACCGGGATTTGAACCCCGGGCGCTCGCACCAAAGCCGAGCTTCCACTCCATTCACCTATCAGTGACTGATACTGGCAAGCGTATCTTGCCCCATTTGAAGTGTTAGTTTTACTTCCTGGTTCTCAGCACGGCGCGATGTCGCGTTATGGCGGTAATTACAGAATAAGCGTTAATCCCAGCTGAAAAGTGACATAACCGTGAGCGAGAGGAAGCCTGTGGCTAACCAGAAATGTAATTATTTTCCAGATATTGTGAGAAATGACCGAGCCGCGGCGATTTGAAAAACACTCTCCCTCCATGAGCCAGATGATTCAGTTTGCATGGGCACCTATCGAGAGAACGGTGCGACTTTGCTGTAAACTGCTGCCTGTCATTTCACTTCAGAAAGAGCTACGTCTTCAAACTTGGATTCATTTGAATCCCAGGAAAATTGTCTACAATCTGACCAAATTTAATTCTCCTAATACTTGTCGTTTGGTCGTGAGAGCGATTCAATCGTGAAAGTTTCAGGCGGATTTTGCATCTCTACTCCACTCTGCGGAGTCACATGACACACTCTAAAGAGAGCAGATTTTGAGAATTTTCACTTTTTTGAGGACTCACTGAGCAAAAACTGTAAATGTCAGCATGACATAAAATACATCCCTGCGTAGACAAGAAAAATCACTACGTTTTGATGGTTAAATGACGTTTCTAGGTGAAAGTATGGCGAAGCAGTGGCGTTGTGAAAACAGGTGAGTCTTCAGTCTGAGTGATTCAGTAATCCCATTCATGTGTATGTGGAAAATCAATGCAGTTTTTTGCTCATAACTCTGGCAAATATGAATGAATGTCTTAGAAAAGTCATAGCCATCGATTCCCGATAAAACCGCACGAGCCGATATATAATTTGTGTGTGATTTGTCAAAGGCCTAGGCGAAATACGGAGCCAAAGTTTAGGCGGAAGAAGATTAATAAAATAAAATAAACTCCGCGGGAGAGCAATAGGGTCTCTGGCATTTCATGCCCGAGCCCCTAATAAGAAGCCCAGAGAGAGAGCAATAGGGCCTCTGGCATTTCATGCCCGAGCCCCTAATAAGAAGCCCGGCGGGAGAGCAATAGGGCCTCTGGCATTTCATGCCCGAGCCCCTAATAAGAAGCCCCACGGGAGAGCAATAGGGCCTCTGGCATTTCATGCCCGAGCCCCTAATAAGAAGCCCCACGGGAGAGCAATAGGGCCTCTGGCATTTCATGCCCGAGCCCCTAATAATAAGAAGCCCCGCGGGAGAGCAATAGGGCCTCTGGCATTTCATGCCCGAGCCCCTAATTAGGCCTTTGATAAGCCTTTAAATGCATTCATCTGTTACTCCAACTGCACTTCCTGTATCGTATTTCATTGTCCCACCAGCAGCACAGCTCTCCATGCAGGCCTTCTTTCAGTCTGCTAACAAATAATCTCGCCTGGTTTAAATATTTAACTGTGACGAAGATTTTCTGATAACTTCAACCGACCAAGCGCTTTTAGTCGCCTGAAGGCTTTTGTGCACAGCAGGTGCTTCAGCTGCACCTGCTTTAATTAATGCGTCTGTCTGCGGGCTGCGTAGCGGCTCACATTTCCCTCCTGTTTTCTGTGGAAAACTCCAAACCGAAGCGTATTTTTACACTTCTGGTCTATTTTTTTCTGTGCCAAAAACTCGGATGACCTTCTCAGCAGCAGTGCACCTGAACACATCCTGTGTAGACGGAGACGGAGCACCGGAGCGGCTTGTTTATTTCTGCTGATGTGCTATTTTCACCGCGCAGTCTGTGCAGACACAGTGTTACTGTAATCACACCGTAGTAGCTGGATATTGTAAAAAAACGGGGAATTTTGACAAATTGGCACTGAAAGTTTGACAGAATTGTCCAATATTAATGTGATTGCACAACCTCTGTGATAGCGGCAATATATAAAAAAAAACTTAAATATCTCTGCTAAATTTTGAAATTAAGCTTCAGCTCATATTTAAAGGTGCAGCTGAGACATTTAATAGGACTTAGATAATGACAGAAGGCCAGGGATTTAATTGACTTTGCACTTTTTTCTATCTACATAAGCATTTCTACTCAACAGAGCATCAATCTTATGTTCTTTTTTTATTCAATTTAGCCTCCAAACACATTTTTGTGTACTTCTGATTGTCACCTTTAATGTTTTTTATCTGTAAGGCTGCAAATGCACTAAACTCCGGTAGAAATAGTCATGTACCCACATTCTTTTTGGGCTTTTGTAGATATATTTTTACACTGTGATGCGGGTCAGTCGCATCTGGCTGATGTTAGAGCCTTTAATAAGGCCAGAACTGGCACCAACGCTAAACCAGAAGCATCACTGGGTCCAACAGTATTATAGCTGTTTAAGATACTCCTTAAGATACTAGAAACATAAGGATCATTAGGAGAAAAGCTGCCGGAATGACACAAGAAATTTGAGCAACAACAACAGACAGTAAAATAACAAATAAACTAATCTACATCTGAGAATTGTGCACAAGAAATGCTGCAAGTGTAAGAAGTATAAGAAGTGCTGTGTAAAAGCAAGTGTAAACAAAGTACTGTTAAAAAAAAGACATAAATTTGCTTAAACCAGGTTAATAAATTAGAATATTCTTTAGGCTACAATGTTGTAAATGAGGTTAACTACTGTGTATGTATTGGGTATTGCACTAGTAGTGGCATGAGTCCTTAATGATTTTCCGGTTTATTGTTCATGATAACATTAACGTTATCGTAGCGTTGCAGATTTTTTTGTCCTTATGCCATTAAAACGCTACAGTCCAGATGAGTTTAACGAGATTTGTGAATTTTTTTTTTTTTAGTTTGCACGTGCGTCGTCCACAAGCGCTGCCATGAGCTCATCATCACCAAGTGTGCCGGGATGAAGAAGCAGGAGGACACACCTGAGGAGGTACAAACGGCTGCACACACGCAGAAATTAGCGTGTTTAAAAAGCTCACATTCACGTGCCTTCTTTAATATTTATTATGAGGTTATGAGCACTTGATAATGGATCATACACGCATGAAAACAGTGAATCGTGTAGCAGCAGCTGAATATAAACAGAGATCCACCATTCAGATTGTTGGTGAATAAATCTGCACTGCGTACTAACACTTGAGCCACATGCATTATTCCTGCGATAATGCGACTCTGACCTCTTTGCAACACCTCCTCTGTGTGTGTGTGTGTGTGTGTGTGTGTGTGTCTCCCTCTGTAGGTGGGTTCACAGCGGTTCAGTGTTAATATGCCCCATAAGTTCAGTATCCACAACTACAAGGTCCCAACCTTCTGTGACCACTGCGGCTCCCTGCTGTGGGGCCTCATGAGGCAGGGCCTGCAGTGCAAAGGTGAGTTCATGTACGGTGGCGAAATTACAGCGTCAACACACAGGGAACAAAGCAGCGTTACATCAGTGGGTAGTGTACAGTGAGCACAGAGCAGCATGTCTAAGCTAAAGGTTGTAAGCAGAAATCCCAAAAGACACGTTAAATAACTGATTAAAAGCGCTTTAATTCACAATGACAGGAGAAATAACATTTATATTTAAGTTGTTTCATCATAAATTTGTGTCAGATAGCTTTTAGTCCTGCTTGTTTCTTTAGGTTATTTCATTCCTGTTAATGAATTTTTTGATATTATGAAATAGGTCATTTGAGAACAAGACAAAATCCTCCACATCTTCCTCAGTTTGCTTCAAAACATAATCTGTTATTGTCATGGTAGTTAAATAATGTTACGGCTGAAACAATTAGTCGGTTATTCATTTAATTAAGTACCAGAAAATGAATCGGATACTTGTGGTAACTGTTAAATTAAGAAAGATTAAACGTAAAAATTGCTAGTGTCAGGACAAGAAAGGTATTTTTTTTTCAGAAATTTTACAGACAGAGTGATTAATTTGTAAAATATTTAACAGTTTAACAGACAGAACATAAATAATAAATAGCTGCATCCCTACTGAAACACTCATCTGTAGTACAATTTACAGATGACGTACTTTGATGTGTGCGATTTGTGTTTTTGAGGTTTCACACATGAAAGAAGTCTCATATTTTACATATTTGCAGACAGACTTCTGAAATAAAACCCCATGACTCAATAGATTATTGATGGACGTTGTTTGAATCAGAAAATCAGGGTCCACTGATCTTTTGCCATACATTTGTGTTTGTTTTCAGTGTGTAAGATGAATGTGCACAGGCGATGTGAGACCAATGTAGCTCCTAACTGCGGCGTGGACGCCCGAGGAATCGCCAAGGTCCTGTCTGACCTGGGAGTCACACCCGACAAGATCTCAAGCACGGCACAACGCAGGAGGAAGGTAACCGAGTGCACATTAAGCCCGCCGCTGTCGTATGTTTTCACATTAACGGCTTGGAGCGTTTAAATGCAGGGCCGTACTTGTTGAATGTTTCTCAAAATTGTTGGTCGGTTCCTTTTTTTTTTTTCAAGCATCTGAATCACGAAACCCGCTCGTGGATTTGAAAGACATGTTGCCAAAATTACACGATTTATCACAGAGGAAGAATTGTTGCATTTTTAACTTTCCGACAGTGACTTTGCAGCAAAAAAAATAAAGTTTTGTGATTAAAATTCGCACACTGTTTGGCTAAACTGCAGGCTGTGTTTTTACAGGACAGATAGGAGACAAGAATAGAAACAAATTAAAGTGTAAGAGGTAAATTATCTGTAGTATGCCATTGTTTACAGTATGAATAACACCCGTAGGCATTTGGAAACACTTGTTCTGCATGTTGAATACAGATAATTGCGATTTTTGTAAAATAATTCAAAATAATAAATAGTTAAGGAATTTATCTTTTTTTTTAATGATTTATGAGTTATACTTCACATTAGACATTTTTAGCTCGCTCTTCTTCTAGTCATGGTTGTCCTGGTTGTACAAATGCAACAAATGCAAAAAAAATAACAGCGGCAACAGCAAGATATGAAAACCTGTTGTTGCTTTGACAGGCTGGAGTAATAACATGTAAACATTTTTGAAGAAATAGTGAGAAATTTCTGCGTAGCTGGTTAGCTTAGCATAGCATCTACTCTACAAAAAAGCACGGAGGAAACATTTAATCAGGCTCTGTTGAGAGATAATAAAATTAATTTACCAGCCCCTCTAAAGCTTGTTTGCCCAACCCGTACAAAAATGTGTTAGACTGTTTCTTGGCCAGGTTCTGCTTCCTCCTGGAGGTTTCTCGTCAACATGGCAGGCGAGCAGCAGGAGCATAAAAATAGTGTGTTAATTACTGAGCTATAGAGGTGCTGGTAGGTCAGAGCCAGGATCGCTGTTTTCCCCCGTTTCCAGTGTTGGTGCTACGCTGAGCTAACCATCTGTTAGCATTATTCCTATATGAGCACTGCACTGATCTTTACTCACATTTTCAGTCACATTTTTACTCACTTTGGGCTCATTTTTCAGCACAACCATGTGAGTAGAGAGCATTTTAAAAGATGTCTTTTGTGCAGTATGACAGTTTTTTATTGCCATAAATTTGTTTTTAAAGTTAAATTTCTTTGATTGTCTATTTTATATACTTTTTTTAGACTTCAGTTAGCTTGTGCAACATTTTGAAGTGCCTACAGGTGTTACCAATGCTTTAGTTTAAATACATTCTTATTGATGTACCTTACTTTAGTACTGACATCTTGAATTTGTAAAAATCAGTCAACCCCAGTTAGAAAATCTACCAGATTCTGTTCAAGTTAAAGAAAATAATGAATGATGAAAAAGAAAATGATGCAGCAGATTGGAAATTTTCAATTTAAAACAAGAAAACTCTACTTATTCACTAACAATTATAAAAAAAAAATTTAATTGGATTTATGAAGGAGCTGTTCTGTTGAAATCACCAGTTGCATCTGAAAACAACCTGAAGTTCAGATGAAAAGTCTCACATTTTTTTGTCACATGAGTTGACTTTTGGCGTTTTTAAAAAAGGAGACGGGCAGATTAAAGTGATTTTGGTTCAAATAAAAGCACGATGTTACGCTGAGATTTGATTAAGTTTCCCATCATCCCCCATGATTCAATTAAGACGAAAAGACGGAACGATGAAAATACAACGATTGTTTCAGTTTTTACCATATCAGATACAGAAAAAATGAAAGTGAAATTTTGGCATTTTTTTCAATGAAGTCAAGCCTTTCAAACCCACTGGTGAATTTAAGTATTCTATGACACTAATTTGCAATAATAATAGTAACTTTATCTGTATATAACACCTTTCAGATGAACATTCACAAAGTGCTTTGACAGATAGAACATAGAAAATGACCAAAACATACAGAATGGATAGCTAATTAAGAGCTGGTTAAATGACATCATCACATCGGGGGGTTAACAGAGAAGCTGAAGAGAAAATAAAAGATAGCAAAAGATTAAGATCAGGAGGTTAGGAAGAGGGACGACAAGCAGTGAAAATTTTAAAAGGGATCAAAAGGCAGAGAGTGCTAAAAGAGGATTAAAAGAGAACTTCACTGACAGGCGAGTCTATAAAAGTGGATTTTAAGAAGTGATTTATAGACCTTCCTGTAAATGCAGACTTTTCTTCAAATTTCTCAATTGTTCCAAATATCATGAGACACAGAAGACTCTCATCAAATGTTGACACAGGTTGTGTTGTTCTAACCTTGACTTGTAAACTTAAAGTGATTTTATTCTCAGTTTCAGCCTTAGATTGAATAAATTTCTTGACATCACAGATGGTTAGTTTAAGAACCGTTGAAAAGTTTGATATCTTCTGTTATTACAATTTCAGGCTCTGATAAATGGTGTAATTATGGTGATTTTTTTTCAATTATATTTGATCAGTATTCTTTGCTTTTTTAAAAACATTTTTTGTTTAACCCTCCTGTTGTCCTCATTTACAGGTACCAAAAAAATTATTGTTTCCTTGTCTAAAAAATTCCAAAAATTCACCAAAAATTTCTGAAAATTTGCAAAACCTTCAGGAAGAAAACTCCAATAACTCCTTAAAAGTTTTATTTAAAAAAATCCAACAAATTTGGCAAGAAAATTCTTGTCAATATTTTCAAAAAAATGTAAAAATCTTCCAAAAAAATCCTAAAAATGTCTGAAGTAATTGCATATCAGTAAAACTTCTAATATTTTCTTTAAGAAACATTTCTAACATTTCTTTTTTTTTCACCAAAAAATCTTCAAAAATTTCCCAAAGAAGTTGAAAATGTGGACATCAAAGTTTCACAGTGAAAATATATATTTTTTCCACATTTTCAAACTTTAAAATGAGTCAATTTTGACCTGCAGGATGACACGAGGGCTAATAAGTATGTAATATTATGCATTGGTATTTAATGTATACAAGTGACAGTGAATGCATCATTTGGCATGAGAGCGCTAGTAATGAATGTATTGGAAGAAATACTGGGTGATTTATGTTTTAGCTTCAGCAGTTGAGTTCAGAACTGTAGCTTTAGATAACTTCCATGCTGGTGTTTCATTGGGAGTATTTTTGGGGGGTTTTATTTGGTGTTACACAGATTGTGTGTTCAAAGATGTCGTGGGATCCACATGAACCAGTCGAGCTGAGCCTAGAAAAGGAATGGAGGGCTGTAAGTGAGGTGCTCAAAGGGACACGAGGGTTCTGATCTCATGTTTGAGGGATTCTGCGAATATACCAGTGCAGGAGGATATCGGGTTATATTTTAGTTTTCTGTGACTCTGTAGGCTGCTCAAAGTGCTCTGTTTCTGTTCGAGGTTTGTTCTGTGTTTCTGCGCGTACTGACTGAACCGTCACATGTGTCCGCTATCTGACTCATGATTCAAGTTAGAAGCATTTTAAGGCTAAAGTAAGCATCGTGTCTGCTCCCTCCTCTCTCTGCAGTTGACTCCAGGGCAGGACCCTCCCCAGTCTCCTCCTGAGCTCTCTCAGACCGAGAACAGCTTCAGCCAGCCAGCTGTCCCCACCTCCCCGTCACAGCAGGGTAACGCCACACACACAGCAGAAGAAAACACAGATTCCACAACATTTCAAAGCCCTTTAGAGATGTTTTTCTTCATAGCAGCGTGTGGTATTAATGTGTTAATTTTACCAGCGAGAGCTAGTAATTTGATTTCAGTAAAAATATTGTTGCTCCTTTTAAAGTACTTCAATGTGTTATTGTTTTCCTAGATACAAGGCTAAACTTGAATTATCCCCCACCGCCCACCACCATTTGCTCGTCACAGTTAGTCATCGTAATATCACACTTTGCAAGCTGAGGAATTAAAAAAAAAAAGTTAACTTTCCCTCTGTGGAAACGCTCCCATTCTTGTTCCAATCGAGCCAAAACTATGATGACAGCAACAGCGGTCACTGCTGTTATTTAATCTCTCCAGTCTGAGATAATGTAACTGAGTCATCCTGGACTTTAACAGAGGATGCGATCATCATTTTTTAAAAGTTTATCGAAAAGTATTTGGAAACAAATGAGTAATGTGCTTAAAAAGCTTCTCTGTTTCGTGCATAATGAGCCGATCGCTGACAGGAGAAAAAGGCAGTCGGCCTGTTTTCGCTGATGTCTGATCTGCTTTTCCGACGACACCCACAGACTTGGCAGAGTTGGATCGCCTGCAGGACGCGCTGTCGCTCGACCAGCAGGGACCTCAGCACTCCTCCTCCTCTGCCTCCTCCTCCTCCTCCACCACCTCCTCTTCCTCCTCCTCCTCCTCCTCGGCGGGCAGGGAGAACGGACAGAGCCAGAGGAGGACCCTCAAGGACTTCAACTTTATCAAGGTTCTCGGCAAAGGCAGCTTCGGCAAGGTGCGGCGGCTCAGAGGAGGCGTTTTGAGGGGGATGTTTATTTGTTTACTGCTCATTGTGTTTATAATTAAACTGGTTTTTGATTAACACCCTGCTCACCAGGGTTCCCATTGTTCAGAACAGCAGAAGGAAGGCAACATCACCAGAATAGACCAATTCACATGCAAATTACGTTACATTCAGGAAGCTGTTTGGACATATTTCATTTTCAATTCTCCACTACATGCAACATAAAGGCGTACAGGGGGTCGCTTGTAATGACTAACCCACCTGACTCTGCTTTTAGCTGTGTTACAGCTCATTGTGTTCATTTAATGGCCTGCAGATTTACTGGTTTGTCCCAGCCTCGCTACTCTCATCAGCACAATTCCCAACAGCAGGCAGCAATAAAACTTTTACAAGCCGACTGTAGGTTATCAGCCCAGCACCACATGGTGAGTTAGAGGGACTAGATGGTGAGCATAGTGGAGCGTTTAGCAGCCAAAGAGCTTTTTTATATCCCTCATAAGCTGGTGGAAACCAAAAACGGAGCTAAAAGATGCTGAATATTCGTGTTATGTTTGTCAACACGGCTCACAAGGTAATGCTAATGTTGCCTCATATCTTCTGGATGTCATCTGTATAAAATATATAAAGAATAAAACTACATAAAGAATCTATTATTGATGCTTTACAGTGGGCCAATTTCAATCGTCCTGTTATATTTTTTAATAAGAGCTGAAACATTGCGACCACTCACAGATGAAGGATGATGAATGTTGAGTATCTTGAAGTAACTTGCATTTATTAAACAGTAAATGACCAGACAGTTCTCGTAGTTACCACCTTGGATGTGGGAGAATCGGGTGTGGTAAAGTCCTGAGCGGCTTTGGCAGGGCTGTACGTAACGGCGAGACGGCTGCTTGGCCTTTCTCCAAAACAACAAGGATTACAGGGTGCAGCCTGTTAGAAGCAGCAGGTATCTCCCGACAGTGACAGACTCTGACCTGGCGACCTGGTGTACTGGAACGTGCCCACGGTGGCACAAGTCCTGAAAGCTTACGGGACTTCAGGGATCTGCCGGTAGTGTTGGTGCCAGAAAACCCCAGAGCACTTTCAGTAACAACATATCAAGCAGAGGTGGTCATAATGCTTTGGCTCATCGGTATAAACAAAGAGCAGAAGCTTCAAGAATTTTCAAGTCGTTGTCAGGGGTCAGTAGAGAGATGAAAGCAGGATTTGGTTCTACAATAATTCAGAGTTCTCATTCAGCTGAGGGATGTGATATAAAATGTCTAATTATAAAAATATCTTGTGCTACAGAAAGCTCCACTTCATCCACAGAATGTAAACACGAAAAATGAAAACTACATTTTGTCAGGATAGAATGATTATTACTATTGTGGCCGATAGTTGACATTTTTCAGATTATCGATATCTGTATTTTTAGTGACCGATTACTGACAGATTAAATGCTCGACTTCAGGTCTGATGCAGCCTCCTCTCTCTGTGGTCTCACAAATGTCTCTTAAACGGCTAAAACTTAACAAGAAGCAAGCCATTGCCACAAACCAGGAAATTAGCTTCTCTCATGTTGGCTAAGGCTAACAGCTAGCGGCTAGATGAGAAGGCTGCCACAGATTTACTTGAAACAGAGTGTGGAGAACAATATTTGATAATACTTCAAGATGTGGACCTTCGTGGGCGATAAAAGTGACAGAACAGTGAAAGATTGAGAAAATGGAGAAGAACTGCAGGAGGCTAATTAATCTCAGTCTATCCCACATAAACAGAGGAGATAGTTTAATTGCTCTTATTTCTAATTCAGTTATAGTCACCCTTAGTAATGAAGAAGTCTAGTTATGAACGGCCGGTCCTCTGCTATCACATGCTGTTAAAACATCACATTTAATATCTATCAGTTCCAAATATGAGTTATCGGCCTTTCTTGATCGTACTTTGTGCAAACACGTGGTTTAATGCTGTCTGTCTCTTCTCCAGGTGATGCTGGCGGAGCTGAAGGGGACAGAGGACGTTTACGCCGTCAAAGTTTTAAAGAAGGACGTGATCCTACAGGACGACGACGTCGACTGCACAATGACAGAGAAGCGAATCCTGGCCCTCGCCCGCCGACACCCCTACCTCACCCAGCTCTACTGCTGCTTCCAGACACGGGTAGGACCCCGACACAAACAGATTTAATGCTCCATGTTTGTTTGTTTTTTTCTGTCTTATGGTCTTTTTCTGTCTCTGTCTCTTGCTGTCTGCAGGACCGTTTGTTCTTTGTAATGGAATATGTGAACGGAGGAGATCTGATGTTCCAGATCCAGCGATCTAGGAAGTTTGACGAGGCTCGCTCTCGTTTCTACGCAGCCGAAGTCACCTCAGCCCTCATGTTCCTGCATCGTAACGGAGTCATCTACAGGTAAACTCACCTATTTAGCCCGCTTGTGTTCATGTTTTGCAGCCAAGGATACACTAAAATGTCTTTTTAAAAAAAAGGATAGAAACATTTGATAAACCAGGATTGAAGAAAAAAATGATTCTAATAATTTGGATGAAGTGATTGTCAGGGGAAATCATAGATGGTTCTGCTACCAGGAATGCACCAGATGGCTTTACTTGCATTACGTGGTGGTTCTCACAGGTTTTTTTTTTTTTTTTTAACGTTGCATGCTAACTTCTCCCAAACTGTTATGGAAGGCAGATGGTGCCAATTCTCCTTGTCTGTCTGCGTTTTTCCCTCCCAGGGATCTGAAGCTGGATAACATCCTTCTGGATGCAGAGGGACACTGTAAGCTGGCAGACTTCGGTATGTGCAAAGAAGGCATCATGAACGGCGTGACCACCACCACCTTCTGTGGCACACCGGACTACATCGCTCCTGAGGTGAGCTGCAGGAGGTCTTCATAGGCCCATAGTACCCTTTTATTTATATATTTTGGCTGCATTATTTTAGGTAACTAATTTCATTACTCAGGTATTGCATTTAAGTAAGGTACTGAGATGATGATATTTTAGTTAGAAGACCTCTAAGACTGGTTAAAAACCGATGGAGCTGAGGCTACGATATCCAAACCCTCTCAGTCAGTTAACCTTCTGATCCTCAAGCAGTTTCTGGGTCAATATATAACTGCGGGACTTTTTGTAACGTAGTTGAAAGGTATCATAGTCGACATTTTTTGCTGTTTTCAGGCCTAAAATCAACATGGCCGCCAATAACCAAACACTGCATTGGCATTTTTAGAGAAAGATTCTTCTAAATATTACATATACAATTGAGTAAAATTGAGATTAAAAGTTATTTATAAAGATATTGTAGTAAACCTGTTGACTGCTTGATATTAAATAACTCAGAAAGCCTTGGAGTCTTGTCAGTCTTTTCTTCAGGAGGAAATGACATCATGTGGAGCAGGTCATGTGATTTGAAATTAACACACTTCCTTGAGAGGTGTTGCTGTAACGGGGAACTCAGTGGAAAGTGATGTCTTGGACACAGATACAGTTTGTTGTTTTCCATGTAAAATTTTATATATGTCCAAAAAAGAAAGGATTATTAGAAAGTTGTTATCCTCTGTTTTTGCACTTTCAGGCTCTCATTAACCATAAAAATGTACAATATGTTAATATATATCTCATTTTAATACTTTGTATCTCTAGTTTTCAATCCAGACTTTCTTTAAAGGATTTATAGCCTAGTTGTAGATCACTGATTTCTCTCAGATGTGGAAAAAGAAAACATTTTACAGCTGTCGACACAGGCTGTGTTGTTCTGCCCTTGATTTGGAAACTGATTTCCATGTGTACGACTGATTCTTCTTTGTGAATTTACATTTTGAAAGTCTGTATTTCACAGGGAAATACTGTGCACACACAGTGGACATAAATCTGCTCATTGTGGGTAGTTTGCAAATTTGCTTTTCCAGAATACTAATCCACAAAACTGGACAACTGGGTGACACAGAATAACTATAAACAATTTTATCTGAAGCGTTTCAGAGAATTTGGTCGAAACATAATGACTTTTATTAATGTTTTCTGTGTCCTTTCTCCTTGTCTTTCCTTTTTTTCTTTTTCACTAATCCTTTCTACTCTGATTACTTTAGCTTTTTGCGATGATTGATTGCATATTATGCATTGTTTCTTTTCATATGTACCTTTTTAATGTCCTTTTTAGCATCCTCTTCCATTCGCAATTATGTAATTGTCATTTCAAGTGCATGTTTGATGTCCACTGTGGAGAATGATGTAGATGTATGAGCAGTTTAGCACTACAGATCTGTTTGAGATTCCTTTGCTGAAGGACGTTTCTCAGCTTAGATCTCAGATTCAGACATGTAAGCATGAGGAGGATCTTAGTGGTTTGGGGTTGACTTTGCTCCAGTGTGTAGTTAATGTGAGACTGGACATCTCCTGCAGTTACACTGTTCAAACAGATTTTCTTTGCATATTCATAAGTTCCTCATTTTTCTTTTGGACAGGAATAAATGCGTTTCCAACTAGTTAATTGAGCTTCTTTGTAATAAAAAAGACATCAAACATAAATTATTATTCAAGGCAGAGTGTTTTTTGTCTCTTAAAACATGTCTGGAGGGGACCTTTCTGTAATTAATTTCAGTTCTTCTTGCACCTCTGCCACTGGTGACATTTAAAAAGGCTTCTCTGTTAGCTGTTATTTAGCGCTTGCTTTCTCTGCACCTCCTAAAAATGTTAAAACACAAGACATTAGATGCATTCTGTATCTGAGTGTTTTCTAATGGACGTGCGATGCAGAATGTCCCACGTAAGCCGTCCTCCATGTCGAACCGTGTCTTGCTTTTCCATTCAGATCCTGCAGGAGCTGGAGTACGGGGCCTCTGTGGACTGGTGGGCTCTGGGGGTGCTGATGTACGAGATGATGGCCGGACAGCCTCCGTTCGAAGCCGACAACGAAGACGACTTGTTCGAGTCGATTCTCCATGACGACGTCCTCTATCCTGTGTGGCTCAGCAAAGAGGCCGTTTCAATCCTTCGAGCGGTACGTGTCGCCTCCTCCACCTTGTCCAACGTTCTCTTTATTTGATTAGCAGTGTTTGAAGAGCTATTCAGTTCTCGTGCACTGATTCCTGCTGGTGCTTAAAGCCGTCCTGGGCAAATTGAAGGATGCTTTAAATTTACTGTAATTCAGTAGCTTATGTTCCAGTCAGAGAATCTGCTGTTAAAAAAATCGAGTTGTGTCGGTTTTTGTTCATACAAATGTGGTTGGAAAGTGGCTGTTTTTAAACATCTTGAGGTTGATTTTTCTTTTCTGATTCTACAGAAAAACCCCAGAAGGTCCTTTGAAAACATTTAATGCTGCTTTGAAAGTATTTATAGAAACCTCAGACTCTTCTAACTGTGTAGATTTGAAAATATTCCATCTGGTGCATGATATACAGATTTTCTTGCAACTCTATTTTCTATCCAAGCAGCTAGAAATGACAAACTGTGTGTCTTTGTTCTGGTTGCACAACAACAACAAAAAATCATGTTTTTTAGTTTTAAAATAGTAAAATAGACATTAATATTTGCAGAAAGAAGTGATCATTTGATTGCAATTGTACAAATTAAGCAAGGAAAGATTTCACGTCTGGCCACTATTTTGTTTTTTATTAGAAAAGAAAGTCACACGTGGGGGAAAAAAAGTGTTAAAAATATTTTTTTGTGGAGCTGTGGATGGAATATTTATTGACTTTCAGGATTTTTGTAGTCACGGCTCCAGACATACTGAAGCCTGTCACTGTTATTACATAATCTCTTCATTGTAATTATTTGAGATGACCACAATCATTTTTCAGGACGATTAGAGCTGTTTCCATTCAGTTATATAAAAATAGCTGCATGACGCTAATAGAAATGTCATGTTATGATTTGCATGATGTTTTTCACCATTTGCACCCCCTTCTATAGTTCAGTGGCACCTCAAGGCGTTTCAGTGAGCATTTATTGACATTACCGCCGTGGATGCACATGTATACATAAACTATATGTAAAAGATGTATGTAGTGACCCTGAAATTATCCATTGCTATGCAGACTACAGTTCTGAAGCTGGTCTTAAGCCTGAAATCTGGCATTTGGCTGTCGCCATCTTGGTCTTTTAAAACCTGAAGCAATGAGCGAGCGGTAAATCTGACTGGACAACCCGAGGGCAATATTCACGGCAATACTGTAGCTGCCCTGTTTTACTTGAATTCGGATCATAATGTACAAGCATAACATCTTATTGTATTCAGAAAGTTATAAAACTAGCAATTGAGGCCATAATCTTTTTAGAAAAAAGGTTTCCTGAGCTAGCAAATCAAGTGAGAAGTGGTGCTGTTTTCTCATAGACTTCTATACAAGCTGAGTTCAGATCTATCGCCCCCTGCTGACTCTTAGAGAGAATGCAGGTTTAGTGCAGTCACTCGTTTTTAAGACAGTTTTTCAGACCATCTTTGCCATATTGACAAAGTCAGTCACCACAGTACCAATCAAATGAAATAGGATAGCCCAAGACCTTTGAGGAAGCAAATTGTTGGTTTTGAAGCAAATATTTGGCAGGAGAACTCATTTGCAGCAAAGATTTGTCAGTAAAAGGCGCTCATACCACTAATGTATGAATAATGGAGCCATAAATGAACCATAAAAGACAATTAAATCGTTAATAGCAATTATATATTCTTCATCAGGGCCCTTTGGCTTTGGAACGACCTGCCTGAGGAGATAAGGCTGGCCAAATCAGTAAATTCTTTTAAATCACTTCTTAAAACCCGCTTTTATGGACTCGCCTTCCAGTGAAGTTCTCTTTTTTTTCTCTTTTATCACTGTATTCTACCTATCAAAACACTTTGTGAATGTTCTTCAGAAAGGTGCTATACAAATTAAAGTTATTATTAATATTATTATTACTACAATTATTTGTGTTTCATGATCAGCACTTTTAGAACAGCAGAAAGTTTTATGTCTGCAAATGTGGGGTTTGGTTGCATCTGTTGTTGGAGCAGCAGGTGAAACTAGTTCTGTCTTTGAGAACTTAAAAGCTAACTTTCAGGAAAATGCAGCATAGTTTCAACCTAGACGGCTTCATTTTGAAATAGAAATAAAATGCCTGTGACCTCTAAAAGTTAAGTCTGAAAAAAGGCACTTCATAGAAGATATTCAAGCTGCCATCATAGTCCTGGTGCTCCTTTGCTCATCGTTGTCATGTCGAGGTGTTCAATTGCACGTTTCTGTGACTCTGAGAAGACTACAAAAGTCAGACAAAATGATTAAAGTATCAACACACAATACCAAACACACAGAAGAACAAAAGTGACACAGCTTCCCGTCACAGTCGGAAACACCAACTCTCTGCTGACCGGTTTCATCTCTCTGCCGCTCCGTCTCTTTGTTTGTACCGTCCACAGAGCCATTAATGCCTCGACTCTATTATTAGCACTGAAATGGTTTTTGCCCAACCCCTCCTTCTGTTTCTGTCCTCGCCATTTTATGGATGAAACCGCAGCCGAGCGTCTTGAGGGAGCCGGCTTCAGACGAGTATAATTTCAAATCAAATTTATGCGTTTTTTTGGTGTGCAGTTCATGACAAAGAATCCGGCCAAGCGTCTGGGCTGCGTGGTGAGCCAGGGCTGCGAGGAGGCCATCAAGACCCACTCCTTCTTCAGAGAGATCGACTGGATCCTGCTGGAGCAGAGGAAAGTCAAACCACCCTTTAAACCTCGGATTGTAAGAAACACACGTACAACACCACACATCCCTCCAAAAAAAAAAAACATTTTACATCCCGCAGAGGCTTGACCAGTGACAAAAGTTGTGCATAGAGCAGAGTGACAAATTGACAGTCTTGTTCCCTTTTCTTTGATCTGAAATGTACATGAATTAAAGCAGGACTGCGTAACTTTCCTGAACAGCAGCCGTTTTGACAACTTGAAAGAAAGTCACATGATTTTATTATTGATGTAAAAGAGTAGATAAAGTCAGCAAACCAGCATCACTTTGTACAGCAACATTTTTTGTTCTAGTCACATTTTAATGACTTTACGTTTTACACTGCAATAGTAATTCCTGCACCTCGATGGCTAGCAGTAGAGAAAGCTGAAAAATATTTTTTGTGCTGTGTACCAAAGTGTTAATTCCATAAATAAGGATTAAAGAAACAAAACATGAAAGAAAGAAAACACAAATTGAATTTCTTTTAATATTTATTTAACAGCAAATGGAAAAATCTGTCTACAAAGTGACTACAGGTGCCAGCAAAGCTGAAAAACCAGGGGCCTCTGCATATTATAGATATTATTATTATTATTATTAGAATAATAATAACTATTATAGATGATACAACTTACATTTTTCATTTGTTCCCATTCTTGTCCACTTTCTGCTCCGTGCAAAATCCACCAAATTTCGATGGATTTTGGTTGATTTTTTTCTGAATGTTCGAAAGAAAATAGAACTTTTACAGATATATATATGGAATCACTTTAGATATTTATAGGATTTTTTTGTGGATTTTTTTTTCATTTTTTTAAAATTATTTACAATTTTTAATTGTTTTTTTCTTTTTTGCCAAATTTTGGGATTTTTCTTTTTGTTAAAACTTTTAAGGGAAACTTTTAAGGAATTATTGAAATTTTATTCCTGAAGATTTTTACAAATTTTTACAAATGTGGGAATTTTTTCTCCTGAATTTTTGGATTTTTTCAGACAAGGGTACAGTATTTTTTGGTGCTCGTAAATGAAGACAACAGGAGGGTTAACAAAAATACAATCACATAAAAACGGCAGTATGTCTAATCGGGCAGAAGAGGTCGCTATCATTTCATTTTCACGGCACTGGATCGTGTAGTTTCTTCCTCCGACATCATTTCCTCGTTCTGTTTGTGCAGAAAACCAAGCGAGACGTGAATAACTTCGACCAGGACTTCACCAAGGAGGACCCCGTGCTGACGCCCACGGACGAGGCCATCATCCGACAGATCAACCAGGAGGAGTTCAAGGACTTCTCCTACTGCGCCCCCGAGGAGACGCACACCTAAGACACACACACACACACACACACACACACACACTGATCCAGCAACACTACACCCGGCATGCACGTACGCACACACACTCAGTAGAACCGTAACTCCTTTTACAAAACACACACACACCGAGTCACTCCTTTACTTTGAAGCTATTGGTTGTTGTTACTTTTTGGAATATTATTTACTTGCATTGTGTTGTTCTTGTTGCCTGGGTTTTATTATAAATATGAATATGGATATGAATATGAATATGCACACCTGCACATGCGCTCACAACACACACGCACATGCAAACACTACAACCTTCACATGCTCTCTCACACACACACACACACACAGCTACAAGCTCACTGCACATGCTCAGACTACCAGACACACACACACACACTGACACTGCTTCTCTCCCCGGCACCTTTCTACATGTGGACTGTGGGTGCTGGGTGCAGAGGCCTGTAAATAGCCTGTGTTGAGTGGCTGTATTGTGTTTGGTATCGTCTGCTAGTAAAGGAGCGTCGTGGCGCATGGACAAGCAACCCTACCTGTGTTATTACTGTCCTTATCATGGACCAGTTAGGGCCAAAACTCCCTTTGTGCAATACCCTGACTGTATATATATTTTATGATTTGTTTGTTCATGTGTTTTTTTGTTTTTTTTTTCTCTCCTCGAAATGTGTTTCCATTCGGTTACGGTATGACTGAAATATCGCTCTCGCTGTCCGACACGCTCACCCTCTCTGTCCTCCTGCGTGCGTAAAAGTGAATGTCGACATTTTACAGGCTATTGAACTAATTATGTGGAGCAGAGTGTTACAGGCGACCTGTGTAGCAGCGGGAAGAAAAAAAAGAAAAAAGCCCGATTTCCAGCCATTTCATCCATCTGTTCGTTTTTTCGATCCCGCGTCCTGTCCGTCCCGCAGTTGTGAATGTGCCGGCCCGTTGGCGTCTTTCTTTTTTTTTTTTTAAATCTTTAAATCGTGAATGTACATTTTTGTGCGTGTGAATGTGTGATATCCCCCCTACTCTTCCCTGTCGTGTGTGACTTTCTGTTTCTGTAGCTACCATCAGTGTTTTCAGCCTCATTCCTTACTTCCCCGCCTCCAGCAGCCGTCTCACTCAGCCAAAACCACTTGCTTTTCAGACTTTTTTTTCAAGAATGGCTTTTCTTTATTATTGCTCTCGCTCTTTTTTATTATTATTATTATTATTATTATTATTATTGTAAAGTGTATCTGGAGGAAACCTTTGTGTATAATACTATAGCTATACTATTATAGGTCTGTTACAGCCGGGTGATAAGAAATGTGGAGAACCAGCAGCTGAATTACCTCTCATTTCAAACACACACACACACACACACACCAAACACCACATACAGACTCTGTCCTTCGCCTCCTCCTCCTCCTCTTTCTTCTTCCTTCTTCTCACTGTTTCTTTCTTGCAAACAAACACACTCATGCACACACGGAGAAGGACTGTGGTTTTGCGTGTACTGTACAGCGATTGAGAAGGCGAGCTGGTTTGCTCTCTGTGCAGTAGAGTCGGTGTGTAGTGAAGCTTTGTGCACCCAGGGGTAGGGCTGTTCCTGGTCACACTATCTTACTCTGTGCCAAAATGTAGTGCAACAGCCGGGCTAGTCCTGTCTGGTCTGATTCCAATAAAACACTGAGCTGTCTACATCAATCCCAGACTCCTCTTTCTCTTCTTTCCGTCTATTTTTCTGTCTTTTGTGTGTGTGCTTTTATTGATTCTGCTGCTGTGAAGAGGCAAGCATGTGGGATGCTGTGAAGATTTTGTGTAAGACAAGCAGAGAGGAGAGGGGTGGAGTTGGGGGAGGAGAGAGGAGGATGAGGTGTTCTTTTTTTTTTGTCTTTTTTTTTCCCTTGGCTATCTGACTTATCATAGAGTTCAGTTTTGGAGGCCTGTGAGGTTGATTTGCATGAGGAGGAGAGTCACTTCAAGTCATCTGTGCTGCGGGGGACCACTTGCTAATTTCCTGTCTGATGAAGTAGACTACCTGCGATGGTGTAAATTGTAGCGGCCAGATCCCCCGCTGGGCTGTGAAGTCCCGCGGCCGTCCTCTCTTCGTTTCTGCGCCAGGATTCGCCATGAGGCCCGATAGAGACGTCTGGGGGACGCGATGACAGCTGACAAGGAGAAGAGAAGGTAAGGCCGCGTGCTGCTTTGTGCACAGAGACAGTTTGATTTCCGAAAATGAACTTTAATTGACTTGTGTCTGGTTGTGCATCGGTGCTGCTGGACTTCAAAGCTGACCGCAATGCCCCGCTGTCCTTCCCCATCAGTTCATCAGCGGTGCAAGAACCACTTAAACCCTTGTAAAAATACAAGTTAAAAGCTTGCAATTAAAATCTTGCATAAAATTAAAGCAGTTTAGACGGTTAAACGCTCTCCAAAATGAAAACAGCCTTAAAGTGCAGATTGAAGAAGTGCTGCATGCTTCCTTCCACGTTGAGAAATTTACAAAGCTCTCAGATAATGTCAGAAAAGTCACTGTGTCGTCAAGCAGAAACATGACAAGTTTTCAGAGTTCCTGCAAAGTTGAGAAATTCTTCAGACGTTTGTTTTTTTTCCCCCTGCCACGTGCTTGTGGGTTTTTTCAGCTTCTGAATCAGAATCAGAAAAGTTACAGAAAGCAAAATGCACAATATTACTTCATGAAAAGTGGAAATACTCTTATAATTGTCAGTACTTAAATGCAGTTCTTGAGTAAATGCGCAATTAGTGTATAATATAGTCTGTGAGTATGTTTATTGTTTTCCATTGTATTGGAGATTTTTACTGTATTTTTACTGTAAATCTGAAGTGTGACATTTTTCATTATGCAATCTAATAGAATAGCTTTTTTTGTTACTTTAACATTCTGTAATCCGAAACAATGCATTGTTTGTGAGCTTATTCTGCACTTAATGTAATCTCCGTCGAATAAAACCAATCTAAATGTTATTAAGAGTGTTCATTTTCACTCGTTCTGTTTCTTCCTGCCTTCTGATCTGCGCAGAGCGACCAGCCGTGAGGCGGCCAGAAAGAGACGGCGAGTGGAGTCCGATGTGTTTGGAGATCTGTCTCGCCTTCTGCCGCTCCAATCCTCCATCCGAAGTCACCTGGACAAACCCTCCGTCATCCGCCTCACCCTCAGCTACATACGTTTGCACTCGCTGCTCAAAGGTAGCAACAGAAAAAGCCTCTTCACACATATAAGTGGTTCATAATCGTATATTTACATATTTATGCAGAGGCAGATAGATGTCTGTTTGATTTGAATGTTCTATTGGGTTGATGTTGTATACAAAAAAAGTTGAGAGAATGATTTGTGTCACAGTCAAAGGCGTAGAACTGTTAAACGTAGTGGTTAATATTCTTTTATTGGGCTATGTTTTCATTCTGAATGTCAAAATATGCAGGTTATAATGTCAAAAACGGGTTGTTTAATAATGCAAACAGAAGCTAGCATGCATACAAGTAATAAGGCTCTCTCTGTAAGTCTGTGAATCTGTTCAATCAATATCTAATCAGTGCGGTAGAGAGTTGAGGTTTGCAGGTTGTAGGTGTAAAAATTGATTTCGGAAGCTGCTTTTAAAAAGAATCCAACATTATAATACAGGAAGTTATTGCAGTTGTTTCCCAAATTGTGCATAATTTCAGATTTTAATATATTTGTGGTATTTTAAAGGACATTGCTTATGCAAAGATAGCGAATAAGCAAAGTAAGTGCATGAAAGAGCTCTTAAGTACAATGAAAAAAGTCCGTTTGTGGTTTCTGCCTCAGAAGTCAGACATGTTCAACTGTGAAATGAGATCAGCTCACTTCAGACAGGTGTCAGACAGAGGAAGTCCCTGAAAACACACAGACTAACATGTGAGACACAGACACACACAGACATGGACATGTATTTGTACAGACAAGAAAGACACCGCATCCTTTGTTCTCCTTTGCTCACAGTTCCCATTATTTCCGAACGCAGTGGAAATGTGCGGTAGAAAAGTTACCCACGAGAGCAACCATTTTTGCAGGAATTCAGGACACTTCTCGTTCTGTTTTAGAAAATGCAGAGACCAGACACAACGTAAACCATCGACAAATAGTAGAAGGTGGAGAAGAACGGAGTGATGTTAATGGAGGACCGCATGTGGACGTGAAAGAGGAATTCGAGGCGTCGGAGGAGACGAACTTGTACCTGAGGATCCTGGAGGGATTTCTGATGGTTTTGTCCACAGAAGGAGACATGATCTTCCTGTCTGATAACGTCACCAAGTACATGGGCTTGACGCAGGTAAAGAAATACATGTGGATGATGTTTCAGTTATGGACTCAGGATTTCAAAGATTAATATTCTATTTCTGTTTTCTGACAGACTGAGTTGATGGGACACAACATTTTTGAGTACACTCACCCCTGTGATCACGAAGAAATCAGACACAATCTACGTCTGACAGCAGGTGTGTGAACACTGAGGTCTATTAAAAATCTTTTTGTCCATGGAGCTCAATACGGCGTCTTTTGAAAGTATTAATCCTCTTGGAGGTTTTCTGCTTTTATTGCTTTTTAACATTTTGTTGTCATCAATTCATTTTTGTTTTTTTGACAACAATTTTCAGTAAAAGCACCTTTGAGTCCATCATTAAGTAATGAAAGGAATATGGCCGCTTGTGTAAATCTGTCTGGAGCAGGCCATCCTCAAAACTGAGACACAACCCGAGAAAAACCCATGACTCCTCTGAGGGAGATTCATCAGCTGAGATGGAAGTGACCCCTCGCCATACCGTGGTTCACTTTTCGCGGTCTCACTGTATCGCGGATTTTTAAATTGCATTTGGTATCACAGATGTTTCGCTGTATCATGGGTTTGTGCAGTATATTGATATTTCTGTGTATTTATTATTGTGGCAAGTAGTGTTCTAGAAAGACTCTTGGAAAAGTATATTTGCCTACAACTGACAGATGCTTTTATTTTGACACACACACAGAGCAACATTATAGAAAACGTGGCAGGAAGTCATCAAACACATGACACTTAACCAAACTAACTAGGCTGACTAAACCACAAAAACACGATAAAAAAACCCACTAATAACACTAACATAAACCACAATAATGACATTTAAACCCCCTACACCCCAAACTCCCATAGTGCATTGCAGCACAACAGTTTGCTCATAGCGACCGGCTCTGTTATCACTACATTATTTTAATTATTTTTGTGGTAAAAAAGCATTTTCCAGCCTAAAAGAAGTAAAACAATATAAAAAATGATAATTAAGACATATTAAAAGGATATTTATTTTAAATAAAATGCGTAGCGTACAGCGCTGGGCTCTGATTGGCTCAGCGACCGTAGCATCAGTCTCCTCTGTCTCTTGCGTTCAGCGTCGAGCCTTGTCCTTTTCACACAGACGTCTGATCGCTGCGCATAGTGTTGCTCTGTGGTGTGTGGGGAGGGTTTATAAAGCCTTAAAGTATATGAAGACTTTATTTGCAAAAACAGATAACTCCATTTTATACATTTTCAGAAAACTTTTTTTTATTGTTTACTTGAGATAATAACAATAATAATTTATTTTTTCTCTATTTTGTCATGTATTTTTCTACTGAGTCAAATCCGCTCAGCTTCAGTTTGATTGATATTATCTCAAGTAAACAATGAAAAAAGTTATCTGAAAATTTATAAAAATGGATTTATCTGTTTTTGCAAATAAACTCTCCATATATAAATAATATTTATGGTTGCTACTTGACAGATTTTCGCCTATCGTAGTTGGATCTGGAACGTAACCTCTGCGATAGAGGAGGGACCGCTGTATCTGATATCACTGTATCTCAGCATGTAGCAGACTCTGAAGTCAACTAGAAGAAGGTTCTTGGGTATTATGACATCAAAATTGAGCTTTCTGGCCATCAGACTGAACGCCATCTTTAGCCAAACACGGCACTTTATTACAGACACACCCTCCCCACTGTAAAGCACGGTGGTGGCAGCATCATGATGTGGAGGTGCCTCTTGGCTTCAGGCCCTGGTAGACTTATAAAAGTAGAGGATAAATTAATGCAGCAAAGTATAGCAAAACCTTAGAGGTCATCTACAAGACAACTTGAGACATACTTTTTAGAAATCTGTTTTCACTTTGACATGAAAGAGTGTTTTTTTTTTTTTTGAAAATTCGTCTCATAAAGCCAAATTAAATTGACCATGATTTGAGGTTACAGGCAATAAAAAGGGCGAACTTTTAAGTGGGTAAATACGTTTTATAAGCACTGATAAATGGCTTGTTTTCGTAGAGCAAGTCTGGTGCGGTGAGAAGAGGGACTTCGTCATGAGGATTAAAAGCGCTCTGACCCACAGAGGAAGGAGCGCCAACCTCAAGTCAGCGACATGGAAGGTCGGTGAGACATAAAACCGTCTGAAACAAAAACTCACACTTTTTTGCACCTCGGAGTTTCTGTTGTCGTTCGTAGAGTTTTATTTCCACGCTCTGTGACTTCAGGTTCTGCACTGTCAGGGCAGAGTGAAGGTGTGCATGGCCCCGTCTTCCATCGCCTGCCTGCTGCTGACCTGCAGACCTCTGCCGCTCTCACACACACTCCTCAGCACACACACCTTCACCAGCCAGCACAGCATGGACATGAGGTTCACGTACTGCGACCCAAGGTGTGTATGCATGCGAGCAGACGGCATGTTTGCTTAACCCTCATGTCAATTGACCCGTTTTAAATTTGAAAATGTAGGAAAAAACACGTTATCACAGTGAAGCTTCTGATGTCCGCATTTTCAACATTTTTGGGAAATCTCTGAACATTTTTGGTGGAAAAAAGAAATGTTAAAAATGTTTCTTAAGAACATTCACAAAAAATTATTTTTTAAAAAATTTTTGTCACTGTTTTTAAAGAAAATATTAGAAGTTTTGCTGATATATGTGTAATCCCTTTAGATATTTTTAGGATTTTTTTGAAGATTTTTACTAATTTTTTCAAAATATTCACAAGAATTTTCTTGCCAAATTTAGAGGATTTTTTAAAATAAAACTTTTAAGGGAAATTTTTAAGGAATTATTGGAATTTCCTTCCTGAAGGTTTTGCAAATTTTCAGAAATTTGGGGAATTTTTTTGCTGAATTTTTGGACTTTTTTCAGACAAGGAAACAATATTTTTTGGTGCCTGTAAATGGAGACAACAGGCGGGTTAAACAGGCAGCTTTTGCGCCGTCATCTTCAGAAAGGGGTTGAACAACTGCAAAAACCAAAGCGGAAGCACTGTTAGCCAGCAGATAATATAAATTAAAAGGATGTGTGTAAGAATAAAGTTCAAAATAAAGTTTAAAAGTGGGTGAGAGTTCAGTTGAAAAACAGGAGTTTGTGTTCCACATAATAAAAAGGAATCGTGACTTCATTATGCAATGCTGTATGTTATGAAATTATGAAAAAAGAAGGAAAAGGATTAAACCGAATGCTCATCCCATTTTATACATGAACTATGCTCCACTGATTTTTTTTCTACTAAATAAATAAATCCGTCATGAGATAACCAATAATAGGGTCTTTGTTGTAAATCAGTGGCGTACAATGGCAGAATTAACTCTAGATATATGAAAAATATCTGTTAATAGACAATTTGGTTAATAATGACCCAATATGACGCAAAACAGTGACCGACTAATGATATATTTATAATTCAAAATCTCCGTTCCAAAGTTCACAAGGTGCAGCCAGCTTTATTCAAAATTTTAATGAGTTTATGTAGATGACAAATATATCAGGCTTGATTTAAATCAAAGTGCAGCAGACATCTGGAGTTTCTAGTAAAGGGACACAAAAGGAAGAAGTGGATCTTAAGGGATTCATTTTGCATGACTGTTGCATTGTTCCTTCCCTTTTCTTTTACTTGAGACAGCATGATATCCTAGAACCACAAACCTTCTGCTGCTTCAGAATGTCTGCTACCATAAAGATCATCAGGAACTACTTATCAACATGCTTCCAGTTGATGCTTGTAATAAATTCACGTTGCTTCTTGTGTTTGTGTTTGTGCAGAGTGACTTCTCTTTTAGGCTACACCCCTGAGGAGCTGGTGGGTCGTTCCATCTACAATTTCTGTCACACGCTGGACGCAAACTGTCTGAGCAAAAATCACCTCAACTGTAAGCACAGATGCACACAAAAACACACAAAACATGGACAACACACAAGTGTAAATGCCTAATTTCACGTCTCCCTGCAGTGTGTCTGAAGACCCAGTCGGTCAGCGGTCAGTACCGGATGCTGGTGAGAGGTGGAGGCTACGTCTGGGTGGAGACTCACAGCGCCGTCATCCCCAGCGTCAAACCGTCCAGATCCAGACCGAGCACCCACCAGCCGCTCTGCATCCTCAGTGTCACCTACGTCCTCAGGTGTGTTCACCCTTAAAGTTCTTTAACCCTCCTGTTGCCTTCATTTACCGGCACCAAAAATATTATTTCCTTGTGTAAAAAATCCAAAAATTCAGCAAAAAAATTCCCCAAATTTCTGAAAATTTGTAAAACCTTCTGAAAGAAAATTCCAATAATTGCCTGAAAGTTTTATTTTTTAAAAATCCCCCAAATTTGGCAAGAAAATTCTTGTAAATATTTTTTAAAAATGAGCAAAAAATCTTTCCAAAAAATCCTAAAAATATATGAAGTGATTACATATATATCAGTAAAGCTTCTAATGTTTTCTTTAAGAACATTCACAAAAAAATCAACCAAAATCCAGTGAATTTTGCTGGATTTTGGTTGATTTTGGGTTTTTTTGTGAATGTTCTTAAAGAAACTTTTTTTAAACATTTCTTTTTTTCCACAAAAAAATGTTCAAAAAATTTCCCAAAAATATTGAAAATTTGGACATAAAAATATCTTTTTTTCCCCACATTTTCAAACTTTAAAACGGGTCAATTTGAGCTGCAGGACAACATGAGGGTTAAGAGATTTGAAACTACCTTAATGCAGTAAATCCATCATAATACACATGTTGTTGACGTGTTGATGGATTAACTTTTCATCTACACTCCACGTATTTATTATTAAAATGCACCATGCCGCCATTTTTAGAAGGTTTCTGAGCGTAACACATTGAATATGGATGCCGTCCTTTTGTTTGTGTTGCGTCAAATTTGGTTACAGAGTTACAGTTGAGCATTTTTAGAAGAAGTGTAAGAATAGCATCAGCGTTAACTAAGTGTCTATCCATACTGTGTTCTTTGTCCTTGTAGCTCTGCAGCAATTACGGACTGAATTTGTGGATTTTTGTCAGGGGGAAATTTCAAAAAATAGAAAATGACCTTTACATTCACCTGAAACTAAAAGTTATTTCTCTGGTAACCCCCTGATTTTCCATCTCTGGCCACTATGAAGTTTATTTTCTGTGAGATTTCTCAGCAACTGTTAGATTCCCACGATATTTCACTTAACCAAGGGATGAATAATAACTTTGATGATCGTTTTTTTCGTCTAGCATCAGTACAAAGCCAAAAAGGACTTAAATTTATAAGCCAAAATACCTGCAAAACTAACTCCATCCTGATCTGCCTCAGCCAGTTAGCTAATCAGTTCTAATTAGAGCTCAATCAATATATCAGGTGACCGTCACAGATAAATGTGGCCTCAGATATGACTATGTTAAAACTTTCTTTTACAGAACATAAATCAGAAAAGGATGTTTTGGGTAATTTAGAAATGCTGGCATCAAACAGTTTGCCCACCAGAGCAGCTCTGACTCCATTGTTTGCAGCACATGTAGCAGAGTATCACAGCTGAGCAGATGGTTGTGCAAAGTCAAGTTTTGTCTTCATGGCAAATTCCAAGCTAACTTGTCAAATACATTGCTGAAATAATAATGAAAAAAATCACCCCAGAATTTTCCCTTCCCAACAGTCAGGCCCACTAATTAGCAACTGTTAGCATGCTAAGCCAAAATGGTGAACATGAGCTTTACACCATCTGTACATCATCTTGTTATTGTCATTGTGAGCCTGTTAGCATGCGGATGTTAGCGGCTAACTGCCTCGTGCAGCTGCAGAGTTTGGGGTTTTATGTTTTGATGGAAATATGAACTGTTTTGTTGACACTCCCGAACAAATTTGCACCCACAATTCACAACCTGTTCGACACAGAAAAACGTGTCAGATTCACTTTCGTCTTTGGGTTTTGTTGTTCCACTAGATTTGATTTCCATTTCGATGGAAGTCTGTAAATGAAATCGCCTTCAGTGGTTGTGATGTAGAACATTTCTAAAGCCATTCCCTGGTACTATTGCACTCACCTGCAACATATAGCTTTAAATATACATTTCAGTACAACAGATAGCTAAACTTAAAATGTTTGTGTCAGTGTTTGTAAAGTGATTTTTTATGTAGTGTTTAAGCATTGTATAATATGAAGCTAATAACTTAAAGCAACTTCTCACATTAAGATACTGAAACCAGTTTGCATTCTTGCTTGATAAATTACTGAACAATTACTTGTTTTGGCTCTAGTTTGCCTCATAAAATGATTAAGAGCAACGTAAAATGTTGGTGTTATATTCAAATGACTAAAACATGCAAAAACCGCCACTATGAGCTCCATTAGATGAATAATATTGAAACCGTTTTGTGGCATTCAAGGGAAGTTCTCTAAAGGTGGCAGGTTTTAGCTGCTTTTAGTGTCATTATTCTCAGATGTTTAACGCCCTATGCATGTGTGTGTTGTAGCGGAGTGGAGGAACCGACTCTGCAGCTCTCTTTGGACCAGGCTATGCCCAGATATCTGACCTGAAAGCTGAAGAAAAGTCTGCAAAACCCAAATCAACAGCAATCCGCTCTACCTCCTTCTGGGAATTTTAATCAATTATTTTCATGAATCTAACTTTTATTAAACATTAATCTTTCTATTTAATTCAAAATGTCATGCCTTGTGTTTGTGTCACTGCCGTTGTTTGCATGGATGCAGCTGCGAATATCTGAGCCATAAGCACACATTTACTACGATTTGATCGCTCAGGTAGGTAATGTGCTCTCACTTCTCAAAGGTCGTGGTGCTATCTTGCATAATCGTTGCAGTAGCACGTCTTCGGCCTTTCCTAAAACAAAACTGGAAGCTTTGGGTGCAGACTGTGGTTGACAGACAGTTGAAGGGGCGTAGTGAGAGTTGAAATTTGTTGATGAAAGCAGGCAGTTTGACTTCTGCTTGACCTCCGTGGGCCTGACCCTGCTTCCTTTGGGGTTTCCTCCTGGGCCACCTGACACGTGGGTTGACATCTGACTGTCAAGTATAGACACACACACACACACACACACACACACACACACACACACACACACACACACAAGGGGTGCATGTAGAGAGATATGCATTGTGCTGATGAGGAGATGTGAGTCGACGCAACTCAAAGCCACAGCTTCCTGAATAAAGACACCCGAAAGGAAAGTTCTCGTGGGAACTTTGTCAACTTTTTACCTCTCGGCCTCTGAATGCACGCACGCACACATTTCTAGTTTCACTTTAACTGCCTCTATCGGTGAGAAATTGAAATGATAACCGAAATGAGCACAATCTGGAATCGATGCATAGTGACTGAAACCACATGGAGGGGGGAAATGAATTAAATGTCAGCTCATATTATTTGATTTTTCAGCTCATAGCAAACATACGTTTCGGGAAAAACAACGATCCGGTCCTCTCGCCGCCTGCTGTGAGAACACGCTGTTTGGCAGCACGTCGACCAGCACTGATGTGGTGTTTTGCAGGTGGAAACATGTCTAGACTTAGAACTAAATGTGGTTGAAAACTGAAAGTCTTTTTAGTTTTGTAGGTTATGTATAACCGATGTTTCAACATTTCAGCAACTGTATTTGGTCCCTCTCTAGTTCTTGATTAAACCCCTAAAAACTTTGACGTTCAGTAGCTTTTTTCATGAAAATAATCCTTTTCAGCCTTAAAACGTCTGACATGTAACTAAACGGTTGCTTCCTCTACAATTTGCCAATTTCCCCGCTTCTTCAGCTCAAGCACACCAGCTCACCTAAATCGGTTGTAATTTTGCAAAACAACTCCGCGCTGCCATGTATTTTCAAATCAGAACCTGATTCCAAAGAAGAATTGATGAAATGTCCACGCTGCATAGTGATTGGTTCATTAGATTTGTTACATAAGAAATCTTGGAAGTCTGATGCTGTTTTTTTTAAATCTGTAATTGGTACAATCCAGTTTCAGGGTGGAAATGCTCAGCCATGGTGCTGGCTGCTTATTTCCCTCATGATATGCCACGTAGCATGTAAAAAGCACCATTTGGACAGGATGACAAAGTAAAAAACTTGATTTTCGCCACAAGGAGAGCTTTAAAAAATACAAAGCAGTGGTAGAAACTGCTCAAATAGTGGCGCTACAGGCAACGCAGCATGCAGCTTGTGGTTGAAATTACAAATAACACAAGCAAGCCTTATTAATGAAATTACAAAAGCACATGGTAATCTTAACAGGGGTGTGAGCAACATACAAAACTGGTACATGACATTGCTACAAATATGAGATACTGTTGAGATGCATTTCCATTTCCCTCCACTTTATAACAGTTTGATTTGCAGGTTAAGATTTTACATCCAAAACATCCTATAAAATTTGATGCACTGTTATACATTAAGCCACCAATCAGAATATCTACAGGCTATACTGGATAGTTCTGGCTTTAGAAATCGCTTTGTTTGTCAAGGTTTGGAAATGCCTGTCCCTTTACTTCCCTTTACCTCTACAGAATAGGAAAGAGGATCATTTTCTTTGCGAGGAGTAGCTCTAAGGAAACTGTGCAAACAAAACCAAATGCATGTCAAGATACCACTGAAACATTAAAACTAAATAAACAAAGACGCGATGCAGTGCATTTAAATGTAAATTATTCAGCACCATTTGACCTTCTTGTGGTCTCATTCCTTACAGACCTTCCAGCATGACTGAATCCAGGATTTATTCTGTACCTTGCACTCGAACACAAACATATTCTGTGTGCATGTTTTTGTTTTTCTTTGAGGAAGCTCATTGTGGCATCGGAGCAGAAGGCCTCAGTGGATTTGTATTCTCATCCACACACCAATGCAGTCACACAGCGGATTGTATGAAGGATACTTCTGCCATCTAGTGTTTAATTCTAGTCAAAACAGCTTGAATCCCCCCATGGTGGTGCAGAGTGCGGCACAGTAGGAAATCAAGGCTCAGCTTACTTTAATATGCAACAAAAAGGAAAAAAGTAGAAAATTTGACAACTCTTTGAGTATGAAGATTAATATCCTCTTTATCAGATTCTTCTCTGGGTTTGCTAAGGGCATTTTAATATTCTGATATTATGAATCACAAGGATTTGGTGTGGAAGGAAAAGATTCTACTAAAGTAGGGGTGTCAAACATGTGGCCCGCGGGCCAAAACCGGCCCTCCAGAGGATCCAATCTGGTCCGTAGGATGCCTTTGTAAAGTGTAAATGTTACGGGCACTGCCGTATTCGGGGCTCCTCCTCCTCTGGGTGCTTGTGTGTGTGTGCGTGTGGATGTGTGGTGTGCTTGTGTGTACGCATGTCTTGTTTCATTCTCAGGCTGCTGCTGATCCACCTCACCTGCAGAGTAATTGAGAACAGCTGCTGAACTAGTCAGCCAATCCGGTGCCGTCGTGAACCAGCATAAAGACGCCAGCCAGCCTGACGGGGAGCTTGTTGCTGTAACCAGCCTTGCTCCTGTGCCTTACGATAGTGAAACTTTGTTAGACTTTAGGAACCTTGTGACCTTGGAGGCACTAGTCTTTTTGTTTGTTTTGTTTACACACGCTACGCTACTTTACTTGTTAGGATTCAGATTAGGATTTGTCTTTTGAAATAACTCTAGGTTAGAGTCTCTTTGTGTTCTCGTTTGTATTTTATTTTGGCATTTAATTAGTCGTTGCCTCCTTTTTATTTTCTATTGTACCTTTTATTTATTGTTAAAAAACCTTTTTAACGCCGATTAACATCTGGCCTTTTTATGTTGCCACCCTTACCCACATAATGAGCCAGGGTCGTAACAGTAAAAATGACAGAGAAGACATTAACTACAAACTGCAAATATGCAAAACTACAAATGTAAAATAATTTCTAGACTGCGCAAAGCTGTTTTGATCAAAAAATGAAATACTTGATTGCTCATTTTGTCACTGAGTGCTGCATTTTTGTCATATTTTGTCCTGTCTTTGTTTTTTTGCTGTTTGTCTCATGTTTTTTTTGTTTTGTGTCTCGCTTTTGCCATTTTGTGTCTCATATTTGTCTGTTTTTGCCTGTTTGTCTGTTAACAGCATAACTCAAAAAGTCATGGACGGATTTTCACCAAATTTTTACAGAATGTCCAGAAGAGCAAAAGTAACAATCGATTAGATTGGCGGCCATCTCTCAATTGTACATAGTCCTTCAAAAAAATCCTGGATCCAGACGGTGATCCGGATCACTTCCAAAATCTAATCGATTGTTACTTTTGCTCTTCCGGACATTCTGTAAAAATTTGGTGAAAATCCGTCCATGACTTTTTGAGTTATGCTGTTAACAGACAAACAGACAGACAAACTCCGATGATTACATAACCTCCTGGCAGAGGTAATGAAGCTGCACTGGTTTCTCAAGGAACCATTTTAAACTTTTCTCCAGTGTCGGTAATGAGGAACCTGAAAAGGTTTCTTGAAGTTCTACTTTTAAAGGTGGACCAGAATAAAGTGCAGTCAAGTCTGGAAGAGATAAAAGCGTGGCGACCTTTTCTAAGTCTGCAGCAGAGAGCAATGACCTCATCTTGTTCCGCTGTCTGAGTTGGAGAAAGCTGGACTGAACCACTTTAGTCGCTTATGCATCAAAAGATGACTCAGAGTGAAAAATAACACAGATTAGATTTTTTTTATGAAGACTACTTAGGAAAGGACTTAGATTCCAAGAGGGGTCATCATCAGTGCTTCTGCCTTGTTTATTAGTGAACTATTAAAGGCTGATTATAGCGGAAGTAGGCATGAAGTCACAGCTGATTGTGAGCTTTTATGTCTTCAAGGAAAGTAACATGGAAAAAAACCCATCGCATAATAAAGCAGTTTTTGTCCTCGCTGTTCGTATTAATTTGACTCCAGGAAATTGTTTTCAACTGACTGCCTAAGTTTGCTACGCTGCCATTTTCTGCTGCTTTTCAAGGTGACCTTAGCAGTTGTTGAGGCCATTTGCGGCCTTGAGTCTCGTCTCAGAGGCCTGATGGCTCCGGTATGACCAAGTCTGAGGTCCAGAGGGTGGAGATAAGAGGTGGAGGAAGTCACGGTGGTGGGACGAGGGTTACATTTCACATGATGGTGAGACTCTGTGTTAAGGAGGCACCAGAAGACACAAAAAAGCTCCTCTGACTCAGACAGGAAGACGATCTCTGTTCCTCGCATGTCTTTCCAGTGCCGGGGCCATGTGACTCACAAACAGACCCTGATTTACCCCAACACTCCCCCAACTCTCTCCTCTTACCCTCCTCTCCTCCCCCAGTCACACCCCTCTATGGTTGGGTGGGTGTTGTCAGGCCATCAGCCAATGACATGACGGCGTTCACCCTTTGAAACAAACCATGATAAATCAGTGTGTGTCACTGCAGAGAGCAAAACACAGAGAGGAGGAGGCAAGGGGAATGGTACGATTACAGATAAACTAGAGGCTCGCTAACGAGGAAATGTGGGTGTGGTGATTGGGAAAAAAGGACTGTACTACTAATCCAAGGCACTACAAAACCATCTCTCCATATGTTTAATTTTATTTAGGCACTGATTGCTTTTTATCTGCCGTTGTTTATGGTGGAAAGTGTATCTGATGTACATAAAATAGTGGAAAAAACAGCCTCACATGTAACTGACCTCTGGTGCAAAAGTTACAGTGCAAAGTTCTTCAACTGCTTTCTGTTTTGCGTGTCTGGTACAGAACATTTTGTTGTTGTTTGTTGCTAGGCGCACAGTGAACCTAATGCTATTCCACCAGCACAGTAGCACACAAAAAATCATTAAAAATCCCAAGAAAAGCTAAGAAACATGTAGTAAAAGCTACATAAAAATGATCAGTAGAACCACACGTTGCTGATATAAGTTTGCTGCTCTTTCTTTTGTGTTAGCTGATGGAAAAACACAAAATGAAGTCATTTTCTTCTCAGTTTGAAGGAGCTTGGAAACACTTTATCCAAACTGCACAAATACGTTCTCTGAGGGTTTCTGCCTTCATTACAGTTGAGTGTAAGTGACCAGAATTTTGCTTCTGATGCCCAAAGCTGCCAAAAGAAAATCTTTTGTTGGAGGATCCACAGGCAGCAGTGTCAACAGTTTTTCCTACTTAATGCCAAGGAAATGGGCCCCATGAGAGTTTGTTCAGTGCGCTCTTTGGATTATCTGGAGTGGAGCTGGATGGCAGCAGAATATCAGAAAACTTAATGCTTCTACTCATCAATTAGTTTTTTCCTTTGTAATTGTTAACTGGTTTATGCTTTTATACTTGCTGTTTATTGTATTTGTTTATTTTTTGTTTTACAATTTGCCTTTTACCTATAAAATGTCTTTGAATGCTCAGAAAAGTGCACTCCAAAATAAAATGCATTAATAGAATAGAATAGAATAGAATAATACTTTATTAGCATGTTAAGACGCAGACAGCCCACAAACCCAACAGAACACCAACACTAATATCATCACGTATGACCATATTCTTAGCATAAAAATTAGACAAATTAGAACATTATTGTTATTTTTATTTGTTTTATTCTATTTTAATGTTTACCTTAGGTAAATTTGTAATTTTAGTTTAATATTACTACAATATATACAATTGGACAATATGAACAGTTGGACTTTGAATCAACTTCTGTTGTTTAAAATGTGCTTTATAAATACATTTTGCTCAACTGTGAAATGAAAAGCAGGTTCCAGACTGATCAGTGTCTGAATGGAGGAAATTGAAAACCTGCAAGTTCACGAATATATTACTGATGCAAAATCAGTTCGGATGAGCAGCTGGTATTTTAAGTTAAAGTTTTCTTCGGTATCGCTACAGAATCCAGTCTGAAAGGGGCTAGAAGCTAAAATTAAGAAATGACAAGTCTTTTGGCCTTATAGCTTCACTCAGCCAACATATTTCTTACAACAGAGCTCGAAGCTTTTTTGAACGTATTTTCCAGAGTGTAGAAAGGCTTGACTATGTCAGCATTTTAAACACTAAATGTGGTCAGCTTTTCTCGAAAAATCAGTTCATTTCAGTGTCAGAAGGTGTCCTAACTGACTAATGCTAATGGCTCAGTTGCTACCTTAGCTTAGCTTAGCATTGGGACTGGTGAACTGTGTTCAGGATGGAAGCTAAAGTTGTGTTAAATCTGCTGAACATCCCAGACTGAAGGTGTGAAAATAACAAGAAATCACTGCAGAAATGGCAACAATGAACAAATATTTATCACAGTTGAGCTACAGACAGTTCTTTATTTAGTTTTTATGGTTTGTGTGTTCCTGCTAAACCACTTGGGGGTTATTGGGGTTATTAAATCATGCGACTGTGCTGTATTGAACACTACATCCCCACATGGATTTTGTTACTCCTGTAGTTCAAAACACTGCATCCATACATTTATTTGCACATTAAGTATATATAGAAAACCTTTTTTGAAGCTGTTTTTGTCCTACATCTATATCTGGCCAGGGCTGCATGTGCATGCTCTCCTGTAGCTTCAGCTGCACGCACGGCTTCAGATTATCTTTACTGCTGTTTGCTTATCTACTAGAAGGAACAGATAGAACACACAAGCCTATGAAAGTCCAGATGATTTCTCTCTGATTCTGTGAAGCCAAATTTGTGTGTCTTCATCTCAGCCTGCTTTCCAGATATCAGCTATTAGAGTCAATAAAGTTATATGGCCTTGTAATGCACAGACAGAACAATGAGGAGATAAGTTGTGTCATTATCGCATTAGTAGTAGTGAAGTATTGCTTAATTTTGTGCCAGTTGGCATGAGTAACAGGGTTAGTATTGATCACTTTGTGCAAGTGACATCAGAGTGACGCTACAGGATGTTGAAAACTAGATTTAGAGCCTGACCAACTGAATCAGCAATAAACTGCACATATAAAAGAAGACGCTCTGATTTATCTTGCATTTCGTATTGAGCAATCGCATATTTGTACAGTAGCTCTGTCAAACCATATGCACTGATATTTGTACCCGCATCCCAGGAAGAGGATCTAATCTTATCTCATGTGCAGAGTCCACAGGTGTAAGCCCAGGTCAGGGCCTCATTTGGACGAGCTCAGCACTCACATTGTGGCTCTCTGTGTGGCGTGTAGAGCGACAAACAATGTTCACACTGTGACGTTTGTGAGTGAAACAGTGTTAACGTCTCATATAAGAGGCGCATACTTCCACGCCGCTGTAGCTGTGGGCGCAGACGCACTGTTATAAAGATGTACGAGGCACAAAAATATCTGATGGAAAAGTCTTGTGGAGGCCCCAAATATGACTCACCTGTTGGCTGCTGCTCAGAGGGAGAGATTTACAGCAGATATGGAACATCTACAGTGTCTGAGAAACTGCACCAATGGACAGCATAAATATAGGGTGTCCATACGGTCTCCTAACAATTTTAAGAATCTCGTTAGTATCTCGTTGGTGAAAGACGTGCTGTTAAATGAAACCCTAAAAAATGGCTACTCCTCAAGAGAAGGTATAAAGATATCACTCCTTTGGACTTCTTTCTATGATGTTATGTTAAAGATATCATGTATCGAACAAAGATGCGGGACATTACTGACTTGAAGCAAAAGATTTCTGATGTCAGTGCCACCATTGAAGAGGCTATTCTACAGCGAACATGGCAAGAAATCGAGTACCGTCTTGATGTGCTTCGTGCAAGTAATGGTGGTAGTAATCTGAAAATTTCTGAGTTTTTTTGGTTCTTATTTTGTCAGTTGTGACATCTGTTAGGTATTATTACGTCTGTCATACTGTTTCTACAATGTGATAATCTAAACCGTATAGAGATGTAATAAATGAGGTAGAAAAACTCTGACAACCACTAATTACAATAAAACAAATCTGGTTAAGATATCTTATTAACTGTCTTTGTAATAAATTGTTAAAATTGTAAAGAGACTGTATGGACACCCTGTATATAAACACATAAAAAGTGCTGATTAACTGATATTTATACTGAATTTTGAGGCCTCTAATGAAAATCTCCTTACACACACCCCTCTCCTGCTAATCTTTATTCACAACCACACATGTGCACAACACGAGTGTCCTGCTGCCCTAAATTACCCAGTGTAATTTAGACATAATTGCACACATATGCTTGTATGCACATCCATTCATGCATTTTGATAGAAAGTGGAAATTCCTGCACAAACACATTCGTAGCGACTTTGCAAGCTCTGGTGGGTTTTACGATTGAGCTCCGTCCACTGATGCCAGGTTTCATGTTGGGTTTCTGCAGCTTTTGAAGGCCAGCACTGATATGAGCAGCTCTCAGCAGTCAATCATCTGTTTTCAATGCCAATTTTCATGCTTTTATTTTTAGCCACACTTGCAGCGGCGCTGTGGATGAAGATGTCGGTTCACCTCTCCAGTCCAAACATAAACCTTTCAACAAGTATGGGATGGATTGCCATGAAATTTTGCACAGACATTAATACCTACCAGATGCTGTACTGTACTGACTTTGGGGATTCTTTGAGTTTTTATTTGCTGCTTGTCAGATTAAACACTTCACTTGTACAGCAACATATTTTAGCATCTACTAGATGAGCTGGGCCACAATTTAATAGAAATTAATGGTTTCCAGAGGAGCTAAAACAGATTTCCATTAAGCTTGTGACCCTTCAGAGACTGAACTTTAGTTGATTTCTGAATAAGTTCCTGCAAAACTAATGACATCCACATCAACTGCTTCTGTGTTTTGTTATCTAGTTATTCTAATAAAATCATAGCATGAAAAATATTAGCATTGTTAGCATTCACACAGTTACAGATCGGCTGCAATTTCCTACTCTTACTGACACCACAGGCCAATACAGACATATTCCAGTGGAAGCCAGTAATAGTAAATTATTTGTGCTCATAGTCAGAAACTGTGCATCATCAGATCAACCCTCTCATTAATTATTGATGTACAAGAGGGAGGTTAAAGACTGATGCAACCACATCCTCCCACCTGATTCACCCTCTCTCTTCCCTCACGGCTGCGTCATTCACTCAACAGGTCAGGGGAACTGCTGATGACAGCATGCCGGTCTTGCACAGACCCTTTGATCAAACCACAAAGTACAAAAGTGTGATGCTGCAATCACCAGGCCGGTGCACAGCCTGCAGCTGCAGCCAAACGCCTCTAGACACATAAAAAAATATTAATATACACTACCGGTCAAAGGTTTTAGAAGACCTCTGTTTTTCTAGTTTTTTAATGGAAATTCTGCATGTTAATATCACACTTTACTGTGAAATACAAGCATCGAACAAATAAACAAATTAAGTAAAAGAACAAATCAATTTAAAAACCAAAATGTATTTTAAACTTTTGACTCATCAAAGTAGCCCCCTTTGGCAGATAAAACAGCTGAACACACTCATGGCATTCTCTCCACAATGGAAATCAAATATTCTTCCCAACTCTGTTGCAGAAGTTCCCATAAACGTGTGGAACTTGTAACATGCTTTGCTTTCACTCGTCTGTTTAGACCTTCCCAAATCTGGAGATCGTGTTGACCACTCCATGTTTTCAAGCTCACAATCTGGTTCTATTTTCCTAACGTAGTTCTGGAATAGCTTGGACATGTGTTTTGGGTCATTATCTTGCTGTAGGACAAACCCCTGACCAACTAGATGCATACCAGAGGGTGCTGCATGGCACTGCAAAATGCTGTGGTAACCACACTACTTTTATGCAGACAGAGGGGGTTGTAAGTAATCAAGAAAAGTTGGACACCTGTAGGATTTGGTGGCACCAACTTTCAAGGTTTGATCAACCTCCATTTGCTGCAGAAAATCATTGGCGTTTCCAGGACAGGTGAAATTCCTTTTAAAGACTTAAATAATGCTGAATTGCAGCAATTTATTATCACATTTTCATAACCTATAACAATACAGCATAATGTAGTTGTTTAATATATTTGGTATAATTGATTTGAAACTGTTAAAGTAACTACCTTTACCACATAAATATAAATATTAGGATAATAATGAAGTTGCAGAAACAGAAATATTCAAATGCATCAGATTTGTACTAGTAAGCACAGTACTCGAGTAAATTTACTTCGTTACATAATGCTAACCAGTTTCAGCCAGTACAGCTCAACTGCAACCATCAGACTATGGTACAAAATCCTGCTTCAAAACAGAATTTTAACCTCGACATCGCCGACTGTGTAAGAACGAAGTCATTTACGCGGCATTTTTCTTTCTTTTTCTTTTCACTTTCTGTCACAAAAGCGACAGCGCAGTCTCAGGAGCGCGCGCTGTCAACTGCCACGCACGAGCTCAGCGGCCCTCCTCTTCCGCGTGCGTTTCGAGGAGCCCCCATTGCGCTCCTCGGCTCGCGCTGCCTTTTAAAGCAAACGGACGCAGGATGCCATTCCTCACTCGGCCAGAGGACGGGACACGGTGAGGAGCTGCAGTCGCTCATTTACCCCTCTCCTGTCGTCACCCCCATCGTCCTTGTTGTTTAGTTGCCTCTTTATTCGTTCCGTTACACGGTTAGCTAGTCCCAGTCATGTATCGGTATTTCGGGGAGCTGCTGAGCCGCTCTGCGGGAAGTGCCCTGGCCTCGGGCTGTGTGGACTCCGCTCTCCCGGCGTCCTCGTCCCTGATGCGGGTCCGTCGCTATGCCGGTGCAGCTGACCAACCCGACGACCCCAACTTCTTCAGGATGGTCGAGGGCTTCTTCGACCGCGGCGCCTCCATCGTGGAGGACAAGCTGGTGGAAGACCTGAGGACCAGGGAGAGCCCCGAGCAGAAGAGAAACCGTGTGCGGGGCATCCTGCGCATCATCAAGCCCTGCAACCACGTCCTGAGCGTGTCTTTCCCCATCAAGAGGGATAACGGAGAGTGGGAGGTGGTGGAGGGCTACCGCGCCCAGCACAGCCAGCACAGGACACCCTGCAAAGGGGGTAAGAGCCCAGTCACATCTCCTCCACCGGCCGCTTTGACAGTTAGCTTTAGCCAGCTACTTAGCATTACCTAGCAGAAACGTTAGCTTAGTAAAAGATCAAAACACAGAGCAGCTGCTGTCAACAGCTGCTCCAGTAGTTCATCGTTACACACAGATTCACTGGTTTTATCCTCTGCTAACCAAACAGTTAACCTCATTCTTATTCAAAATAATTGCGGCCTGTTTGTTCCGTTTGTTTTCCTGAATATGCAAACTACTCACAGCTCTCATGTTTAGTTTAGTGACCTTCCTGCTCACCTGTGGCTGTAACGGTACCGCAGTTTGTTAGCTAGCAAGCTAGCAGTCACACTGCAACAGCACCTGTGCATACTTTTGTTGGCCTCTTTTAAGCTAAAGCCCTAATTTTTATGCTGTTATTCACCTACAATAGTCTCATCAGCCCTGTATAAAGTTCATCATATTCCAGTGATTGAAACTGGTTGGGTGTGCCAGTCTATTTCTAGACTGCTCACATGCTATATGTTGTTTGATGTAGAGAGGCAGCCCTGAAGGTATCAGGTGTCATGTCATTGAGCATTTACAGGCTTTGGAATCTCTGCATGTGCTGCACAGAACACATAGCTGACTGTAAAGCACCTTATGCACATGCACTGCTTTGTTTGAAGACTCCTATACACAGACAAGTGCCTCAGGCAGGGTAAATATACACACATTATGGCCCTTTTATATGTAGGCCTTGTGCAGAATAGAATAGGCTATGACAGTGACATGTGCTCCTTGGCACAAAGTTCAAGGTTCAAAGCAGAGGCATCATAGGCCACTGCTGCAGTGCACTATGGGATAGATGGAGAGATGTGATGTATAGGAAGACAGGAGGCATGAAAGTTGGGTAGGGGGTGGTTGTGTTTCCAGGCACTCCTATTTGTCAGCAGTGTGACAGGTGGGGGAGGGCGCTATGGAGGAGAGGAGTTCTCAGTAGAAAGAGACCTGCCATTTGGTTTGCTAGCCAGTCAAAGGGCATGTTTCAGTAATGTGCGGTGGACATTGGCTGCTATTCACACTAAGAAACCCGTCTACTGCACCTGCTTGATGTAGTAAATGTAAATCTATTCTTGGGAGGCATATTTCTGCTCTGGACATGCACATTGTACTGTGAATCGACACTATAAAGGACAAGAAGAAATTATTTACAAATTAGATTTGAAAATTGTCTGAGCTGAGTGAGAGTGGCATCATTTATGGCACCTAGATGAAATATCCATTAAGGATTTCCCACAAAGCACTTCACAGTAATGGCACCAATTTGTGAATTTGTAGTAGTGCTCGCTGTCCAGCCAGTTATCTGCAAGGGATCACTCAGAAGCAGTACAGGTAAAATCAATAAACATTAAGAGGGTTTCATTACTTCCATCCATTACGTGAAAGACCAAGATGAGCTGAGCATCTTCTCGATCCTGAGCTATATACAAACCATTGCATTAACCGTCCTTTGCAGTGATAATATTGCTATATATTTCCCGTTACATTGCCACGAGGCCACACAAATCACAGAAATGTTAACTTTGTTTATTTAAATACACAAAATTAATGGAAATAACAGAGATAAAAATCATCATTTGGACTAATTGCACATCCTGCCCAATGCAGACTGATGCTGACTTTTATAGGAATCAATGTTAACCCACAGCAAGCACTAGAACTGATCTGCAGTTAACTCAGACAGATCAGATCTTAAATAGCATAGACAAAGAGGAATATACAGTAGCCCTAGATTAAATTAGGTGATAGTATATTGTTTGTAGTTGCTCGCTGAATGATGGTTTATGCCCCATCCTATATGATAGGGGCGGAATAGGAGAATGAGACATTATCTTTCACCGTGTTTAATCATTGATGCAGTGCACAGACCCTTGGCTGTATTCAGATCAAACTACAAAGTGCAAAGCCTGTTTTTGTGTGTTCACACTATACCCATCCACCCCCTTTGAGATCCACACAGAGTGACACACTGCCAGGACTGGCTCACACTGCTTTATACCGAGCTTGTAAACGCTTGATATGGTATGTGGGTAAATGCACGGTTGTTTGCATACCCCAGAAGGCTGCCCACATTTTATTTGGTCTGCTAAATATTCAACTTCAATTTCCTTTCTGTGCAAAGGAAGAAGAAATCTGTGGAATGCCAATGGTATTGATTGTAAACCACAAGGGCAGCAGTATGTCCAAAAATGCCGTTGTTCTGTGTACAAGTTAAAAACAACTTAGAAATAATTTCACTAAAATCAATATTTAACGTCTCTTGGTTTAATTGACTACAGTGTCAGAGCTCTTGCAATTTAATTTGAATCTCTCTTCGATACGTTTGCACTTGAAACACTGAATAAAATTGGTCAATTATTACACCTAGAAAACGATATCCTGCAAATATCTGTCATGTACATCTGCTTTAATTAACATATTCAGTGTTCTGATGCTTCAAAGAAATGACTTAAAGTTAATCAGCCTGATTTAAAACATTGTTTTATACTTCTATCGAAAATCGGTTCCACTCCTGTTAGTGCAACTTCTCTTACCAGAGATAATAGGATGATTAAATGCCACATTTTTAAAGAAACTACGTGTTTCGCATTAAGGAAAAACTGAAAATGAATAGAATATGTACAGTAGGGAAGCTGCACTGAATAACTAAAGCTTTGATTTTAGCCAAACATACCATTTATTCAAGTAAAAGTCCCAAATATGTTTTTAAAATGAGTCTGTTAGATAAATGTCAGGTTACTTTAACTTAAGAGGCCCTTTAAGTTCATCATGTTGAGCCTGTAGGCCTGACTGTGGAAGTTAAACTGCTGTGACTGCTGCAGAAACTCTGGATTTCAGTCTGAGGGTTTTTTTTCTTCTAAAAGTCTTCCCTCCATTTTAGAGGAATGTGTTTACAGTTCTGCTTTGGTTCTTGTTGCTGTGGTCTGCTGCTGGTTGGGTGGATAAAAGGATCATTGAATGGGGGATGGGTGGCATCGGGCTTTTCTTTCCTATAATTTGATCAGCGAGCTCAAGATTGTCCTCCACTGGCCCGAGGTGACTCAGCTGATGTTTGGAGGAATGGAAATGAAGGAGGGAACGCTCTGCCACATGCTATTTTTTTGAGATGTTTGATCTCTTCCTTGCACATGACCGTCATGCAATTTAATACTGCAGCAATGACAGTCTGAGGATGAAATGTGACGAGTAGAATAACACAAACGGTAGGAAGTGGGCACAAAATGGCATCGTTGTAGTGGGTGTGCTTTTTTCTTCTGCTTCTTGTTTTTTTGCTTACAGTTGAACACAAGCAAAAAAACACACACAGGACTTTTCTGCTCACAAAACAACCTGCAGTCTCCTCTTTGTGCAGTTTGCCCTTGGGTTTCACTGTGAAAGCTAACTCTGGATGTGCTATTTTTGGCGTTGATGTTGAAACTCACTCGCACACACTATGCCAGTGAAGATGGAGTGACATATGCAGCCTGGCTGTATGATATCCTATAACATTGCACTTGTTACTGTGGCAACGGTAGTAAACGCCAGACAACAGGAAGCTACGCCTGCAACTGGAGGGCTGAGGTCAGAATGGAGGGCTGGGATTGGATCGTTTGGTCTCCACCCGCCTACTGCTGTTACCCTGACTGCCAGGCTCACTTGGTGCTCTGTGACCTGCTCATGTGGTGTTGTGTAGTTGGGGAGAACATTCAGTAATTATTGGCCCAGTCCAGGTTTTCTCAATGCTCTGTCTCTGCTATTCATTTTCATTTTTATTTTCTCAAGCTGTAGAGACAGTTCCAACAGAGGATAAGTATTTCCCCATGTTGGAGTCTGAACACATAATTAGCTTTAAATATATAAAACATTTGGAGTCAGAAACTAGCTAATAAAACGTCTAAATATGAGACACACTAATTTTATTTCCAGTTTGTCTGTGTATGGGAGCTGTGTTTTAAATTGTTCCCTTTCTGTGTGTTCCCGTCAGGTATCCGTTACAGTACAGATGTGTCTGTAGATGAGGTGAAAGCTCTGGCCTCTCTGATGACCTACAAGTGTGCTGTTGTTGGTGAGTATTAAAGTCTTAGCCTTGCACACAAAGCCTGTTTTGGATTTTCCACAGAGCTGACTATACGTAGTACTACTGTTGCTGCTTTTCCTCCTGATAACACATCAAGAAGGAATCCCTATATATATCTTCTGGGTGTGATGTGTGTTTGCTGTTTTATTCTTTTCCAGATGTGCCATTTGGGGGAGCCAAAGCTGGGGTCAAGATCAACCCCAAGAATTACTCAGTAAGCTTCCTAATGTCGATCCTCATCTTCCTCATTCACACGCACATGTAAAGATAAACAGACGTTTTAAATGTGTGCTGTAATATTTAATGGAGAGAAACACGGCCTAAGATGAGTTTTTCACACTCATTAGGCTGCAGTCAGTTGGAGGGATGTCGGTTTTCCTGCGTTCCTTGGGTCTTATCATAACCAAACAAACGCAGAGGATGATTCAGTCACATTAGAATGTAAAAGGCTGTGCTTCTCGTTTTGTTTTTACTGGTTCAGAAACTAAATGAAAAGAAGGAACAATTATGTGGACAGCATTGAGAAAAGGAAGAACAGGAGATGAAAGCCACGAAACAGAGTATTACAAGTCTTTGCATCTTTTTCCAGTTTGAGTATTTATTAAAGGGTAATGGAACTGTAATAGCAATAAACTGCTACGTGGTTTGTGGCTCAAGTTAAGACCTTTTTATTTTTGCAGTGAAATGTTCGTGCATGCACTGTCCTCTTTAAGGTCACAGACTTTAATCTTTTGCCTTCTGTTCATAAATACTAAACATGTCTACATTTTGTTGCAGGATAATGAGCTGGAGAAGATTACCAGGAGGTTCACTATTGAGCTGGCCAAGAAGGGTTTCATTGGTGAGTTTCTGCAAAAATAGTTTCTGTAACTTGTGGCAGTTATCGTTCTGCACTTTGTTTGGTATTGAGGCGTTACTTTGCACTAAATGCATGCTCGATTTTCTTTTTTCCCTCGACTTTGTTAAAATGACTGTAGAGGAAAGAGAAGCAAACGCTTCTTGTCATCTAGCACTGTTTATTCAGGTTGGGGTTGCTCTGGGTGTGTTTGTGCTACCTGAAGAGGGAGACAATCAGTGATGTTGAAAATGGCAAAGGGAATTGGTTAATCTGAAGTTGACAAGTTAATAAACCATTTCCTCCTAAGGTGTATGTTGTATGCAGAGATGGAAAAAATATTTTATTTACTCTAAAGTAGCCACATCACCGTATAAAAATGCTCTGCTACAAGTACAAATTGGGATTTAAAATTGGTTTTAAGTAAAAGGATTGAAATATCAAATTCTATTTAAAGTAACTTAAAGGAAACTACTCTTTATTTCGTACTTTATTTCATGTAAACCTGCATCATTAAATATTATAATTACTTGTGTTTGTCATTTAGTATTATTTTAGGAGCTAGTAAAGTTTGGGTTTCATCACTACTGATGGGTAACTTATACGCCCTAATAATAGCCTACAAAAATAAATCATAAGTTGTTTGTTTTGTTTCATTAATCTGAATTTGCAAAGTTATGAAGTAAATATTGCAGTGCCAAAGAGTGCAAAGAACAATGTTTTCTTATGAATTGTAATGAAGTTCAAGTTTATGAGATGCTGCCTTGTTTGAATGATAATTGTCATAATTCCTACAGAGAATGAAATGGTCGTGTCAGTTAGTTTGTGGAAGAAGCAGTAATATTAGCATTATGTACGATAAGCACGGCCACACATAAACATATGCACTGGTTCAGCAGGTTAACAGCCCCTATACAACCAGCTTGTGTTCACCCTGACCTGGATGCATGTAAATGCTTATAATGTATTCATCTCAAACACAACAGAGAGATGTGATGCTGTTTATGTGCTGGAGGACAGCAGTAGTTGTGTCATGTGGTGAGGTTTTCTACAGAGACTTTCAGTAATGAACTTTTTATACGCCCTGGAGGTGAAGCAGTACCCACTGCTTACGTCAGCGGCTTCCTCTGTTTATTGAGAGACTCTGCCATCCTTTTCTCTCTCTCTTTCACATCACAACCCCACCTCACTGCATGCCTGCTTCTGTTTTTGGAACAGAGGGCACATGTATATGTGACACAAGGACACAAACCTGGTGTCACATTTCCTCTGTCATTGGAGTTTGTATTTTTAATAGAACAATGTCAATTCAAGCGTTTAGGGTCACCTGAGGTAGCTAGTTGTGCAGACTAAAGCTTAGTTTTTTGTCATACTATCCTTGCTGTGTTAACTGTCTGTGTAAAGTATGTACTTGTGAGCACGCCTGCACTGTGACTGTTACGCTTGGCTGAAACTGTCCCATTTCTACCCTCCCTTCCTCTCCCACCCGTGTTTGTTCACCAGGACCTGGCATCGACGTCCCTGCTCCAGACATGAGCACAGGAGAGAGGGAAATGTCCTGGATCGCCGACACATATGCCAACACCATTGCACACACTGTGAGTTCTCAGACTTACATGATGCAGACAAACAGAACCAATCTCTGTAGCTTGGCTGAGATTTTGGCACAAATTTCAGCGTAGGCCAAGTTAATAACAAGGAGTGAGTCACATGTAAACCATGAACAGTGGTTTCCTGCCTCTCCCTTCCCAGCCGACCACCGTTGACATTCCTCCTCTCATAAAAGCAGCTTTTCAGACTGAGGCCCGTGTGTGTTTATGGTATCAGTTAATCATTCTCCTATCAAAATCTGTCAAACAGAGTGTATTTGACTAAAATATTTACCCATGTGTGTTTGGCACAGGGTCTCAGTTTGATCCGAAAATTAGAAAGGTAAAAAAGTCTCGCTTGATTTGAATTTTAGACATTTTAATGAAGAAAAGTGAATCCAGCAGGAGTTGGAAAAAGTGAGCTGAGCTGCAGTGCTGACTTTTACACTGGACCAGAGATGAGTAGTCATCAGAGCTCAAAGCTAAAAGCTACTGTGATGTTTAAGTTAAGTGAACACAAGTGCTGCTCTAATTAACAGCTACAATGAAAGATAACTTCATTATCTATTTATCTGCAGATTGATTTTCAAAATAATCATTTGATTTGTGAAAAGTCATGAACATGCAACACACTGTCATCACAACTTCCTCGAGTCATCTTTATATGTCTTGTTTTGTTCAGCCAAAACTCCAAAAGCCCAGAAATCCAATATAAAATAATAATATATTGGACAGGAGCATCAGTTACTCTCTTTCAAAAAATTGTGACCAGAGAACAGATGCATTTCCATTATTAAGCAGTATTGGTAAAAGTAGTAGTACTGTTAAAATCTTAGCAATACTGATTCCTAGTGATGATGGAAGACAATTGCATTTGATTTATCGATCTTCTGTTATTCTGTATATAGATTTTTATGATCAACTGGATGGAAATTAGGGACGTTTGACTGTGATGCTACATGTCATGTACAGTTCAGCTTGTTAATCATTAGTAGACTGTGCAGAGTCAGCGTGCCTCTTTTTAAAGCAGGTTTCTAAATGACTACTGATTCTTTGCTGGCATTTTATTAGCTGCCATTCAAGTGGAGAATAATACGATCCACCAATCAGTCAGCGCACCTGAATCATTCATTAGTTAATGAGTGTACAACCTGTTATCCAGTTTGGCTTCCAGTCCACTTTCCTCTGACCTCCTCTCCCTTTATCCAGCCATGTGCCCTCTATTACAGATACCCCAGAGCTTTGGAGGGGCTGAAACATTCCTGGTCTGGGTATCTCATGGCACAGCGTAATGGGTAGCATGTACTGACACTCAGTCAGCTGCCTGAAAGCGTTGTACTGTGGTACCATTTTACTACATGTAGGTCACGCAGCCCATGCCATGTTCAAAAGCTGAAGCTGGTGCTGAAGGAAAATGTAGTGCCACTGATGGCCACTAGATGCTGAATCAGAAAAAATTTGACCAATTGAGTTACATTCAGTTCACCTTTTTTCCCCTCAAATAAGCTTAGGTGAATTTTTAACATTACTGAAAACACTGAGGCTTTAAGATGTTTCAACAACCGTTCTGTTTGCATAACTGTGTACAGTCGATGGGCTATGTTGTCTTATCTATCTTCAATGTGTGTGCAGGACATCAACGCCCACGCCTGTGTGACAGGAAAGCCCATCAGCCAGGGAGGAATCCACGGACGTATCTCAGCCACCGGTCGCGGAGTTTTCCACGGCATCGAGAACTTCATTAATGAGGCGTCTTACATGAGCATGCTGGGCTTGACTCCAGGCTTCCAGGACAAGACCTTCGTCATCCAGGTAAGCAGACACACACACACACAGTAGAAACATCACACCCGAGGAGATCCTAAACGCGCTGCAGTTGTTTGCTCACTGATAGTCACAGGATTTAGGTTTTCATTTGAAGTCACGATGAGGGGTTTTAGAGCTGCGCTTCAATCAGAGCCACAGCATCTGCTTCAGCCCGATCCTGATCTGCTCATTCTGTGCTGACAGCAGTGAACTGAAGTTTCTGTTCTTTGTTCTTGGAAAATGATGATTCAGTAATAAAAATGAGCCCACTCTGCTTAAATTCTTACAACTTTGTGAAGAAAGTTTGAGTTCAAAAGATCATTTCTGCTACTTCATTACTAGAATTTTAATTTTAGCAACAACAAAAAAAATGATGTGCAATCAGTTGAATAGCTTAATGACCATTCTTTCTTTAAAGATTCACTGATTTAAACTGTAGATTTGTGAAAGGAGAAGTGTATTTGCGGAGACAAAGTCAAACAGCAGTATTTGCCGAAGCAGTTTCACTTCCAGTTGTCACATGAAGCTCCTCACGTGTCATGAATGCATGCAAACACTGATACGTTGGTACAAGAATCCAAGGCAGTCGCCTCAGCGGTTTTCCAAGAATGTTTTTCGCAATGACTGCTTGTCATGACAACCCCAACATGACAACCCCATATGTTTAGATGCATTCCACTTAGCAAAATGAGTCTGAGGTAGCAGCAAACTGTGTAACATTTAGACGTTTATCACACCCTTAGACATCAATTAAAAGAGGCAGACTTGTTTTGTGTAACAGCAAAGACACTAGAAATTTAGAGGTTTTGAAGGAGGATACTTGGATTGCTGAGGGGATATTAGATTGAGGGTTGATGGGGGTTAGGACGTCACAGAGAAAATGAAGAAGCAGTGGCAATGGCTGAATCATGACGTGAGTGTTCAGAAAGCTGATCCCTGTATGTGTGTTTGAGGATTACACTGTGGGGAGATTAGATTTTCTTAGAGATTTATTAGTGAGAGGAGCGAGAACAGATCTCTAGTGTGGTATTAAGATCAAGATGGACACGACTTTGCTCCCTTATTGCACTTGTTTCTATTTTGTTCCATCTGTAGTGAAGCTTTGTACTCCTTCTGTTATCCTGCAGTTCTGCTAGAGCTAATGCTGATGATGGTATGATTAAAAACTGGGGATTTTACTGTCATTTATACACATATCTGGTCATTTTTTCATTTTTTTACATTATTTTCTATGATATGCACTGTATTCATATATATTTTGATAAATCCATATGAAAATTATCAGTCTACCACATCTCCTACCATTGCTTAAGCTTTATCCCAGCTGAATTCATCAACAAGCTCCAACAGTCATATACTTAAACAACACAGTTCAGATTGTAAGCAGGCGACAGAATTATTTTTTCTAGAGAGCACCCTTTCTGTCCATCTGTGCCGTTCTGATTTGTTTGTCCTGTCTCACCCACATTTACATCAAATATTCACAATAAAAACATCGGTAGGTTTTCTTTTCAATCAGTGTAGTCGACAGTTGTGTTGTAACTTAATTTGTCCACATGGTGGCGCCAGAGAATGTAGTTTAATGCAACTGAAGACGCTTTTAGGTTGAGTACAGTGGGATGTAATGATTGAAATAGTTTACTATGGATGTTTAATTATTTAGAAATCAGATGAAGTTGTTGGACTGTGGTGATTGTAAGCTTCTTGTGACTTTCTACAGGGCTTTGGTAACGTGGGTCTCCACTCCATGAGGTACCTGCACAGGTTTGGGGCCAAGTGTGTGGGCATTGGTGAGATTGATGGAGCCATCTACAACCCAGACGGCATCGACCCCAAACAGCTGGAGGACTACAAACTGGTACCAGCCCAGCTTTTCCTTTTCAAAATTAATCTGTTCTTCCTTTGCCTAATTTTTACTCACTTGCCACTTTTTAATGAATACATATTTTTTCAACATTTCACTCCCACTGAGAGTTTTTCCCCTGTGTTCTGTAGCAACACGGCACCATTGTGGGCTTCCCAGGAGCCAAACCCTATGAGGGCAACATCTTGGAAGCTGACTGCCACATCCTGATCCCTGCCGCCGGAGAGAAGCAGCTCAAACGTAGCAACGCCCCCAGGATCAAGGCTAAGGTAGACATTGGCTTTTATTAATTTATTTTTTTGGTGCTATGATTTCAGTTGTCATTGGATTGCATTAGTAAGGACAGGGCCACTTAGTCGCAGGTGTGAATTGTGTTTTTTCAGATCATTGCTGAGGGTGCCAACGGTCCCACCACCCCAGATGCCGACAAGATCTTCCTGGAGAACAACGTCATGGTTATTCCTGTAAGCACACACATACGCGGAAATACAAAATACACTTTTTTTTGTCAGATGATTTGTTGGATAAAACCTCTTTTGCCTTTACATATGAAGGAAATGTGTACATAGATCACACATGACTAATTCATCATCATCAAGCAGTGTTTGCAGTGACTGAATTTAGAGTACAATGGGTTTGAGTGTGGTTGGTATAAAACATAATTCTTGCTGACCACGTTTCCAACATCTTTACCTGATTGCACCGTGGTGACTGATTAAATTCAGTGAGACATAAAAAGCTAGGAAACTAGTTTTCTTCATCAACTTTGTGTTAATAGTGATGGTATTTTCTATATCAGTGCAAACTCCAAACATTTTAAGTTTCTGTTCACTGGTTTAAAGTAGATAGGATTTTGTTAATGAGCTGTAATGCCAGCATTATCAGTCGCCATGATGAAACAATAACTTACTGTGCTTTAAGCTCTTAGTGAATATTTACAAAGGAGGTTTTTCCTCATTTTGAGGTACTTCTGTGGACCTGTGCTGATTTGGTGACTTAAGGTTACTAAAAAACACAATGAGAACACACCATTGTAAATATATCAGTGTTTGTCTAAGTAATCATTTTGCAGACTATTTAGTTTTGCAAGGTATTTCAGTGTCCTTATTGGACATTTTTGCAGAACAGAGGATAATTTATTCAAACAATTCCACACAGTAAAATATGAAGACTTGTCCAAACCGGCTGATGTCTGACTTTGATGTGTTCTCTTCCAGGACATGTACCTGAACGCTGGTGGTGTGACGGTGTCTTATTTCGAGTGGCTGAAGAATCTCAACCATGTCAGCTATGGAAGACTGACCTTCAAATATGAGAGAGACTCAAACTACCACCTGCTCAGTGAGTCCAAACTGCCGTGTTATTCCTCTGTAACCTACAGATAGACTGAGGTCATCAGGCACAATCCAAAGATTTACCATTCTAACAAAATCACAATAAACACCAAAAATGTGCAGAATGTGACAAATGTGTTTTCAAATAAAAACCAGACATTTCATTAATTAGATATCCCAGTTTACTTTAACCATTAAACACCATGTTAAACCATATTTATTCTCTCTCTACAGTGATTAATACAGTGATTATTGCAGGGAACTGAAATGGCGGTAAAGAGTGGAAAGTGAAATTTGTAGCTGGAACCAATTGTTGTTGTCTTATTCAGTTTGTATGCAAACTGCTGCTCTAACTGATCAGTTTGCCAGTCGTCATTTAGCTTAAATCTGCTGTTAGTCTATTTGTTTCCCCGTTTCTCTGCCACTTTGGACTTCATTTCCTCGAACTTCTTTTGAAACTGCTCCCCCTGCTGTTTTGAGCATATCACACACTTTCCATTAGGATGCACCTTTATGGTGCCTTCAGGGGTGCTGAAAACATGGATGGTTTTCTCCTCTGTATCAGAACAAGCTTCCCTTATAACCGTCGCCCACACTTCTGGATTGGGAGTGTAAAACATGGTTTTGTTTCCTCTGCACTGATGGAGAGTTTCTGGATTCGCCTTCATTTCCTGGAGTTTCTTATGTTTGTTTTTTTCCTTTTCTGCTGCATGGTCACCCATCTACAGAGAAACAAAATAAATATTAATAATTGGCATGCTGCTTTTAGGCAAAAGGAAACATTCAGAGCTAGACAGACTAAGGTTTCTGCACCTTTTTGCATTTTTCCCTGATCACATGCAATGGATGTATCAAACTGGCACACAAAGCATCAGTGAATGTTTGTGCACCATTTTACCAATGTTTGCAAGGTTGAAGTACTACAGTAATTTTATTTGTGATAGTTTTGCAGTTAGAATTCAGTGCCTGTGAAAACCAGCTGGGGAAAAACATTGTGAAGTCGTGATAGATAAGAGAGGGTCAATTTAGTGTATAGATATTTTTATTGCCCTCAGATATAGAGCTGTAAAATAGAGGAATAACTCTTCAAGTAACGTGTGGATTGTCAATAAGACTTGATTTTAAACATGACAGTGTTTGTATTTCAGTGGTAGAACTAGCATTAAAGTTTGTAAAATGACACATCTATGTGGCTTACTGTATGGTGCAGAGTGTGACAGAGGTTAAACCTTGTACACTCCATTCCCATTTATTATCTAAACTTGATCTCAAATTGTTTTCAGAAGCCAGTCAAACATCTGCAGCCATAATGTCTTAATGAGGTATTACAGGCATGCAGCGCAGCTACAAATTTGCTGAAAGCTGTAGAGCACATTGACTTAATTTTATTTCCTTACCTAATGTTGTTGTGTGTACTTACAGTTCCTGTTGTTTTTGCTGTGTATTTCTCTGATGTGCTCACTCAGTGTAAAGGGCGTGTACCCTGACAGTCTGCTCCCTGAACGAATAGGACAAAGTTCAGATTAGATTTGTACAAAATATGTTCATTTAAACACCTAACCCACATGCATAATGTACTAATTGTCTCCCCAACGTCATTAGTGGATTTATTTGTGACAAGACTGCAGAAACTACTCTAAACCTCTAAATAAGTCACTTTCCAAATAAGTCAGACGAGCTGCATAGGAGTAAAAATCAGCTAAGGAGTAATAATGTGTAACAGATCATCAAGATATTCAAATTATTTTATTAATTAATCAAAGGACATTTTGTTACACTTTGATGATTGCCTTAACAATAGAAACGTATGAAAAGATAGTAAACTAGGCACGTTTTTGACAAGTCTCCAAAATTACGCTTATGTATGTTACTTTTGACAGAAAAAAGTTCACTTTTTTTCCGTCAAAAAGTAACATACATAAGCGTAATTTTGGAGACTTGATAGGCCATTTGTCAAAAACGTGCCTAGTTTATTATCTTTTCATATGTTTCTATTGTTAAGGCAATCATCAAAGTGTAACAAAATGTCCTTTGATTAATCAGTCAAAGAATTTGAATGTCTAGATGATTTGTTACACATTATTACTCCTTAGCTGATTGTTTTATATGTGAATTTGTAGCAACTAAACTGGTTCTTATAAAGCTTGGACTGCCTATTAAGACTTTCTCTTTCAACTCTTATCTTCTCTTTTTGTCTTGGATGAAAGATAGCTATAGTGGTTTCACATATCACCTTTGTTTTTGGTACTTCAGTGGTTCCAGAAATAAACTTTAAATAGCAGTCTTAAACACCTGTGTTCTGAGGCGTAAAGCAATCATCAGCACTGTTTTATCTTTGCCTTGCAATTAAGGTTTTTTTCTACTATTTTAATGTCACTGAAAGTCCATTAAGTAATTTGTAAAAGCAATGAAAAAACTATAATAACTAGAATCATAAATATTCTTACTCAGTCTGGAGGTTCAGGCAGCGTTGGGTCGTTGCTGTGAGTTCTGTCCAAAAGCAACGATTTGTCCCGAGAGCTTCCTTCTCTTTTATTTATACTCGCTCTTTTGTTTGCATGCAGCCAATCATAAAGTCACAAAATGCATTTTCACCATGTAGGGCAAAACAAATTATCAATGTCACGTTAAAACAAGTCCGACCAGATGAAGCGTCAGGTGTGGTGCTGCTGGTGTTTGTGTTGGATTTCATGGTTTTTCTTTTTTTTTTTTTTTCTTTCCTTTATTCCCATCTAGTGTCCGTGCAGGAGAGCTTAGAGAGGAAGTTTGGCAAGCAGGGCGGACCCATCCCCATCGTACCTACTGCTGACTTCCAGGCCAGAGTTGCTGTGAGTAGCATCTGCTGTCACACCCATGTTCATGCACTGACTGGTCAGAAATGATCAGCTCTTTTTCCTGCAGGTCTGATATTTAAAAGATCTGCACTGACAAGCACTGCCTCCAGGAAATAGCACTCTAATGTTCAACAATGATTAAAGCTGTTACTAAACAGGCTGTCAGACAGATAAAAGGAGGGATCGCAACCTTAAACCATGCTCTGTGGCTTAGTGCTTGTTTGAAGAGGCTCTGTTTGAGACTGAAGCAACTTTTAGTGCATTTTTGTGTTATTAATTGTTTTACATTTAGTGTGGATTGTTCATTTTTTACAGCAGGCTTATGTGATCTGCATTACATCGACCACTGCATAATATTTAAATAGAATAATGAAACACTTTGCTTAATTTTTATTTGAAAATTTATATTATGTTAAAGGTAATTAGATTTTTTTTAAACCGAACGTTATGCAACTCCTAATGCTTGAAATACTAGACCTAGTCTAGACCTGTGTCTTGTTCTTCATGTCCCTACATATGTGAGTTTGTTTGTGGTTGGAAATGTCAAAACCAGCTTCAGGCTTTACTGTTTAATCCCATTGATTGACACTTTGTTGATACAGTCTGTCACAGCTTCTTTAAATGTGCCCAACCTGAATTTTTTGAGTAACAAACGCTACTTGAAAGACTGACATGACAAATTAATTTGACATTTTCTTGTTTCATAGCTGTCAAATGCTCAAACTTAATTCACCAGAGCCAATCTGTATTTTAAAAAATCTACATGACAGCAAAATGAAACAAATTCTTCACATTAAAAGCGTGTAACCAGACCAGTGTTTGCTGTTATTATTAATGATACTTCTCCTGCTTGTTTACTCAGTGATTAGTGCTTTTAGGGCTGCACACTGTCAAAGTAGTGTCTGTGGTTTAACGTACTTCATTCCTCTGCAGGGTGCCTCTGAGAAAGACATTGTTCACTCTGGGTTGGCCTACACCATGGAGAGATCTGCCAGGGTAAGAGATCCTGCAGGGCTTAACACAGTCCAACCTGTTTTAGAGAAAAGACTCCATATTATGCAGTGCAATGAATTTAGAAGAGACATTGAAAGTGTGGAAAAATGTTAAATGTGACCTCATTTCTACTAGGAACAAACAATATCAGGTCATGGCAGAAAATTCCTAAAAAGACGAACTGAATTTTATTTCATTAAGATGTTTGCATGGACTGCCTTCTCTTCTGCTCTTTCTTCTCCTCCTCCTCCTCTTTCTTCTTCTTCTTCTCTTTATTTCTTCTTCTTCTTCTCCTTTTCTTCTTCTCCTACTTCTTCTCTTCCTCTTTCTTCTTCTTCTCCTTCTCTTCTTCTTCTCTTCTTCTTTTTTCTCCTTCTCTTTCTTCTCCTCCTCTTCTCTTCCGCTTCGTCTTCTCCTCCTCTTTCTTTTCTTCTCTTCTTCGTCTTCTTCTCTTCTCCTCCTTTGTCTTCTCCTTTTCCTCCTTCTTGTCCTTCATTTCAGTTTTATATTATTTTAGTTAAACTGGCAGTGAGCCCTTAATTCACACTACACCGTGCTGTCAGCTGCCTTTAATAAATGAACCTCTCCTCCTAATAGTGGTGTCAATGAATTTTATGACGCGTATAAATATTATAAATCTGTCACATCATCTGGCTGATACTTGGACAAGTAATGCTACAATGGGATGCTGTCCATACAGTAAATACATCCAATCTGTCCAAGTATCCTAAAGTTTGAACTAGGATGGATAAATTTCACTTTCAGTCTGCTGGTCTGGAAACGTTGTAAGAAGCTTTGAATTCAGCTCAGTCAGAAAGGTCTTGGAACGCCTGAACCAAGTTAAAAATTTGATTTCCAGAGGCATTAAATGGGGTTTCTTGCCGTCTGTTGGCAGTGGCGTTGGTTTAAACTTTCTCTGCTGGCTGACAGGGAGACGTTATGCACCTACGGGTGGAAGTGATGCGACAGTAAATTGTGCTGCAGGAGCCGGATAAATCCTTTTTTTATTGAGTTTCAGTCAGACCTGCAGCAAACACTGTCACTGGTAGCTGCACTGGAAGCTCATCCTCTTACAGCAGCGTTATTTTTGGCTAAAACTAATCAGTTTTCTGCCACTTATCTGTTTCTGAGTCTCATTCTTTGATTAATGACAGTGCCACATGGGCTGTTGAAAATACTGTTAAACAACATATAAAATGTGTTTTCTTTTCTGCCTTTTTGTAGCAAATCATGCGCACAGCGAGCAAGTACAACCTGGGTCTGGACCTGCGGACGGCCGCCTACGTCAACGCCATCGAGAAGGTCTTCAAAGTCTACAACGAGGCTGGACTCACCTTCACATAAGCGTCCAATCGGGACCCACGCTTTACTCCCTTCCTCCGGCCCTCCTGCTATCGATCCTCCTCTCCCGCCTCCCTCCACCTCCTAGAAACAGCCTTCAGAACATATCACTGTTTACCGCAGCTCGTTGGCTCTTTCACGCGCACACATGCAGCGACACGTTGGCGAGTCCGCTATTTATCCTGTGATCTTTGTGCTGCCATCACATCTCTGTTTAGATATCGGCCCTGTTCTAGTTTTTGCCTGAGATAAAACAGAGCGCGCCATCACAAGAGGGAATAAAAGAACTTGTCCCTCCTTCAGCCACTACGTTAGTGATGTTGTTGTACGGCAGCCGTGTCCTCGCCTCTTTTTGCGGTCGCTGAATGCATGTGTTGCATTTGTTTCAGTTGACAGCACTACAGATGCCTTATTTCAGAAAGAGGTCTGCTCTGAAAAGGAGACGGCCACTTCAGTCTAGCACTTATTAAAAGGGATTTAGAATTAATTTCATGTGAATAAAAGACAATTTTATTGCTGTCGAGTTTGTCTTCTCACTCTTAAGGTGTAAAGATTAGTGGTGAAGTTGCCAAGATTTCGAATTCCCAAGAAGAACTTTCTTTTTTTTTTTTCATAGTGTTTTTACTGTTTAGGATTCAGTGGATGCTCCCGTACTCATCGCCCTCTTTGACGGTTTTTTTTTTCTCCTCCCTTCCTGTCGCTTTTGTCCTAAACGCAGCTTCTCCCCGAATCCTCCACTGGCCAAGAAAGAGGAGCAGGGACTGGGCGAGGTGTCACTGTGATCGCCCAGCCCCTGGTTGAATTTTCCTCAGTTGTAACCGTCCAGTTTCTCAGCATCAAAATTATTTTGGAGGAAATTACTTTCTATTTTTATTTTATTCATATTTTTTTGAAACCAATAAAATGTTCAGAAGAAGATACAAAAGTGGACTTGTGTTTATTTCCTGACATACACTGATCCTGAACGTCCAACAAGGAAATCTAACTGCAGAAGCTTGGGCAGTATGGACGCCTTCTCTGCCAATACACATGTTCACTCTATAAATAAGAATCATAAAAGCATTAAAATGCCTCCTGCATCTCTACCTAATTCTGAATGTTGTATATAGGGTGTGATATGGTGGTTGAATGTTGCAAGAACTTCTAGGGTTTAAAGTTAAATATGATACAGCTTTCATTTGAGCTCATAGCCCTGTACTGGACGTAGCATGTCGTCCAAAATGTGACCAAAAAGTCATAATTTAGTATATCATCCAAAATATGACAAAAACATATTTTAGTATGTCATCCAAAATATTGGAAAAAAAACATCATAGTCTAGTATGTTGTCCAAAATATGACAAAAACGTCATACTTTTGTATGTCATCAAAATATGAAAAAAACATCATAGTTTAGTATGTCGTCCAAAATATTGAAAAGGGGGCGACTGAATAGCTCAGTGGTTTAAGTGGGCTAATCATGTACAGGAGCTGGTGTCCGACGCAGTGGCCCGGGTTCAATTCCCGCTCACGGCCCTTTGCTGCATGTCTTCCCCCAACTCTTCTCCCACATTCCCTGTAACTCACTCACTTACCCTGTTGAAAAAAGGCTCAAAAATTTAAAAAAAAAAAAAAGTCAAAGTTTAGTATGTCATCCAAAATATGAAAAAAAACGCTGTAGTTTAGTATGTCGTCCAAAATATGACAAAACCATCATAGTTTAGTATGTGGTCCAAAATATGGAAAAAAAGTCAGTTTAGTATGTCATCCAAAATATGAAAAAAATAACATACTTTAGTATGTTGTCCAAAATATGGAAAAAAAAAGGTCATAGTTTAGCACGTCGTCCAAAATACAGAAAAGGGGGCGGCCGTATAGCTCAATGGTTTAAGTGGGTTAATCACATACAGGAACTGGTGTTTGACACAGCGGCCTGGGTTCAATTCCCGCTCGCAGCCCTTCTGTTGCATGTCTTCCCCCACTCTTCTCCCCCGTTTCCTGTAACTCATTCACTTACCGGCTGAATCCCAAACCGCCCCCGACACACTCCCCCTCCACTACCGAGTGTCACTCCAAAAGAAGTCACACTCGCAGCTGTGGAGGGCACCTATTATTGAAGGGGGAGGGTATAAATACGATTGTCAGGAATGGGACGCCCTGTCGCCTCACCGGAAAACGGAAGACGTCATCGCCATGGTAACACAAAGACGCCTACTGTGCATGGCTGTAGCACTGTGGCACAGGTTGCAACTAACAAGGATCGCTGCTGCTTCCAGAAGACGAAAGCATCCCACTTTTTTCACTCATATTTTTTCCAATCCTATTATCTGGCATTTCAAATCCAACAAATGAATAAATGAATAAATGAATTCTGTCAGTTGTGTTCAAATTTTAAGGTGTCAGGGGGTGCACAATTAAATCAAACGTCAGCAGAGAAGAAGATTTGTTTCTTTTGATTTATCTTTTTACATCACTCTTTTTGTGATGTTCTGTCAGTGTGAAAAAGGTGTGGGAGAAATAATGGACGCATGTGGAACTCACATCAATATGTTGTTTCCTCCTCCATTTCGACGTTGCACTTCCTGAAAAAGTTGTCCAGAGTGAGCATCAATGCAGACTCGCTATTTAAGGGCTGAACAGTCCACTCTTCCTCCGCACTACGCGGTTTGGGACGGCCCTTAATATGGAGGACCCTCCACGGGAACGCGCAAACGGAGGGGTGGTGTGTAGGGATAGTGTGTAGGGGGCGGTTTGGGATTCAGCCACCCCGTCAAATAAAGGCTCAAAAATAAAAAAAATGTCAGTCTAGTATGTCTTCCAAAATATGACAAAAAATCATACTTTAGTATGGCGTCCAAAATATGAAAAAACGTCAAAGTTTAGTATGTCTTCAAAATATGACAAAAAGTCATACTTTAGTATGTTGTCCAAAATATGGAAAAGGGGGCGGCCGTATAGCTCAATGGATTAAGTGGGTTAATCACATACAGGAACTGGTGTCCGACACAGCGGTCCGGGTTCAATTCCCGCTTGCAGCCCTTCTGTTGCATGTCTTCCGCCTTCCTCCATTTTGGATGACATACTAAACTATGACGTTTTTTTCCATATTTTGGACCACATACTAAACTATGACGTTTTTTTCCATATTTTGGATGACATACTAAACTTTGACTTTTTTTTCATATTTTGGATGACATACTAAACTATGACGTTTTTTCATATTTTGGACGACATACTAAACTGTGACGTTTTTTCATATTTTGGATGACATACTAAACTATGACTTTTTTTCCAGATTTTGGACGACATACTAAACTATGACGTTTTTTCCATATTTTAGACCACATACTAAACTATGACTTTTTTTTCATATTTTGGACCACATACTAAACTATGACGTTTTTTCATATTTTAGACCACATACTAAACTATGACTTTTTTTCACATTTTGGATGACATACTAAACTATGACTTTTTTTCCAGATTTTGGACGACATACTAAACTATGACGTTTTATCCATATTTTAGACCACATACTAAACTATGACGTTTTTTTTTCATATTTTGGACGACATAGTAAACTATGACGTTTTTTTTCATATTTTAGACCACATACTAAACTATGACTTTTTTTTCATATTTTGGACCACATACGAAACTATGACGTTTTTTTTCATATTTTGGACGACATAGTAAACTATGACATTTTTTCATATTTTGGACGACATAGTAAACTATGACGTTTTTCCATATTTTGGACGACATACTAAACCATGATGGTTTTGTGACATTAGTGTTAACCCATTAAATATGTAAAAAAAAAACTTCATAGTTCAGTATGTCATCCAAAATATTACAAAAACATCAGTATTTTGCACCACATACTAAACTATGACGTTTTTTTTCATATTTTGGACGACATAGTAAACTATGACGTTTTTTTTCATATTTTAGACCACATACTAAACTATGACTTTTTTTTCATATTTTGGACCACATACGAAACTATGACTTTTTTTTCATATTTTGGACCACATACGAAACTATGACTTTTTTTCATATTTTGGACGACATACTAAACTATGACTTTTTTTCATATTTTGGACCACATACGAAACTATGACTTTTTTTTCATATTTTGGACGACATAGTAAACTATGACGTTTTTTCATATTTTGGACCACATACGAAACTATGACGTTTTTTTCATATTTTGGACCACATACTAAACCATGATGGTTTTGTGACATTAGGGTTAACCCATTAAATATGTAAAAAAAAAACTTCATAGTTCAGTATGTCATCCAAAATATTACAAAAACATCAGTATTTTGCACCACATACTAAACTATGACGTTTTTTCCATATTTTAGACGACATACTAAACTATGACTTTTTTTTCATATTTTGGACCACATACTAAACTATGACGTTTTTTTTCATATTTTGGACGACATAGTAAACTATGACGTTTTTTTTCATATTTTAGACCACATACTAAACTATGACTTTTTTTCATATTTTGGACCACATACGAAACTATGACTTTTTTTTCATATTTTGGACGACATACTAAACTATGACTTTTTTTTCATATTTTGGACCACATACGAAACTATGACCTTTTTTTTCATATTTTGGACGACATAGTAAACTATGACGTTTTTTCATATTTTGGACCACATACGAAACTATGACATTTTTTTCATATTTTGGACCACATACTAAACTATGACTTTTTTTTCATATTTTGGACCACATACTAAACCATGATGGTTTTGTGACATTAGGGTTAACCCATTAAATATGTAAAAAAAAAACTTCATAGTTCAGTATGTCATCCAAAATATTACAAAAACATCAGTATTTTGCACCACATACTAAACTATGACGTTTTTTTCATATTTTGGACCACATACGAAACTATGACTTTTTTTTCATATTTTGGACCACATACTAAACTATGACTTTTTTTTCATATTTTGGACCACATACGAAACTATGAAGTTTTTTTCATATTTTGGACCACATACGGAACTATGACGTTTTTTCCATATTTTGGACGACATAGTAAACTATGACGTTTTTTTCATATTTTGGACCACATATGAAACTATGACTTTTTTTTCATATTTTGGACCACATACTAAACTATGACTTTTTTTTCATATTTTGGACGACATACTAAACTATGACTTTTTTTCATATTTTGGACCACATACGAAACTATGACTTTTTTTTCATATTTTGAACGACATAGTAAACTATGACGTTTATTCATGTTTTGGACCACATACTAAACTATGACGTTTTTTTTCATATTTTGGACGACATACTAAACTATGACATTTTTTTCATATTTTGGACCACATACTAAACTATGACTTTTTTTCATATTTTGGACCACATACTAAACCATGATGGTTTTGTGACATTAGGGTTAACCCATTAAATATGTAAAAAAAAAACTTCATAATTCAGTATGTCATCCAAAATATTACAAAAACATCAGTATTTTGCACGACATACTAAACTATGACTTTTTTTCATATTTTGGACCACATACGAAACTATGACTTTTTTTTCATATTTTGGACCACATACGGAACTATGACGTTTTTTCCATATTTTGGACGACATCGTAAACTATGACGTTTTTCCATATTTTGGACGACATGCTAAACTATGACGTTTTTTTCATATTTTGGACCACATGCTAAACTATGACGTTTTTTTCATATTTTGGACCACATGCTAAACTATGACTTTTTTTTCATATTTTGGACGACATAGTAAACTATGACGTTTTTTTCATATTTTGGACCACATACTAAACTATGACGTTTTTTTTCATATTTTGGACCACATACGAAACTATGACTTTTTTTTTCATATTTTGGACCACATACTAAACTATGACATTTTTTTTCATATTTTGGACCACATACGAAACTATGACTTTTTTTCATATTTTGGACCACATACGAAACTATGACTTTTTTTTCATATTTTGGACCACATACGAAACTATGACTTTTTTTTCATATTTTGGACCACATACTAAACTATGACTTTTTTTTCATATTTTGGACCACATACTAAACTATGATGTTTTTTTCATATTTTGGACCACATACGAAACTATGACTTTTTTTTCATATTTTGGACCACATACTAAACTATGACGTTTTTTCCATATTTTAGACGACATACTAAACTATGACTTTTTTTTCATATTTTGGACCACATACTAAACTATGACGTTTTTTTTCATATTTTGGACCACATACGAAACTATGACTTTTTTTTTCATATTTTGGACCACATACTAAACTATGACGTTTTTTTTCATATTTTGGACCACATACGAAACTATGACTTTTTTTCATATTTTGGACCACATACTAAACTATGACTTTTTTTTTCATATTTTGGACCACATACTAAACTATGACGTTTTTTTCATATTTTGGACAACATACTAAACTATGACGTTTTTTTTTCATATTTTGGACCACATACTAAACTATGATGTTTTTTCATATTTTGGACCACATACGAAACTATGACTTTTTTTTTTCATATTTTGGACCACATACTAAACTATGACGTTTTTCCATATTTTGGACGACATACTAAACCATGATGGTTTTGTGACATTAGGGTTAACCCATTAAATATGTAAAAAAAAAACTTCATAATTCAGTATGTCATCCAAAATATTACAAAAACATCAGTATTTTGCACGACATACGAAACTATGACTTTTTTTTCATATTTTGGACGACATAGTAAACTATGACGTTTTTTCATATTTTGGACCACATACTAAACTATGACATTTTTTCATATTTTGGACCACATGCTAAACTATGACTTTTTTTTCATATTTTGGACCACATACTAAACCATGATGGTTTTGTGACATTAGCGTTAACCCATTAAATATGTAAAAAAAAACTTCATAATTCAGTATGTCATCCAAAATATTACAAAAACATCAGTATTTTGGACCACATACTAAACTATGACTTTTTTTTCATATTTTGGACCACATACGAAACTATGACTTTTTTTTCATATTTTGGACCACATACGGAACTATGACGTTTTTTCCATATTTTGGACGACATGCTAAACTATGACGTTTTTTTCATATTTTGGACCACATGCTAAACTATGACGTTTTTTCATATTTTGGACCACATGCTAAACTATGACTTTTTTTTTCATATTTTGGACGACATAGTAAACTATGACGTTTTTTTCATATTTTGGACCACATACGAAACTATGACTTTTTTTTCATATTTTGGACGACATAGTAAACTATGACGTTTTTTCATATTTTGGACGACATACTAAACTATGACTTTTTTTTCATATTTTGGACCACATACGAAACTATGACTTTTTTTTCATATTTTGGACCACATACGAAACTATGACTTTTTTTTCATATTTTGGACCACATACTAAACTATGACGTTTTTTCATATTTTGGACAACATACTAAACCATGATGGTTTTGTGACATTAGGGTTAACCCATTAAATATGTAAAAAAAAAACTTCATAATTCAGTATGTCATCCAAAATATTACAAAAACATCAGTATTTTGCACAACATACGAAACTATGACTTTTTTTTCATATTTTGGACGACATAGTAAACTATGACGTTTTTTCATATTTTGGACCACATACGAAACTATGACATTTTTTTCATATTTTGGACCACATGCTAAACTATGACTTTTTTTTCATATTTTGGACCACATACTAAACCATGATGGTTTTGTGACATTAGGGTTAACCCATTAAATATGTAATAAAAAAACTTCATAATTCAGTATGTCATCCAAAATATTACAAAAACATCAGTATTTTGCACGACATCCTAAACTATGACTTTTTTTCATATTTTGGACCACATACGAAACTATGACGTTTTTTCCATATTTTGGACGACATAGTAAACTATGACTTTTTTTTCATATTTTGGACCACATACGAAACTATGACTTTTTTTTCATATTTTGGACCACATGCTAAACTATGACTTTTTTTTCATATTTTGGACCACATACTAAACCATGATGGTTTTGTGACATTAGGGTTAACCCATTAAATATGTAATAAAAAAACTTCATAATTCAGTATGTCATCCAAAATATTACAAAAACATCAGTATTTTGCACGACATCCTAAACTATGACTTTTTTTTCATATTTTGGACCACATACGAAACTATGACTTTTTTTTCATATTTTGGACCACATACTAAACTATGACGTTTTTTTTCATATTTTGGACCACATACAAAACTATGACGTTTTTATCATATTTTGAACCACATACTAAACTATGACTTTTTTTTCATATTTTGGACCACATACTAAACTATGACGTTTTTTTTCATATTTTGGACCACATACGAAACTATGACTTTTTTTTCATATTTTGGACCACATACGAAACTATGACTTTTTTTTTCATATTTTGGACCACATACTAAACTATGACGTTTTTTTTCATATTTTGGACCACATACAAAACTATGACTTTTTTTTCATATTTTGGACCACATACTAAACTATGACGTTTTTTTTCATATTTTGGACCACATACGAAACTATGACTTTTTTTTCATATTTTGGACCACATACGAAACTATGACGTTTTTTTCATATTTTGGACAACATACTAAACTATGACGTTTTTTTTCATATTTTGGACGACATAGTAAACTATGACGTTTTTTCATATTTTGGACCACATACGAAACTATGACATTTTTTTCATATTTTGGACCACATACTAAACTATGACTTTTTTTTCATATTTTGGACCACATACTAAACTATGACTTTTTTTCACATTTTGGACCACATACTAAACTATGACTTTTTTTTTCATATTTTGGACCACATACGAAACTATGACTTTTTTTTCATATTTTGGACGACATAGTAAACTATGACGTTTTTTCATATTTTGGACCACATACGAAACTATGACATTTTTTTCATATTTTGGACCACATGCTAAACTATGACTTTTTTTTCATATTTTGGACCACATACTAAACCATGATGGTTTTGTGACATTAGGGTTAACCCATTAAATATGTAATAAAAAAACTTCATAATTCAGTATGTCATCCAAAATATTACAAAAACATCAGTATTTTGCACGACATCCTAAACTATGACTTTTTTTTCATATTTTGGACCACATACGAAACTATGACGTTTTTTCCATATTTTGGACGACATAGTAAACTATGACTTTTTTTTCATATTTTGGACCACATACGAAACTATGACTTTTTTTTCATATTTTGGACCACATGCTAAACTATGACTTTTTTTTCATATTTTGGACCACATACTAAACCATGATGGTTTTGTGACATTAGGGTTAACCCATTAAATATGTAATAAAAAAACTTCATAATTCAGTATGTCATCCAAAATATTACAAAAACATCAGTATTTTGCACGACATCCTAAACTATGACTTTTTTTTCATATTTTGGACCACATACGAAACTATGACTTTTTTTTCATATTTTGGACCACATACTAAACTATGACGTTTTTTTTCATATTTTGGACCACATACAAAACTATGACGTTTTTATCATATTTTGAACCACATACTAAACTATGACTTTTTTTTCATATTTTGGACCACATACTAAACTATGACGTTTTTTTTCATATTTTGGACCACATACGAAACTATGACTTTTTTTTCATATTTTGGACCACATACGAAACTATGACTTTTTTTTTTCATATTTTGGACCACATACTAAACTATGACGTTTTTTTTCATATTTTGGACCACATACAAAACTATGACTTTTTTTTCATATTTTGGACCACATACTAAACTATGACGTTTTTTTTCATATTTTGGACCACATACGAAACTATGACTTTTTTTTTCATATTTTGGACCACATACGAAACTATGACGTTTTTTTCATATTTTGGACAACATACTAAACTATGACGTTTTTTTTCATATTTTGGACGACATAGTAAACTATGACGTTTTTTCATATTTTGGACCACATACGAAACTATGACATTTTTTTCATATTTTGGACCACATACTAAACTATGACTTTTTTTTCATATTTTGGACCACATACTAAACCATGATGGTTTTGTGACATTAGGGTTAACCCATTAAATATGTAATAAAAAAACTTCATAATTCAGTATGTCATCCAAAATATTACAAAAACATCAGTATTTTGCACGACATCCTAAACTATGACTTTTTTTTCATATTTTGGACGACATAGTAAACTATGACGTTTTTTCATATTTTGGACCACATGCTAAACTATGACTTTTTTTTTTCATATTTTGGACGACATACGAAACTATGACTTTTTTTTCATATTTTGGACCACATACTAAACTATGACGTTTTTTTTCATATTTTGGACCACATACGAAACTATGACGTTTTTTTCATATTTTGGACCACATACGAAACTATGACTTTTTTTTCATATTTTGGACGACATGCTAAACTATGACTTTTTTTTTCATATTTTGGACGACATAGTAAACTATGACTTTTTTTTCATATTTTGGACGACATAGTAAACTATGACGTTTTTTCATATTTTGGACCACATACGAAACTATGACATTTTTTTCATATTTTGGACCACATACTAAACTATGACTTTTTTTTCATATTTTGGACCACATACTAAACCATGATGGTTTTGTGACATTAGGGTTAACCCATTAAATATGTAAAAAAAAACTTCATAATTCAGTATGTCATCCAAAATATTACAAAAACATCAGTATTTTGGACGACATACTAAACTATGACTTTTTTTTCATATTTTGGACCACATACGAAACTATGACTTTTTTTCATATTTTGGACCACATACGAAACTATGACTTTTTTTTCATATTTTGGACCACATACGAAACTATGACTTTTTTTTCATATTTTGGACAACATACTAAACTATGACGTTTTTTTTCATATTTTGGACCACATACGAAACTATGACGTTTTTTTCATATTTTGAACCACATACTAAACTATGACTTTTTTTCATATTTTGGACGACATAGTAAACTATGACGTTTTTTCATATTTTGGACGACATAGTAAACTATGACGTTTTATCATATTTTGGACCACATACGAAACTATGACAGTTTTTTTCATATTTTGGACCACATACTAAACTATGACATTTTTTTCATATTTTGGACCACATACTAAACTATGACTTTTTTTTCATATTTTGGACCACATACTAAACCATGATGGTTTTGTGACATTAGGGTTAACCCATTGAATATGTAAAAAAAAAACTTCATAATTCAGTATGTCATCCAAAATATTACAAAAACATCAGTATTTTGCACGACATACTAAACTCTGACTTTTTTTTCATATTTTGGACCACATACGAAACTATGACGTTTTTTCCATATTTTGGACGACATAGTAAACTATGACGTTTTTTTCATATTTTGGACCACATACTAAACTATGACTTTTTTTCATATTTTGGACCACATACGAAACTATGACTTTTTTTTCATATTTTGAACGACATAGTAAACTATGACGTTTATTCATGTTTTGGACCACATACTAAACTATGACGTTTTTTTTCATATTTTGGACGACATACTAAACTATGACATTTTTTTCATATTTTGGACCACATACTAAACTATGACTTTTTTTCATATTTTGGACCACATACTAAACCATGATGGTTTTGTGACATTAGGGTTAACCCATTAAATATGTAAAAAAAAAAACTTCATAATTCAGTATGTCATCCAAAATATTACAAAAACATCAGTATTTTGCACGACATACTAAACTATGACTTTTTTTTCATATTTTGGACCACATACGAAACTATGACTTTTTTTTCATATTTTGGACCACATACGGAACTATGACGTTTTTTCCATATTTTGGACGACATCGTAAACTATGACGTTTTTCCATATTTTGGACGACATGCTAAACTATGACGTTTTTTTCATATTTTGGACCACATGCTAAACTATGACGTTTTTTTCATATTTTGGACCACATGCTAAACTATGACTTTTTTTTCATATTTTGGACGACATAGTAAACTATGACGTTTTTTTCATATTTTGGACCACATACTAAACTATGACGTTTTTTTTCATATTTTGGACCACATACGAAACTATGACTTTTTTTTTCATATTTTGGACCACATACTAAACTATGACATTTTTTTTCATATTTTGGACCACATACGAAACTATGACTTTTTTTTCATATTTTGGACCACATACGAAACTATGACTTTTTTTTCATATTTTGGACCACATACGAAACTATGACTTTTTTTTCATATTTTGGACCACATACTAAACTATGACTTTTTTTTCATATTTTGGACCACATACTAAACTATGATGTTTTTTTCATATTTTGGACCACATACGAAACTATGACTTTTTTTTCATATTTTGGACCACATACTAAACTATGACGTTTTTTCCATATTTTAGACGACATACTAAACTATGACTTTTTTTCATATTTTGGACCACATACTAAACTATGACGTTTTTTTTCATATTTTGGACCACATACGAAACTATGACTTTTTTTTTCATATTTTGGACCACATACTAAACTATGACGTTTTTTTTCATATTTTGGACCACATACGAAACTATGACTTTTTTTTCATATTTTGGACCACATACTAAACTATGACTTTTTTTTTCATATTTTGGACCACATACTAAACTATGACGTTTTTTTCATATTTTGGACAACATACTAAACTATGACGTTTTTTTTCATATTTTGGACCACATACTAAACTATGATGTTTTTTTCATATTTTGGACCACATACGAAACTATGACTTTTTTTTTTCATATTTTGGACCACATACTAAACTATGACGTTTTTCCATATTTTGGACGACATACTAAACCATGATGGTTTTGTGACATTAGGGTTAACCCATTAAATATGTAAAAAAAAAACTTCATAATTCAGTATGTCATCCAAAATATTACAAAAACATCAGTATTTTGCACGACATACGAAACTATGACTTTTTTTCATATTTTGGACGACATAGTAAACTATGACGTTTTTTCATATTTTGGACCACATACTAAACTATGACATTTTTTTCATATTTTGGACCACATGCTAAACTATGACTTTTTTTTTCATATTTTGGACCACATACTAAACCATGATGGTTTTGTGACATTAGCGTTAACCCATTAAATATGTAAAAAAAAACTTCATAATTCAGTATGTCATCCAAAATATTACAAAAACATCAGTATTTTGGACCACATACTAAACTATGACTTTTTTTCATATTTTGGACCACATACGAAACTATGACCTTTTTTTTCATATTTTGGACGACATAGTAAACTATGACGTTTTTTCATATTTTGGACCACATACGAAACTATGACATTTTTTTCATATTTTGGACCACATGCTAAACTATGACGTTTTTTCATATTTTGGACCACATGCTAAACTATGACTTTTTTTTTCATATTTTGGACGACATAGTAAACTATGACGTTTTTTTCATATTTTGGACCACATACGAAACTATGACTTTTTTTTCATATTTTGGACGACATAGTAAACTATGACGTTTTTTCATATTTTGGACGACATACTAAACTATGACTTTTTTTTCATATTTTGGACCACATACGAAACTATGACTTTTTTTTCATATTTTGGACCACATACGAAACTATGACTTTTTTTTCATATTTTGGACCACATACTAAACTATGACGTTTTTTCATATTTTGGACAACATACTAAACCATGATGGTTTTGTGACATTAGGGTTAACCCATTAAATATGTAAAAAAAAACTTCATAATTCAGTATGTCATCCAAAATATTACAAAAACATCAGTATTTTGCACAACATACGAAACTATGACTTTTTTTTCATATTTTGGACGACATAGTAAACTATGACGTTTTTTCATATTTTGGACCACATACGAAACTATGACATTTTTTTCATATTTTGGACCACATGCTAAACTATGACTTTTTTTTCATATTTTGGACCACATACTAAACCATGATGGTTTTGTGACATTAGGGTTAACCCATTAAATATGTAATAAAAAAACTTCATAATTCAGTATGTCATCCAAAATATTACAAAAACATCAGTATTTTGCACGACATCCTAAACTATGACTTTTTTTTCATATTTTGGACCACATACGAAACTATGACGTTTTTTCCATATTTTGGACGACATAGTAAACTATGACTTTTTTTTCATATTTTGGACCACATACGAAACTATGACTTTTTTTCATATTTTGGACCACATGCTAAACTATGACTTTTTTTCATATTTTGGACCACATACTAAACCATGATGGTTTTGTGACATTAGGGTTAACCCATTAAATATGTAATAAAAAAACTTCATAATTCAGTATGTCATCCAAAATATTACAAAAACATCAGTATTTTGCACGACATCCTAAACTATGACTTTTTTTTCATATTTTGGACCACATACGAAACTATGACTTTTTTTTCATATTTTGGACCACATACTAAACTATGACGTTTTTTTTCATATTTTGGACCACATACAAAACTATGACGTTTTTATCATATTTTGAACCACATACTAAACTATGACTTTTTTTTCATATTTTGGACCACATACTAAACTATGACGTTTTTTTTCATATTTTGGACCACATACGAAACTATGACTTTTTTTTCATATTTTGGACCACATACGAAACTATGACTTTTTTTTTTCATATTTTGGACCACATACTAAACTATGACGTTTTTTTTCATATTTTGGACCACATACAAAACTATGACTTTTTTTTCATATTTTGGACCACATACTAAACTATGACGTTTTTTTTCATATTTTGGACCACATACGAAACTATGACTTTTTTTTCATATTTTGGACCACATACGAAACTATGACGTTTTTTTCATATTTTGGACAACATACTAAACTATGACGTTTTTTTTCATATTTTGGACGACATAGTAAACTATGACGTTTTTTCATATTTTGGACCACATACGAAACTATGACATTTTTTTCATATTTTGGACCACATACTAAACTATGACTTTTTTTTCATATTTTGGACCACATACTAAACTATGACTTTTTTTCACATTTTGGACCACATACTAAACTATGACTTTTTTTTTCATATTTTGGACCACATACGAAACTATGACTTTTTTTTCATATTTTGGACGACATAGTAAACTATGACGTTTTTTCATATTTTGGACCACATACGAAACTATGACATTTTTTTCATATTTTGGACCACATGCTAAACTATGACTTTTTTTTCATATTTTGGACCACATACTAAACCATGATGGTTTTGTGACATTAGGGTTAACCCATTAAATATGTAATAAAAAAACTTCATAATTCAGTATGTCATCCAAAATATTACAAAAACATCAGTATTTTGCACGACATCCTAAACTATGACTTTTTTTTCATATTTTGGACCACATACGAAACTATGACGTTTTTTCCATATTTTGGACGACATAGTAAACTATGACTTTTTTTTCATATTTTGGACCACATACGAAACTATGACTTTTTTTTCATATTTTGGACCACATGCTAAACTATGACTTTTTTTTCATATTTTGGACCACATACTAAACCATGATGGTTTTGTGACATTAGGGTTAACCCATTAAATATGTAATAAAAAAACTTCATAATTCAGTATGTCATCCAAAATATTACAAAAACATCAGTATTTTGCACGACATCCTAAACTATGACTTTTTTTTCATATTTTGGACCACATACGAAACTATGACTTTTTTTTCATATTTTGGACCACATACTAAACTATGACGTTTTTTTTCATATTTTGGACCACATACAAAACTATGACGTTTTTATCATATTTTGAACCACATACTAAACTATGACTTTTTTTTCATATTTTGGACCACATACTAAACTATGACGTTTTTTTTCATATTTTGGACCACATACGAAACTATGACTTTTTTTTCATATTTTGGACCACATACGAAACTATGACTTTTTTTTTCATATTTTGGACCACATACTAAACTATGACGTTTTTTTTCATATTTTGGACCACATACAAAACTATGACTTTTTTTTCATATTTTGGACCACATACTAAACTATGACGTTTTTTTTCATATTTTGGACCACATACGAAACTATGACTTTTTTTTCATATTTTGGACCACATACGAAACTATGACGTTTTTTTCATATTTTGGACAACATACTAAACTATGACGTTTTTTTTCATATTTTGGACGACATAGTAAACTATGACGTTTTTTCATATTTTGGACCACATACGAAACTATGACATTTTTTTCATATTTTGGACCACATACTAAACTATGACTTTTTTTCATATTTTGGACCACATACTAAACCATGATGGTTTTGTGACATTAGGGTTAACCCATTAAATATGTAATAAAAAAACTTCATAATTCAGTATGTCATCCAAAATATTACAAAAACATCAGTATTTTGCACGACATCCTAAACTATGACTTTTTTTCATATTTTGGACGACATAGTAAACTATGACGTTTTTTCATATTTTGGACCACATGCTAAACTATGACTTTTTTTTTTCATATTTTGGACGACATACGAAACTATGACTTTTTTTTCATATTTTGGACCACATACTAAACTATGACGTTTTTTTTCATATTTTGGACCACATACGAAACTATGACGTTTTTTTCATATTTTGGACCACATACGAAACTATGACTTTTTTTTCATATTTTGGACGACATGCTAAACTATGACTTTTTTTTCATATTTTGGACGACATAGTAAACTATGACTTTTTTTTCATATTTTGGACGACATAGTAAACTATGACGTTTTTTCATATTTTGGACCACATACGAAACTATGACATTTTTTTCATATTTTGGACCACATACTAAACTATGACTTTTTTTTCATATTTTGGACCACATACTAAACCATGATGGTTTTGTGACATTAGGGTTAACCCATTAAATATGTAAAAAAAAACTTCATAATTCAGTATGTCATCCAAAATATTACAAAAACATCAGTATTTTGGACGACATACTAAACTATGACTTTTTTTTCATATTTTGGACCACATACGAAACTATGACTTTTTTCATATTTTGGACCACATACGAAACTATGACTTTTTTTTTCATATTTTGGACCACATACGAAACTATGACTTTTTTTTCATATTTTGGACAACATACTAAACTATGACGTTTTTTTTCATATTTTGGACCACATACGAAACTATGACGTTTTTTTCATATTTTGAACCACATACTAAACTATGACTTTTTTTCATATTTTGGACGACATAGTAAACTATGACGTTTTTTCATATTTTGGACGACATAGTAAACTATGACGTTTTATCATATTTTGGACCACATACGAAACTATCACAGTTTTTTTCATATTTTGGACCACATACTAAACTATGACATTTTTTTCATATTTTGGACCACATACTAAACTATGACTTTTTTTTCATATTTTGGACCACATACTAAACCATGATGGTTTTGTGACATTAGGGTTAACCCATTGAATATGTAAAAAAAAAAACTTCATAATTCAGTATGTCATCCAAAATATTACAAAAACATCAGTATTTTGCACGACATACTAAACTCTGACTTTTTTTCATATTTTGGACCACATACGAAACTATGACGTTTTTTCCATATTTTGGACGACATAGTAAACTATGACGTTTTTTTCATATTTTGGACCACATACTAAACTATGACTTTTTTTTCATATTTTGGACCACATACGGAACTATGACGTTTTTTTCATATTTTGGACCACATACGAAACTATGACGTTTTTTTCATATTTTGGACCACATACTAAACTATGACTTTTTTTCACATTTTGGACCACATACTAAACTATGACTTTTTTTTTCATATTTTGGACCACATACGAAACTATGACTTTTTTTTCATATTTTGGACGACATAGTAAACTATGACGTTTTTTCATATTTTGGACCACATACGAAACTATGACATTTTTTTCATATTTTGGACCACATACTAAACTATGACTTTTTTTTCATATTTTGGACCACATACTAAACCATGATGGTTTTGTGACATTAGGGTTAACCCATTAAATATGTACAAAAAAACTTCATAATTCAGTATGTCATCCAAAATATTACAAAAACATCAGTATTTTGCACGACATACTAAACTCTGACTTTTTTTTCATATTTTGGACCACATACGAAACTATGACGTTTTTTCCATATTTTGGACGACATACTACACTATGACGTTTTTTTCATATTTTGGACCACATACTAAACTATGACTTTTTTTCATATTTTGGACCACATACGGAACTATGACTTTTTTTTTTCATATTTTGGACCACATACTAAACTATGACATTTTTTTCATATTTTGGACCACATACTAAACTATGACTTTTTTTTCATATTTTGGACCACATACTAAACCATGATGGTTTTGTGACATTAGGGTTAACCCATTGAATATGTAAAAAAAAAACTTCATAATTCAGTATGTCATCCAAAATATTACAAAAACATCAGTATTTTGCACGACATACTAAACTCTGACTTTTTTTCATATTTTGGACCACATACGAAACTATGACGTTTTTTCCATATTTTGGACGACATAGTAAACTATGACGTTTTTTTCATATTTTGGACCACATACTAAACTATGACTTTTTTTTCATATTTTGGACCACATACGGAACTATGACGTTTTTTTCATATTTTGGACCACATACGAAACTATGACGTTTTTTCATATTTTGGACCACATACTAAACTATGACTTTTTTTCACATTTTGGACCACATACTAAACTATGACTTTTTTTTTCATATTTTGGACCACATACGAAACTATGACTTTTTTTTCATATTTTGGACGACATAGTAAACTATGACGTTTTTTCATATTTTGGACCACATACGAAACTATGACATTTTTTTCATATTTTGGACCACATACTAAACTATGACTTTTTTTTCATATTTTGGACCACATACTAAACCATGATGGTTTTGTGACATTAGGGTTAACCCATTAAATATGTACAAAAAAAACTTCATAATTCAGTATGTCATCCAAAATATTACAAAAACATCAGTATTTTGCACGACATACTAAACTCTGACTTTTTTTCATATTTTGGACCACATACGAAACTATGACGTTTTTTCCATATTTTGGACGACATAGTAAACTATGACGTTTTTTTCATATTTTGGACCACATACTAAACTATGACTTTTTTTTCATATTTTGGACCACATACGGAACTATGACGTTTTTTTCATATTTTGGACCACATACGAAACTATGACGTTTTTTTCATATTTTGGACCACATACTAAACTATGACTTTTTTTCACATTTTGGACCACATACTAAACTATGACTTTTTTTTTCATATTTTGGACCACATACGAAACTATGACTTTTTTTCATATTTTGGACGACATAGTAAACTATGACGTTTTTTCATATTTTGGACCACATACGAAACTATGACATTTTTTTCATATTTTGGACCACATACTAAACTATGACTTTTTTTTCATATTTTGGACCACATACTAAACCATGATGGTTTTGTGACATTAGGGTTAACCCATTAAATATGTACAAAAAAACTTCATAATTCAGTATGTCATCCAAAATATTACAAAAACATCAGTATTTTGCACGACATACTAAACTCTGACTTTTTTTCATATTTTGGACCACATACGAAACTATGACGTTTTTTCCATATTTTGGACGACATACTACACTATGACGTTTTTTTCATATTTTGGACCACATACTAAACTATGACTTTTTTTTCATATTTTGGACCACATACGGAACTATGACTTTTTTTTTTCATATTTTGGACCACATACTAAACTATGACTTTTTTTTCATATTTTGGACCACATACGGAACTATGACGTTTTTTTCATATTTTGGACCACATACGAAACTATGACTTTTTTTTCATATTTTGAACCACATACGAAACTATGACGTTTTTTTCATATTTTGGACCACATACTAAACTATGACTTTTTTTTCATATTTTGAACCACATACTAAACTATGACTTTTTTTCATATTTTGGACCACATACTAAACTATGACTTTTTTTTCATATTTTGAACCACATACGAAACTATGACTTTTTTTCATATTTTGAACCACATACTAAACTATGACTTTTTTTTTCATATTTTGGACCACATACTAAACTATGACTTTTTTTTCATATTTTGAACCACATACGAAACTATGACTTTTTTTTCATATTTTGGACCACATACTAAACTATGACTTTTTTTCATATTTTGAACCACATACTAAACTATGACTTTTTTTTCATATTTTGGACCACATACTAAACTATGACTTTTTTTCATATTTTGAACCACATACGAAACTATGACTTTTTTTTCATATTTTGGACCACATACTAAACTATGACTTTTTTTTCATATTTTGAACCACATACGAAACTATGACTTTTTTTTCATATTTTGAACCACATACTAAACTATGACTTTTTTTCATATTTTGGACCACATACTAAACTATGACTTTTTTTTCATATTTTGAACCACATACGAAACTATGACTTTTTTTTCATATTTTGGACCACATACTAAACTATGACTTTTTTTTCATATTTTGAACCACATACGAAACTATGACTTTTTTTCATATTTTGAACCACATACTAAACTATGACTTTTTTTTCATATTTTGGACCACATACTATAAACTATGACGTTTTTCCATATTTTGGACGACATACCAAACCATGATGGTTTTGTGACATTAGGGTTAACCCATTAAATATGTAAAAAAAAACTTCATAGTTCAGTATGTCATCCAAAATATTACAAAAACATCAGTATTTTGCACGACATACTAAACCATGATGTTTTTTTTTTTTTTTGCATATTTATTGGGTTAAACCTAATGTCACAAAACGTGTTCATATGTCTCTAAATGTGAGATTAACCTGTTGAAAACTTTATCAGTCAAACTTCAATCACTCAGCACCCACATCTTCAAATAAACTCTTGACACTGAAGCTGGATTTCAACAAAACCTCTTTAATTTCACTGGTACTGTTTATAAAATCAGCGAGTCTGCTTTGATGCCAACTTAAACATGGTGTGTGATTCGTGTCTGTGTGTATTCGTGGTGGGATTCGTGGTTGTGTGTTGTCCAGAGTGTGCTGTGTGTTGTGTGGTGTGTTGTGCATGTGTGTATGTGTGTGTGTGTGTGCGTGTGTGTGAATGTGAGATTGCTTGATAAGGCAACATGCAGTCATCAGTTTCCATTGGCTTCAAAGTAAAAACACACAAACCTGCTCTAGACACAAACACACACACAACCGCACACACATACACACACACACACTTTGCTGGCTGAACCTGTTCTGTGTCAACACACATATGTACGCACACACATACGATGCACACACACACACACACACACACACACACACACTTATGCTGGGCAGGCGTGGACTGGAAGAAAGGAGTCGTCTGATTGGCTGAGACAGTCGATGGGCGGGAGCTTCACAACAGCCAGACTAGTTAGTGTGAAGTAAAAAGTTGACTAGAAAACAACTACACATCCCAGAATTCAAGCTACACACTGAACTACACACAAAGCTGATCTATGAGAAAAACTTCATTCTGCTCTTTTTCCATCAGCCGCATAAATCACAGAATTTCACTGACTCTAACGTCCCGAATGCTTGTTTCTCTCCACGGCATGCAAACCAGTTTCACAAGAGACAACAAAAGCAACTACTAAAGAACAAGAAGTGATCCTATTTCCTTCTGGAATGAGCATTTTTGAACATTTTTAACCTTAAAAGCCCGGTTTTTCATTTTAATTACTTTTTATGTGGCTTCAAATTGTTAAAAACTCAAACCAATTCCATCATTTGAGGATTTGTTTTCCATAATTTTACACAAATAAAGTCGAGTTTTTAATTTCAATTTCCCTTTTATGACTATTAAATGGTTAAAACAATTTGAAACTATTTAGAATTTTGCACAAATCTCCTCCTGGAAACTTTGGGTTGTCTGTTAAAATTGAAATACTAACTCGTGTGTCATCTTAAAATTCTTAAAATTGTCCACATTATTGGCAGCCCTGCTTTTCCTAACATAAGAAATTCATTTATTTGTCTTTGCTCTTGATGTAACTTTAAAGACATTTAACCAATAATTATATTCAATGATCAGAATCTGCATGTCTGCCAGTCAAATCCAATTAATTCAGTAAATTAATCTGTTAATTTAAAGATGATATCACCCGGTTTAATTCTGCTTTTTTTTCCTTCTATTTCATATCACAGAGAAAGATTAGAAACTTCTCTCGCTCCCTCATGCATCACATCACACTGCCGCTCTAACAGCCGAGATTAATGAGCATATGGCATATGACAAGCCGTTTTTAAACACCTATTATTATCCGGAATCAACATTTACACATTTCAACAGCCTCATTTGTTGCAATCATGTGATAAATTTGAATTTGAGACGTCTAAAAAAAAAACCACACGACACTCGCAGATGTCCAAACAGCCTGCCGTATGAGCACACGAGTGTTTTACTTCAACCCTAAAACGCTGAGACGAAACGACACGCTAAAAGCCATACAAAGCCACGACGGTACAGCTGCTACTCTCTAGTGGAACACGTGACGACTCGTCCTACACATCTGTTCATGCAGTCTACTGGAACTAACTACTAACACGCAGGAAACAGAGCGGTAACCCTCTTCGATGCACAAAGTTTTCCCTGCGCAGGCCTCTGGAGGTTTATCTAATGCGCCAGCAGCTACACATGCACACACAAGCTTGGAACACGGACACACACATCGACTGCAGCTCACACACCCTCTCATGCCCTGCCTCAGTCACACACACCCCACTTTACTGTACGCACACACCTATTTGTGCCACTCATTTGCCCACGTGTGTGTGTGTGTGTGTGTGTGTGTGTGTGTGTGTGTGTGTGTTTTACTGTATGTGAGTGTTTCCACTGATGTGCCTGATGAAGGTGTGTCTCTTTTTACGTTGGCGTGTGTGTGTGTGTGTGTTTGTGTGTTTTCCCTATCGGTCGGTCAGGTGAGCGGGGGTGGCAACAACGAGAGGGCTCATATCAGGACGACACTAACACACGGGTGAGGCTGAGGAGGTGTGGGGGAGGAAGGGGGAGGCAGTGGAAGAAAAAAGCTACAGGCTGCAGGAAATTCAAGGGTGAGGGCAAAGTGGCATCGAGGGGGAGTGACGAGGCAGAAAGGGGTGAGGAGAGAGAGAGAGAGAGGGAGTAGGGGGTGAGGGGGGAGATAGAGAGAGAGAGAAAGAGACAAGGGCTGAGGAGGTGCAGCATCCGGAAGAGTCTGTTTTTAGTTGATTTTGGTTCCATAAAGTCACAAAAAAATATGTTGAACATCTGGATTCTGGTACAGCAAGGCGGAGGAGGGGGGAGAGAGGGGCTGCCGGGGAGGACGGGGGGGTGGGGGGGCCGGAAGACGTCTAATACCCCTGGAAGGAAGGAAAGATGGAAACAGGTCAGTTATAGAGGACATATTTAGAGCATTTAGTTCAGTAAAAATGGAAATTCTACAGTGTAATTCTAAAAAATACGCCGTTATAAGTTAAGGCAGCACCAATCAGATACAGTCAGAAGCATAAAAACTTTTATGCCGCTACATTTTAGGCATGCATTGGTAGTATTTCTGTTTGGTTGCTCTATTTGCTTCCTAAGAAGGAAATGAGCCCATTTGAACAGCTACTTATGGCAGCAATTAAAGAAAACAATTAGAAAGATCAAATAATGCACCTCCAAGATGTTTACAGTGATTTAACCTGTGGAGTGTTAGCATTATTAATAGTATTATTTTCCTTAAAAAAAAAACATCTTTGCCACTGCATTTCAGAGGGAAACATTGTTTTTGCTCCACTATTCATCTGACAGCTGTGATTTATAACATTTAGATTCTACATGTATTAGTGCTGAAGATGAAGCCAATTTCTTTAAAACTTCTTCTAGCTGTGTTGTCACCGCCCCGAAAGACAATTTCTTCTCTAAACTTCACCAGATTTGGAAATTTAGGCCTTTTTTTCTTGCAATTTCCTACTTTGACAGACCTGTCAAACCAACAGGAGAGTATTCTGGCCTTGCTTACGTTTTTGGAATAGATAAACTGTAATAAACTTTAGGCTGTTTTCACATTTATTCACTGAAGAATATGTAATCTAATATACTGAAAACAGCCTCATCAGTTACGTATCCAACACAGCTGATTGCAGTTTACAATGACGGATGTCTAAATGTTATTATAAGAATTGCTCCACAATGTAACTGAACTTTTCAGTGAAAGAAAAAAAGCAAATATTTAAAAAAAATCAATATAAAATATTACAATAAATATATATAAACATAACAAAATTAAATACAAATAAATATCATATAAATACCATAATACTAAATATATAAATAAATGTAAAAAAATTAAGCATATTTTTTTTGTGTGCTTTAAAACCTGTTTGGAGAAGAATTACTGATGATTAATGTTCCAGTAGCAAATAAATGAATAGAATAAAGTAGTATAAAGCCTTTTGCTACTAACTGAATTTGATAAATTGCATCAAATTGAGACCAAAAAAAATCTAAAAAGAAATTGGTCCCGTTTCAAAGAATCTCCAGCTGAACTGACATAGCTCAAGTTGCATTGTGGGTAATGTACGAGTAGACACCTGATATGATAAGGAAAAATATAGTGCTGGCATAATCTCTGGCTTAAAAGCATGTGTGTTATTTAATATCATGATTTTGTTCATGCATTTTCTACATACTGGCTCATTATTTTCCTCTAAGATCTGCCATCTGAAAAATACCATCACATGAAGCGAAGATAGTAGAAAAAAAAGATTATAGTCTCCTCAGAAATGTCGTGAAAGGAACTGCAAAGTTAAATCTGAGAATACAAGGACCATAAAGTGCAGGAATTTATTAAACGTTTTACTTTAATTATAAATTTAACGATTACTTTCCCCCTCTGAGGGCCGTTTGTATTAATGCTGCGCTTCGCTAAAACTCGAACCCATAATTTTCTATGCCTGAGTCGCTGCTCATTAAAGATCTCCTCATTTTCTTACCTCTCCTCCTTCGCCGCCCTGCTCCATTCCTCCGTACTCTCCCTGCAGGACGACAAGACGGGAATGAGAACAAACCACCAGAGAGTTCTCTGAGAGGATTAAAGGATGAGGATGACAGGGTGGAGGGCCTCAAGCATCCGTCTAGCTTTTGTTTTTCTCCAGCTCAGGTATAATAAAGCAGTTAGGGCTTATTTAAGACATGCTGCACGCTTGAATCAACTCTTATTATCATGCTTCCTAGAGGGGTCAGTTAGTTGATTATAGCTGTACAGCGCGGGGAGGGTAAAACCTGCACAGCCTGAGCGGTGCATGAAGCTGTCTGGATGCATGCCATTAATTTATTCACAGCTGGAGAAATCACTTAATGGTTAGAAATGGGTAATTTTAGTATCCGTGTAGCCTAAACTGCACGTATAAGTGAGCATCTGGGAGGAAAATGTTTGCAATATTGGGAGCAAGAAGATATAACTTCACATATTTACGCTGCTAAAATGTCTGTTATTTAATGCAAGCTTTTAATTAAATCTCCAAAAACGGCAGGAATTTGGGTGTTTTAATTAGAAAAAGCATCATTTTCCCTCCGGATGCTCACATAATCTATAAACTAATGTGCGCTAATGCAACCCAATGCAACAATCCTGCAAAAAACACTCCACCATGCAGATTTATTGCAGGTTTGTTGAATTAAAATTGCACATGTGCACTTAACAAAATGGCTACTAGCATGCCAGGTATCCCCTGTTTTTCCCTATGACCTATGACCCCACACTGCTCTGTCCAACAGGCACCTCGTATACAGGCTCCTCCTATCAAGGAAACACAAATGAGACACAAACGACACGAAGAACAAAAGGTGAGAACGGCAACACAACACGGCCACGACACAGAGGACAGAAGCATCGCCACAGTACTGGAACACAAGAAGCAACACACAGGAAAACCAATAGAAAGACACAGATGTTAGATGTAGGAGCATCTAACATCTGGCAGAGTTCAACATATACGAGGAGAAGGAGAAACATTAGGTTGGAAATGTTGAAAATTGAATTACATTGGTATTTTTTTGCTTTTTTGTGTAATTATAGCACAAGTGAATTATCTCAGATAATATTCTGGTTAAAAGAAAACATAGCTACCAATATAGTGCAAATACAGGAAGGTTTATATCCATTTTCATGCTTGTATTATGCTTAATTTGCCATATTATATATTATAGTTCCTAAACAAAACAAGGATGATAATACATTAGTTATTAAAATCATGTATTAAGTTACAAAATGGCAAGAATTATCCAGTTCCAGCCTCATGTGCAGATTTTTAAAATATTTTTGAATGTGTTCCCCCCGGATTGATAAAGTATCTATCTATCTATCTATCTATCTATCTATCTATCTATCTATCTATCTATCTATCTATCTATCTATCTATCTATCTATCTATCTATCTATCTATCTATCTATCTATCTATCTATCCATCCATCTATCCATCTAAAAGTTGGAAAAACAAAACAAAAATATCTTAAACACTGTCATTTTTAGGAATTTTTTTTCTTTGAGATTTTGTGGATAAACAACAAATCTGACGTCATACATCATGACACATTAGTGGAATGTGTTGAGGGATAATTGATTAATTTTGCTGCAAAATCTGCAATGACAATTAAAAAACACTATTCTATTCTATTCTATTCTATTCTATTCTATTCTATTCTATTCTATGATTTAAAGTGAGTCCCGTGTTAATTTCACAATCATTGCATGTACAGTGCTGCAGCATCACATTGTAAATCTGATTTCTTCAGGGTACTGCAGCTCTCTGACGGGTGTTAAAAGAGGAAATGGCTTCATCCAGTGGCTGATCTCAAACCAGCTGTTAAAGATCTTTAATATCATTTTCAGGCAGAATTTAACTTCAGTCTGACTTTCTTCAGGTTCAACTCTTTTTTTGTGACAAAATGATTTTGTTTCTCGGCTGTGTGCTCTAGATTCTAGATGTTTAAACCTACAGAAGGTGTTGGTGCAGTGCAACGTTACCACGGTAACCGACCTGGTTCATCAGTCCGGTCGACGCAGCAACGTTCTCGACTCCCTCCACGGTCCCCTGTGACACCTCGTTGGCTCCGGCAACCGTGGCGTCTCCAACGATGTTGGCCTGATCCACGGTTCTGTTGGCCACTGAGACAGACAGAGGAGGTTAGTAGTTCGAATAAAACACAATCTTGTACTGCAGAGACAAACACACACACATATGTGACTCTGCTGGTGACCTTGATGCTCTGCAGCAGACTTAGTCACTGGTGCAATGGTGCGTCACAGCTCCTTAACTGACCCGACACGTTGGTTTTCATCCTTGAATTATTCTTCTTTTCTCTTGTGAAAACCACAAACACCGTTTAACACCCCTCTGACCAAACATGAGTTGTGTTTTACGTCTACTGTGAGCTGTTCCAAGCTCTAATGGACTCATAGAATGAATGTGTTGTGGGGCTGGAGGCCAAATAGGCCCCTGAGCACCCAACAGTACTCAGAGGTTAGATCCTTTACGAAGTAACACAACTAATGTCATAACGTAGAACTACTTCATTACAGTCGGGCATTTAAATGCTAATTAATTATGTAAGTGCAGAGAAATGTCCCAAGTGACTGATTTAGTGTAACATATTATATAATTAGAGCCTCATTTCTAATGTATTAATATGAAGTCTGGATTGTTCTTTTGTGTTTGGTCGATTAGAGAAGATTATTTCAATTATAAATGAATTGATCTGTATGGTAATACATTTTTAAACCATTTTGATTTTTGTTTGTAAGACAATCTTCACATTTGAGCAGCTGAAGCTATGAAATATTTGGAATCTTTGCATGAAAAGTGACAAAAGTTGAGTAACCTGAAAGAAGCTGTTGGATGACGAAAGGACTGAAACACTTCAGAACACATGATGTGTTCAGGAGCATCCAAGGATGTCATATACTTAGATATGCTGTTAGATAGTTGTATTAATAGCAAACCATCATATCTTTCACATGCACACATAAGCCTCCAGACTCGAAAGCAAACTTTGAGCAAACCTTCAGAAATGTTTTCAAACAGCATGTTGCCGATTTCACGAGAGAAAAGATTTAAAAGTTAAAGATCAGCTGCTTGGTTAACTGCTCCACCTCTGTGCTTTTCTACCGGATCATCTGGGACTGTCTCCTACGCAGACGGAACTTCTTTGCCTGGAGCTAAACCAACATTTAAAGTCAGCATTTCCACAGACTCTAGCGCTGTTTCTTGATCACCAGGTGTAGCTGTCGGTTTTGCACCTTTTGTAAAAACTGCAAAATAACATGGAATGAGGTTTGTGGGAAAAACAGGCCGAAAACATGCAGCGTTTCTTACCTGTGTTTACTGATGACACAACTCCCTCCTTCGTCTTATTGCCTGCAGATCAGAGAGAGAAATCAGAATCATGTTCATAATTCATGTGTATTTCTTTTGCTGGAAATGTAACATATCTTACAATACCAATTTTCTTTTTTTTTTCAGTTTATTGCCAGTTTATGTTGACTTATTCTGCCGTTTGTATCTTTTTTGTCTTTTTTCTAAATTATAATGTCATAAATTTGTATTATTAGTGTGAAAAATAAATAAATTTTATTAATGTAATAAAAGGATGTTGCTTACTTTTGACATAAAGCAACAGAAAATGAGCAACATCATGTGTTTGTTGTGTATTTTTGTACATTTCTTTCCCCTGCCGCCCCCCTAACCCTCTGACATAACATTCCAGAGAGTGTCAGGTCAGCAGTATCCGTCACCGTTTCTAAAAATACATTTAAAGACCTACTTTTACCCAGAGCCCCTCCGCTGTGACTGATGTGTTTTCCTGCTTTTTCAAAGTGTTCTCGGTCTTTTCATAATCTTCTCTTCTGTTTAACTTTCTGTTACCTTTCCCTTGCAACTCTGAGAAGTCGCCGTTTGATGTTTCGAGGCTTTAAAAAGCTCAGCAGGCTCCATAACTTTCAGGAGAATGTTTTCTCTTAGCATCCTGTGAACGGCAGCATCGCCCTGCTTCCCAGCGCTGCGCTCATTATAGTATGATCCCAAGCAGATTAAATTGTGGTTATATAATCTGCCAGAGAGAGAGAGGAGGATAGAAGGAGCTGAATATGTGCTCTGAAAGATGAAAGGCGATTCTGGGATTAAGGTGGAAACCGAGGAAGGGGAGAACACATTTGCAGGACAACATGAGGCAGAGCAGAGCGGCTGTGCTCTCTTTGTAGTGTCACACAGATGCGACGCTGCCATTTACAGTATCCTGCATCCACCCATCCTCGCCGCCTCCTGCTTCCCTCCGTCTCTCTGCACGCTCCCCGTGGTACATGAGCCACGTGCCTGAGTACTGAGCAGTACTGCAGTACAGCCCAACACACACACACACACACACACACACACACACTGCAATGACACAGCTTCTTTCCCTCAGTCAGCTGTGGGAGCCCTTCGAGTGTCACTGCACTCAGAATATCCATAGCAGAGCCCGAGACGATCCGTCTGTCACTTCTGCTCAGCACAAACTGTATGCATGAGAGACCGAGGGAACTTTGGGTTCCTTTTTTTGGTCATAAATCATGAACAAGAACCGGACAGAAGCGATTCCAGCAAAAAAAAAAAGGTGACGCACTCGATGCTGCAGATCCTACAGCAAGAATGCATTTGTTGAAATAATCCTCATAATAGGTGACAATCACAATCTAAAGCTGGCCTGGATAAACGATGATTGCATGGATTAGGAGGTTTAAATGCTTTTTCCCATAGTGAAATCATAGACAAAAATTTTATTCATTTTTGGGCCATTTTTAATTTGTATTTGTAGTAATATATGACATGAAAGCTCTGAAATATGTCCTGTGTTTATAAATAAGGTTTTTTTGCGTTTGAAGCTAAATAAAATATGCATTCACATGTGCACAGTTACACACATACATGCACAAAAGAGTTATGCGGGAGAGGCAGCAGGATGACAGCTTGCACGAAGACCTTTTAATAATATTAATCACTATTAATAATGCATGGAAAGGCAACTACAGGACAAGAAAATCACTGCTGATGTTTTTTTTTGCATTAAATAGCAGCACTGCTGAAGCACAAATCCTACTCTGGAAAAATGGTTTCATGTCAGTGCATGTAGAATCTCAATTTTGTGTGTTTTTGATTAGTTTTGCTGGAAAAAAATCTATTATTCATCCATGAAAACATGAAATCAGCTTGAAACAAGCATCACCACAAATATCCATTAAACTGATGCACAGATAGTGATAGATTAGTGAAATGACACGATCAAGCTGTCAAAAGGAGCATGAAAACAACAGCATGGAGGCTTTTTTTAGAGCTGCTGTGTGGCAGCTTGTGCTCAGTGAGCTGTGGGATTTTTAATTTAACCACAGTACATGTCCCGCTGTCTGTCCAGCTCCGGCCTGTGTGTGAAAGTGGGCGTGCAGACCTGGATACTGTGCGTTCACATGCTGATGCATGCACTCTGCTGCGGGCGGATACAAGACGCTTTATCGGATCCATCGACCCTCCTCACTTCAGCAATCACATCTACCAGCTCCCCCTCTGCTCCTCTGATCTGCATTTCCACTTTCTCTGTGTCCCTCAGCTCACTTTCACCTCCTTTGCTCGAGCTTGTCACCACTTTTCTACTCTCTGAATCCTCTCCCATCCATCCCTCCATCCTCATCCTGACATGCCACCTGTCTGTCTCTTCCATGTGTCCAAGCAGGAGACTAAAAGCTCAAAGCCTTTTTTGTGACATAACACCCCTCCCTTCTCTCTGCTCTGTCTCTTTTCCCCGCATCCCTCCATTCTGCCATCCCTGGAGGTGGGTGGTGGTTGGGGGGTGGGGTGGGGGGTGGGGGGGTTGTTTAAAGAGCTGGTGGTGGTGGTGAAGTGGGGGAGGAGGGGGGAGGAAGGTGGTGGTTAGTCATCAGAGCTCACTGGCTGGCAAATCCTGCTGCTGCAACGCCACAAACTCTCCCTCTCACACACATACATCAACACCAGGATGGGGGTGAGGGTAGGGTGTGTGTGTGTGTGTGTGTGTGTGTGTGTGTGTGTGGGGGGGGGTGATGGGTGAGCAAATTGCTGCAGTGCTCAAGCGATCCTTGCCCTGTCTACCCCCCCCCCCCCCTCCTCACCCCACCGGCTCTTGCATGCACACTATTCTTTTTTTTTTTTTTCCCATCAGGATTATGATTGTAAAGCTGCTGCGTGACGGTCAGTCGGAGCGCTGAGGGGGGGACGGACTGCAGACGACGACAGAAACATCCACTCCGCTAACTCCTAACCCACCCACCTCTCCTCCTCCCACCCTCTCTGGGGTGGCCTAAAAGCCTGGCACTCGGGGTAACCTTGAGATGTGACGCAGAGCAAAAATAAAAGTGTAGACACAACAGCAGCAGCAGCAGCACAAATGGGGACAAATTCACATTTCTTTTCGCTGCCTAAAACCCCTCCTGATTGTTCATTTGTGCATTTGTTTTAAAACGTCTGTTCCTGTAGGACTGCACAGCGCGTACATGCTGTTAAATGTAGGTCAGCCGCGTCCATGAATTAAAAACGACACTCTGGGGACTGTGGTGAATCACCGGACGTCTCTCTGCAAACTGCTGCACAAACCATCGATTGTAAATCATCCTGGACAGGTGCTAAAAGCCCAAAGCAGGGCTGTCACGGGACTCTGCAGTGTCCGTCTTTCCTTGCCTCTAAAGACGAACCCGGTCGTCCGCCAACTCTTCCTCCACCTTCTTCTTCGTCTAAGCCCCCTCTCCATCTTCAGACCCCCCACCCTCTGCCCTGCACCAGTCCTGCAGCACTGTCCTGCCTGAGCTCCCTCCTTCTTCTTCCTCCTCCTCCTCCTCTTACTTCTCACAAGTCCCAGACATGGACACCCATGGGACCCCCACATCTACCAGTGAAAATACACAAGACACATGCACAAAAAAACACCAAACATCTCCCCCTGAAACTTGGTAATTTTCTTTCCTCTCACAGATGTGCTACGTACCTACATACATCACCCCTTCCTTGGTCTTGGCTGCCGCCTCCTCCATGCCTGCTTTGGTCTTCTCTGCGGCGGCCACTACCCCCTCCTTGGCCATGGAGAACCCCTTCATCAGTACATCCATCTTGGGCGACGAGACGGCTGGGCTCCCCTGTCTCCGATCGGGCCTGGCTGGCTGGCTGGCTGGCTGGCTGGTTGGTGCTTTACGGTGAGTGTGCAGAAGAGACTATGCGAGATGTCAGAGTGTGTGTGTGTGTGTGTGTGTGTCTGTGCGTGAGAGTGTGTGTCCTCCCTTTGGTGCTACAACAGAGGGCTGAGAGGATCGCACAGCAGGGCTACAGCACACAGACTGAGAGAGAGAGAGAGAGGAAGAGGAGAGGAGAGAGGGGGGAGGAAACAGCCGGTGTGCACGAGATGGGGAGACGAAGAGGAGGAGGAGGAGGAGAGACGGCCGGATGCTGCAGCATTTTCAAGTCATGCAGCAACCCCGCCCCTCGACCATCCTTCCACTCTCATCCATCTTTCCTCTGATGATTCTAACTCATGCTCGCCTCTCAGCCTCCGGCTCTCTCCGTGTGCATATTTTTCTGATTGGCACGTTGTTCTGAGCAACACCTTTTCTGGATGCTGAGCATGCGAGCCTCCGTTACATAAGCAGAGGATTTCTTTTTTGCACGTCATACGGCTTGTGAGATGCTGTCATGTAATCTGTAATCACATCACGCAGCTCGTCCCAAAGATGTGATTTCTTCTTCCCTCTTTCTAATTTCTCACTGTAAGTGCCATCAGTAAACACATTCAGTTTATGTATCTGTACATGGTCATGTTTTCTTGCCCAAGGTGTCTGCGAGCAAAACCTCACCGAGCTGCATTAAATCCTAATGACTGCAGGTACATCCCACCTGCAGCCATTTTTATTGATGCGAGGAGAGAAAATGCTTCGTCATCTCCACCTGGATGAGTCACAACCGCTCCCCTCCTCTTCCTCTTCCTCTTCTTCTTCTTCCCAGACGTGCCAGCTCAGCAGCACAGCAATTGAGTAATTATAATAGCTCTTTATTTCTTTCATTTTCATTGTTTTTCATCAAAATAGTGGTGAAAAGAAACAAACAGCTGAGGGAATTCTATTCTTTGGTTTCTCTGTGATAAAAACAGCGGTGACAGGAGGAGAAAGCGATGTGTTTTATAGTGAATAGATCCATGTAGTGCTCTGCTGCTGATGCACAGATGTGGATCTCCTCTTCTTGGGTCTTGGACTGAATGCAATCGCACTGCCCTCTGGTGATGGCAGCACAGATCACATCATGACGCAGCACTATGGCAGGACTCAGGGTTCTCTTAGCAGGGTAGAGCATTATTCATACTTCAGTTGGCAAATTCAAACATGTCAAATCATCAGTGGCAGACCCTGATTTCAAGTTTTTTTGTGGGGAAGTACAAGTCAAGTCTTCATCTGTTAATTGTATGATCACGTGTCATTTCATTTCAGGTTTGAAGAGACTGTTTTGCTCATGGGGAGCGATGGCCAATTCCCCAAAAGAGCTAAGTAGGCTAGCCTTATTGCAGGGTCCAAATCTTCATCAAAACTGGCAATTTTTAGCATGTAGTTGGTTATTCTAAGATTATTGCTGTTGTTTCCTGTATTGCAGGGATTTTAAAAATGAAGTGTTTTAGCATCTACCAACTGACTATTTTGGTTTTACAGCTTCACCGTTTCGCGTTACTTCCAGCTGTTTTCGCCTCCGATAAACCCAAACCAACCTATCTCATAGTAGAGCAATTATCAGTTAAACACCTCAATATATTTCTCAGCTAAAATTGGACTGACATTTGGCTGGGGCCACAAATATGAGTCCAAATGAAGGCTTTCAAAACGGCTAACATGTCAGTGAAATCCAAGCAGATCAGCATTTCTGAGCATTTCCCTTTCACTGTTCTTGTTTGTAATTCTACTCATTCCAACTAAATTATAATACCAGTACTTTTAGCTACATTGTAAATCCCCTTCAGAAGTAACTCAGCCATCTGAAGTCTCTTTTTTGCCATAAATTAAACAAATCTAATTTTGAGAATGCAGTCACTGTAATAGTCAGCTCCTCATGCAGTGTATTTGAAGCTTTGTCTGCTTTGCCATCACAGTTGTGTCACCGTCCATGTAGCCAGCAGCGAATAAACAATCATATTATTCTGGCAAATGCTATTAGGTGATCTTTGACAGTCAAAACACTCCTTCTGCCTTCCCACCAGCAATGGAAACGACGGGAAATATGACTCGTTGATTGAGGATCAACTCCATCAATTTTGACACAACTTCATGCTTCCGGTTCCGATTCTCAGAATAAAAAGTGTCACGCGTTGATTTCCTTTGTGGGTTTTCCAACAGTACACTCAGCTGATTAGTTTTAAGAAAACATTTATTCACATTGATATCAATACATTTCTGAGTGCATTTTTTACATACTGTATTTGTGCATGTAGATAAATCTCTATTTGTGTACTTCTCTTCGTGTGCCGCCTCACAAAACATGCTCATAGTGTTAAAATGTGTACATTAGTGTGTGTGTGTGTGTGTGTTTATGTCCTGGGGCATAAAAGAAACATCATTTCTGCATTTTCACTTGAATACGTATTTTTTGTACAATTTCTCTTTAACTTAAGAGAGACAGAACCCAAACAAACAGGAAACAAAGAAAGAAAAACCCCAAAATGCAGGATCAGGTCTCAGCAGCAGACAGATACATTTGACATTAGGGCGTATGAACATATGGCATTCTCACACTAACATGTATCTCACATTCTACTAATTTAAGGCTACAACACTATCCCACATTCCTGAGGAGTTTGCTTCTCCTCCTGCTCCTTATTTTCACCATAACTTATCCCCCTCTTCCTGTTAACTCTTGTGCTTTTGTCCATGTCATCTTTTGCATGTCCTTCTTCTCGTCTTTGTCTCTTTTTCTTGTTTTTTTTTTCTCCTTCTCTTTATTCCTGGATGTTGAGGATCTGTGCAGACAGTCCGTGGTGCCAGTTCTTCAGCTTGGCAAAGCGAGGCCCTTTGACCTCAGACTCAAACTTCTCTCTGATGGTGAGAACGGCATGAAAAAACTGTTACATTGGATATTTTATGACAATTATAGAGATATACGTTGGTATTGAGTTAGATGAGAAGACTCATATCACACTCATGTTGGTTTGGTGGAAGCTACCACAAGCGTCTGGTTAGCTTAGCTTAGCATGAACAGTGAAAACATGGAAACAGCTTGTCTGACTCTTTCCACCAACACCTCTGAAGCTTAAGATTTACCACAATACGTTTCATTTGTTTAATCTGTACAAAAAATCTACACAGTGTCAACACCTCACATCTGAAGCCATAGTTTTCTGTCAAAACAGGAGCATTGGGTGGGGGTGAGATTCTGCCTCTAGCCAAGATGAAGAATCTTGACATTTTGTCCATGAGTGATGAGGAAATGGTGCTTGAGGTAGACACAGATTTGTGCTATATTGTACTAAACTGTTATGGTGAAGAGGGAGTTGAGGTGGAAGACAGAGTTCTTGATTTACTAGTCGTGACCGAAAGAATGAGATGGCAGATACAAGCTGCCAAAAGCCGCTTCCTCCATGGGGTGGCGAGGTTTAGTCTTAAGGCCAATTCCCAAGGTAGGAAATAATTTGTCATCCACCCAAGTCTGTGGGGACTGTCTGTACCACAAGTGCCCTGTGCCAGGAAAACAAGCAGTGCTTAAAACAAATGTTTAGCACCAGGAGAGACTATAAAAGGTGACTTTCCTTCATCCACACCTTTGTAATTTATTATGAAAAGAGTTGTAGTTGAAGTTGTGCCCACAGGACTTTAGTGGAGCTTCGTTTGTGCAGAATTCCATCAGTGGATCTCAAATCCAGTAGGAAGCCTTCATTTCTCCAGATATCCTGTGCTACGTTCACACACTGTACCCGGCATACTCTAACAATGACTGATAATGACTGGTGCCACAGCCCAATCTACTAGTAGCTGCTGTTTCTTTGTGTGTTTCTGCGTGTGATCTGAGTGAACACAGCTACAGAGCTACAGTCTGTGCACACATAAAGCATAAATTGGCCATTAGAGATGAGGTGAGTACCCTGGGCTTCTATACGGAGTTTGGAATAGAGTCACTGCTCCTTAACAACAAAAGGATCCAGTTAAGGTAGTTTTGGAATCTTCAGGATAGCTTCTGGGCGCCTTCATTTGGAGGTTTTCCAGGTATGTCCACCTGGGGGGAGACCCCTCTGGAGAACCCAGTGGAGGGATTCAATATCTCATCTGGCCTGAGAACACTTCAGGATCCCCCAGGAAGAAAGCGTTGCTGGGGAAAGGGGCGACTGGGATACTTTGCTTAACCAGCTTCCATCATGACCCAACTCCAGATATGCAGAAGAAAATGCAAATATTGGATGGATGAATTGACTATAAAATGTGCTTATTAGAAGTTGTGTGTTGGATCATTTCTTTGCTACAACCAGCAACTTTCTATGGATTCACCGCTAGTTGCCTAGTTTGTTGTTTTTACACTTTAAATAATTTAGACCTAAAATGTGTCGATTAGTGAGCTCTGTTGGTGCTGGTCAGCATTATGGTTCCGTTTGGAGAGAGCCAGGCTAAAGCCATCATGTTTACTATAGGGGTGCATGAGTGATACCAGTCCTCTCATCTAACTCTTGGCAAGAAACCAAACAAGTATATTTCCCAAAATGATAAAACATCTTTGAAGGAACAGGGACATCCACAGGGGTCAGAATAATTTTGTTCTTCAATACAGTGGGAAATTTCTTTGCGTATCCAATGACATGGAGTTTAGAAGCTCCAAAAGCGAGCGATGGCGTCTCCTTCAGTGACCACTTACCTCGACTTCGCCAGGGCTTCCTCATCTGGGTCTTGCACTGCAGAGACAGAAAATGGACAGCAAAGGGAATTTAGCAATTACATATAAGATAAGAGTTTTAGCTGAGATGCATCAAGAAAGTAGCCTAGCCGCGCTAGACAACCCACAGCAACGAATTTAATTCTCTGCCAGGGTCAGTCTAGTTACCCTCGGTAAGCCTCGAGGTTGTTGCTAGAAGTACGGACCCGTACCCGTAGCCTATGGACTACGGATACGGCACTTGCCATTTGCCAATCAGATACGCGAGATCTGGTCACGTGACTCCTGGTAGACACTAGCGGTACGGACCCATAGCATCGGTACTACAGGTATGGACCCTAAACCTGACCCCAACACTAACCCTAACCTTAACCTTTGCTTATCTTTCAACAGTTTGCAGTGGTTAGCAGCTTCTTGACTCGCGAGACTTGCGTATGGGTCCGTATCTGTCTGGCAAAGGGAAAGTGTCGTATCCGTAGCCCACAGGCTACGGGTACGGGTCCGTATCTGTAGACACTACCAAGCCTCGAAGTTGGATGCTCCTAAAACTGGCCGACGAATCACCATGAAGTGTAGAGTCAGATGACGGGCATAAATAAGTGACGACAGAGGCGGGACGATTCTGACAGAAACAACCGGAAACAACTAGCCTAACCCCACGAGACAACTCACGGCAACGAATTTAATTCTCTGCCAGGGTCAACAACAAAAACGACAACAGTCGTTGAGCTCCATTAGCACCGACTCTGAATAATCTTTCTGTTAACATGTCTGTAATATACTTGAGCTTCACCCATTGACTGTATAAATAAGGCTTCACCGAACTACCATATCCTCTGATTTCCGGTGCTCTAGGAACTACGTCAGCCTATTCGTTGCGCTGATTGGTTGTATACCTACCCAATTGCTGCAGAGTGATTTGAAAGACAACCTTTTAGCCCGCCTCCCTCTCTGTTGAGAGTTCCTAGACCCTTGCGTCTTCAGACCTGGGTCTAGCGCGGCTAGGCTATCAAGAAAGAGGACAAAAGAAGAAATAAAAGAAAAGGACGGGTCGATGTACTGACGGTATTCAGTTCCAGTGATGTGGGCCAGAATCCTGAAGCTCTTGGACTGCAGGTTGGCAGCACGGCGAGCCCATTCAGACATGTCCTGGACCGTCTCTCCTGGCCTGATCACTGCCTGGTACACTGGAGATGCACAGTCTACCACAGGGTCCTTCATGGGCAGAACTCCACTGTAGGACAGAAAGTATAGTTAGACCTCTGAGTGCGCAATATTTACTGCATGAAAAGACTCCAAATGTAAAAACTGATCCTGTATCATGTAGTAAATGCCCATGATCTACTACCACCTACAACCACAGAAACTAACATGACTCCTGGCTTTCCTGGGTGTGCTTAATTGGTGTTTTCTTTCAAATTGGAGGGATTAAAAAGCCGATGCCTCATTTAAAGAGTTAAAACATTTCTAAGATGGTGAATGAGGGGAAAAGGTAAATTTACATGTATGAATGTACATGTTAGCCACTTAAAGCTTAAAAAAAACATGCACAGAAGAACTGGTATACATATTTTTCACAATGTTTCTTCAAGGTAGAGATATGTTCTTTAAAGAACTGGTGCAGTTTATTTGTTGTTTGGTGTCTGTCAGTATCTTTTGGCATCATCACTCAGACATTTTCACATCTGCGACTATTTGCTTTTCATGTCCGGCGAGAATTGTTGAAAATAGACACCAATGTGCTGCATTGCAACACAAATCTTCTTAAAATTACATTCTGGTTATCAGCTTCAGTAATATAGATTTCTTTTTTTAAATTATGGGCAGTTACGACATGATGGTCAGTGATTACATTTTTGTTCCTTCACACAGTTTGTTAATCCTTTATATTCAATGTCTTTTTCTTGTCCCAGAGTTTCATTCAGAAAACGCCTGTAGTGTACAGTACAATAATACAGTGAGTTTACACAGCAATGTGAATGGATAGATAGTGTTTTACTAGGATTCTTAAATGATTGTTAGAAAGTGAGTTTAAGAACCTTCAGTTTGATACTCAGAACATTCCCATGCCATGAAATCCCATTAGATGAAATCCCATCAGGTTCAGGTTCAAGGCTGCGATGCTTTTGGTGGTTTATTCGGAAGACTCTTTCAAAAAGAAAACTTGCAATCTCACACTTGGAACAAAGTACCTGGAAGTACTTTAACATAGTCCATGATAGCCTCATGGTTAGTGAGTTTGTCCATCATCACGCCGGTGTAACACGTTCAAAAACACAAACACGATACGGGAAAGAACAGGATGCCGAAGGACGTTTTCAACTGGATATTAGTTCATGAGAGATACGGAGCAATGCACAAGCCATGAGACAACGGAGGCACATATATGAGGAGAGGCGGGATGGAAGAGCAGCGCTGCGGTACTTACGCCAACGGAGAGCCCGCCTCCTCACTGAGGTCACGACCAGGAGGGAAGGATGGGGAGGGATGGGTGGAGGACAGCACAGGCGTGGTTGGTTGGTTGGATGGAATGAGCAGAGGAAAGTGGGTGAAAAGCACGGACACAGACAACGAGGAAAAGCCTGGGCATACGCTACTATTTCTACCCATAGCAGCGTAGCCTTTACAGATGCTCAGAAGCTCCATTTCGTTTGGGCAAAGTGTCTTAAAGGGTCCGTTCACCTAAATTACAAAGAGTTATAATCTCTCATTTTCTGCAAATGATATCGAGTTGTGCAGATCGTTTTGGCTTCATTTGCATGTTTTTAGATGTCCATTTGCAAGATTTCTTCACAAAATGTTTTTGATATGTGATTTGTGTCATGTTTGAACTCATGATAAAAATACATTAAAGACACTTTTCTCCTTTTTAATTTCAAGAATTACACAGAGTATATTTATTTGCTTCATCAATTTATTGGCAAGAACTTTGGCAGAATGGTTGTTCATTTTAAACATGCTATGTGACTTGACTATTCTGAGTGAACATTGTTGATGCACCCTATTCTTAGCCTCAAGATAACTGGGACTGGTTTAAAGAAATACAAAAACACCAGGATTATCCCCTTATTGCAGAGTGATAATGAGGTGCAGTCAGACCATTCTACACAGCATTGCGTCGTGATGATAGCTGAAAGTGAACTGATTAAACAGAGTGTATTGCTACTATTATTTCTACAAAGTAAAATCTGTGGCTTCAGCTTTGAAGCTCAGCCTTTGGAGGCATGAAGCCCCAAAGTTGTGACCTAAAACTGCAGCATTACTCGATACCACTAACAGAAAGTGAGAAAGTATATATTTTTTGTAATTTGGGGAACTGACCCTTTAATTTCTCTCTAGGTGGACCTGCTGGATCTGTGTGATGTGATATCCAGTGCACGAGAGGCCATAAGAGACCGGGGAGGGGGTTAGTTTGGCTGTGCGACCTCACCTGTCGTGTCCCTTGGCCTGCGACTGCCCTGCGATGGCGTCCATGATGGCGTCCTGTGAGTACATGCTGATTGGTGTGTTGTACTGAGCGTGAACGATAGTGGCCTTTCCTCCTGGACCCCTCACCTCAATGGGCTTGTGGGTGGACAGGGCGGAGTCTTTCAGAGCAATGGGGTTGAAGCTGGGAGTGTATTCCACACTGTCAGGGGCAGGGGAGGGAGGTTTAGAGGTCAGCAGGTCACAGAGGGAGGTTTCAGGTGCAGGGGTGAAGAGTTTAAACATGAGACGTTAGCAGACGGGGAGAGCAGAGAGGAATTTGAGATGTAAAGAGGAATGTGAGAGGAAAGAAGCATCAGAAAAAGCACCAAAGTGAGGATAAAGAATTGGGTCAATCCGTAGTATTGCAAGTGACAGACAGGGGGAGCTGTTGTACTGCTCAGTAAGGGGTTTTAGAGGGACCTCACACACAGGAAGGACCCTCAGTTACAGAGCAAATCACATGACTGTGTCCCCACTTCATACTACAACAGTAATTCTAAACATCTTTGGAGGATGTAAAGTGTTTACAGTAGACAAATGTTAAAAATGAAACACTTATTTGTCAGTATGCAACTTAAAAAGCTTTATTTCTTAATCTATTTTTAAAATAAATTAATTACAAGGCAGATTTTCAGCAATAGTAGTATAAATTATAAGTAAATTACCAATAAAAGCTTTTATCAGTATATTTGCCTCAGATTTTATTTTTTTTCTTCTTTTGTTTGGTTTATCTTTTTTATTATGATGTAATTCTAATGAGTTTGTTCTTGTGTACTCCCCAGAAGGAATAAACGGGGATCCAAATAATTAAATGATGAAAATTCATTATTTAATGAAATTAAAATACAAAAAATTAAATTTTTTTATTCATTTAATTATGTTACACTTTATGTTTATGAAAGCTGTAAACCTTTTTTTTTCTTGTTCGGCATTTAGAGGTATATTTAATGCACGGTTTTACTAACTAATAATTGATACAACTGTATTTTGCTGCAATATTTACATGAAGAAAAATCTTCTTGATTGCAGTGATTACGATATTTTGAATAAACATTGTGAATAAAAAAAAATTGTTTTTGTCTATTTGTTCAGTCATTTCTTTCTATGAGAAATAAGAAAAGAAAAAGAGATTACTTTTATGTCAACATGTTCCCAAGAGCACTTCTGTCCTCATAACATCTTTGTTTAAAATTTATGACTGAAATTTAAACAGATTTTATTAACAGTCTAATTTATGTTTTGTCAAATACAAATCTTATCTGCACATGCACAAACTTGACTTTTTTTTTTTTTTTAACAGGTTTACAAAGGTTGATTTACAACTGCAAATTTTTTAAGTTATTTGCGAACATCACTTGTGACCCTAGTTGGAGCCCCTAGATTAAATAATTTAACTGCTTTTTCTCATTAAAGACACTATAGATGTATATATGTGTAAAAAGCAAAAATCTGTTTGGAAAAGAAGTATTTCTAGTCAAGCTGGAAATCTGAATACAGCAGTCACTGCATACTATGGTGGATTCATATTTTATGCAGCATTGGGACACAACATGTCGACTAAAAATCAGAGACTTTTTTCCACCCTAAGAGCTGAATGTCCAAATAAAAGCTTTTATCTGAAGCAAACGGTAATTAAAGTTGACATTCCATCCAAAGAAAAGCAAACATGCTAATGGGCAGGCCAGGCTGACGGACCATTATCTGCATGTTTAAAACGACACACACTGAAACACACACCAACATCACAGAGGATGTTTTACTGATACACAACGCTGCCAAACATAGCTGTAGAAAGCACACACATGTAAAGCCGTCACTCACGCATTCAAATACACCGATAGAAATCGGCAAAATGGCCGACAGGTGGAAAAGCTGATCAGCGTTTAAATACGGACTCTGGTAAAAGTGATAAAACAGTGCTATCACATGAATGAAAAGCTACATTTAATTACTGTGTCTGTTAATTACTGTCTCTTTTACACCATATACTGTTTATTCTATATAGAAAACAGCACTAAAGCTATCAGATAAACGTAGTGAAGATTATGTTAAAATATTTTCCCTGGAAATGGAAGAAAGTAGAAATAATCCAAAATAAAGTTGCTGGATGTAGGTGCATTATTTATTTCCCTAAACTTGTGGGGACCAGGTGCTGTCAATGACACTACTTAACTTCTGAAATTGGGATTTTTTTTTGTAGAGTTTATCTGTGAAAAAAATGACTCTGGTATCACCGAATAATCTATAATTCTAAAACTAAAATGAAAAAAAAAAAAATGTTTTCTCGTCTTTGCTTCAAACCAAAGATGTCAGAATCAACATAAATTTAAAACTAATCAAACAAATTACTTTTGTTGTTTTGGGCAATTTGGATTTTTTCCCAGTTGGAAACCAAGAACAAAACTTATTTTGCTGTTTAGTTGTTTTCTTTCTTAATTTTTTGAAGGCTTCATTTTAATTTTTCATTTTGCTCAAAACCTGATTGGTTTTTCAATTTTTGCTTGTGAAACCTGAAACAGTTTTTGGTTTTAAAACAAAGAAGAGACATCTCTTTCTATTCCTCTAATCTAATATCCATGCTATCCAGACCCCTGCACACTTTATACGTCATTCCAGCTACAGAAAAGCACAAAGCTTTACTTCAAACTTCACACACATGAATCCATGTTGGACACAACGTCACTCCAAACCACAACTCCCAGTAGCAGATCTCTAAACTCTAAGAATCTCTACTGAGGTTCACTTCATGCACAGGAAATGCAGAGAAACGTGTCGGTACTGACTTTGCAGCTGTGTTTGCGATAACCTGAAAGGAACAGACATAGAAAGAAGACGAGAACATAATGAATCTTTAGAGGTGCACTGCTGATAACAATAGCAGCGTGTGTTTTGTAGGAAACTATCCAACGGTGGCGCTCTGCTGTAATCCATGTACAGGTCAGAATAGCAGCCGTTTGTCACCGCGGGGATATTTTCCTGCTCCATCTGCATCCTCAGAGTGACTGACAAGAGCAGCAGCATTTCAGTCACATGACGCAGGATAGCGGGGGGCTAGAGAGACACATTTAGCACAGGACAGACAGAAATGTACACACAAACACAACACAAACCACCTGATCCGCTTATGTCAGAACTGCAGGAGATTCTGTAATGTATGGAAAGGAGGAGATCCTTCAAAATAAAGCGTATAACCTACAAAACATGACCAAAATATAACAGAAGATGAGAGTTTTCTGTGCTGTGTCATTAACAGCTGCTATAGCAAGAAACTGAGACTTTGGAAACACACAAAATCTCAAGGAAATTGCACTTTTTTTTGAATCTGCATTAAATCTTCATGGGTCGATCGCATGCTAGGAGCACTGCGTCACTCAGGCTACGTTATTATAGAGGTTATTCAGTCTTTAAAATTGGTTTAAGGGAGGTTAATGCATGAGAATATTTACAGTATGGTCAAATTTCCAGAATTTGTGACCTTTATTTTAGTACATTTCCATTGATCCTTGCATTTGTTGTTGCTAAGCTATTAAATCAAATTCAATAAGGCTAATAATTGTTGGATTCAGATTAATATTTTAACTTTGGGATAAAGAAACCTGTAAAAGCAAGATTGCAATATCTGACAAAGACTGTCAGAAAACTAAAAATAAAGCAAAAAGACACAGCATATATTGTTCGGCCTTTCTGTTTTCTGCTTTTAAGATGAAATAAGTAAAAATAACAACCACTTATACAAAGTAATGTAAAGTTATTCACTTGTGCTAGCTTATTTTAGTGTTTTCCAACAACAATTAGACTTTTTCACTATTTTTTGCTTCTGTTTTTTGTTAGGCGATTCTATTTTCTGATCACAGTTCAAGAAAAAAATGGTATTTAATGATTTAAATCGCAAGCTATTGGGAATTTCGGCGGAATTTAATCAGCAAAATGAACATCGACTTGTGCTTTCAGACTTCTTCACGCAGAATAACCTTCATGTTGACTGTGATTAGGCTAAACATCACTGGCTTCCTCCTCAGTGTAAACGAGATCAATTCCAGTCTTGAAATGCCACATATGCGTGCAGGACATGTGTGTTGCGTTCAGGGTACAGTAGATAAAGTGAAACGTGCTCAGCAGCATCTCCCTATAGATGAAGGCTCTTATCTCAGGTTCGGCTTTCAGGGGATTCGGGATGATGGTGTGTAACCAGAGCGGAACATTCCATAACCAGCATGTACAACAGCTGCTCTGTGTGTGTGTGTGTCTGTGCTGAATGTACTCGGCTGCCTGCGTGACACTGCCGTCATCGCCCTGAGCTCTGCCTGAAGCACGTTTCCCAACACCTGACTTACCGTTTGGCCGTTACTGTAAAGCAGCTCGGCTCCAGAAGAGAAACACATTAGTGGAGACTGATACCTGGATGCGATACGTCGGACTGCGAGCAGATTACGCCCTTAATTAACCTCCGCAAGTATTCTGTGAGCGAGTTCAGCCAAACCCATTCCTCTGAGGAGACTCCCCTCACAGCGGCTCTGATTAAACTCCTACAAAACTCCAGCTACTGCAGCAGCCAGGATTAAAGTATTGAGGATCAATAAGTCCCATATGAAGTCCACCACCAACAATGCAATGTCAACTAAATATACAGCCTGATGCCGTTTATATTTATTACTACAGTGACATTTACCTGGGCATTGCAGTTCATTTTGAGTCAACCCCGCTTGGTCCTTCTGACAGAAATACTCAGAGCTCAAAACGTGCAGGGTTCAATATAGTCCCTGACAAATGCACGACTTCATCCTTACTTACTGTTCTAAAAAAACGAGGAGCTATTTTAAAAAAGACAACTAAATATTTATGGCCGTTTTCAACAATGATTTGCTCGTAACCTACAGATATGGGGATTCAAAGGCTACAGACTATCTCACCGTTGGTTTGGCGTTTTATTTCTCTCAGGATTAATAAAGTATCTATCTATTACAGAATATTATTTTAATTCTAGATTAATTGATCTATACAGTAGGTAATTTTTCAACTATTTTGATTTTGTTTTGTAAGAAAATCTTCACATTTGAGAAGCTGAAGCCATGAAATGTTTGGAATCTATCTATCTATCAGGTTTGCACGTGTTCGTTCTAGTAGCCTAAAACGACAAAATCTACTATAGTGGGGCGACCAAATTTCATTCTCGTGATTCCAAAGTGTATTTACTGCCACATACAGTGCTGGAACATTAAAAAATGGACATTATTTCTCTGTAACTCAATGCACCAAGTACCGATGTCGTGTTGTGAGCATAAATTGCGAGTGTCAACCAATGCTTAACAGCTCTTTATTCATATAGTTTTTCATATTCATCATATATATTTAGCATGTTTTTCCATCCATTGATCCAAGCTGAAAATACCAACATAAGATTAAGTTTCTTCAATATGGCAGCATAAAACACTAAAATGCTTTGTCAACCCAATTAGATTCAATTAGTTGCTTGGTAAAGCCTACTTTGCAAGCAATCAATTGATAGGATTTAGGCAAAGTTTTAGACAAAAATCATAAAATTATATTGGTTTTCCATTTCTTATTTAGTTCTAATTGCTTTCTGCAGTTCTTCTAATCACTAAAGTTGGACAAAACACATTTGAAGACATTATTACTCAGCTCTGGAAGGTGTAATGATGTTTTTTTAAAAATATTTGCTGCTCATCTACAATATTCAGATATATCTTTTTTTTTTTTTAAGGTGAAGGTTAAATACAGGAGCCTACATACAGTTTACATTTCTAAGTCAGTTAAGGGACCTCTGCTGGCTAATAGCTTTACATGACCCAAAGTTTACCTCTGCTGTAGTTCCAAATCTTTACCTCCACATCACAGACACATGGAAAAAAAAAGCATCACAAGCAAGTCTCTGCTTCAAACAGAATAAAAATTCTGTTCTGGGCTTTGGATTCCCATCAGTGTCAGGGGAAAAAGGGGCAGATGCATTTGCTAGAAGATTTTAAAAAAAGCCTCCAAAAAGGGGAAATTAGGAGCTGAAACAGCAAAGAGAGTTCATGCCATTTTTGCAGCATCATCTCCCTGGTTTCATTTCTATTTCACGATAAATGCACCATTCACAAGATCTGAAGCACTCAGGAGCTCATTCACACCCTCCTCTAACCCCTGCCCTCTCCAATCTGACTTTTCTGGGCGGCATATGAGACATTTGAATGCAGCGCTGAGGTGGCTCAACCTTTAGTACAGAGTCTTACAGATCCGCCTGTAATGGAGATCCCAGAATGACCCTGTAGTCCGATCTCTTGCTATTCTGTTACCTGGACGCCGGCCTGGTACGTTTGTGTGTACGATCCTGAAATAGTGCCACGTGTGAGAGGTATGAATACTGGGATGGCAGTGGAAAGTTCTGAGTACATTTTGTCATCAAGGTCCCATTAATGTGAGCTTAAACCGGGGAGGTGTGACTTCATTCCTCGGGGGGGAAACACCAGTAAGGCACCACTGAGGTAGAAAAGTGCCACATAGTTTACTATTTAGAGTGAAAAGTAGTATTTTTCTGACACTATTTTAGTAGGAGTGCTAGTTTTAGGGGATCCTTGAAGGAGTTAAATCTTCTTCTTCTTATTAACGTAAAAACGTGCTGACCTACCCAAACGGTGATGGAACTCCCAGGGCAGCTGCGGATCCCTCGCCTAACTTGCCCTGCATTTGCATCATTTCCCTCAGAGTTTCCGGGGAGTAAAGGCCGATCGGGGAATTGTACTGCCCTCGCTGACCTGCTGGGGATCCCGCTGCTGGGAAGAGATTTCTTTTGCAGAGTCTTTTATCCTCCGTTTGAAACTCTCCTGCAAAATGTTCCTCTTGTAACTCCTTAAAAAGTGGGACAATTTCAAATGAAGATTGATGCATGGCTAGAGAAAGAAGCTTTAAAGTTTAAACTAAAGGTAGCAGGTTGTTGTTGTTGTTGTTGTTGGTGTTTGGAGGATTGCTGACCTCTGACCTTCCTGCAGTGATCCCTGAAGTTGCAATGTAAATATTTTACACTAGAGGGCAGCAGGATACTGCCTGGTGGCTAAATTATAGAATATTTGTACAAATATGTAGATGAAAACAGCACAAACACAGATGACAGACACATATACGCACACAGATATATGATAGATGGTGTTTTTGGATGTTGATATGATAACATAAGGAGGTGTTTTTATACCTTCTGGTGGGGGATGACTGGCATGGGTGAGTCCATTCTTGGAGTTGCTGTGGGAACTGGAGCGGGACGTCTTGATCTGTAGATTACACAACAAAAAATGAGTAAAAAAGAAATTAAACTGTCTCTCTAATCAAAAGAGTGTTTCCTTTTGGTCTTTTTTTTTTGGATATTTCAGCTGCAGAATACGACTCTTTTCAAATACTATTGTTAAAAGGTGGAAATCTTCTCTGAGCTCACCTTAACCCTCCTGTTGTCTTCATTTACAGGCACCAAAAAATATTGTTTCCTTGTCTGAAAAAAATTCTCCAAATTTCTGAAAATTTCCAAAACTTTCAGGAAGAAAATTCCAATAATTCCTTCAAAGTTTCCGTTAAAAGTTCTATTTTAAAAAATCCCCCCAAATTTGGCAAGAAAATTCTAGTAAATATTCTCAAAAAATGAGTAAAAATCTTCCAAAAAAATCCTAAAAATATCTAAAGTGATTACATATATATCAGTAAAACTTCTAATACTTTCTTTAAGAATATTCACAAAAAAATCAACCAAAATCCAGCGAATTTCGCTGGATTTTGGTTGATTTTTTTGGTGAATGTTCTTCAGAAACATTTTTAATATTTCTTTTTTCCACCAAAAAAATGTTCAAAGATTTCCCGAAAATGTGGACATCAGAAGTTTCACTGTGAAAATATGTATATTTTTTCATATTTTCAAACTTGAAACAATTTTGACCCGCAGGACGACACGCGGGTTAAATGTGAACTGAACGCTTCAGTACATATGTGCAGGATTTAGTTACATCACCACTAATTTAGGACTTAGTTCTGCTCAAGTATCTCACTTACACAAGTGTGAGCTGGAATTCTCCACTGAATTCTGGAGTTGAACAACATGAGCTTTTTTTCTTTTATCGCTTCCTTCCTGATTTACCCCTGTGCCCTTTTTTCTGCATGAAGGTAAACTTATCCATGTCCTTAAAGGTTTCCTCTGCATCATCTACAGACGTCTATGTGGATGCTTGATTCAGTGGAAGTGTGCTGCTTGCTTACTTCAGCATTGTGAGCGACAGTTTGATGGTAGCAGACTTGATCTTGTTCTGAGCGTCCAGGTGTGTCATCCCGTCGGTGCTGACCCCGTCGATGGCCGAGATGACGTCTCCTTGGGTCAGGCTGCCGCCCGCCGCCTTGCTGCCCGGAGTTATCTATGGAGGGGCCAACAGGGCAGGTCACACTAGGACCACCGACACAGATTCCTCGGGAAACTCAAAAACATATGCAGTTACACGCACACACAGTACAAACCAGCCTGATATTTATGCATCCTGAGGGAAATAAGAAACTTAAAAGCTTTGATGCATATCAGGAAAGATGTAAATAATTTGTAGTAAACTCCAGCTCAATACAGCAGCGACTTATGTATGCCGCATGAGTAGCAGCTCAGTAAATAAGCCTTGAAGGTAGAGAAAAGCTGATGAAGCACAATAAATAAACCCCTCAGCCCTGCAGATGAACGTCTGGATGTGTGTTTGTGTTAATGGACTGAACAGAACCACGGTTTGTTTAAGAGTCTCTGCAGCAAATGAGGCTGTCTGACTCTGGAACAAATGAGGAGAAGAGAAGCAGCAGGATTTCAGAGGCACAGAAGAGCGTAGAAAAGAATACTTTTTATTTCTCATGTTAAAAATAATGTCTCACATCTTGGTGTTTGCTGTTAGAACAGACGTGGGAAGAGAAACTAGACTGAAATCCAGTGTTAAAGGCTGAGGCAGGCTGAGGGCAGATGATGAATGAAACTGTAATGGTTGAAAACGCTTCTGTTCTTGCAAATCTTACAGTTCTTTATCACTGTTTTTAGTTAACTTCAGTTTAATGCTCTGCTGAAAAGCCAGACTTTAGTGGTTAAACTTCACCGAGAGCAGATTTAAGTGAGTTCAGAGTGCCTGAGTTATACAGTATTGAGTCTAAGCTTACAGTCAACTCGTTAAAGAGTTAAAAATAAGCGACACTGTTGATGCCTGAGGCTTCACTGTGATTGACCCCCTCCACCCCCAAACACACACACACCTGCCGCTGACATTCACACAACACTTCCTCGAGCGATTTTTTTCTTCTATTTACATTACTTCTCTGCGATCCACATTTGAGACTACTTCTTCTTCACTCCGTCTCCCGCGTCCTTGTTCCTGCCGTCTACCTTCCTCTTCTATTGTCTGCTTTTTGAGCTTCTCTTTCTTCCTGTCGCTATTTGAATTTCAGTCACTTTGTCTGAGTGAGAAAAGTGGAGCTACAGTAGGTGATAGCAGATGGAGGAAAAATTACTTCTGCACAGCTGCCTCGGCACAATCAAACACATACAGAGACACAAAACGCTGCCTGAGCAGTCTGTCATGTATGTTGTGAATGCAGCAAAGAGACAAAACAAACAGGAGATGGAGGATTACTCTGTCAAAACTGGATTTGAATGCTAGAAGTGATAGAAAGATCAGTATGTGCAGTGGTTCAGATTTTTTTTGCTGCACGTGCATGAAGTCATTAGCCAATCAGAGAGGTGCTTTCATTCATTTAGAAGTATCTCAGTCTCCAGAGAGCATGTAAATAGACTCAAGTGCAGATGACACATAGTGAGAAGGTCAGGGCTAGCTAGCTACTGTACTTTAAAAAAAAAATTATGACAGGAACCATTTAATCAGCAAATAATGAGACGAGTCACATATTTAAGGTTCTCTGCTTTGACTTGGTTAACAAGATGTAAGGAGTCCACCTCCTTCATTCCTTTTTCCTTTCTTAGTTCGTGGCAAAAGTGGGCTGAAACCCAAACCGCGGCAATGCTATGTCAAACTGTAATGTCACCCCAGGACTTGTCAACCTGTCGTGTTTTATGTTTACCTGTCGCTGCCCATCAGGACCAACACAAATCCTATGATACAATGTTCTAGATCAAAGCGTCTCCCCCTCGGCTTTGGTTTCCTGACACCAGGATCAGAAGACAATAAAACTAACATATGTCTGGAGCTTTGAATCAGTATGACACACGCTGACCACCAGCTCAGCATCAATCAGGATTCGAGAGTGAGCAGGTAGAGGTTGGAGGGAGTTGATATGTCGTTACGATGCTGCTCAGGTGAGCATCTCACTCATTCCTCCCTGAATCAAGCCTGAATCTCCCAGCTGGCTCCAGAAGCCGAAGCCGGGGAGTAAAGCTTACTAAAGGTAACACAAGCTGCGGTTAGCCTCCAGGCAATCTTCACTTCTTTCCCCGTCCCGATCCCACCCCTCTCCACCCATCCACCACTTCTCCAATGCTATTTAAAGGAAATGCTGTAAATACACCGGCAGTCCTGCCAGAGAGAGAGAGAGAGAGAGAGAGAGAGAGAGAGAGAGAGGAGAGAGGGTTGCTCCTGCAGAACTCGTTTTCGTAAATTAAAATTTAAAGTCGAAACTCACGGTTGAGGATTTTTCATTGCCTGTATAATAAACAGGAGTGATTGCATTTGTAGGTTACTTCATGTGTTGTTTTAGGAAGTAGACGTTACATGTCTAGAAACATAAGTTTACACAGATATTAGGTTTAATTTTAGATTTGACACCTAAAATCTAAAAAATCATGGTCAAAATCATCAATAATCACTCACTACATTGATAATTTGACTGTACAGTGCTAAAAGTTAACACCTTAACCACAATAAATCAAACTGAATATCAGGTTGGACTTGTAATTTTAACAAAATTTTGCCCAAATCTGCATTTTACCAAGTTTTTTTAATTGATAATTTTAATTGAAACTAGTAGCAGCAGGGGTGAACTAACGCAGCAGCACCTCCATTCCAGTAAAACTACTCCTGTCTTTCCACTGCTGCTCTATTCTAGAAATCTCTCTGGAGATTACATCGGTGCCCCCCATCCCCATCATCATCATGTACAGCAACATTACATAACCGCTGCTCAGCCGCACATACAACAAATGGCACACGCACACATTTACAGTAGGCACACGCATGGCCACCAGCTTCACGTCGAACGCTGTCCAACCAGGTGAAAGCGAGTCAATCTGGTTTACAAAAAGAAAGACTTCAAACGCATAGTGTGATAATTGTGTTGTGTAAGAAATCCGCTGCACCTGTAATCATTTAAAACAGCTGTTAAATGTGACTAACAAGTGGAAAATACTGGATCTAATTTGTTTTTTCCTGAGACATCTCTAAATGCTTTCACCTGCAAATCAACTAGAAGATGCTCATACAGATAATAAAGCAGGAAAATGTGTGACAAGTGAAGCTTCCTGAGCCTCATTGAGTTGTGTGTTTACATTATTCTGCATTGTGTGTGTTGTTTCTTTTTATGAATAAGTTTGAGTGAATACATTTGAGGAAATCAGTCAGTCAGGTGAAACACAATCTGAACTGAGGAGCTTTACTTTCAGTTTGCGTGCATCGCTTTTGTCACAGTCTTTTCAACTTTTTCCCCCTGTATGTTTTAAGTTGTCACAACAAATCTGAGCCTGTGGCTCTGTCCTTACCCTGGAGATGGTGAGAGGCATATTGAAGTCCTTTCCCCCCTGTAGTCTGAAGCCCCATGGAGCGGGGCCATTCAGAGTCACTGTGTACGAGCTCATCTTCGGCTAAATGTCAACACTCCTCCTGCGACACTACTCCTGCTGGCTGTGCTGGCTTCTCCTCCTGCTCGGCGTGCCCTTGTCCTCCGTCCTCCTCCCCGCTATCCTTTTGTCCCAGCCGGTCTCCTCGGTGGTCGCTCCTCCTCCGTCAGCCCCTGGCTTCACTACCGTCTCTCCTTGTCTGCTCCCAGCTCTCAGGACAAACACCCTGGGGTGGTGATGGTGGTGCTGGTGGAGTGGGTGGGTGGGTCAGGTGCTCGTGGAACCTCTGCAACACACACACACACACACACACACACACACACACACACACACACACACACACACACACACACACACACACACACATACACACACATATATAGAAAGAGAGTGCAGAGAGCCAAGCTGAGCCAAAAACATTCATTTGTCTCTTAAGCCCTCAAAGTCTCACCCTGAAATCAAAACCTCCCGTCTAGCTAAGTGCAAAGGCTCAAAAGTCAACATTAAAAGTTAATATTAAGGTGGAGGAGAGTTTTCTTGCCTGCAGGGTTGCTGAGGGTGAGGGACAGACAGCCTAAGAATAGCAGAGACGAGCAGGGACACAGGGGCCCTGGCCCGTATAAGGCCTGAAACACGAAGCCCCAGAATGCTTCACTGCCGATTCATATCGCCAATATAGACCCCTCTTACTGCAACACATTCTCCCTCTCTTCCTACCTCCCTCTCTCTCTCTCCCTGCTATCACTCTGCATGCTTCCAGCGCTCTATTATCTGTAATCAGTCTTTGTGCGCTGATGTCATCCGCTTTTCAGTCTCGCAGCCTTTAGTTCTGCTCAAGAAAGGAAACAACAATTTACCCGCCGCCAATTCCCTAGAAACACACCCACCAAGGCTGATTAAGCTGCCAGCGCTCAGTCCGTCTGTGTGTTTGTGTGTCATACGGAGCAATTTAATTAGCAACCAGCCACAGCTGCTCAGGTTAAACGGACACAAACAGCAGACTTTGTTTAATAAGTGGTGACAGACTGCAGTTGTCTTTTTTTCTCCCCTTCTTCACATCACATTATGATGTTTTTGCAAATCGGCTCTGAATCACACACACCTTCTGCAAACTGTGAAGTCTGCTGTGATGCTGCTCACTTGATTCTATGAAAGAAAAAAAACTCTGTGACAGAAAGTGATCATGAGCCAATCAATAACTCATGATGGTGCTTTTTAAACACTGAGGCGCGCATATTAATGACACGCTCAGCTGGAAATGTCATGACAATTACATTTACTGCATTCTGCCAAAATCTACTCCAGGAGATTTATGGGTTCAGGGTGTTCAGAGAGCATGTGTTGTGTTTGGATTTAGACCATTCATATGTCTTAATATGAAAAATACATTTATCTTAGCTGAGCACAAAGCGGGAAAAGCAACAAACCTGACCGTGTATGAAGTAAAAAAAATGAGGAAAATTTACTAATTTGTATTCCAACTTCTGTTTGTGTATGATATTGTATTAATACATGGAGCAAAAAATATAAATGCAGCATGTAAATAGTCTTCTTCTCTCACTTAGGCACCAAGTTAAAAATCTAATTTCTCTGTTGTGGTTAGAAATTAACCAAATTAGCCAAATGTGCACAAAAAGTTTTTCAGCTGATCAACTGGCGATAAATTTCTGATCACTGATTTAACCCACAAGTTCATCAGGTGTAGCTTTAAAGGTCAAACATCACACATAGACGCTCATTTAACACTCCTGTTGTCCTCATTTATGGGCACCAAAATATATTGTTTCCTTGTCTGAAAAAAAATCCAAAAATTCCACAAAAAATTCCCCAAATATCTGAAAATTTGCAAAAAATTCAGGAAGACAATTCCAAAATTTCTTTAAAAGTTTGCCTTAAAAATTTATTCAAAAAAATATAAAAAAAAAATCTCCCAAATTTGGCAAGAAAATTCTTGGAAATATTTTTTAAAAAATGTGTAAAAATCTTCCAAAAATCCTGAAAATATCTAAATGGATTACATATGTATCAGTAGAACTTCTAATATTTTCTTTAAGAACATTCAGAAAAAATCAACCAAAATCCAGCGAAATTCATTGGATTTTGGTTGATTTTTTGGTGAATTTTCTTAAATCTTTTTTTTTTTAAACATGTCTTTTTTTCCACCAAAAAAATTTCAAAAATTCCCCAAAATGTTGAAAATGTGGAAATTTTCACTGTGAAAATATGTTTTTTTTCCACATTTTCACACTTCAAAATGGGTCAGTTTGACCCGCAGGACAACACGAGGGTTTAATCGTGACTTTAAAAGACCATCTTAAAATGCATCTTTGCATAAATGACATGACGCCACAGAAGACCAAAGACAAGAACGAGCTGTTGGTATGCTGGATGTTGGCGTGTCCACCATTTGTCTTTTCAGACAGCATCGTATGACAATCTGCCACATGACCGCTAACCACGTGTCACCACCTGAGCCCGGGATCTTCACATCCGGTTCGTTCATCTGTGAAATTGTGCGATCGGCTACAGCAGCTTCTGATGGAATTGTTGGTGTGAACAACCAGATATTATCTATTAAAACTGTGAGGAATCGCCAGAAGGAAGGTGGCTCATTACCCACACCAAGGCTTTAATCTGATAGTGGCGGGTGTCCACTCATGTTTGTTGGACTCTAGCAAGATGGAAGATGATTCTTTCCACTGATGAATTGCATTTCAGTCAGCTTTAGTATTGGACAAGTGTGGCTGTCAGGGTCTTAGTGGCCTGTGGATGGTGTTGGCAGGGATAAGCTGTGGACGAAGAACACTTCAATGGATTTCAGCGCCCATTTAGCCTAGCCACGCTATACCCATGTTTCTGACGGCACAAGGGTCTAGGGAAGCTCGACAGGGAGGGAGGCGGCCTAAAAGGTTGTCTATCAAATCCCTCTGCAGCAATTGGGTAGGTATACAACCAATCAACGCAACAAATAGGCTGACGTAGTTCCGAGAGCACCGGCGGATTGTGGCTAAGTCCCATTAGCTTCCCAACCAGCGGAGCCGCGGAGCCAACTGGAAAATTAAGGATTTGCCATATCCCGTCGGCATAAGTCCAAATACGTCTTTCTTCTCAATGAAACACTTAAGTGCCGTCCTTTGTTTATCTTTCAATTTAAATTTTAGCTTCAAATCTTTAAGGGCTGTGGTCAAAGCCGAGTCGAAAGATAACTGTTTATTGTGCGCCAGTTGTTTCTGTCAGAATCGTCACGCCTCTGTTGTCACTTCGTTACGCCCGCCTTCTGACTCTACACTTCATGGTGATTGGTCCGGCCAGTTTTAGGAGAATCCAGCCTCGAGCCTTATGGAGGGTAACTAGACCCACCCTGGCAGAGAATTAAATTCGTTGCCGTGGGTTGTCTAGCGCGGCTAGGCTAGCGCCCAACGATATCAAGGTGAAAACCTCACACCAGTGGCTAATCATTTGTTTCAACAAAACGTGTCCTGAAGATCTTCCAGTTCTACAAAATCTTCCGTAGTCTCAAAAAGGTCACTCATCAAGCATGTGGAGGATTTTCTGGATGTACGTATCCGACACCGTGATGCAGTCCTCCAAAAATGTCCTTCAACTTCAGCGAGCCCTTCAGGAAGAGTGGGACAACATTTCACAAGCAACATCGACAACCTCATTTGCTCTATGTGTCGTAGACGTGTGGCTCTACATGATGCAAATGTTGGACACACTCATAAAGTTGTGTTTTCTTGTCTATGGCCACATTATCGATCAACCTGCTGCCATTTCCAATATAGCTGACAATAATGCATAGAATTTAAGAAAATAATACGATTTGTGTTTATATTTTTGTTCAGTCTAGTTTTGATTTTTTTTTTTTTTTTTTTTTACAAAACTTTGCAGCTGTTTCCTACTCCTTGGGGTTTGATGCTAAAATCAAGTTGACTGACTGTTCATTCAAGCTTCACAGTTTTTGTACAGATAGAAACTGAATACTACTATATCTCAAAATGACAGATTAATCTTTCAAGCATAGAATTTATGGGAGAATTTGTCACGCAGTCCATCAAAGTGGAGTATATGGTGCACCCTGCAGTATATCACTGCCCTTTTCCTTCCTGCCTCAATGTCTCTCATTGCAGCAACACTTTCTTGCATGTACTTGCCTAATTTCATTCATTCATTCATTCTATTGAACTCAGACTATACTGATGTATGGAGGCTTCATTTACAATATATCCGAGTAAGAAAAACAGAAAGATGCTGGTACAGAAATAGGAAACTTAAAATATAAATATTAAAAAGGACAAATAAGTAAAGTGATAAAACCATTTAGATATCAGCTAAATCAGTTTTGAGAAAAGTGTTAGTTTTAAGCTGATATTGCAACAACTACAAACTAAAAGCTAGCTGTTTACCTGAGCCAGCTAGCTTTCTTACCTTGACTTGTTGTCTTCCTGTTCCTTTGAAGATCCATCAAAGGGAAATTGGAAATTACGCAAACGAAAGTTTTGGTTTGGTTCGTGGGGTTTTTAGATTTTGTTTTAGGTTGTTTTTAGTTTTGATCGCACTCATCCATCGCACACACTCACTAACCTCTGTTATCCAGTTGGAGCGTGAACCAGCATCATGCAGTTGAAAGGTGACGTCCATCTCCATTAGACCATCTTCAGCGCTGAGTAACAGCAACGATAACCAAAGAGAGAAACATTAGACTGAATCTGGGACAAATTCACCTGAAGATTCCCAGTTTTCAGTCCACAAGAAATCAAACTCCAACATGTTTACACTGAGATGCTAAAATGAAAGTGGAACCATGATTTTAATGTTTTGCTGAACCGATCAGAATTGAGGCTAAATTCTGGCAGAAAAAAACCCAGCAGTCTGTCCTTGTGATGTAGTGGACTAAGATATTCATCATGTAATCACAGCGTTCCTGGTTCAAGACTCTTTGTCTTTGCCAAATCCGCTTCTTTATTTCTGCTCTCAACTTTTAAAAAAGGAAACTTTAAACCAACAGTGAGTTTGCTCTTTCCTTGGCTGAATTCCTAATAAAGCCTTCAGTCTTTAAAAACCCCTTCTCAAAACTTTTGGCTCATTTTCAGAGAAAACAGACAAATACTGAAACTTTTAAATCCATCCTCTGACCTTCATTACCACATCTCTTCAACTACTTAATCACTGAATCTAGTGAAAAAGAGATGTGACGAAAAGCTGAAGAAACAGAAATTAGACCAATAAAGAAACTTATGGGCATCATGGTTCCAACACAACATGAACTTCTTTGCACTTTTACTAAACACTGCTTGTATAGCAGCGCTCTTGGTTAAGCAACAGGTTTGAGGTATGCTAAGTGTAAGTTAAAGTCCTCTCAGTACCTCTTTTTACGTGTCGCTTGACATTTGATTGTTGAGACTCAAACAACAGTCAAGTCAAGAAACAATAAAGCTTTAGAGGCAACATGTGACAAGAGGAGTTTTTGAAGTTTAGCATCGTATAAACTGATACTTGACAGAACACATCGAACTGATGCATGCACAATGCTTTCAGAAGACAAAGACCAATTTTAAGGCTAATGAACGTGCCATGGAAGGCCAGTGGTTTCAATCTCAAACTTCCAACCATGAGGTCTCAGGTTCAAATCCAGATGTTTCTCTTTCTTCATGTCCTCCTTCAAAAGACTTGTTTGACATTTAGTAATGAACATCCTCAAATGATCCAGTGTGTGAAATTCGACTGTTTTATTTGAAATCCAAAAGTAACACAAAACCACCACACGAAGATTTAAAACTACCATAAAGTCAAACAGAAGAACCACAAAAAGATGCAAGGAGACACAAAAAAAAATGTATTTTGTTTCACTTTGATAGACAAAAACTATTGTAGATGGTTGTAACCTCCCTTTTTTCCACTGTGCACACAATTGAATAAATGTCTTTTGTCACACCTCTGTTAACTTTGCTGTATTTAGGGTTTAGGAAGATAATAACGGACAGTTACAGTAATATTTAAGCTGCATCTATGCTGCTTAGGCCTTGGAACTAGACACCAGGCTGAAATGTTTTTGAAGCCTATGCATCAGGGCTGTAAATGTCCTGAAGCTGGGCTCACATGTTCTCCACCTCCATCACCTTGCTGGCCACCTTGACAACCTGTTTCTGTTCACACCAAGGCAACCAAACCAAGACACAACATAGTAAGGTAGAAAAGAATCCTTAAAATGCTGCTTGAACTATACTTTTCTGATGAAGAACGCTGTACATTTTTACCATCAGTATCCAAATTTAACTCAGAACGCAGCTTTTTATGAATGAGTATCCAAGTATTTACTCAGGTACAACATCACTGTTTGAAAATCATTGACTGTGTCTTCAGGTTGTTGCTCAGAAAAGTGAGACAAAAAAAAACCCAAAACATGTGCCTGTTTGCATATTCTCTCCAGAAGCTGATTAGACACAAAACTCAAAGAATAGAACAAAGAAGTTTTTTTTTCCTGTGGTTTCTCTATGAGAATTTATTCATTTATTCATATTACATTCAAACTACTTCACACCAGAAGACGATGTTCAATATGCATCGACTGTGAGCCACTAGAGAACGTACTTGGGAGGCCTGAATGAGATTGTTCGGCTTGTCGTGTGATTGTGTGCGTTATTATTTGTTTTATCATATGCTCGAGCTGCATATTTAGTCGTATTTTTATAGGGGCTGACGCACACTGTGATCAAGTTGTTGCATGTTTCCAGACGATCACAGTCATTTCTGTCGACACAAGGTGAAACACCACAACACACACACACACTCAGTGGAAACGTATAGCAAATGTGATTACACACCAGAGATGTCAGCGAAGCTCTTCTGTGTTTTTTTTTTCACTTCACTCTTACACACTACTGCAAATGCAGAAACACACACATTGAAGGGCAGCGACTTAAAGAGCCTGCAGCCCTGCTAATGTAGCATGACCAGGCTGTAAGTGACTGGATGCACTGACAGATGGGCCGAGCCGAAGACACACATGATGGAAACTGTTGATCACACCGGAACACAACATAACATTTCATATTTACTCTGTGTTTTAGGGTCTGACGCTGCATGGAAGCCGCAAAATCGGTCAAATCTTAACTACAATCCAGTCGAGATCAATCAAATCTTTAAACTATCATAATATTGACATTGTAAAAAATATCAAATTTAACTAAATACATTTTTTTTAAATCATTTTAAAAATTAAATAATCAGCAGCAAGGGGCAAAAACTCTTTTAATTATTGTATAATTAGCAAAGAATGGTCATTTAACATATTTTTCACAAATTATTATAGTGAAAAACCTGCAATAAATCAGAATCAGAAATATTTTATTGATCCCTGAGAGTAAATTGCATAATATAAATATCTATTTAAAAAAAAAGCCAATATCTGACATCCCTACATATTACACAATTGTTGATTTCGAAAACGCTCTAATTTATTTAGGTAAAAATTCACAATTTCAACCAATTACTTGCAAATTATTCTACAAAGACTGCCTGAATTTAAAACTATAAATGGCTATTCTCTGTGCTACGACAAAGCTCAGCGGCTGCAACAGTGGATATCGGCACCAGAGTTTACAAAAACAAGAGTGTTAAAGTTTTTAAAAATCCACAAAAGACGAACAAAGAATCAGCAGTAATGGTTTCCAAGTAAAAAAAACAAAAACAAAACACAAAAATAAAAAAAAACGCAGAAAAAAACAGATAGTTATTTCACATATTTGTAATGAAATATTCTGGTCATCAAACACCTTTAATAAACTGATCATTCTAAAATTTCTGCTGCGAAGTGCTTTTATTTTACAGATTTGGCCTAAACTGTTACAATCCTACACCTTCGACTGAGTTGCTCAAGATTGTTAAATAAGTGTTATTTTGGAGGATAAAGTACTTCACTTTTGATTTCAAATCACTTCTATTGAATTTATGGAGGCAAAATTAAAAACATCAACCAATTATTCACAAATGTTTCTGCAAAGCCTCCCAGGAGGAACCTAAGAACTAAAAATGCCCTTTCTCTGTTGTACGATAAAGCTCAGAGGCTGTAAAATAAAGTGGAGACCGGCTTCAGATGAAACAAAAATAAGGTTTTATTTCAGTAAATAAATGCCTGAAGGAAATATCTAGGGGACAAAGTGCAAAAATATTTAAGAGGCATGAGAGCTCCAGCAGCAAGAGTGAGGTGATAATCCAAATCTCACCAGATGTGATTTTTTTTATTCACACTGTCTGAGGTGTGGACATTTCAGACAATGAATCCAAACACCATCACTGCAGGGCCTGTGGGCGGACAAACGAGCAGAACATGTCTGAAAGATTCAGCTTTGAGCGGTGCTGCTTTCCACTCTTCATACAAAATGTCTATTCATTATATATATTATATATGGACATAATGGAAACAGGTTCACTTAATTAGTATCCAGGGTTTGAATGCAAAAGAACTCATGAATATAAAATAAATGAGATTTAAAGTATGAGGAAAAACATTAAATTGACAGTTTGAGTGGAAATCTTTGCATAAAGAGCAACATGTTTAAATGCAGATAATTACTGTCCTTTTACATACATTCATATGTAATTTAGGGAAACAGAAAAAACAATTCTGTAGAGTTTTTCATGTAAAAAACGTTTAGATAAACGTAATTTAACAGTTTTAGTGTAATACTTAAAATACCTGCCAGGCTGTTAAATTACAGATAATATCTTGTCATATAAATTTACAGACTTTTCTATATTATTTTTTTTAAACATTCTGTATTATTTACTTGAGTATACTCTATGTAAAGCCAAATTTAATGTATTTAACTCAAGTATTTTCCATTAACATATACATTGATACCTTTACTTATTAATTTAAAAAATTTTTTAAAGAAATAATGCAACTTTTTAAGGTTTTACTCTGCATTTTACTCAATGTTTTTGTACACAGCAACTGATATATATTACACTATACCTCACAGTATACAGCAGAAATAGTGTCCTTACTAGTAATAATCCCATAAAGTATGATTAAATAACATAAATATAAGCACATCTCATCCTGCAGACTGATGCTTTACGCTTTGCTTCTATTACATATTTCTTATTCAGTGACATTTTCAGCCCAGGATGTGTAATCGGTTATTTTTGCACTGCAGAATTTCTGCTTTTGCATCAGTAAAAGATCTGCTTCTTTCTTATAAATGCAGAAGAATCACATCTACATCTCTGTAAATGACACTCGTGCCACTGAGGCAAACCAGAATTTTTAGCCTGAGAGAAAATTCCATTCCCCTGACGGATGGAAACAACACTCACAACCTCCACTTATGCAAATCAAGTACCGGCTTCCACCTCTGCAGGGTGCCATGGTGCTTCAGGAAGGCCTCGGGTTAAACATCATGCAGGATGTGAGCTCTCCAAACAGGCACTGATTCCACCCAGACATCAGGATGTTCCAGCTGCTGGATGGATTTGTCCCATTCACAAAGACAGCCCAGTGACCAAGTAAAATATCAGTCAGTCGCACACTGATGGACAAAAGCATCAACAGCTGCAGAACCACAATCAGAGTAAGATGATTCATTTAACCTTTAAAGTGTTTTTAATTTAAGAGAACATCAACAAAACGTGTGAGTAGATGTCCCAGTGTAGTTGCTCAATTGATTATTTGATTGAGAAAGGCTTAATCAGCTAGCCTAGCCGCGCTAGACCCATGTTTCTGAAGGCACAAGGGTCTAGGGCCACTCGACAGGGAGGGAGGCAGGCTAAAAGGTCGTCTTTCAAATCACTCTGCAGCAATTGGGTAGGTATACAACCAATCAGTGCAACGAATAGACTGACGTAGTTCCTAGAGCGCCGGCGGATTGTGGCTAAGTCCCATTAGCTTCCCAACCAGCGGAGCCAACTGGTATATTAAGGATTTGCCATATCCCGTCGGCATAAGTCCAAATACGTCTTTCTTCTCAATGAAACACTTCAGTGCCGTCCTTTGTTTATCTTTCAAGTTGAATTTTAGCTTCAAATCTTTAAGGGCTGTGGCCAAAGCCGAGTCGAAAGATAACTGTTTATTGTGCGCCGGTTGTTTCTGTCAGAATCGTCACGCCTCTGTTGTCACTTCGTTACGCCCGCCTTCTGACTCTACACTTCATGGTGATTGGTCCGGCCAGTTTTAGGAGAATCCAGCCTCGAGCCTTATGGAGGGTAACTAGACCCACCCTGGCAGAGAATTAAATTCGTTGCCGTGGGTTGTCTAGCGCGGCTAAGCTATTAATCAGCAGCAAAAGCTACCAATTAAAATAGATTTTTTAAAATATTAATCACTGGTGGCAGCTTTTAAAACTCATTGAAACTATGACAACAAGTTTTAGACTTCACCTTGACCAACTAAAATGGAATTTTAAAATCATTTTCTGACATTTATTGACTATAAAATTACTTGAGAAAATAATAGGCAGCTTAATTACTCATCATAATTCGCTGAAAACAATCCAAGGCTACTTTAGGAACCTCAAAAACAAATTTAAAGAAGGACCAATGGCTAAAAGTGTTGCAGGATTTAGCAACATTTTTATTTAGAAAAATAAATAAAAACACAAAACATTTTGTACAAAGAAAAACAAAGTAAACATGAAACCATCACTTCATAAAATCAATCACATCATTAAAGCAAAATGGAACATATTCATAATATTTATATTTGTTCTGTCATAAAGCCATATTGTTCTAAATACATGGAAGTCATACATTCATCGATGAGTACTGCAGGACGAACGGGCAACAAATGGGAACGTGGCGACCTTTGTTGTCTCGAAAACTAAGATTTTAACTTAGTTGTTCATAATTTAACAAAAAAAACGTGTCAGAATTTACTTTGAGGTGCGAAGAAAAACAGTCATTACAATCATAGTCAATGACGCAGCATTGAGGAATCTCAAAGGGAACTGCAAAAGTGGACAGAGAGTTTAGAAACGTGACGCTGAGGTGACTGATGACAATCCTGAAACCACACATTTATAAAAACATTAACCTGTCACTTGTATATAGATATTAAAGAAAAGGTATGGCGTCGAGAGGAATGCAAATTTAAAAAAAAAAAAAAAAAAACAGAGTCCAGGACACTCACTGTGTTTGTGGGTCCATGTACTGTGGAGCTGTGACACATCTGTGTCCTGATGAGTCTGATCTATGTTAGCTGATGTCACCAGGAATGGAAAAATCAATCGCAGAGAGCCAGAGGGGACAACAAGCTGACTGTATCCTCTTCTGTCCTCTCACATGGGTGTTGGTATGTGTGCCTGATTGCCCAGTTTAGAAGTAAACACCTCACATTAAAGCTGCAAGTGTTGCTAAAAGGCTATTAAAAGGCAGGGAAACCGAAACAAGAGGCCAGTTTCTATGGGTTTCCTATGTGTGCATTTTAACGTAAAATCACTCATTTGTGGTGGTAAGTCTAATTCTGAAGGGCCTCTTTCCTTATTTTTCTGCATTTTTAACAAATAAGTTTTAATTAATCTGAACTTTCAGCAGATTTACACATATATTTTTCTAGAAACGTTGTGTAAGTGCAGTTAGCTTGTGCTAAACCCGTTTGCAACAAGCTTAAAGTGGCTTCAATTTCAGATAGCTGCAAAGTGTTGAAGGTACGTGTCCACCAGAGCCAGCAATTTCACGCTTACCATTCAATGTCTATGTGAAATGCACCGCGTTGCATGCTGGTCCGGTTGCGGTGCATTTTGAGCTGTGATCCGGTGCCTTTCCCTGGAGTGAGCAGCAGCTCATTTGCATAAAGTAGACTCGACTTCTACTTTATGCAAATTCCATGCTGCGTGCAGAGGTCCAACGCATCGTGAATCTTTCATCAATGCCTGAACTAGCCGTCGGTTAGCTAAAACGAGGACAGATTCAGCTAAAGCACAGCTTATTTCTTGCCTCAAATGCATTCAGAATTACTTTTCGCTGAAGTGTTTTCGAAATAAAAGAGAAAGTTTGCAGATGGGCCACCATGTTGGTGTGATGCATCTACCGGACCGAAAGTCTGAAGGGCCATCATGTGGCCACCTAGTGGTCTGCTGGTGAACCACCCACCAAGATGCCATACGTTTACATGTGGGTTGTTTCCAACGGATCTAGAGGACATGTAGCATTAATGCTCAGAGGGATCGGTTCTTACACATAATTAGTGTTTATAGTACAGTTGGAAAAGCAAAAGAACCTATTCTAAATTACTATGAGCCAGAGACTGGTTTGGAAACATTGTTTGCGATACCAAATCATCAAGTTTTAAATCTAAAATACGGAACTACTGCGATTCTGTCTGCATTGCTGGTTGAATTATATTGTTACAAATATGGCTCATAAACACTGTGCAAAAACAACCTTAACATCTCTGATTTCTCCTATCAAACTCATAACACGGCACAATAAAATAATGTACCAAACAAGGGAAAAAAAACAGTCTTATGAATGAACAAGATAAAGAAGACGTATAATTTACTTTGAAATAATCCAAAATGCATCGTTATTTAAAGCAAAACATTTTTTTTGTTTGTTTTTTGGTTTCTTTATCTCAAATACGAAGCTGAACCGATAATCAATAAAAGTCAAACTGAGTCACAGACCTTCACATTGTGTGTTTAAGGCTAATTTGTTGCTTCCAGCTCCGAGGTAAACCATCTCCAGCCCCCATGATATGTCAGAAAACGTGTGCAAACAGATACGCCAAAGTAAATCTACTGGGCATTCACGCTCACATACGTTTACAGTACGCTGCATGCAAAACAAACTGAACAAAATGCTCTGGAGTTACCATAACTGCATGCTGGAACAGAAGAGTCCCATGAAGAGAAACACCGAAGCACACATACACGACGAGGTTACACTCTGCTTTTGCACTTTTCGCTCATGGTAACGCTGTCGTCTCCAGCCTGCCGATGTCCAGCGGCTCCTTGGTGACCGAGCTGCAGGTTTTGGTCATTTTGAGGTTGCCATGGAAACCGGGGGGCTGTGCAGTATGGACGGGCTGGATATGGAGGTGACAATGACGGACGACTTGTTCTTGCTCGCCTTCCTTGGCGTCGACTCCCTCACGGCGTTGTCCAGCTGCGTGGGCAGAGACACAGAGAGGCGTTCAGGTGCTCAGGTGAGACTTTTCCACCTTTCCACTGCGGGCATGTGGGTGGTTTGTTTGTGAATAAAGCAGGTGGAGTTTAAGGAGGGAGAGGGTGAAGTTTTGTCAACTGTTAATCTGATTCGGATCGACACGCCTCTCGTCCACTTAACCTGCCAGCGCAAGAAACAGTCACAGCCGATCAAAGGCATTGATCGGCCGGATTGATGAATGGCTTCGTCGCAGAGGATCTGATGGAGTGGGACTGTGCAGCTGAGTTGACCTTCTCAGATCAATAGTTCTGCACTTCAGGGCCTCAGTGCCGTAGCTGAACATATGGAAGATAATGTTTTGATAATGATTTTGGATGTATCTTTTCATCATTGAACAAACTAAGCTGACAAACTCCAATCAGACATTTACCATCTGAACCCCAGGCAGTTTTGACGAGCTTTTTTTCTTTACTCCTGTTAGATTTTTACTCATTTTCACCGCAATGAAAAGTCCTGCACCTCTATGGAAACAGCACAGCCATGACTCCAAGTAAAGAGAACAAGAACACTAGTTTTGTGCAGTATAACATTAAAATGCCATAAATGATAAAGAGGAATCTAAAATTGATGATTATTTAACAAAAATGGTGTCTCTTTCACCATGTCGAATGTATCTTTGAACAACTTGCTCAGTATACTGCTTTTGATCAAGTATGTTTTTTAGTGTAACAAATTATAATTTATTTTTCTCACAGTGTAGCAAAATGTCATAAAAAAGAAAACAACTAATTACTTGTTGCACAAAAATTCAAAGAAGAAAAGATTTATTCTGTAAAATATTGTTACCACCTGCACAGAGAAGACTTTAAATGTCTTTTCTATTAAAATATAGGAAATATTTGTGAAATTATAAGCCATTTCATTTCATTTCATCTTTTTACACCAGCAAAATTTACATTTGATTTAAACAAAGGGAGATTTTATGATCATTTAAAAAAAAAGCTAATTTTTAATGTTATTTTGCATTAAACGTGTGAATTCACAGTCTATTTCTGTAATTTTGAAAATATTTTCAGGTAATTACAGAATGTACAATTTTAAAAAAGTGGCTCTATGCATACTTTACTGCTTGCATTTTTATCAATTCTACAAACTCAGTCTTTGTCACACAGTTCCAGACAGATTTTTTCATGAATGCATCTTTCAACAACTTGCTGATGTGTTTTTTTTTGCCGTGCTGCATTTGTTTTACTGATCAAGTACATTTTATTTAATTCTCAATCTGTCTAATTCATTTCCAGACTTATTGCCAATCTGTTCTGTATAAGCACTGCCTGCATTTAAACCAAAAAAAATTGTGAATGTTTTTTGTTACAGGACTCTTGGTGAGTCAGTCACGGCTTTGTAGTTGTGAGGAACGCTACATTCTTTTGTTTATTTATAGAATCTGGTGCAAAATGGTTTACTATTGGCAATTTTTTTGAATAAACTAGGAGAATATATTGGTTCTGATGAAAATAATTGGTTCATGATCAGTTAAGGCCCGTTGGAAAGTTGCAAATCCAATCATTCTTTCTTTTTTTTCCCCATATATTCTGGCTCATTTAGAGATAACGTGCCTTTCCAACCTGCTGGCAGGTGTTGAGGTTCAGAGGGTTAACTGTATTACAAGTAATAACCAGCTGATTTGTACTCAAGTGGCTCCTAACACAATATTGTTTTCAGTAGATGTTGTGGAGCCACTTCACACTTTCCCACTGGGCATTCAAAGCACTTTATTAAATCACTGCGCTTTGGTGTGAAAGAATCGGCAAAGGATGACAAGTGGTGGCTTCAGAGCCTTTGATTCTCCACGAGCTTTGATTAATATCGATGTCAGAGCAGCAGGAAATGAATGAAACCGGACTGGATGGAAAACACAGTTGATTGGATCAGCCAGAATGGGCAGGAGGAGGGGGGAAAAAGGACGACAGAGATATGGCAACCATTTCACATCACTTTACAGTCACTTTTAAAACAGCTTGTTCAGCTACTCTGCTGGAACTTCAGAGCTATTTTCAGCAAGCTGGTTTAAATGTCATTGAATCATGGAGGGGCGGTGAAGAATGGGTGACATGCCCCTTTAAATAGCAATGAAACACAAATGAGTGCAAACATCTGGAAGTAAAGGTTAAAGCTTGTGCAATTGAAGATTGTTGTCATAAATAATTCCCTTGAAAATCAAACAAGGAATTAATTTTACTGACAAGAGACCTTTTTTTCACAGCAAACATTTGGCTCATCAGAGCACAACAGGTTCAAGTAGAAATGCTGACATTAATGAGGTCTCTGATTTATTAGGTAGGTCATGAATTCTCTCCAGTTAACCAACATGAGCCAAGCTTTGGTCTTAGCTCACCCAAATGGAATATAGTCATCGTTAATTTCTGCAGTGAAAACAGGTCTATTATTGTCTGTGTAGTGAACCTGATGTAGCTTTGAATTCTACAGAACTCCACTGTTTCAGGACATCACACATTGTAAAAAACAAAGCAAAGCATTGACATGTTTTGACAGAAAAATACCAAAAAACATGAAAATACCGTCGTTTTTCACAGTTAAAATCCATTTTCTAGTCTTAAATTGATGTTGGCTTTTTGTTCTGTATGTTAAAAGTTGTATGTTATCTGATGGAAGAAAGTGCTAAAAAAAACCAACAACCTGTATTTACTCATGTTAAGGATATTCTACATCGATGAAAATGCACAAATTCAACATTTTTATTGGGAAAACTGGAATAATTTTACAAAAATATTGCTTATATGTCAACATACAGAACTAATGCTTGTTTTTCTGGTAATTGTCATCATTTTTGTCTAATTTTAGAAATTTACTTTCAGCATTAAACCTGAATTTAACTGTTTTATTTCTTAAATATTTTAAATTGCCATAAATTTGTGATTGAATTTTAAGTTTTTTTTAATTTCAACAAAATGCAAATCTTCTTTAAATAACCTAATCAGAATATAACTAAATTACAAAAATATTGTTGTTTTTCATAGTTAATTAAAATAAATTTTCTAGCCTTAAATTTACATGTTGACTTTTACTGTTTATTGAAGCTTCTACATGCATAAAAACAAGGGAAAAAAGCACATTTTGACTGATTACTAACACTTATAGGTATCATATACTGATGAAAATATATTTTATTTAACATGTTTGCTGTTAAAACGTCTGTAATTAAACAAAACTTCTCTCATTCACAATTAAAATGTAAATCTCTGTACATTTACAGACCCAATACTTGTTTTTCTGGTTAATGTTGTTGTTTATGTCTTATTGTAGAAACATATTTTTAGCATTGATAATATTTGTGAAAATATTTGTGAAATTGCCATTAACTGTAAATGCATTTTAACTGTTTTTTTTATGTCAACAAAATGTAAATTCTAAGGCCATTAAAAAGCTACAGATTCCACAATAAGCATGCAAATTCACGGTCTATTTTTGTAGTGGTATTATATTTTTAGGTATTTCGAAAATATGAGGAAACTTATTTTTAAAAAGCAGTACATTTTTTTGTGAGATTGTGTGGTTTTTTTTAACAGTACACCAGGGACATACCTAAAATATGTTTATTTTCTTTGATAAGTGCTTCAGCATGCCACATGCTAAACTCCACTAAATAAAGAACGGGATTTGAAAACATTTTGAAAACTTTTCAGCTTTTTCGCCTAAAACAGAAATAGATTTAATTTGACATCGTGCATTTCTTTTTAGACTCTTATGTTCTTGTATCACCAAAGATTTTCATTATAATACAACCACGCTGACATAAAGAAGAGGCCGCTCTTGTTATAAAAACATACGGACTGATCTAATGAAAGCATTAGACGTGTGTTTTTCCTGTTGAGTGTAACTGATCTAATCTGACATTAAAAACACACAATAATTATACTCGTACTCTGAAAAAGAGTACAAAAGCAGCCCAGAGCCATAAAAGACACAAACATCCTGAGTGGAGCTTGTTCTTGATATAATAACATACCAACTCATCAAGAGACTTTGTTGTAATGAAGCACATTGCCGTTGTTCAGTAACAACCATTTTAGGGCATAAGAGGATGAAATGATATGTTGTTATGACAGGAATAAAACTGTGGTAAAAGAAAATAATTCTGTGTATAGTCATAATAAGAAAAGTATGTCATTGTAACATGAAAAATGTTATGAAATAAGAAGAAAACCAGCATTTTGGCAGCAATGCAGTGTAATAAGATGTACTCTATATAGCAATATTTACTGCTTTACGCTAAAAATACACCATGAGTGGACTTGACAACAATGAAGAGAACACTTAAAACAATATTTAAAAGTCATGAATAGTGTAACAGTTGCAATGTGACGGTAGTTTTCTGTGCTACATCAGGCTTTTCTACACAGACAATATCCATGCGTAGGATAAATTTGCTGTTTGTTTCTTTTTTTAATGATTTTTTGTGGATTTTTTTGATTAAAAAAACAGAAACAGATGCCACATCTACTGCATAGATCAAAAGGCGGACAATCGGTGGGTCCTTACAGCAGCAGGCAGATGGCTGGTCGGCTGCCGACTGATGTCCGACATGGAGATGTCTTCAGGCTCTGTCAGAGTCTGAACAGTATGCACACAAACACAGCCATTTAGTGTTAGTTACACTCAAAAGATAGATATCAGACAACTATTTGGGCCTCTAGGTCACTCGCATTAAACACAGAGCGACTTTTAATTTGAACATTTCCCAAAGAGAAGCGTCTCTGTTGTAAAGTGTGTCAAGGTTTCTCTCACAGTTTCTGGCTTATTTCTGCAAACTGTACATGCAGGAGACACACTTTCATCGACGTGGAAGTTGTCGTTGCTCTCTGTGCCGGCAGGAAAAGTGGTGACAATGTGAATATTTGTGACAGTGGAGTTATGTCAGTATTGTAGAGCACATGAGCTGTTCTCCACTTGCTTTGATGCTCCTCTGGTCTTTTTAAAAAGGATTGGTTATCTGATTAGAAGGTCAGGAGTCTGTGGGTTCACCACAAATCAATAAGCCAGTCATCAACAAGATGATGTTTCCATAATCTGCCACAACAAGCCTGTAGCCCACTTAGCAATCACATGCTAATAGCAATAACAGTGGAATTCCTTGGACTTTCTCGTGGGGAATTAAAAGATTATATAATCCAAAGCTACAGTCAGCAGCCAGTCGGTTTAGCCTGACACAAGATGTTTTACACAAAGGAAATGTGTTAATTAGTGAACTTTGGAGGTGCTAATGAACAGATTTTGCTATATTTGGACAGAACCATGCCAGGTGTCCCAGTCTTTATGCTAAGCTATGCCAAATGTATTACAGTAAGAGCCATCCTGAGCTTTTCTTCTGAGCTTATTTCAAAAAAGGTCAACTATTCCTTTAATATTCATACTTCAAAGGACCCTAGAAGTTATTAGCTGCAAGAAAAGATTAATTAAACAAAAATCTACAGTCAGTAGCTGGTCAATTTAGCCTGACACAAGATGTTTTACACAAAGGAAATGTATTAATTTATGAACTTTGGAGGTGCTAATGAGCAGATTTTGCTATATTTGGACAGAACCATGCCAGGTTTCCCAGTCTTTATATGCTAAGCTATGCCAAATGTATTACAGTAAGAGCCATCCTGAGCTTTTCTTCCAAAAGGTCAACGATTCCTTTAATATTCATACTTCAAGGGACCCTAGAAGTTATTAGCTGCAAGAAAAGATTAATTGTAGTAGTATCTGCTTTTCCACTTGTTTCCAGTCTTCATGCTAAGCTAAGCCAAGTCAGAAGGTTGTACATTCAGAATTACCACACAAATACAGTAAAAGCGACATTTAGCTTCTCTTCTAAGTGGATTTCCCAAAATGTCAAACCAACCTTCAGTATTCGGACTACATGGCTACATAGAAGTACAAAATTAAAGAATGAATCAGTAATTTTGATGCTAAAATAAGTTGCAATGAAGACAATTTGTACAAAAAAAAAGAGAAAATTGCTCAAAATAAAGGGAAACACGCCAGTTAAAGCATACTTTCTGGCTTTTAATGCTGCTCATCGAAAATTAAGCTGTTCAACGTAGGCAAACTGATATTAATGATAAGTGAAACTGCATCATCTACTATGCAGAGATGGAAGCAGATGGAGGTCAGAGGCTCCTACAGAATGAGCCGTCTTCTTCCTGCCAACAAGTGCAGCACAGGTCCCATCATGCGAGCTGTGGATTAAGTCTGAAAGTCCCAGATTACTGGATTAGTGTTTGAACCCTCTGTAATGGAGTCTTCAGTGAACCTGACCTGCATGGCAGCGCGCCTGCATGTGTGTGCTCGCATATGTGCATACATGTGGGTTACTTGTGTTTTGCTTGTCAACTAAGATGATTACAGGGAGACGGAAATGCTCCATATTTTGGATGTCCCACATCGACCCGCTGCTTTCCAAAGGCCTGACAGCACGGCGGTTGTTGAAACATAAAACAATACAGCACACAAAAATGTTTAAATAACTCCAGGACTTTTTAGGAGAAAATGACAAGTTACTAGAGACGCTCACATACTATTTAAACTATGGATAGACTGATTATCGACCGATATTTGTCATTTTCCTGATTATCGTTATTTTTGTTGACAGATTATTGATGAATTATATGTGTTGCTTCAGGTTTTATGGAGCCTCTTCTCTCTGTCTGTCATCACTCTGTGGTCTCAAAAATGTCTCGAAAGCAGCAAAAACAGAACAAGAAACACAAACTGTTGGCATAAAACTGGGAAATTAGCTCCCACTGACAGTGGCTAATGCTATGCTGACGGCTAAAATAGAAGGCAGCCACAAATTACCTTGAAAGAGAATTTGGAAAACAATAATAAACAACATTTTAAGATATGGACCTTAGTGTACAATTAAAGTGATAGAAAAGTGAATTATTAAGAAGATAGAGAAGAAAATCACACATAACTGCAAGAGACAAACTAATGAATCTCAGTGAATCCCGCATAAACAGAGGAGAGCATCCGAATTAAATTACTCCTATTTTTATTTTAAATAATCAGTTCTAATCATTAATGACAAAGCCTAGTTATGAATGACAGATTCTCTGCTTTCACACGATTTGTTCTATATCGGTTCTGATTATCAGCCATCACTATCGGCCCCAAAAAGAACCCACATCCGTCGATCCCTAATACTAACGAATTTTTAGGTAGTAATAAGTTCATACATTGTTTCTGACGAGCTCTGAAGGAACAAATAAGTGGCATGAACTGGTAACCACTCATTCATTTCTAATTTTTTACTCATTCGTGTTTTTTTTTTTAATGTTCTGTTTAGTTTTTTATTGAGGAAGAAATTATAATCATGCAGTCCTCCTAACAATCACATATGTGAACAGCAATCAGAGCGGAAATTTTGGAAATGTGCTTTTTCTTTCTTGTCATGTGCTACATGAAACAGTTAATAAATCACAAAGCTAAAATCGGCAGCTGGTCAGCTTAGCCTTGCACAAGACATTTAAAAAGGAATGACGTGTTAATTTGTGAACTCTTGAGATGCTAATCAGCTGGACCGAACCATTTGTCTTTCCACTTGTCTTCAGTTTTTATGCTAAGCTAAGTTGTGCAACTGGTTAATTATTGAGGAAGAACTCAGTGTTTTTCTTCACTTTACCTCAAGGCCAGTCACTGCTAGATAACCCTAAAGTAGTAAAAAACTACTTAAAAACCATTCCGTGTGATGTGAACCTGCCAAGTCTGTTGGGAAATCAGCAAGCATCGAGCACCTACTGTCAGAGGTCAGGCCTCCTGCTGGCCGGAAGAAAAAGGTAAGGAGTGCTGCTGACGCTACGACCCTGGAAAACACTCCCTCACCAACTGCTCCACTTTCAGGCAGCTCTCAACAGCCCAGAAGCAGAGCTGGAGCAGAGATAATAACAGGTGTTGGTGCTGTGGGCGAGTCCACCGAGCAGCCGAGTGAAGATGATCTGCAACAACAGACACTCGCTTCGTCCTCCACAGCATCAACAACTGGGCTCAAGAGAAGGCAGACAAGGTCAAGACTGAGCCCTGCAGCCAGACCGATGTCTCCCGAGGAGGTGCTGTACGTGGGCTAAAGAGTAACTGATAAATTAGATCAATTTCTGTTTACTGCATTAAAAAAGTGACTTTGCTCACCATCCCTTCATATGCAAATATGTTAAAATAGCACAAATATGGAAGCTCTGCAGGCATATGAGCCTTTAAAATCACTTCTTAAACTTTTAGTAGCCTGATTCTATTTGTTCTAGTGTGTTGTATCGGTTATTGATTTTGATGCATGTGTATTTTTTTTAATTCTTTCATCTCACATACCATATATAGCTTTGATGCTTCATACTGTGTACTAAATAAATGGGGCAAAGCCATCACCACACATGTGATCAATCGTGTTTTCAGCGTATCGAACCACAAATGGAAGAGAAAACAAAGGTGATTGTTCACGTCACCCAGCAGCCGAATCGGACACGGATTACGAAGCATGAACGAACGGTTGATGCGAAAAAGACTTTCAGCTCTGCATGAAGTAACGCAGTGTTCTCTAGAAACCCAATATCAAAAAGTCAGTGAACCTATTTTAGATTACAGACGTCCTGATCAAGCTTTTGTGTTTTTGTAATACTGAGTCTCTACTGATGCAAAGCCCAATCTGATGTTTTTATTCAAATAAATAGTGATAAAATCTCTATGTCATAACTCAAAACTATGGCTGCGTTCAACTAAACAACAAGTTTGTCATCAGTTAGTCACAGAAATAGCATTAATAAGTGATTGTTATGGCTGTTGTTGCTTTCAAAAAACACAAGACGTCCAAAACAGTCCGATTCGTCTTTTGAGGAGGAGGTTTACGACTCACTAATTTAAAAAGCACACACGGAGATCTACTATGATTCAAAAAACAAGTTTGAGATTTATTTTCGTAAACACAAGTTAGGTATTCTCCGTTGTTGACTTTCTAGAAAAACAAAAATAACATGATTTAGTGGTTGATAAACTGTCTCACTCCTCACTCCTTCAACACAAAAAGCAGAGCCCTCCAAGCGACAGCTGATCGCTCTCCCTTAATCAAGGGAGTGGGATGGCTCAACAAGTAGGAGGCAGGTGAGCAGTTAATCATAATCACAATTAGCAAAATGATCAAAATAATTCAAATAATCAACATCATCTAAATAATCATAATTTGATATACCATCAATTAATAGAAATAGGCTCCAACAGTGATAATGTGATCGACTTTTGTCTTTTTTTTTTTGGTGAAACCATCAATTAGCCAAAGCTTAAAAGGAGAAGCTACTTCATGAATGTTCAGCTCACTGCAATATTGTTTGAAAACGGAAATAACAGCACACATTTTGAAAAAAATGGTCCACTTATTCACTTAAAAAACACCAAAACTAGAGAGTATGAACATCTGATTGTCCATAGAAACACCTTATCCAGTGTTGGAAAGAGAGCATCTGCAAGCACTTTAAACTGGGTATAGCTGCTTCCAAACTAGCAGTGGTAATGTTAGGTAGATAAGTGAGAGCATTTTTGGTGCAGTTTAATCCCACCTTGACCTATTTGACTCCAATGACGTGACAACCAGGTGAACTAACCCACATGTGACCTCCAGTCCTGTCCAGACATGAACAGGTCCACAGAGGTGAAACTGAAGAAGATGTCTGGGTAGAACACATGGCTGCCTTTGACTTGATCTAGATGACTTCACCGTCCATTAAATGTCCATTAGATGCTGCAGGGAAACTAGTTTGTTGAACTCTGAACTTCTTGTAGTCGTGCATGTACACAGCTTTCCAATTAAAAATGCTATTTTACGTGGGTTTGCATTCAGTTTCACTTCTAAATTAGCATAAAAAGTGATTTTATAGCTGCTGCGATCAAATTCCACCAATAAAGGCTTTGAGTTGGGATGGTAGCGGTTTAAAAATCTCATCTTTATAAGTCATGTAAAAGTCATAGTGATCTGATCTACTTATTCTTTATGAGTGAACCTTAATTTTTATGACTTAAAATGAAAAAAATGCGCATTTAAAGGTACAGATGGGGAGTTTAAGTGATACTGAAACGCTGGAATCACAAAGTATTTACAGGGAGGACTCAGCTAATTACACGCTAAGGAATCCTGGTTATAACGGCGAGGAGCTGGGATTTTAAAAGGCTTCCAACCAACATGATCTCATCGAGGCGCATGCTATGAAACACCAAACATAAACATGACGTCTATTGACTTTAACAGGACTCCAAAACAACATGAGCTCACTTCTCAGATCTAAAGGAGGAGGATTTAGATCGGCTTTGACGCAATGACAAAACAGAAGCAAAACCTCCCAAAAAACGTCATAAAACCACAGCGAGAAATGTTGAACTGACCTTTCATAACACCTATCTGACAGGTAAAGAAATAAAGTTAAGACTGTGCGACTTCAAAATCGCATAGATCAAGTGTTTAACCATCTGAACCCCAAATCAGTTCCTGGTCTTTATTTCCTTCTGTCACATTTTTACTCCATGTGGGCTCAATTTTTCACTGCAATATAAAGTCCTCTACCTCTTTAGTAACAGCACAACCATGGCTTTGAGCAGAGAAAACTCAGAATTTTATTTGGCACAGTGTGATATAGTTAGACTTCCAGAAATTATATATATGAAAAAGAACAGGCAAAAGTTGAATTGATTATTTTTGTTACAAAAATTGGGAAAAAATGGACCCACAGGTGTTACAAATGGCTCTTTCACAATTCTGAATGTATCTTCCAACAACTTGCTGCTCTGTATACTATTTTCGAGCCATGCTGCATTTATTTTATTGATCAAGCACATTCTTTTCCTTAGTTTTTTCTGCTTCTAATCTCTCTAATCTGTTTTCATGCAAGTCTTCTTTCGTCTCTACTTGAATACAACCTGTCATTTAAATGAAAAGTAAAAGAATTCTTTTTCTTTTTCTGTTGGTCGCAGCTGAGTCAATCATAGCTTCTTAGATGTAAAACGGAGCACAGATTTTTTTTAATTTTTATTTTTTACAAAATTTAGTTAGTGTTAATTTTTGGTAAATTTCCGAAAGATGGTGATTTTGATGAAATGACAGGATTTTAAGCTTAGATTTGGATAATTACTGGAATAGTTTGTCAGAGATAATTAGTTCAGGGACCACGAGAAAGTTGGAATCGAACAGTTTTGTTTTTATATCACATTTTTAAAAATAGCATGTCTTTCAAACTTTCCGGTGGGTTTTGGGGTTCAAAGGGCTAACCCTTGTGTCGTCCTGCAGGTCAAAATTGACCCATTTTAAAGATTAAAAAAAAAAAAAATTTTTCATAGTGAAACTTCTGATGTCTACATTTTCAATTTTTATGGTGGAAAAAAAGAAATGTTAAAAATGTTTCGAACGTTCCCCCCCAAAAAATCAACTGAAATCCAGCGAATTTCACTGGATTTTGGCTGATTTTTTTGTGAATGTTCTTAAAGAAACTATCAGAAGTTTTTCTAACATATATGTACCGGTAATCATTTTAGATATTTTTAGGATTTTTTGGAAGATTTTTACTCATTTTTAAAAAATATTTACCAGAATTTTCTTGCCAAATTTTTGGATTTAAAAAAAAAAAAATCCTTTAAGGGAAACTTTGAAGGAATTATTGGAATTTTCTTCCTGAAGGTTTTGCAAATTCTCAGCAATCTGGGGATTTTTTTTTTTTTTTGCAGATTTTTGGGATTTTTTTCAGACAAGGAAACAATATTTTTTAGTGCCCGTAAATGAGGACAACAGGAGGGTTAAAAAATCAGGGTGTATTAAAGTATATAACTAACCTTATGTTTGCCAAAGTCAGGTGTTTTTACTCACGGTGATCTGAGAAAGGTGGCATAAGACCGGGTCAGTTGGGTTGTGGGCAGCGGCTCTCTCAAACTCTCCTGTGGCGTGACCTCTGACCTTTGACCTCTGGCTGGTGTGGCGCACCTGTTTGACATCATTGGACACCTGACGGCTGACGGGCGTTTGAGACGAGCAGTCGTCCTCCGTGTCCGAGAAGTGGGCCTGAGACAGAACAAAACCCCCGACACACAAGGCTAAAGTCAACAACTCGTAGTTCAAAGCTCTTTGTCGAAGGAAGCGTAAGACAGACACATACCATATTAGATATGAGGTACACTCACTGATTCGCTCTCGGACTGGGAGGAGTTGCGGGGCTTGCTGGGGCCTTTGCATTCGGACTGGCTGGTGAGGGTTGATCGGCGGGTCGACTGGAAGCTGCTGCTGCTGAAGCGATCTCTGCCGGTCATGCAGAGCAGCACTCCGAGGTAGGGAATGTACCGATTGATGGCTGACCTGAGGGATGGAAACATTCAGATCCACAATCAAATCAGGTTTACAACACGATAATGAAGTGTAGAGCCACTTGAAACACCTGGCGGTCGACCTGATGTCCGCTCTTAATTAGGATGCAACAAAGAGCACACGAATTCTAATAAAACATGCAAGTCGGTGACCTCAGCTCCGACATGACAGCTCTGTGATGCCACGAGAAAAAAAACTAAGAAAAATCCCTTCAGCCAGATGGTCAAGAGATTCAGTTCCTAGAAAGTTGGATTTAAAGGATTGGAAGGGGTTATGTCGCATCTTGCCAATGTATATGCAACAACCAGTGGTGGAAAGCAGCTAACAAGGTTTATAAAGCACCGAACGGTTTAGGCCCAAAACACTTTATGAACCATCTCGACCTCTGAGGTCATCAGGTGCTGGTCTGCTTTCAGTCCCTAGAGTTAGAACTAAACACGGAGAAGCAGCGTTTACTCATTATGCTCCACACATCTGGAACAAACTCCCTGAAAGGTGGAGGTCCGCTCCAACTCTCACTTCTTTTAAATCAAAGCTCAAGACTTTTCTGTTTGCCACTGCTTTCTTATTACAGCTTATTTGAACTTGTTTTAAATGCAAATTGTAATTTTATTTTTGAATATATTTCTAATTTTCCTTTTCTTCTTGAATGTTTTATTATATTTGTCATTTTAATTGTGCTCTTTTATGCTTGTCTGAATAGTTTGAATGCTTTTAATGTTTTAATGTAAAGCACATTGAGTTGCCCTCGTGTATGAAATGTGCTATACGAATAAAGCTGCCTCGCCTAACATTTTATTAAATACTCTGACATTTTGGGGCAGTTGTACTTTGCTTGACTAATTCCACTTTTTACTATTTTATTATCAATATTTTGTTATTAATTTACTTCTATTGTTGCCTCAATTCAGAGGCAACTGGACGAGCCCTCAGTAGAGGGCAGAACCACGCCCTCTGCTGGCGAAAACCCTGTCCTCCCTATACAACTGATGCAATATGTATCAATTTTGATCATCGTACGTATCTCCCTCCCTACTTGATCTGCTGACCTGTAACTCCACGACTGAGCAGGGGACCTTAGACTGATCTTCAGTGCCAAGTTTGATTATCCTGACTTCAGCGGTTGCAGAGATATCGGACCGGACATAGCCACATACATACATACATACATACTTACATACATACTTACCCAGCCAGATACCGCACCGAATGCAATAACCCCACCGACGTACCCATCGGGCGTGGTTAAATATTGTCTTCCTGCTTCAGTAATTTATTTAAAAATTTTAGTTTCTTGTAACTTGTAGTCAACTACTAAATTATGTTTTATCATACAGTACATAAACCCTTTAAGTCTTGTATTCAGCATGATACAGTTATAAGGCCATGAATCCTAAAAATGAAAAAATAAAAGTTGAATTTCCTTTATTTGTTTGTTTGTAAAGTGAGCTCAGTCAGTAATGGTTTATTTTATTTATTATTTATTTATTTTTACCAAATTTGTTACAAACCATTTATTTTTGGCAATAGGAAATGGGACACGCAGAATAAAATGATTTTAAAGAAATATCATGAGCTTAAGTTTAGTTTTGGTTAAATTTACTCACAGTAAGGCACATCACAGAAGAGTAGTGTAATAAAAGTTCAAAATCAGATGATTCTTTTTGTCCTTACAGCCACTGGTGATGACAAAAGGTGTCATTCTGGCAAATTTTTGACAACAATATGTCTTTCAAACTCACTTGCTGACTTTGGGGTTCAGAGGATTAAGATAAGACATGACAACCAGACTTTACTTTACTGATCCCAGAGGTCAAATTCACAAATTAATAATCCGAATGTAAAGGTATTCTAATTAGTTCCATCTTTACCAAGTTCAGCATTAAAGTGAAATTAATTAATCAATAATTATATTTCCAGTAACTGATTATTAACAATATTACAGTAAATATTAAATGGGCTATTCTGCATTATATGTAATGGTGCTTTTGGTACATTCCATTCCACTGACAGAGTATTTATAATAAGAGTCATGTTTCTTTTCACTAAATAAAAAGATCTTGGCACTTCATTCACGAGAGAACTCAGCTGATTCGCACTTCATCAAAACAATGGGATTACCCAGGAGCTGCAGAGAGCTGAGCTGAAAAAAGAACCACTAATCTGCTGTGTTTCATTACATTCATCGCTGTCATGTGGAAAAAGTACATTTCATTATAATTGTTGACTTTTTCCAACACATTTGAACAAGCAAACACCGTATCTACAGATAAAGCTTATACACTCAAACAAGTGGCACACAAAGCTGACATTTTGTTGTCATTTTCATTATTTAAATCCATAAAAAAAACTATTCGGCACATGGAAAATACAATTATCACACCTTCAAATCCATTAAATAAGAATCCGAGGTTCCAGATGAGGTGTTTCGAATCTCTTTAGGTAGTGGCAGGTGGAGTCTGTCTTATTTAAAACTCTGACATCTGTAAGGTCTGAGGTTCTGTTTACTGTTGAAGTGTGTGGCGTCATCAGGCCGAGATCTAAAGAGCTTTCCGAAGCTTTCCGAAAAAAAGGTTGTGGATTTAAAAAGATAGAGTACCTGAGAGAAATCATTCCAGTGTAAGAAAAAGCATCTACGAGTGAAGTCATTTTCAAACAGCTGTCAGTTCGTCTGAGACTGCTTGTCCCAGCACATTCAGCCCTAGAGCAGACTGTCTGATGCGAAAAAAAGTCTTCAAACATTTTATTACAGCGTCTGCAGGTAAATTGCAGCTGTTGGTATCAAGAGGTCGCACAAGTTTGATCTGCAGGGGAGGCGAGCCAGGAAAAAAGTCTCTGCGATCCAAAAAGAACATTAGAACAAAACTCCAGTTTGCCAGCGAACATATAGGCAAAGAGCTGGCTTATTGGAACAATGTGCTCTGGACAGATGAAGCAGGAAAAGTGGACATGTGTGGAGCAAATGCAGCATTTTAGTTGAAGAAGCTCACACCAACTGTTAAGCATGACGGTGTTTCCACTCCATTAGTACACTTGATATGGTTTGAGGTTTCTCTGCTGCCTTGAGGTGTTTGCAGCTCGTAGCCACTATGAAGTTTGCATCATATGAAAGAGTGCTTGAAGATAATGTGATCATCTGTCTGAAAGTTGAATCGGAGCTGGAATTTTCAGCAGGAAAATAATCCCAAGCACCCGAGCAAATCCACTGAGGAATCATGGAGTTACCAAGGGTGATCTATTCGTAAGGGTTATGGAATGGCCTAGCCAAAGCTCAGATTTGAATCTCATTGAAATGTTGTGGGGTGGCTTGAAATGGGTGGTGCATTCAAGAAAACCTTCAAGAGTGGTCAAAAATGACAGTAAAGTTATGTCAGAGGCTGGTGGACTCTTTTGCAAAACACCTACAAAAAGATATTTCTGCTTACTACCTTCTGATGCAAAGGGGGTAGTTACTTTTTCCGCAAAACAATATTGCATCTTCTAATAAATGATTGAAAAAGCCCATTTTCCTCTTGTTGCTCTAGTATCTGCTTGGTCAAGAGTGGACAGTTTCACGTGCCGGAAAGGCTCTGCTCACCATGGGTGGCTTTCTAAATTGCAAAGGGAATAAAACAAGCACCAAAAAGGGAATTATTCTCCCCTTTTACCACTTCCGAACATAGCAAAATGAATGAAAGAATATACATCAATGTAGCTACAAGGGGATTATAATTAAAGCATAGTACATCCTCATCAAGAACAATCGGCCTTAAATAGTGGGGCTATAAATGGGCAAAATCAGGCACTGAATTATCAGTCAGAATCTGTGCTATAAGTATCTACAGCAGGGCGGTGATTAACCCCATATTCTTCTGAACAGCACAAAACCTCAGTACAGTCCTCAAACAACCTGCACCCATCAAGAGTAAAAGAAAAGTACATCAGCTATTAAGCAACCTTATTTTAAAAAAAATAAATAAATCTGAATAATCTTCAGTTATCTTTAGCGCTGATCAGAAATATTGATTGGTAGATTGTTTCCTAGTAGAAAATTAACCACAGATTTAATGTTTTGGCTGGAAATTACATAAACAAGTGATGATAGATGTAAGGTTGGTAACCATCTTGATTTTTAGATGTCTTACTGAAAACACATTGTGCTGATACAAATTGTCCTGATTTCTGTCGTTTTCTAGAGTGTTGTAATACACTATAAGCTGATACATTAGGTCTCCTGTCAGTAACTGGTTAACTGCAACTCATGGCTGAAACCAAAGCTGCTGTTGGGCTCTATTAATGAGTCGAGGAAAGGCTCAATAAGCCATATCGAAGTGGTTTCAAGTGCCATTGGCCACAGTGCAAAGCATGACATAAAAGTGCAAGGATCTCAAAGGGCTGATAGGAAGATGAGGTGATCCCTGCAATGGCAAGAATGGTAATGTGTTAGCGGTTGAGACGCAGAATAGTCAAGAAGCTGGATCACCATCGAGGCCATTGGGACGAATCTGAGCGGTTCTGATACCAACATCTCAAGACAGATGCTCCAGCAGATACTAAAAGAGGCCAGTTTACATGGATGCAGACCAAAATGGACACTAGTTCTCCAAGACAACTAACAAAAGCTTACCTAGACCAAAAAGGAAGCTATTGGTCATCACTTCTGAGGTTGGATGACACGAAAATGGAGTTCTTTTGACACGTAGACATGGTATTCATTTTAACAAAGAAAGTGGAAGCATTCGACCCAAGAACACCATGAACACAGTCACGTATGGAGTTTTTCAGCTGATAGGCAACCAAATGGCATCATGAGAAAACAGGACGGAAAGATTCAAGAGGAAAACATCTGTCAGTCTGCTTGTCATTGAGAAATATTAGACTTTCCAAACAGACAATGATCTAGGACATACAACCAAAGTGGACAAGAAATGGCTCCAAGAAACAACATTTTGGAAAAGCCCAGCCAAAATCCTGAATCCCATTCAGAATCTCAGTGATGATCAGGACATTTTCCAGCCTGAATGACTTATTGTCACTAAAGAGAAATGGACCAAAATCCCAAAGGAGACATTCAGAAAGCTTGTGGTCAGTTATAAGAACCATTTCATTTCTGTGGTGACAAATAAATGTTTTCCCTTAGAAAGGTATGATTAACTTTAAATAGGGGATTTAAAGTAAATGCAAATATCATCATTAACATCTCTATCTCAGCGTCTTACAACCTTTAGTCTCTTATCTCATTTCCAGTCAGAAGAAACCTTTTGTTATAAATTAATATAATAAATAAACCAGGATGTTGCACTGGTGTGAATAATTTGGGGTTTGACAAACCTGGCAACCCACAGAGACCAAGTTTCAGTTCTGCCCCCAAACAGAGAAAGTGTAAATTTGACTCGCTCTCGGACCGAAATAGAACTCAGTGTTTACTTTGGGGAGATAACTGACATTTCCATGGAAGCAACAAAATTTGTGAGTCAGGAAAAGTAACAGAACAACACATGAAAGTTCACTGGGGAACTTCAACCACTCTCAAAACTTGAAATCCCCCCCCCCCTAATTTATTCTCACTGTTACCAACATACTTGGCTGTCAGATCTCTTGAATGAATAGTTAATGCATCATGGGCATTTTTGTGTCATTATGATATACTATGTGACAACAACAGTAGATAAAAGACAGCAACAAACCGAATGATTGCAGATGACACTTCACTACATTGTACTGTGAGAACACAACCAAACACCATTACTTTAAGCTGCTGTTCATGAGCTGCATCCTTTACACCCCCTACCTGTATTTGGGGTGTGTTATGGCGTATATGATGGGGTTGTGGATAGCAGACGCTTTGGCGATCACAGCAGGAACAGAGTTCATGTAAGGAGTCAACAAGTCAGCGTATCTGAAAAAGAGACAGACGAGATACAGATGTTGGGAAGACAAAAAACACATTTGTGTGACAAAAGCATTGGTTGGTGTGCTCAATACTGCAGGATTAGTGTAGAATCATGAGTGGGACACAAGATCATACTTCTACTGAATGCTGGATTCATATTCTTGTTTAAAGATCACATAAAATGAGCACTTGACATTTATGGAAAGCATCTTCAGCGGTGAGTTCTGCTGCGGCAGGAGGTCTAACGAGCAATAAAGTCATTACAAATTCTGTCAGCAGTCATATTTTTCTGCACATCCTGTCAAGTCTCTCCATAAATTACAGCCCATTATTCAACATTTAACATCAGCTGATATGCCAACACCTACACTCTCTTTGTATGAGACTGTATAGGATCTTGGGTGGCAGCAATCACTTCAGAGTGTCGGTCAGGACACTTTACGTGCAGGTGAGTGCAGAAGGAAACAGAGAGTCCAAGAATAAAGTTTCAGCTCTTTATGCAGTCTGATTTGTACAGGCACACGTGTGTGTGTGTGTGTGTGTGTGTGTGTGTCTGTGTGTGTGTGTGTGTGGTTACTGTAATATAAACACAATACAGATTGATCATCAATAATAAGGATATTCTTAAACACAAATATAGTGAGCTGGATATGTATCTCTGAACAGATATCAACTGAAATTACAGTTCCAAATGTATTATAAAGTAAAAGTCAGCACTGATCAATAAACACATGGTGAGCATTGAGATACACCATGTTAATAAAACTGACAGTGTCACTAATCTAATCGCGTTCGGTATGCAGCATGTAATAACAGAGATTAGCAAACGGTAAATTAACATCTCAGACTATTGCCTGTTCACGCCTAACTCTCATACCATGACATACAAAGCACTAAAGCCAAGGCAGAACCCTACTAAGTTATCAACTGCATCAAAGATAAACAGAATCAACGTGTAACACATGTGAAACAGCATAACTAACAGTTCTATGGACGCACACACTGCGGAGAATGAACTGACATTCTCGCCGTGCCGACAGATACGTCTATGATGCATTCAAGGACCTACAGACTGTGGGAATTCTCATGTGCGACCGATCTTTAGTACAGTTTTTTTGTTGTTGTTGTTTAATTTGTCTGATTCACATAAAATGAATATACTGATCTTTAGTGGACTTGTATGTATGGTTTCTAAAAAAATAAAATTTAAAAAAATAACTGTGGACATGGCAGGACCTGAAAAACATCAGCCAATCAACGCGCTCGGACCGAGGCGTTTGGTTTGCTCCCTTTCCTGTCAATCAAAAATCTTCCGGCTCAGGCCTAGTTACGTAGATTACGTACTGTATGTGTTGCTTTGGTATAGCTTCGTAGTTAGGTGGCGACTTGTTTTGCTCATCTTTTTTACATAATGGCAGATAAATATCCAGGGGGACCCAGCCGTAAAGAAAGCTTCACGAGTGCTACACAAGTTTCTGGAGGGGGGCGTTTCTTCGTAAATGTTAAAAGGGGGAGGTTAGAGGGGGGTGAGGGAGAGGTTGTATGTGCACATGCGCTGCTACGTTCAAAGTCGTAGGAAATTAAATCTCCTCTAATGCCTTTAAATATACATGATCCACAAATACGGCTGCCAACAGGTATATATATATATATATATATATATATATATATATATATATATATATATATATATATATATATATAATACAGGCTAAAAGCAACACAGCTGCAGCAGCCACAACCAGGAGAAGCTGGCAAAAATGCAGACTGTAAGGATGTAAGCTAATAGACTTATCAATAACACCAGCACATGTAAGGATCTAATTACGATTGTGTAGAAGTTGCTTACATGTAGTTTCTTATGAAAGATTCAGTTTAATCACCATTTTGCAACACAAGTTTGCATAATGAAATTCCAAATGTAGTCCCTTTAAGCTACTCACACTCACACAAAAGATGATTATTTAAAGAATAAATGTTAAAGTAGCCTAAAAAGTTCATTGTAATGTGGAGGTTCAATTCACTAATCTCACATCATCGTCATTCTTTTGGCGTGTAAGACAGTTTTAGCCTTTTTCTTTCAACCCTGGCAGTGCTGGGAGCAAGTAGAGAACAAATATTAAACATCATTCAAACTAGTAAGTAGGCTTACTGCAAATCTAACAAGATCAACAAGTACAAGGCTTTAGTGCTGTAATCGGTCTCTGTTTTCGGGTTATGTTGCTGTACACAAATGCCTGTGGAACAATGAATGATTCTGAAATTGCTTGCAGCTCTACAAACTCTCTAAGCTCTCACCTCAGAGACCCTCTAAACTGCCCGATCTGCTACAAGTAGTCATAAATTTTCCAAGAGAATTAATGCTCAGTAGGTGTGATTTTAGATGTGTTTATTCTGTTATCTGGAACACAACCTAAAGTTAACTCAAATACTGCTTCACAGCACAGGCCGTAACCAATATTAGCAATTTTTTAGGGTTTTTTGGTCTCCACCAACTCCTGTGGGAAGTATCTTGATTTTCAGTTTGCAAAGGCTCCACTCCACTCACCAGGTACTAACTCACGGTGCTGTTCTGCTTTATTGTGTTGAACAGGTAGCATTTAAAGTGGGTTTCTTCATATTTTCCCCTAAAACCAGCTACCTAATGCTGTAACCAATGCTATAAGGCTAGTGAGATCCAACCAAAACAACAAATGTCTGGATGTACACCCAAAAGAGACTGAACTGTGGGTTAATGTGAAAATTTCCTGTTTATTTGTAGCTACGAGTGGCCCTTTTTACATAAAATCAGCCATGCGATTTGAGGATGAAATAAGCTCGGAAAGGACAGTGGCTTAATGCATTTTTAGCTCATTAATGCTGTGAGCTGCACAAACAGAATTCTGTTTCCCAGACAGGATAGCTCAGACCCAGGGCGACCTGTATTACATGATTAGATACTACCAGAGATAACGCGAGACTGTGCTTTTGTGAATCAGGTGAACTGATGCATGCAGCATAAATCTCACAGAATTGCCTCCGACCATTCTCGGAGAATGCTGTAAAATGCAAGATTAATTTCTCACTACAGCCAGAGGTGTCAAGGCTTGAGCTTTGAGGTTTTCTACAGATATTCTCCAGTCCTGGACTTTACTCCTGTAGGAATTTCTATTTCCAGACATTCTAAAACTGCCACTACAACCCCACCCAGCTTAGCAAGGAGTGATGAATGAATGACCTGTGGCTGAGGCGGCTTTAATTACGTCTGCAATCCTAAACTGAGCTCAGAATTGCTTTTTATGACACAAACTCACTCAAAATATGGCGCTTTGCCAGCTTTCTGTTCTTATGGCGAGTTTAAGGCATCATTAGAGTGTCAAAAAATGTCTCTTAAGCAGCTGTTGACATAGTACACTCATAAATATATATGCACTTACCCAGCAAATGCAGTGAGGGCTGCACAGGAGTAAGGGGCCCAGGAGATGACAAATAGCAGGATGACGATGAGTGCGATTTTGGCCATCTTCCATTCACTCTTCATTTTATGGAACCTCTTTGCTGAGTCTCTGTTCCCCTCAGAGGTGATCTTTGCTATCGCTCTGTCATGCACAGACACATAGGTATGAAAGTTGAGGTGTTTGTAATATAATTTTTAATTGTACTGTAAGACGAGGTTTTTTTCATCCGTGAAAGTTTGTTGTGTCAGTTTTACTGCTATTGTAATATACTGTACTCTTCACCCACATTGTCAGAGATGGCTGAACAGGCAGTGTTCAGTTTGAGCGAAACATTAGTGGAAATCAATAAAAGAGCCCAGACACATCGTTAATCAGCATGACATCGTATCAGCACACACATCGCTCTGACACTCTGACAAGCCCTGCGGGAGAAACCACAAGTGGTGTGGCATGTACCTACCGCGTTGTGTGTCGGATGGCTCTGAAGATGCAGCAGTAGCAGAAGATGATGATGGAGAGAGGGATGAAGAAGACAAAGGTAAAGAGCAGCATGGTGTAGGAGCGGACCGAAGGGGTGAACGTCATGTAGTCCCAGGAACAAGACGTCATCAGCCCTCCGGGACGTAGGCGCCTGTGGGAGAACAACACCCTTAAGTGGTCGCTTCCCACACAGTGACGCCTGATAATTTCCTGTTCCCTATTGTGCAGCACCCTGCCTTTCAGAGGAGCCTTGAACTACTTGCATTTCCATTCTGAAGACTGCTACTACTACTTACTAGCTTATCTGAAACTACAGGAATATGATTTGAAATGAAAGAGGTAAAGACACTTTATGAGTCATAATGGTCTCTGATGGTTGCCAGGAGTCCTGTTGCTGACCAAAAAAAGCCCTGCATGTACAGTAAGATGTACATTAAAACTACATTAAAAAAAAAAACCCATTTGATTGCAGTGCTCATTAAATAGATAGCAGTAATCTATAAAATCTTAATTAGTGAGCGTTGGAGAGCTGGGGGCTGATGTTTTACCCAGTCTTATGCTAAGCTAAGCTAATCGGCTGCTGACTGGAGCTTCATTTCTTGAATTCAGGCATGAAAGTGGTATTGATCCTCTTAATCTAGCACTAACCAGTCACTGAATGAGCAATTATTTAAAACATTATGTGACACAATTTGCATTTTTACTCTGACACTGATTTCGACTTGTCCAGGGTGTCCCCTGCCTTCATCTTGAAGGATAGGCTCCAGCGCCCCCGCAACCCTAATGAGGATTAAGCGTGCATAGATAATGGTTGGATGGACTTGACACTGATTGGTGCTGTAGTCCCGCACTGAAAAGGTTTAATATGAGTCCAAGAAAACAAAACTGCTAGTTTCCTTAAATTGGGGGGAAAAACACATTGCTATTTATAGTACAATTCACAATAACATGTTTTTTCCTCACTTGATACTGATAATTGCTGATTAATTCTTAACTACCTGTTTATAATAAAGTGTAGTGACCACTAGAAAAAAATAACTAATTTACACACATATAGTCTGCAGGACTGTACATGGGTGACAAGAGACGGCTCCAGACTAGCAGGCCTCAGACAACCTGCATGGAGGTCAACAGAGAGAGAAACGGAGGGTGATGGAGCTGTACTGTCAAAGGATATGATGCCGGTTTCTGACCCAGGGAGACAGCACGCATGGAGTCTGCATTTAGTGCATGTACGTGAAACTTTAAATGCTAATGATTAAAAAACAGTTCTGCGTAAATGTCACTAATGTTTTATTGACCAGGCCTAATTTGTGTATACTAAGATGCTAGCATTAATCAAAAGGCTGAGATGACAGCTGACTGCAAGTCTTTAATTAGCTCTCTGTCATGAAGTGAACTGTTGGACATGTTGTGAAATTGTTCACTTTATGATTCTGCATGGAAAGTAAGGCTTTCTCTTTTGGGATGTCTATATCACATTTTAAGGCCTTGCATTCAGTAGTTCTAATAAAATTTAAATCTGGTGCCGAACACATAGACGATGTGTCCGGCACCAAAATGCCGGACACATAGACTATATAGAAAAGATGGATGTAGCAACCCAATAATTTGTGGACTATCCTTGTGAAGCCTTGAGTTTGGAATTTGACATTCAGAATTTTGGTCTTTTAAAACTGGATGTTACAAGCAAGCATTGAATCTGACTGGTGAACTCATGAACAGTTGCAACCAGGGTGTCACAAGGTAGTCCAGGCCTTAAAACAGACCTCGCTTTACCGCTCTATTTTACTCTACACCGAGTTATAATTTACAAAATTAACATCATGCTAAATTCTGGACGTCTTGAAACTTGCAATTGAAACCATCAACCTGTTAAGAACATGTTTACTGAAGCAACAGATTAAGAGAGAAGTTGGGCAGTTATCTTCTTTTTTTAGCAGCCAGAGGAGCCGCCTCCTGCTGGTGCTAGAAAGAATGCAGGTTTAAGTCATTTCTGTTTTGGCTTCACTTTTTTCTCATGCTGTGGTTGGAGCATTAGACCAATCAACTGACATTGCTATCCTAGATCAATACCAACAAACACTGCTAATACGGACCCATTGATTGCATACAAATGCATGCGGTGTTCTTCTATAAACAGCATCATGCCTGTACACATTTACACATTACAATGGGATCTGAATAATCTAAGTGCAAAAATCCATAAGAGGAGGCGGCTGATGGTTTCTCTTGTGGCGTTTGGTATCCCAGGACTGTAGGCTTATTCTATATGGGACGCAATCTTCATTGCACACAAAGTCCACAACAAAACACAAACATGCACGCTACAGCATCTTCACTTACACATCAGAACACCAGTAACGACACACATGCACACAATGATTGCCAAACATCATACAGCTCTGAAAACTCTATCTCACGTTCTCTCCAGATGTGGAAGGAAACCATCAGTCACTTTTATTAGCCTGCATGTTGTGTTAAGTTGTTATGTCATTGGGGGCACTGAACCCCAAGAGGATTTTATTTTTATTTTTGTGGGAAACAGCCACTGCAAGAGACTAGATGCGGGGAGACAGAAATCCACACGAGCTGTGTCTGAAAGATGCATGTATGAGTATTTTGTATGACTAAATATGCAATAATGGTCGACCTTCTTACTTGGTGATTCAGTCTGTTTATTCAGTGGGGACGGAAGTGGAAGAACACCTCCTTTCATGTGAGATCTGTGAATGGAAATCCGCAGTATAATTACTAAACACAACTCTGTAATTATTTTGTGTGCAAGAATGCTGTGTATTGTGCAAACACAGCCTGTCCCGTGGCTAAATATGACTCACAAAAAGTCATATTAGTTCATGCATTTTTGAAAACAATGGCAACAAAACATTTGCATACAGTTTGGCTGCATTACTTGTACAGTTGTGTTAGTCTTTATGGAGTCTACTGTGACTGTAGAAGCATCTTGAAATAAGTTTTAAAGTGGTTGCTGGATGTTGTTAGTTGTAGTTTCTCCTGATTGTCACAATTTGCAGCTTGACAGCATACATGAGTCTCTAAATTAAAAAGCATTTTTGCCCCACAGCACTATTAATTACTGTGACAGTTACTGACTATGTTCTGTTGTGCTCATCGTTCTCCCGTCATTCCTGGACAGGCACTTTGTAGCTTAGGTGTTTGAGGGTTTAAGGATGAAGCGTTGTGCTTCCTGAGTTTGCCACAGCTCAGTTTGAATTATGTGTTGTGGAAGACATAGAAAACGAACCTAACAGCACCAACACTGAATCCCATTGGGAACGCACGCAGGAAAGGAAACGCCAAAAACTCGTATGAAAGCGAGACTCTGCAACCTCATCAAACATTGTTGGGCTGTTGCAACGTCAGTTACAGGAAAACGTAAAATGAGCTGCCTCCTGATATCTGACCTTGTATGAAATGTATTTTCATGTTGACAAAAGGCAACATGACATAGAGTGCTGCTTTCACAAGGAATTTGACATGCTGACACGGGCAACAACGGTGCGAGAGAAGTACTAAGACAGAGCTCAGCAAACTAAATTCCTCCGAGGAATCAAACTGATAAACAAAGACTCGACTTCCAGGTCTCTGAATGTACTCACTCCAGCCAAAGAAGGGGGGCAGGCTCCAGCCCATCGAGTAGACCCAGGCAACCGCCACAATGCTGAGAGCTTTCTTGTGAGACATCACCCCGAGGGAGGCGAGAGGCCTGGTGATCACCACGTATCGGTCCACTGCAATCACCATCAGTGTCATCATGCTGCAATACCGAACAGCGCTCCACAGAAGGCGTACAGCTCACAACCTGGGGGAGGACAGGTGAGAGAGGGAGGAAGATGCAGCGGAGAGGAAAGATAAATATGTTTACTTGTGTTGTTACAGAGCAGAGCGGACAGAATGAATACATTTTCAGGTAGAACTCCCTCCAGCTCTCGCACAAAAGCTATAAATACTTTAACTGTACTGGGTTTTTAAATTTTAAATGGAGAGGTTTTGTGCTGTTTTGCTGCATGAGACCTACTGTATGCTGCTATCATCAAATTAACCAGGGAACATCTGTTACACATTTTATTAAGGACGCCCCCGGTGAAAGTCCAGTATTTTACCTTGTTAACATGAGCATGGCCATATGTTGTTCTTTTAATATGCTGGAAGATGCAACATGAGTGAAATACGCACAGCGCCGTGGCTGAGCAGTTCTGCCTTGAAAATGCAGAGTACCGATGACAAAAACGTGGATTTACCATTCCAGGTTTTCATTTACAACAAGCCCAAGGAACCAATCTTTGCAGCGTGGAATTGGTTTCTGGCTCATACATGTATGACTAAATGACTCCAGTATTACAACTTGTCATTGTCGAGCATAGAGTAGCTTTACAATGAGCAGAGTGGTCGGTGAGCTGGTGTGTTTGAGCTGCAGGAAACAATGGTACAGAGCTACATCTAAGTCATTTCACAGCAGAAAAAAACTTATATTTACGCAAGTTAAATACAGAGATTAGTGTTTAGGGAAGGGACTTCCATTCCCTTGAAAAATTAGCATAACGTTGCTTATTTAGCTAGCTAATAAAGTTACCAACATGTATGTTTTCACTCCTACAGTCTGACTTTAAGTGCTTCAGACTGAAACACGCCAAAGACGGTGTCGATATGCTTGTATGTATCCTCAACGGCAGTGGCAAAAGCTGATTAATTCTTGAGTTTCCGACATGCAACATGCTTTCTAATTATGCTTTGGCTAAGAGAGTAGCAATAGTAAAATACAAGATAGGCGGATGGAAAATTAGAAAACATATACATTTAGTTGTAACACCATTAAATGCTACCATATTTGGCAAAATCAATATGTGTTTCATGGGAATTTCCAACATATGTCTGAAAAAAAATTATGAAAACACGAGAAATAATGTAAATATGTTGAGATGGAAAAGTTGCAACGTCTGTAAAGACAAACTGCAACAATGTAAACTGACTCGTCAATCTAAAAGACAACTAAGTCATGATGTACCGCACATGAAGCATGTGATGGAAATCTTGCAGTTTTCCTTTTCAGATTTATGCTTTGCTTCAACTCAACTTCAGCTTTGTTGCCATTCAGCAATGTGTGTGGTTCACAGTTGCATAAAATGACGCTCCTCTCACCCATTTCACAGTGCTAATACTATATTCCAATTGTAACTAACAATAACTAAAGTTTGATGGATTTCTGTAGACATTTTGATCCAGAGCCAGACCATTACTGCATTTTAAGGCACAGAAAACAAACAAGGAGCTCAAGGTGACGAATGAGTTGGGATGGCAGAAGGCAAATAGTGGATTTAAAGATACATGGATGGAAAATTTGAGAAAAATGTGAACGAAAACAGGAGGAAGGTTATGGAAAGTGTAGAATCTATAAACAGACTGCATTATGGTGTTCAGATATTTGATATACATTGAGCATACAGCAACAAACCTGTTACATGTCGACATACTGAGTTTCATGCCACAGCGCTGACATGACTTCTGGCACATCTCTTTTCATTCCATTACGTACAGTTTCCACTGTCAGTCATTTTGCTATAAGTATTCACAATGTATGCAAGAAATCTGATACACACATTTGCGCAAATATAGGCTCCAGCACCCCCCGCGACCCTAATGAGGATAAAGCGGTATATAGAGAATGGATGGATGGATGGACATTTGCGTAAATGATTTCTCACGCACACACATGCGCACAAAATACAAACAGTCAGTCATCTCTTTATCAGCTGCCCTCCCTCCACGCTCAGAGTGTGTGATCACGGCTGACATGTCGCACATCATCGCAGCGCCAAGTCATCAAATCAAAACAAGACAAAATCTGAAGTGTGTCGCCTTGTTGAAGAAACTCAAACAAATACTGCTCAGGATATTAAATATAGTGTAAATCACAACGTCTGCATGTCTGCATGTGTTTGACAGCCATTGTTAAGTAACTGAAGTGAATAAAATCCAGGCTCCTCAGGAACAGCAGATGTTCCCCGGGAAGAACAATATTTTAAAGTCGTGAGGCGTTTTGTTATAACAGCAAAGTTCATGCCATTGTCGAGTCGAGATATTTAGTGTATATAAAATATTGTTTAATGAGTCCCTGTAATGAGTTAATTATGAGTAAATGCTTTCCAGGAGGCAATCATGAGTATTTCCAGCCACATGTTCTTTTTTGCGGAATTTTAATATGTGCCCAAAATAAGTGGAAAGACCAGAAATATTTTTTAAAAAGTAGAAATACTGACCAAAAAAAAAGTCTAAGTTATGGTGGAAAAGTTGCTATGTAGAAACACAATGCTGTGCAATGGACAATTGTAAATCTAAAGGACTAATAGATCGTTGTTCGCAGAAAGCATGAGATGTAAACTTCTTCAACACTAAGAGATGGGAACATTGCAGCAGGGTAAAATGTCAGATTTGCAGATTTATTGTATGAGACAAACACAAATACTGTATTTCACATTTTCCATGGTTTTTCCGTGTTTGATTTTGGCTGCTTCTTTTTCACTTAAAGCATCTTGTTGCACCTTCTTCCTCTAAAATGTTGTAGCGGTACCTGAATTTGTCCCACTTATGGCCTAATACATCCATACTTAGTAGATGAAAATATGCATTAATTAGTGTCATTTATAGTCATTAAGGGTTATAATTAGAGATGGCAAAAGAAATGACTCTAAAATGTCTGTGTTACAATGATTCATAAGCCCATGAATCCATGTCAGATACTTGTTACCAAAGTAAAATAGCTTTCCTATGACCTTTGTCAAGCTTGGCTTAATTTTTTTTTAAATCAATTTAAGCTGCATTTTGTCAGCTTCACTTGAGCTGCTCCACAGCCTAAACCACAGCTACAGCTTCAGCACTCAGTTAGCATGTTAAATATATATACATTTGGCAAGCTAAGTGCATTAGGTTGATGCTTAACTTGAAACATTTATGTTATCGCGCTGGTTAAAGCAACTGTAAGTCAAGGCAAGTCAAGTCGCCCTTCAATATTTAGCACATTAAAGACAACAGCTGTGCAGGAGTGCATGTTCCAATAAAAAAGATTAGGACTGACATCACAAAATGAACCTAACAAGACTTAAGGCTGAGGTTGAGAGCCTATAGGGTTTTTATGGTGGGATTTTTCCTGAGAAAATGGCATTATAGGAATTAAAACTCTTTAAACATGAAATACTGTTCTGCAGACTATAATATATATCAATCCTGAGACCCTACAGTGGATTTAATTTAATAATAAAGCTAAGACACTGAGATTTAGAACTTAACATAAGTCATATAAATATTAAGGCTAAGGCCCTACAGTATTATTAATTATGGAGATTTCCATGGCTAATTTTGAGCTTATACTTCTTTATGTTTTGCTTTCTTACAAGAATATACAGAAAATGAAAACCAATTAATCCAAGTAATCCCTGGATTCTTCCCTTATTTCTTAGCTTGTTAAAGTATGCATCATTCGGTTTTAGTAGCCTGTTATCAATTCAAACTTACTCGAGTTGTCACAGTGTGTATTCTGAACAGTATATATACATCTGTCCAGTCAAAATGTTTTTGGTGACCAGCAAATCCTTCAGTTATATTAAATTGCATTTGATGTCATTCGATTTTGGATTAGTGGAGCAATATGGGTCAGAGCTGTGTGTTTGGGAATGAGTTGGGGTTAGAATTGTTTACTTTTACTATAGTCTGACTTGCTGGATGTATACTATGAGTATAAGTCTGTCATTGGCCATGTGATTACCTACATGTACCTATATGTTACTGTTTTAAAATCCTCTTTGGCATGAGAAACAACAGTTGCGCTGAATGTTTGGACCCCGTAAATAGGCAGACCTGGTACTTTTTTTGTGAATTAGCAATTTTCATAGCAGTGCTCACCTCCTTGCATGCAAATTTTTACACAATTCTCCTGTCAATAATTAGAGGGTACACTGCTGCTGCATCCTGGGCTCAGCACCAACTAATATGACTGTGATTGGTTTAAAAAAACAAACTGGAGGACCTCTCTCTGAGCCCTTCTCTCATTATCTATGTATGTATTATACCAGTATCTCATTGCATTCACTCTGTGTCCCGCTGCTGTGTCCCCCTGTGTCTTTTCTCAGAGTGTCCCTGGCCCCAGAGCTGGATCCTGCTGATCTGTGGTTGCTGTCCCACCAACTATCCTAGACTCCATTATGTCCACTGTGGGATTCTGATACTGTCTTTCCTCCACCCCACTGCTTCCAGCTCTTCATTTTCACCAATCCACTCCCTCACTATACCTGATATGTTCATCTACACACTGTTTGCATCTTACAAACAGCTATATATGTTGTATATTTAATGCCAGAACCTTACACCATACCAGTAAACTATGAATGAGTTTCAATGTTGGCTTGTTCTGTATATTCCCAGACACTTTGCATTCATTATGCATCACTTTGTATGTATCATCTATGCTTCTCTATGCATCTATGCCAATGTGTGTTGTGTGTTTCCTTGTCCCCTACTCCATCCTCTTCTCCCGTCTCTCTCCCTCTACCTCTTCTGACTTGGGGGTTCAGCCCATATTGGTTCTGTAAAGCATCTTCAGACAATCTGAATTGTAATTGGCGCTGTATAAATATAACCGAATTGAATTGCTGCGGCTGAGAATGGTCTGTCTATGCAAAACTACTTTTATTACAACTGGCTTAGTGCTCTGGTACATCACATTAAGGCTATTTTGTATTAATTGACATTTCACAACCTAAAAGTACTATGGAGAGTGATTTCTATCTCTGCAGATTATCCTTTTGGGACAATTCACTGCTTCAACAAACTGTCCAGCAGACCCACTGACAGATCATCCAGCTTACCTCTGAACACCGCAACCTCAAGAGCCCTGATGTTATTGAAAAGCCCATCATTAAACAGCGCTCAGGGAATGTTGATAGCTTTGAAATCTGGTAAATAAGAATAGATAAGCACAAATAAAAGGCAACGCTCTGCCGGTTTTTTCGCTCTGTGATTACCATTTACCTATTTGATGTTTTGACCTCTGTTACTGTCTGCATCTCTCTGTGTCTTTTGAAAAGGAGAGTTGGTTGAGAAGGGGGGGTGTTGGCGGTGGTCGGGAAAAAAAGAAACGAATATCCTCCTGCTGTAACCACCACAGAGACTTGAGCTGTAGATCTGACAGCGATTGGCTGTCTTCATCAAGGTCATGAGAACTCCTGAAGGAAAACACAGCGCTCTGACGATCAGTGTTTGATCAGTGGAGTGTGGAGCCTCTTTTACCACCTCTCTATGTCGACTCCTGCTAGGCTTCATTCTGATGTATGGTACACACCGTTCTACGCCGTCCCCCTCTTCCAAATGCGCTCACGTAAAACACGCTATCAACATGCATTCCTGCTGGCGCTTCATGATCGATGGAGTTTGGACTCTGCACAGTGGAGCCGTTTTTTTTACATTGTGGCAGGAAGGGATGATAGAGGACGGTAATTGTATTTCTGTGTGTGTGTGTGTGTGTGTGTGTGTGTGTGTGTGTGTGTGTGTGTGTGTGTGTGTGTGTGTGTGTGTGTGTGTGTGTGTGTGTGTGTGGACAGAATCTTTATTGAGCTGTCACACTCCAAAGGGTAGGTTAACAATACAGGTCCCTGTGGAATCCAAAGTGTGTGTAACACATGCAAAAGAGTGCAGAAAACATCATAAACCTCTGTTTAGTCTTATATACTGTTAACTCTTGGGTGTTTTAGACATGATTAAGGTGTGAAATGTCACATAAAACAGTTAGAATCTCAGATGTGTTACCTTTCTTTCCAAAGATCCAGTGTTTGTGCATGCTGGTGATGAAAAAGATGGGTGTCTGGGTGAGACACATGAAGAAGTCTGTGAATGCCAGATTAATAATGAAAATGTTGGATGGCGTCCGCAAGCTCCGGCTCCTGCACACAAACACACACAAGTAGCTGATGAAACACCGTCATTAATATTGGACTATGAATAAATCATTAACACATATATAAATATATTAATATTGCAATTACAGAGAAAAAAAAAGCGGTGTTAAACTGATTTATACAAGGAAAATTGTTCAAAATTGGACGCCTGAGTGAAAATACCTGCAGAAAGCGTATATGACCAAGAAGTTTCCCAGCATTCCTGTGATTCCCACGGCCAGGATGACAACGCCAATGGTGTAGTGAGCGTGGTCTGGGACGTCTACTGTTGGAAATATGTGGTTTGGAACCACAGAACCCTAAAAAAGCAGGGAAAGAGGAGGCAACTGGTTCATTTGTGGTCAAAGAATAAGAACAGGACAGAAAAGTAATTCAGAAATAATGCTCTTGAGTCCATGATTGCTGTGAAGGCAATTTGGTTGGTGGGAGAGAAAATGACACCGAAAAAATCCTGGTTCTTGGAAATGCAGAGGGTAATTTCACCAAGGAAAATGAGGAATTAAAAAAGAAGGGGACAAATAAATTTTTATTATTATTATCGTACTCAGGATAATTCAGGGATAATTAAATGTTAAAGGGGAATAGAAGCTTTTACTAAATGGAAAAGAGCAAATGTCCTTATCATAAACAGTGACATTTTAAGCAATAAAACTGCTCAAGATTATAGTGCCTCGGGATGTGGCTATCACTTGGTGCATAGACACTCAAATGCTGTAATTAAATGTGTCCTCTGGTACAAGATAAAGCTTTGGCCTTAGAGTAAATCCACTTTATCCGAAGCTCCTATTGAATCAACTCTATTCACCCCAAAACATTTGATTTAAATAATAAATAATAATAAACAATGATAACTGCTATTATTAGTGACTGTAAGTGACCTGTGTGACACAGTGCAGGAACCTCCTTTAAATAACTCATCTTACAGAGAAAGCATCTATAGATGTTTTCTGGCTCAGTAGCTAATTATAGTAACTCCACAAGGTACATTAGGTTACATATGTGTAATTGACAGAGCTTGAAATGTCACATTTACGTAGCAGAATGAGTAAAATTATAAGCAGACTTAACCCATCCAGTAGTGGCAAAAGACACATTTTTATCTTATCATAAGCAAAAAAAAAGCATGTTTTTATAAATTTAAGTGCTACATTTGATGAACTGTTCCCATTAGATTGTGGAATACTTTGTTTAACTCATTTTGATGTTGCTTATTCTGTAATGGTAAAAACATAAGCTGCCAGAAAAAAAGAACACAAGTAATCTGGGTATATTTGCTTTTTTGTTTCAAATTCTGTGCTAATTTGAACATAGTTAAAGCTCAGATTTTAATAATCATGGGCATGCCTGTGCCAAATGTCGCTGTACAGTCAGTTTTCTAGGTTTCTTCTGGCTAATTATGACATGAACAAGAGGTAAAAGATGGTAGGACTTTGTGTTCAAGGTGTTGACGTTGAAGTTTCCCTTGCCATCCTTCTGGTCTTTATTTTACTCTATAAATCCCTGATGGGATTCAGGTCAAGACTTTGCTTGGACAGCTCCAAGACGTCGGCATTGTTTTCTGTTGACCATTTCTCCACCGCTTTGGCTGTATTTTTCAGATTGTTATTCTGCTGGAAGGTCCATTGCTGTTCAAGGTTAGCTTTTCTGCAGGCTAAATTATTTTTCTTCCACTTTGACAAGGTTGTCAATCAACTGGAAAACGTCTTCGAACCATCACATTCCCGGCCTTATGTTTGACTGTAGGGATGATTTTCTTGGGGCTGAAAAGCTTTGATTTTTCTCAAGGTGAGCTTTTGTGAAATGAGTCTTCCTTGTTCGGTTTCCATAAAGACCGTTTTTTTCAGTGTCTGCTGAAGTATCTGCCATGAGAACCGCTTCGATACATCAGGACGTCAATCCTCGGTTTCTTCTTGACTTCTTTTACTGCCACCCTTAAAGCTGAGGGTCACTTTGACTTCCTTCCACGTCCATTGAGATTTTTCATAGTATGGAACTCCTTGTACTTTCTGATTCTGCTTTGTACTGCTACCATTAGTACTTGAAAACATGCGGATATGGTTTTATAGTCATTTCCTCTTTTTTCATAATCTGCAGCTCTCTCTCAGTGATGAATTCTAATGGAAACCTACTGAGCTTTTTGGTTTTAGCCATGACTTGCAATTGACTAGTAACTCTCAAAAGAGCCTCTGCATCAGTCATTTCCAATTGATGTAAAATGAAAATGCCCTAGAACAAGGTAGAAAATGCCAGGATGATTTAAAATGGTATATAGGTTGCGTTTTCTCAAAAGCTGGTGACAATTTCATCATACATAAATAGTTTTAGGTGAGGTATTTTTGGGAAAAAGTAAAAACAAAAACAAAACATAAACAAAAAATCACAGACATAATTAAGACTCATAGGCAATTTTAAGAGTAATTTGATTTTGATGACAAATAAATGTTTTACTTGTAACCACTTACTTTAAGTGTGAATAATTTTATAAATGCATGGAGAGAGTTGTGTGTCATCAGCTGTTGGGTGAGCCTGAAGGCAAACTGGAGTGGATCCAGTTTGCCTGCAAAACAAAACGAGGTACCGATGATGCAAGTCTCATTCTTTTAAAACAACTCCACACATCCACACACAAGGGTTTTATTCACGGACTTTGCATCAGCTTTTAACACTGTAAGTGACAGCACCGTGCTACACCGCCTCTCTGACCTCCAGGTTCACACACACTGATTTTACGGATAAAGGACCTTTTAATGAATAGACCACAGCATGTGTTTTAAAAAGATTCTAAGTCCAATTCAACGGTTTTAAAAACAGAGCTCTCCCACATTTCACCGACACCCAGGCCCTGACTCAGTACCAGCAGGAGGTTCACACCCTGATCCAAACCTTTGCTGGAAATTCACTAGAACTCAACATTTTAAAAACTGGCCAAGACATGGACTCTGTCTGCAAAAAGGCACAGCAGCATCTCCACCTGCTCTGGAAGTTCAGTTCTTTAACATCAGCAAAGACATTTTAACTTTTGTTTATAAATCACTCATCAAATCCATCCTCACCGACAAAACATCTCAACCTCTCACCATCAAACACAAAACAAAATTCTCCCAAATAATAAATCGGGCCCAGTAAAATCACTCAAACAACCCATTTAAAGTCAATGTAAATATCCTTGTTAACATCTCTAACCCTGTGTCTTACAATCTGTTGTCACTTGTGTCACTTCCAGTCAGAATAAACCCATAAGTCAATACAAAATTCACTATAACTCAAAATTTGGGGATTAAGAATATACGCTTTGCTGTTTCTTTGTTTTTGTTTTTTGGATTGTCGACATGTTTATACTGGAGATTTCTCTTCTCAGTGAATGACTTGTATGAATTATATCGACTAAAAAAAATCATCAATCCACAGGATAAAAAGTAAAAATGCTACATTTGGCATATGAGTGCATGCATTCTTCTGTTCCAGGGGTAAATTATGCCAATGTGGTCTTTGAGAGATGCTACCAAAGGTGGGGGAAATATTCCTGATTGGGAAAAGTCAAAGAAGCAACCCTGCTATATAAAGTCGACCACTGAAAAGGTCACTCGCGCTCCATATCTGACTTTTTTCCCTCTATCTTTTTTAGCTACTTGGTAGGGCACGTTACCACATTGACCCATTTTCACCGTTTAAGTTATTGTGCTGAACATGCAAACATTTTTGAAGATTTGATGATCACATTCCATCAAACACAAATCCTATATATAGGTCCATTTATATATATTTTTGTTTGTTTTTCACCACTTCCTGAAAGAAACATGCCACTCTTCAGCTAGCTTTTGAGCACTTTTGCTGGAAATAGCTGAGGGTGAACAAAGAAATTTAAAGGTTGCAGGCTAAAAAAAAAATGGACTGAAAGAAGCTTCGGTGCTGCACAGGAGAGAAGGGAACAGCAGAATTCATGCATTCACATGTAAGTAGCAATTTACTCGTGCAGTTGGCGAAAGTCTGGCTAATTTTAAATGCATTATACTGAGCTGAGGAGAGAGCAGAATAGAAAATGGCATGCTCAAGAAAAACGCGACCCCTCAGCGTACATAGCTACATCCCAACACTGCACTTTAGTAATAAAGCTTTAGACAAATCAAGGTTGTTTTTTCCCCTCAAAGCATAAAAGCAGATTTTGATGACAATGAATGCTTTTCATTTGACAGCAGCGTGTTTCTTCTGAGAAGCTGCTGCACCTGAGAGCACACAGCTTCCCCTTCAGAATTCATATCAGAAATTCTCACACACTCGCTTGAACACTTTGACTCTCTCTCCGAGTCTCTTTCAAGCCGATGAAAAAACCCAGCCACACACACACACACATCCAGCCACCAGGACTTCCTTCACTGGGCTAAATCGTCCGTCAGCTGCCCCAGCCTTCAACTGGAACACACACATCTCCTTTCATTAATCCTGGATTCTGCATGCATGCATGCATGCGTGTGTGTGTGTGTGTGTGTGTGTGTGTGTGTGTGTGTGTGTGTGTGTGTGTGTGTGTGTGTGTGTGTGTGTGTTGTTTCCCTGCAAAGTTTGCCCCACATCTGTTGCAGCAGTCCTACTTTTCTGCAGAGTCACAGAAGCTGAGGGCATTTCGATACCACAATGAAAAGCGATGGAGCGGTTATGCAAGCGAGTGAGTGAAAAGGTCAGCGGGATGCATTACCCAAAGAGGGGAGAAGTTGGTATGCAGATGTGGCTTGCGGCCTATAGAAGTGTGTGGAATGTAAACACACTTAGATCCAATCTGACGCCATCACCAATCATGTGGTGGATCACTTCCAAGTTCTGCTAAATTTCTTCCCCCTCAATCCTGTGTCTCCTCTTTTTTCCCCTCCCCTCCACTCTCCCTGCTGGATCTTCTTCTCCTCCACTCTCGCTGTTTATTCCCAGCCCTCATTAATTCCCTTCCTCACGTCGTCCCTCCGCTCGCGAAACCTCCCGATCACTCCTTCACTTCCTCCTGCTCCCTCTGATGTCGCCTGTCTCCCGGTTTCGAGCAACTCAGGACCAGATTAATGCCGATCACACGGGGAGGAGGAAGGAACGGAGCAGCGGAAGTCTCCTCTATGTGGGATTTAAAGATGCTAACAGTGGGTGGTAATATACGGCTACACACTTCACGTCTGGGAGCACGTACTGAAGCCAGGGTGCCGGCGTTTCTGGGGTTTTCCTCATCAGTGGAGAGCAAGTAATATAAATGTAAATAGTCTGGCGGCTGCCTAATGCACAGTGACATAGAACAGGCAAAGACAAATAAATGGAGTGAGACAGAAAATGGAGATTAAGGATGGGGGAGATGGTGAGAGACAGTGCAAAGCAGAAGAAGACCAGAGAACACCCATTGTGCTAATTAAATCTGAACATGTTAACATAAAGAGCCATGCCAACCTTCGTGTACATTATCTGAATGAACATACGTGTTGGTACTGCAAAGACTGTTTTTAGTCAGCATGTTTAGGCACACACAGATGGATTTGTGTGTAACAAAATCTAGGGAACTGTATCTCTCTGGACCAGCTGTGACTAATTTAATAAACATAGCCAAGGGGGGTTACCTCTAAATAAAAAGTAACTCTGTTGACAGCATTACTATAAACAGTGTGACAGTTCATTTGTGGCAGACAGTCGGATTTTCATTAGAAACATATTCTTCATTATCTGTAGTCATGCAGATATCAAACTGCCTCAAAGAGCCGTGGCAGTAAATGAGTGATTTCTCTTTCACATTAATAAACGGGAGCAAACAGGATGATTCTATACTATAATGTAGTTTAGCAAGTGACTGACTCTTATTGTCTGGAAGGTGGCCGTTAATTTCCAGTAACTAGAACTACCTGTAATGTAGGATAAAAGCTCATCAGGTGGTTCTTTGCTTTTACATCATCCGTTCACCTCTTAGGACATGGCGTCCATATTTGTGGACATCTTTTTTAGTTTTTATTTTTCTCAAAAAGAGCATAATGTTCATAATATTGATAATAATAAAATAATAACACTAATAATAATTAGAATGAAAACAACAATATAAATATAATATGCATGCAATATAAATATTAAAAAATATAATAAACATAATAATCACATATTAGATTTTATCCGGTTCTTATGTTTATCAGTTACGCCTTCTATCAAATAACTGGAAGAAATCTAAAATGTAAGCCCAACCGAAGCTCAGGTCTGAAGAGGTTTACATAGTTTAACATGTATTTTAGAATCCTGAAATTATACATCATTCCATTTAATAAAGGTAATAGATGGATGTCTAAGATAAGAAGAGGTGAGCCATTTTTCAAGGGGAAAGTGCAAATATAGATAAAATATGTATATCTATATCTACACACACACACACACACACACACACACACACACACACACACACACACACACACACACACACACACACACACACACACACACACACACACACACACACACACAGACACACACACACACAGACACACACACACACACACACAAAAAAAAATCCTATATTTGCTTATATTGTGACACAAAGCACAATTCAGGAATCATTGTCAGTAAAAAACAACATTTATTATTCTGGAGTTATTCTATGCTGTATTACATGAACAGGTTCTTCTGTTGTGATGGACAGTCGTGGCATCGAGGATTATTACACTGATATTTTGCTCATTGTATATGTTATTTATATACATTTCTCATATTTGTGAAACACTGTTCTGCTGATCTCAGTCATATTTATTCAGCTCACATTGATAGATCACTTTTGACAAGATACTAAAAGTTGACAAGTGACAAATAAACAACAGCCTGAGTGACTGAAAATGTTGCTTTTCTTTAATTCATTTAATACTCCTTCTTTTTCCAATTAAAACATCAAGTGGCTGCCTTACTTCAGAACTTGACTGACTCAACTTTATTAAAGTTTCTGTCACTTTTTCACCCACTGAATGCTGATGTAGCTCAGTAACTGCTACCCAGTATTCTGTTTCCTTTGGATGCTAATGGCCCATTCTCCTCAGCTGTTCAGACACTAAACAGCGCTGATGAATGCCGCAGCCACTGCACAGCTGATTATCTGCTCACTGAATCTACCACACCTCACAAACAAGCCTCCAATCAGACCATCACAGGAATCATTGTCTGCAACTTTAGAGGAAAAACTCCCACGGCATCACACAGGGCCACCCACTGACACACATTCTCTCGCTTTATCCCCTTTAAATCATACCAGCACTCACAGACAGATGATTTCCAAAAACACCACTGCTGTATCCTTAAATTGTAGCCATATTTTTAGAACTGAGCAGAGATTACAGATTAGATTTGCATCGAGAGAAAAGCCAACAAACAGTGATACGAGGAACACAGAGCTCTGGAGAGAAACAGAGAAAACCTCGAGAGTTCTTAAATGAAAACCACACTTATTCCTGACTGTAAGATCCCATCTGTCTCTGCAGAAGCTGCCCTCGGGCTCCGTTCCAGTATCAGTTTTCCCAGCACTCCCACCACAAACGCCAGACCACAAAAGCTACAGGGACTGAAGCCTGCAGGTCGGAGCTTCAAAGTCCAAAATCAAACCGAACCATTCACACTTGTTGATCTACGTTTACCGTATCAGTGCTCCTCATGTGGTTCTCAGTTTGTCTTCAAAACAGCTGCTTCTCCCTGGAATCATTCAGACTTAAGGTCAGTCTGGGCTCCGGTGGGGCAAAGTATTTTCTTTTTTGTGTGCTTTGGATTGTACGTACAGTACAGAGATGAACACGCCGCTGCACATCTGTGTATAGAGATTTCCCTGAAGGCTGTGTGGTAAACTAATCCCACTGTCAGACAGAGAGGGAGACAGAGAGAGATGGAGTCTGATTTATCAGTGAGACTTGGTAGCACAAATATTAACCACACAAAACAGTCCTCTAGGAGTGAACAATGAGGCAGCAGAAGGATGTGGGTAATGGATGATTACATGCTTTTAATTAAAAAATCTGAGGCAAACAATCTGAATTATTTCTGGAAGACAAGCCAGCTGTTTTACGTGTTTGTGCTGCAAACAGAATTTCCTCTAGAGGGTTAAGAGGATCTGAACTGAGCTGCAGATCAGCTAAGATCAGGAACAAAACTGGACTATTAAGGGGTTCCTTTCAGGTTGTTGGGGCACAATTTGCAGGTACAGACGAACAGATCGATGCTGTTTGGTGCAAGAATGGATCACAAACGTCAGGATTAATATTACTAGGAAATGATGTCTCTAAACTCACCACAAATTATCATCATAACAAGTAACATAAGGAAATGTAAGGAAAAATACATGAATGAATGGCTAATCATGACGCACAGAAATGGCACAAAAGAGTACTTTCATCACAGAAGTGACACATAACTATACACCCACAACAGCTTTTTATGATCACAATAGCACAAGGACCTTTAGAGAAAAACGGGATTTGCGCTGCCTTCATTCAGGTCAGGTGCTGAATGAACGGAGCGCAGATGCGCAGGCGAGGATGCTGCGATTCATTCATTCATTCATCCATTCATTTTACATCTCTCTCTCTCTCATACACTCACAGCTCCCCTTCTCTGTGACATTTTTGCAACATTTTATGAATGATCAAGTGGAGGACTGAAAACTAACAACTGAAACCAGAATCCAGTGAGTTTCTGCGCCTTTCCCCCTCAGCTGTGGTGAGTTTGGCTGCGCTGGATGCTGCCGTTACGCATCGCCGCAGCGCACAGAAGCTCTCCAGGTACGCCGAAAGGAGCGACCCAAAGCAAAACAAACCAACGAAATGAAAGAGTTGGGGCGGGTTACTTACAGCTGTAGCCACCGGGGCGAGCTCCATGAGCCGGTGCGGGTTGATGGAGCTGATGTTCCAGGGTGCGCGGGCGGTGGGGTCCGGTGTCGGGATCCCGGGTCCAATCTGGAGCCGAGAATCCATTCAGGATCCACAGTGGGTGATGAAAGAAAACTGGCAAAAAAAAAAAAGTGGAATTGGGAGGTTGCTGGGTCTGTGTGAGGTGGTTTAAGACTCCGAGTGGCCGGTCATGATCGCCGCCCTGCTCTCATATCCGTCTCTGCTGGTTGTACAGCAGCTGTGGGGGGTGGGGGGTGGGGGGGAAAGACGTGCGCTTTCTCCTCTCTCTCTCTTTCGGTTTCTCGTCCAATCCCTGCTCCGGGGATGCCCGAGACTGTGTCAGTAGGTCTGTGCGTGTGTGCACAGAGCGAGCTGCCCTTTGTTATGGTTATTTAACCTGAAGGGGAATCAGTGGAGCAGTTCTTCCTCATTATCAATAACCCCCTTTTTCCTTCCTTTCCCTGCTGTAAGTTCTTGTGCTCTTTCTTCTGCAAAAAAACAGGGTAAAATGAACAACACGTTATGCAACTTGACATGAAAACATACAGTTGACATAAAATGATTGAACTCAGTCACTCCTGTCTCCTCATGCTTTGTAAAGTTCTTCTTTGTGCACCTTCAAGTACAGTTTTCGTGCTTCTCACATCTTCCCTTTCCTAATGAGAGATCAAATTTATGTTTTTATTGCTGTGACATTATAACATTATGAGAGAAGCTGTGGATGTGAGTGCATTTGTGAGGAAAGGACACGGTCACAGCTGTAAAGACCAAGGAAGGGCAGGAGAAATGGATGGATAATGGAAGGATTAAAATGCATTGTTAGTGAACTCATGAAGGAGTGTCTTCATTTCACCACTCCTGGAAGCCCATTTCATGCGTTTGCATTAATGACTTTTACTCTCTTTTATGGCATTTGTTGTCCCTTTTATTAAGTTATTTGCATCAACTGGTGTTTGTTCTATTAATTTATTCATATTGAAATTCAGTATTTTGCATTTTGTATCGCTAATTTGGCATTTTTGCCTTCTCTGGTCTTTTTGCTATCCTTTTTTTTTTGTGGCTTGTCTGTCAAATCACTTTTTAAAATGCTGCTTTTAGAAGGTGCTATATTTTTTTTAAGAAGTCATTATTACTATTCATAATGTTTCAGTCCTCAAGACAGGAAAATAATATGGACAGAAGATGTGTGACCATGTAAAAATAAAGACAAAAGAATGAATAAATTAAAGAAAAAAGTTTTTTTTTATGTTTCCTTATTGTGTCTAGTCTGCAGTATTGTTCATGTGTATGCAGTCCGGTCGGCTCAGTGGTTCTGTTTATGCAGATTCCCAGTTGGAGAATGATTCTTCTTCACAACTAAAAATCATTGTTTTACTTAGTTTTATTAGGTTTACCTTCTTTGGCTTCTCTGCTGTCTATATGTTCCTTTTCCTGTTGAATATAAGTCAGTTAAAAATTCATATTTGCTCTGGTTTTGGTCTGCCCCAGCTCCTGATGGATATAGCCGGCTTTTGTGCGCCACTTTTCTCGCCTGCTGTCAGTAGAATTTGTGCGTCTGCTGTTTGTTGCTGGGAAGATGATGTGGAGTGAGAGTTTTCTCACTGAAAACAGCAGATGACTACAGCAGGAAAGAATTTTTTTTCTCTCTTTTTACAGAGAAGTATTTTCGTGACCCACTTTGTAGAAGGGTCAACAACTCTAGATTTTTTTTTAATGACTTTTATTTACTGAAAAAATGCTCTCTCCTTTGCTGAGATAATCCATCCCACCTCACAGGTGTGCCATATCAAGATGCTGATTAGACACCATGATTAGTGCACAGGTGTGCCTTAGACTGCCCACAATAAAAGAACATCTCAGCAAAGGAGAAGTGCTCACTATCACAGATTTAGACAGATCTGTGAACAATATTTGAGAGAAATGGTGATATTGTGTATGTGGAAAAAGTTTTAGATCTTTGAGTTCATGTCATAAAAAATGGGAGCAAAAACAAAAGTGTTGTTTATATTTTGGTTGAGTGTATTTTTTTTTTTACAAAAGCACAAAATTGTCACCACCAGTTACTACTTTTTATTTGTTGTTTTTACTGATTTCATTTATCATCTCATACTGATGGATTTTCAAGTTTAGTATTTTTTTATGCTGTGTATTTATTGCTTTGTGGTTGATTTCTTTTTTTTTCCCTGCAGAGAGACAACAGATGTAAATTAGCTGCTAGCTAACTCGAGTGCAATTACTGTCTTTGTGTGCTGTCCCTACAGAAATAAATGAAATAAACTCAAAGAAAAACAGAAAGTTTTGACAGCTAATTAAAAACCAGAGTCAAATTCTTTTTAGGTTGTTCACATACTTGGTCATTTATCTTAAAATATCGACTGTACTTGCCTTAAATCGAAATTTAAATTCATTTTGCTGCTCAAATGTCCTTCATTCTTCTTGCACAGCCTGTAGAGGTTGCTCGGCAATAAAATGAAACTGTGGCTTGTAAAAATGAGAGAACAGACACTGGCGGAGATCAGAGGTGGACTGATTTCTCTGTCTCATGATTTCTGAGGACATATAATAGGTCAGCTGAGTTACTACAGAAGGAAGACGGAGACCCTTAACACGAACAAGTTGGGTTGTGGCTCTAAACTGCTCCCGGGCGAACAATAAAGCGTTCCTTTCACCTCTACACATCAGAGATGACATTTAGCTGAGAGCGCTCCACACTGGAGATGGAGAAAAGGCTGGAGACGCTGGGTGATAGATTGGGAATAATGGCTGATTGTCAACAGCAGAAGAAGGATGTTGAGGAATTCAAGCATGACCACCTTCCAGTTTTTGTCCATTCTACAGGGAAGCTCTGAAGATGCCTCCCTTGGTTTTGGTGAAACACCCTTGCTTCCCTAACCTTCTCTTGTTCTCCTCACTCCATCGCTGTTTGTCTTTGGGGCTTGTATTTGATTTTTGCACATTAAGGCACACTAACCCCTGCTCCCATAACCCATTTTATGGTTTATATAACCTCCTATCTGGTACACCTTTGTTTTCAACAATAATATGATGCTATTGCTCTCTAAAGTAGTTTAATGCTCCGTAATGCAGCATAACTACCTCCTAAACTCCCTTAAACTCAGCCAGGTTAACCCGCCTCTGGAATGTTCAGAGATGCAGTGAGGAATATTCTGGAAGACAGCGGCTCACATTTAACCCTGTGGGAATTTTGTTTTTATTGCCCTCTTTCAAGATGTGATTGGATCATGAAAACGTGGCTGACAGGATCTTATGCATGAAGACCAACTACCACCTCTTTTAGGCTTGACCCTTTTGCACTTGAGGTCGCGATGCCTCATGCACTCTCTCAGCACCGCACTAAATCACTCACATTCAACAATTTGTTTGCCAAATATCCACACACACACACACACAAAGGGCATGTGAGTTTAGGGTTGCGACATGTTTATGCATTTAACTTCTATCCTCTTCCCTTCTCACTGAACTCTCAGACAAATAAACACGTCCTTCCTGCATGGGTGTTGTGTGTTTTGATTTTATGTGTACCGAGTGTGTGTCTATGCGAGTGTATCTGGCAGCTGTAAGAGCCACAAAATAACCGGTCCCATGATGGAGGAGTTCTGGCCGATATTAAGAGGATCAAAATCTGGGCCTGGACTTACGCAACAGTAGAGTTATACAAACAGAAAGGCCAAAACAATACCACTCTGTGCGGCGTGCTCCCCCCTTTGTCCTTCCTCCTTACTCCATTCCTTACTCCTGTGCAGGTTTTTTCATGGTTTTGTTTCTCCTGAGGTCCAGTGTCGCTTGTGGAGCAAGGAGTCATCATTGGCTTTAAATCCGAAGATCTGATTTCAGGATGTTGTACGTTTGCTTGTTATTGCGCATGTCAATAAATAAAGTATCTAATTAAGCAGCCAAATGAGTCTATTAAGCAACATTTAGTGAAAGTAAATGCTAACACCGAACTGTTTCCACAGTACAAATACACACAAAACTTCTTAAATTAAATAAAGAGCATTTTCTTTACATTGGCATCAGTGTTGAGAGTTTTCTGCACACAGTTATCCTAAGATCCAGAACATACAAAACCAGTCTCTACAACATGCATTAATATCATTGAAAAAATCTCCATAGTTTAATACCAAAAAAGGCTATAAACTGAGGTAATTCCTGAGCAGAGTTTCTGCTTTGTCTTCCACCCTGGTCTCAGCAGAAAACCGATAGCTTCTGTGAATTATGTAAATATAAAGATATTTAAAATGGTTTTATAATGAACCAAGATAAAGCATTACAATATGGTCATCAGTGTTCTAATTCCCTGCAGTGATTATTATGCAGGGATTTTTTAATCATGTGTCAAGCAAAAATATTTGATGGACTTCAGTTAGAGAGTTTTACACGATGTGAGATCTTCAGCTTTATGTTTTAAAGACTAATAGCTGGTACTGCACAGTTCTTTCTAACAGAACATGAAAAACTTTTCTGTGTTAAAATATTGCAATGTGCACAGTTACATTTAACAAGATTCCTCCAGGAACTCCTTTAGAGTTATTAGAGGCTCCCTTGGCAAGCAAACAAAGCTCCTAGAAGATCCTAGAGCTCCTTGAGGCTGTCGTGATGCAAATAGTGGAAATATTTGTTACTGACTTGTGATTTATGGCCTTGACCCAATTCTTGATTTGCAAATTTGGTCAGCTTATGTCATCCATTCTGCTGTAGAAATGTTGTGTTGGAACGACAAATAATCATTCCCCCGTGTTCAAAAGAACGGATATAATTTAATAAAATACAAACAAAGAGTGGAGGGTGGTCTGCTCTGCTGTTAATAGATGTCAGCATTTGAACTGCAGCATCAAAGACGCTTAACCCGTCCGTCCCCACACCCAGTATTCAGTTTGAACAACTTGTCAAGAAGCAGGCAGATTTTGGCTCAAAGAAAGTGGCTCGATGCCCTGAGCGTTCCTCCCTCTTCACCACTTCATGCAAACCTTCTGATTTGCCCATCTGTTGACTATTCTGCTGCACAGAAACAGATGAGAGTCAATTAAACTGGCAGGCCCCTGTTGCACAGAAGCCCCATCTTCCTACATGCAGACCTGCATAACTTAGCGACACAGTTTAAGAGGGCGTAGTCGCAGGCAAAGGCGCCATTCCTCAGCATCCTCTCTGTGTTTTTAGGGAGATAAATGTGTAGATGGGTGTTTTTGTTCCCCCCATCTTAACTATCTAAAGTCTATAAATGAAAAGGTGAGGGCAAAACCCAGGCCAGCTGGTAAGCCCGTCCTGACAGACCTTTTTCATAAGATAAAGCAGTATTTAACTGCCCTCTGTGCTCTGTGGCACCTGTGCCCACCCAACAGTGATGTCACAATGTGCTGACATTCCTTCGTATCTCACCTTTACATCAAAGTGAGATATGAATCCGTGGGAGACCAGCAAAAACAAGACCTACAGTGGCACTCTCCTGTGCTTTTCCTGCCATGAAAAGGTATTTTATTTTTACTGGGTCATTCAGATTCAGATTCCAGTGCTCTCCACAATAGTGAATGTGCAGTTCTATAAAGACTGTTGGAGTAATTGGTCTGTGCTAAAATGACCAGGGTAACCCATCCTCTATTCAGCTGAGTCACTGCTACAGGTTCATGCCGCTGCATTAATTTGTTGGTGCATCTGTTGAAACATTACATATTTGCTGCTTTATAGACTCATTTGGCTGTTTAAGTACACTTGTGAGCAAAAAATAATTACTCATATTGGTTCTTGCACAATGCATTGGCATTTACTATAGGTCTTCTGGAAATACAATGAAATCTGCTTGATCAAAAAAAATATGTAGAGCAACTTGATTTATCAGTTTTGATGATGTAAAAAGTTGTTAATCAATTTTCAGTCAATTTTCTTAGTGGCATGGCCTCTTAACTTCTTGTGGTTGATTGTAATTGACTACAGCTGCTGACTCCTTTGAGCAAATTTAAGCAGGGCTTATTTGATACATGCTACAATAAGAAAGTCTACAGAGCTCAGTACAGATCTGAAGAAGCAAATCATTGTCTTGAACAAGTCAGGAAAGCCACTTGGAACCAATTTAAAGCAGTTACAGATCCCAAAATTATCTGAGCCAACAATTGTTTGTAAGTATAAAGTTCATGATACAACTGAGTTACTGCCACCATGAAGAAGAAAATCCAAACTATCAAGAGGAGTTCTCTAGAACTCCTCTAGAAGCAGCACCTCAAGGCTCAACTGAAGTTTACCATCAATCCCAGACAAAGAAAAGGCCTTCTGGAGGAATGTTCTGTGAGCAGATGAAACAAAAATTGAGTTATTTGGCTACAGTGAGAGATCCTTAAATCTAAAAGACTATACATACCATCAAGCATGGTGGTGGTATTATTATACTCTGGGTTGCTTTGCTGCCAGTGGAACTGGTACTTTACACATCGTAAATGGAATAATGAAGACTGAGGATTACCTCCAAGTTCTTTAGGAAAATCTAACAGCATCAGCCAGAAGGTTGGATCTTGGACACAGTTGGATGTTCCAACAAGACAATGACCCCAAAAACACATCAAAAATGATGGGGAAAAAATACTAAATAAGATTAGAATTGAGGTCTTCCACTGGCCTCCCTAAAGTCCTGACTTAAATCACATCAAGAACCTGTGGACTGTGCTGAATTGAACCAATTCTGTCAAGAGGACTGGTCAAAGACACAAACAGAAGTTTGCCAGAAGCTTGTTGACGGCCACCAAAAGCAATTAATAGGCCAAGGGACATTTACCAAACATTAGAATTATTGGATGTATATTTTTGATCCAGCATTTTTTTCATATTTCCAAAGACCTATAATAAATCCTTGAAATAATTAAAAGGCATTATTATTTTTTGTAACAAAAACACACGTGATTCAGTGACTCCATCTTAGAAAACTAAAAGTTGCACGAGTCATTGGAAACTTAGGACTGGAAGGATATACGTGGTCTTTACAAATGCAAATACATTTTTGCTCACAACTGTACAATATTGTCAGAGTGTTTAGAGGTAAAGAAAGCATAATAAAAATGCTAACAATAATGAGTTCAAAATGGAACCCAAAACCTCCCAAAAGGGTCTATAAGGGACCTTTCTGATGGGATCCATAAGGAACCATTTCAAAGTCAAAAGGTTCTCTCTGTGGCAATGGTGAGGCACCCAAAGTGAAAGCAAACATCCTTAAAATCTGTGTGGTAAATCAGTCACCCAGCTGCACTAATTCTATAGCTTTTCAGTGTAAAGACACAGAGGGTCATACAGGCAATGCTTTGAACAGATGTAGGTCAAAGATAGGACTCATATGTCTGATTTTTTGTCTTTTTTTAAAACCAGAAAACAACAATAGAACGCCTATTCCTTGCTCTCAATAGGAACCGCTAAATAGATCCCTTGAACCAAAACTTCTGTTCTCATTCAAGAGGACAAAATGTTCTTTTTTACACTCGGAGGGGTTGAGAACTGGCAGGTCGGAAGTGAAGACAGCCAAACACAAGACTGCAGTCAGATGGTGTTTAAAGCACCCAACAACCTCAGGTGACAGCTGAGGTTTCATTACATGACAGCAAAAACATGTAAGATGACTGGCATTGAGAAAGTCTGCCTGACTGCGGGTTAGAGGGTCAGGCTTTGGAGTTGGCATCACAAGTTTCCCAGAAACCACATGTGGGCCCAGCACAGCCATAATTACATGAAAATAAAACATAACAACCAGACTAGCAAGCTACAAGATTAGTTCAGTAAAAGATGTTTTAGACAGACAAGGTCAAATTGTGTCCTCTACTGACTTAGTTACATTTAACAAAAAAGACTTATAAACGACAAGTGTTCATTTAGAAGTACATAAAACGGTACTGAATTTCTTCATCAGCTATACCTTATTCTACATTCTAAGTGTATGATCTATCTATCTTTCAGCATCGAATGGTTCATTAGCAACATGCGATGGAGAAAAGTGTCAAACACGTTTGTCAAGCTCAGGGCAAAAAAAGCTGATCCCTTTTATTTATTTGTGTCCCTTGTGTTGGTTTCAGTCAAATCATCATGGTAATACGGTTTTCTTTAGACCTTTTAAAGGTCAAAATATTTCATTTAAAAAAAAATGCGAAAAAAAAAATCAAGCAAACCAATCAAATGTCTGGCTATCACACAAAACTTGCAAAATTAAGGCAAAAACAATTCATTTACAGACATTTTTTAAAAATTTTGTACATTTATTTTACAATTCTAACACCTCCAACAAACTGACAGACCTCAGAGCTCTATACTGAAATTATTTTATATTACTTTCCTGAAATATTACAATTAAATGCGTGATAATTATTATTTAAATTGATCATATTGGCAAAACCTTTAAATAGAAAGCAACATATTCATTTACAGATAATTATTGCTGTTAGAATTATTTGCTTGAATTGGCATGTAATTAAAAAAAAAAAGCTGAAAAAATATTCTACAATAAAACTGAAAAAATTTGCTTGGAATGAGATGCAAATATTAAATAACATCACCACCACCACCAATAATAATAATAATAATAATAATAATAATAATAATTTTGAAATAATAATTCGAATAACAATATAATAACAATAATAATCATTATTGTTATTATTATTATCATTAGTAGTTGTAATTTATTTGTATTATTAATAATTAATATTAATATCATTGTCATAATGCTTGGTTTTAATTTAAACATAATGTCTGTAATTTGAAAACTTTTCTTAACAATTACAAAAACACTGTTCCAAAAAGTAGTTATTTTCCATTGAACTAGGATTTTTATTTTTATTTTTTTTACAGTGTACTTGTGTGATTGATCTCATTTTATAAAACATCTTGTATTTTTCCAACCTTAACCTCCTGTTGCATTTGTTATTTAAGGTCTGATTTAAGTAAATGATGCTAATGTGTAATTGTGCTCATTTCTAACCCAGTTTCAGAGGATTTCCATAAAGCAACCATTGTCGTTCGCTAAAATCCAAAGTATGCAGGGCAGCGTTTGACTCCAGGGAACTGGATTACAGTGAATAATAATTCGGGCCTTACTGGTCATGCTGGCAAGCTCCTTTGTCTCTCCTTCTGGCATACTGGTATTAGATGTACCACATATCAAAGTACAGACATCCGGTGTGTTTCGCTCACGCACCACTCACTGAGGCAATACAACAAAAATATTAACAGTGAGCCCAAACTGTACTTGGTTGTGTGTGTGTTCCCATTCATTGGGTTGCATAAGGGAGCTGGCAGAGGCAGCAGGTAGAGGCTGACACTAGTAAGCTGCTCTGGGACCTGGACTCCCTCCAGAACAACCAGCTCGACAAACCGCCGATGATGTCGGAGTTTCTAGGACACGGCAGCTGACATAGACAGAATTATCTGATCTGTCCATATAATATCTCTTTTCAAGCTTCAAAATCAAAATTAAAATGGTTGTAATTTCAAAATAAGTCTTAGTTGGAGAGAATGAGCATGGTACATTGGATGTATGGTTTTCCTTGGTAACTGTTGAGGTTTGCATCATGCGACTTCTGTTTTCTGCAGCAGTGTTTCCAACAGAGGTCAGTGTCTTTAGCCGCACACTGGTCATGGGGTCTAAATGTTTGGAAGTCTTTGTTGTAGATGAGTTATTTAACTTTCTAACCAGATGGGCTAAAAATTAAGCATGAAGTGTCTCGGTAAACAAGCCTCACGAGTGTTTTTGACTCTCCTTGCATTGGATTCCTCAAGCATCTGAGCACAATTCTTGGAAAACACACTGTATATCCTCATTTTTTGTTTTTAAGATTGGGGTGTCTAATTCATATGTTCAGAAAAGCCATTCAGCCATTCAGCAAACACACATTCAATTCAGGCATTTTCTGTCGTTTGTCAGCTGTGTGTTTGTACAAACGACACTGGCCACACTAAGGAGTGGTTTACTGTAAAATCATAGCGTAAAATCAGTATGTGCCTTAGAACAGGTCTTGCAGCTCTAAAAACATGCAGTTGGTCATGTTAACAGCTAAAGGAAGCAACAGTGTGTCTGTGCTCAACTCCGTCGACAACACGACATGGAAGAAACCTATTAGAAGCCGTATTTGTGGTTTTACTTTGCAGAAAACATGAAGAGATCAAGAAGAGGTGAGTCCTTCAGTAAACTCTGAATGGGAGGCAACAGGCTCAGTTTTTCATGCTACTATCTATGTCTCACTGTGTTTCCGCCAGAGCTGAATGCGGTGAATGTGGGATCAAGAAGCTGGCGGAAATATCTCGTCGGAAACATCATCCTGGGAAGACAGACGTTTGATCCTCGAGATGCGACATCCCGCTGTGAGAGAGGAAAGGGAGACGTATGTGGGAGGAGAGTGTTGTTGGTCAAAGCTCCCGGGTGGCTGAGAGGATATCGACTCTGTGATACACCTGAACTCTTCAAAACAGAGGCGATCCTCAGCGTCACTCTGTGTCCACCTCCATTGCACGGTTTCATCCTGGTAATTTATACCGAGCTGCCTTTCAAAGACACGTACAGGAAGGCAACACAGGAGCACTTGGCGCATTTTTAGGGGGAGAAGGTTTGGGATCACACCATAGTGGTTTTCAGCCACAGAGGCCATCCAGTCTACAAAACCATCGAAGATTACATCGATTCAGAAGGGGCGCCGCTCCAGTCGCCTGCGGTAAAAGATATCACAGCCTCTGTGATGATGGCACCGACGACGAGGTGAAGTTCAATGAGCTGTTTGAGAAGATTGATGCAATGGTGGCAAAAAGCGGCTATTACCAAACTGACAGCATGCTGATGCAGAGTGTGGAGGGGAGGAGGAAAGAAGTGGACAGAAAGGCAGAAGAGCTACATCTACAGGCTCAAGAGCAAAGGCCTCCTGACCGGCCAGCTGAGTTTGTTTGCATTCATATGCATGCATTAAAAGGATCTTATTAATGGTAGAAAAAACTAAAAGATGGTTAGAAGAGGACTCAAAAGTTACAACAAACACCAGGAAATGGCAAAACTTTCTAATCTGTCGAACAGTCAGAGCAGCTCTGATATGAGGAGGTTTTTATTTTAAGAGTCATGCCTTCCTATGAGCCTAGCGGAGAGTCTAGGTGTTAACACAGCTCAGGTTTTTGGGATAGTGCGTCGGCAAGTGGTTCCCACACTCAGTGAAGTTTAAGCTGCATTTGCAGTACCTGCACCTTAAAATGCAGGACAAACAGGTCGAGAGACAGTTTTTTCCCATGGTCCATCACACTCCTGAACTCAAAACACAGGTATTCAGAAAGCACAGTGTCACTTTTAATGGTTCTAACCCTACAACATTTTTCCAAATGCCCACAGGTGTTACCAGTGTTCGGAAAAAAATGGACGTCCTATTTATGTCATTACAACCACGCTGCTCTGTACAGCAGCTCTAGAAACATATTTCACCATGCTGAATGTATCTTTAAACAACTTGTTCCTCCGTATATCATTTTCCTGCATATATTTCACTGCTCAAGTATGCTTTATTTTCCGCTCAGTCTCGTGTCATCTCTCTGCGCTGTGTAAAACATTTTTAGAATTTATGTCATCTTACTGAGTCAGTTATGGTTTCTTTGTTGAACCAAGAAGGAATTTTTTTTTTTGGTGTTTTACTTAATCTGGCGAAACTGGTTTGTTTTTTTTGTTTTTTTTTAAGGTAGTGTCTACAGATACGGACCCGTATCGGCACTTTCCATTTGCCAGACAGATACGGACCCGTACGAGAGTCTCGCGAGTCAAGAAGCTGCTAACCACTGCAAACTGTTGAAAGGTAAGCAAAGGTTAAGGTTAGGGTTAGTGTTAGGGTCAGGTTTAGGCTCCATACCTGTAGTACCGATGCTACGGGTCCGTACCTCCAGCGTCTACCGGGAGTCACGTGACCAGATCTCGCGTATCTGATTGGCAAATGGAAAGTACGGGTCCGTACCTCTAGCAACTACCTTTTTTTAAATCAGACATATAGGATAAAGTGATTACAGTGAAATATGAGAATTTTAAGCTTTTCTTTTGGGCATTTTTGCCTGATGGAGCCGTATGTCAATCCTAATATGTTCAGAAATTCAAGCTCCAGCTGTATGATGAATTGTGTTTTTACCATCTCTGGCTTTAATAAAGCTAGTCTTTTTGGCGATATTTTTAAAGAAAACACGCCTTTCAAATGTGTGCAACTGGCCGGTTTTGAGGTTCTAATGGTTAAATGGATCTTTTGGGGTTTTTCTGTGCTTAATCTTAATCTGACCAACTTTCTAACACCTGTCTTGTTATGCAGAGCCAACACCCAGCCTGAGGATCCTGATGGTGGGTGTTTTCTGGGAAGAGAACCACTGGCAGCAGCAGTTTGAGGGCTGAGATGTTTTATTCTGGCGACAGAATGATGAAAGCTTTGAGGCAAAGCGGTGAAGTGGCTGGAAGAGGGGTCGCCATCGTGGACACTCCTGGATGGTGGAAATTTTTCTCAGCACAGTTCAGCCCTTCCTCCTTGAAGTTGGAGAGTTTAAAAGGAGCGTCTCTGTGCTCTTTTACTGAGGAGCAGAGAAGAGTCACGGAGAGCAACATGAGGCTGCTTGGACAGCGAGTGTGGAGGCATATCATCGTGTTGTTCACATATGGAGACATGTTGAGGGACAAAACTATCGAGCAGCACATTGAAGGTGAAGGAAAACCTCTACGCTGGCTTATTGAGAAATGTGGAAACAGGTACCATGTCCTCAACAACACGAGCGGTGATGGGGACCAGGTGATGGAGCTGCTGGAGAAGATGTAGGAGATGGTGCCAGGAAACACCTTTTTTTTTACCTCAGTGCCTACGCTGAAAGAGATGCTGTAGTACCAGAGGAAGACATAAGCGACAATTCAGCTGAAAGCAAAGGCGAGTACGCAGCCGAGGAGATCACAGAGCAGCTAACCATCGAGTGGGATCGTGGGAAGTGGGAAAAACATCACATCTTTAAGGGAAGCCACAGCAAGTACCCAGAGATGTCACCAGTATCTGTGTCTGAAATCATTTCCGGTTTATGCAGTAGCATATTTATAATCCACCATTTTGACTGAATGTCAAAAATCCGCGTACGAAAATACATGCTTAGTATAAAACACAGAAATTGCAGCTTTTATAAACAAAATAATGCCCAAACCATGAAAACTACCTTCTACTCTAAATCAGAACTACTTTATTGAAGCCCTGATTGGAAATTGCTTTTGTTGAAGTTGCTCCCATTTGAAGTCTTAGAAACATAAGCAGTACAAAAAATATCTAGCTAAATATAAGTAGAAAAATATGTGCTAAAAATATAAACATCAGTAGAAAAGTAGAAGCTCAAAAATTTAAATTTGCATTGTTCGAAGAAAGAAAACAGCAATAAAAATGTTGGTTTACAGTGTAATAGAGCAATATTTGTGTTATTACAAAGAGAAATAGTTCTTGTAGTTACTGCACATTATTGAGTTAACTCAAGAAATGAAGTGAATCGAAAAATTTGTTAACTGCTTGCATTAAAATGATGATTCCTGAGTGTGACAAGTGTTTGACTCTGAGTAATACCAGAGTTAGATCTTAACACTAGCCCGCTAGCCCGTGGCTAGTGCACATATCCACGGGCTAGTGCAAAATCTCTGCTACTAGCCCGTGTTGGCTAGTGCAAAACTTTTTAAGTTCACTCTATTTCTATTGTAATGTATTGTTGATGTCATTGTTCATTGACACAGGTAACTGTGTTGCACCATGATAAGTGCTTAACAGAATCTGTAACTTAGGGTAGATGGCTGGGCGGTAAGGTGGGGTGATGTCAGCCATGTTTGAAAAGTTTGTTTGAAATGTGAGTGAGGAGATTTGCAGTGAATTTGCAAGATAGCATAGCTTTTAATGGGCTTATCCAGATGGCCAGTTATTCTGAGCGCAGGGAGCATAACCTGGTGAGTATGGAGATTCAAGAAGTCTGAAAATCTGTTAGTTTTTTAGAATTGAAATACATGTGACTTTCAGATTGTGAAACAGGTGCTCCTAAGTGCTGTGTCAGTTAGTTATGAGCATAGTAGGGCTGGCCCGAATAGTGGTTTCTGACCTCCGAATAGTCGGGCCCTATTAAAGACTAATATCCGAATATTCGTTCCGCCCCATAACGTCCAACGGGGGGGGGGGGGGGGCTTCAAGTAACGGGCTAGTGCAACATTCTGTGGGCTAGTGCATTTTGCAAGCTACTAGCCCGGGTGGCTAGTGCAGAAAAAAGTTAAGATCTAACCCTGAATACATACATTTTATGACTCATACAGCGTGATCAAATCCCACAATGCACTGGGTAACATTTTGTAGATCTTATGATATTTACCCTTTTATTGATCTCAAAAATTGAAGAAAATGATGCTTCTAATCTCAGTATATCGCTCAGTCTATTATATGGGGTGTTGCAAATTAATACTAAGACACATTAAAAATGATTTCCTAAATGAGCTAAAACATGTGCATGCTGCACACCTAAATGATCATAAATGTCACAGAACCACAGCCTTCTGCAGCCTGTGACTGATTTCATTTAAGACACAATGACTTCTTTTTGCATGTGAATGCAAAATATGCCGTCGTTTAGAATAAACATTTACGAAATACCAGCTGCGGTCTAACGTCACTCCAGAAATGGGAGCAGTATAGCCAAAGGGAAATTATCTCTGAGCAGCATTGTACTAGTGTCATTTGCAGCTGATAAACCACAAAGCAATGCTGAGCAGACAGAGGAGGCAGCTGAAAGTAGACACTCAGCTGAACAATAAGGCATATGTATTTAAACATGAGCGGTTAGCGGAGATTCCTTGAAGGAGGAACAAGATTGTAACAGCTAACTTTAAAACTTCGCAATCAGCATCATGCACAAGATTTACCCCCAAATACTGCAAGAAGTGTAGTGTCTATTATCAATAATTCCTTAAAAAGAGCCAATCTTTTGGGTCATTCCTGCTTAAAATAAATTAATTTCTCAGTTCAGTTGAACCCTTTCCTATAAGTGAATATACAGGGAGAAGCTCACAGATTCAAATCACTGATATTTTCAGTGTGGTTTGCACAACACAACCACCTAATTCTTCATGCAGTTACATTTACAACACAGAACAAAAACAACCACTTTAAAGTTTCCTGTTCTTTTACTATTCAACACCATTAAACACAAACTTAGATGAATGTAGAGACCAGTGCAGCGTAGCGCAACGCTGAAATGTTGAGAAGTCATTAAAAAACTGTGTTCAGCTGTAACAGTCAGCGAGGAAACTTAAATATTAAGAAGTACAAATGTGCTTGCCACAACAACGGCAATACAGCTCCAGTAGTCAGGGATTGAATGCAGACTATTGGGCAGTGTTTCAATGTTCAAGTCAATGGGACAAAAGTCAGAGATCTGGTCAATGCAAATCTATTCTTAATATATCACAAGCAGTAGTCCAGTAAATAAGAAACACCAGCTGTGTGTCAAACAGGAGATTCACTGGCAAGGTGACACCTTCTTCAGATTCCATTCCAGAAATCAGAAATTCTAAATTTTATATATATTAAATTACATAAAAAAGGTAATATATCTATAAAAAGGTACTATATCTCGGTATACCCAAGCAGTATTCGTTCTGGTGTTGTATATCTAGTGAGTGGAAGTATGACGTCTAAACAATCAGGAGAAGTGGAAGAAGAAGAAATGGAGCAGCAACATGATCTTGACCCATTTCTGAGCTCTTTGGCAGCAGCTACTGTAGAAGATGCAGGAACCGACCACATGAAGCTATGGATGGGGCTGCTGGAGAGAGAGTGGAGCAGACGAGAGTTTGCCGTGGAGCAGGCCGGCTGGAGACGCCTCCACAGCGTGTCATTTGAAAGTGAGTAAATCTGATTAAGTGTAAAGTAACTTCTGTCTTTTCCAGCTTTCTTCCTTCATTCCAAATTTTTCCTCCTCGCTGCAGACGAGAGAGCAACCTCCGAGCCAGACAGCGACGAGGTGCTGAAATACGAACCTGTGGCTCCTCATACGAGCGGCACCAGTTCAGGCTGTGAGACGCTATCGATCAGCGGAGAAGCAGAGCAGGAGACGGCCCGGATAAACTGATTTATTGGGCTTCATTCTGCCAGCGTGATTGAGACTTAATCAATGGGAAATATCATTTTATTGAATACAATCAAGAGGAAAATAATCAGCACTGATGAGCTTGCAGCTGATTAGACTACACTGATTAGACTCTTCTGTCTGCTGAAACAATACCAACACCTTTTTTTAACTGCAGATTACTCGTGCTTTAATAATTATTATATCAATGAAAAAAAAGCAAAAGTTCACTTGGATGTCCTCCCACGTTACAAAAAGAGCACAGTTTCTTTCTAAGTTCAACCAATTAAGACCATTTCTGGATGAAAGCTTCTGATAATTCACATCCTCAGCTGGGAAAAATGCTGGTTTTAAACTCCAATAAATTGAGTTTTTAAAAAAAGAACATCGGTAAAAGATAACAATGTGCTATTAATCTGACAAAGAGAACCAAACACTCACTTATTGACACTGTTTACTCCTTTCCTTGTGAGAATCTGTAAACTGGAGATGTATGCTAAGCTGGTGGAGAATGTATATGCTAAATATTAGACAGTAAGATCTTTACTTTTCCTGCAGAAATCCAGGATTTTCAAAGCTGTGCATGCCTGTTTGCAGTGTATGTATTGGAATAAAGATGCGTTCATCAACTCTCATTAAAGTGAGCATGCAAATGTTGTCGTTAAATAATAAATCCAACCTTGAAAGGCTGTTATCATACAAATAAACTGGATTGGATTTTCAGTAGTTTTCCATTTAATTACTGTTCATTTAGCATAAACTGTAAAATCTGTCTGTGCAGGCAGTTTATCAAAACTCTGGAGGAAAACTACTTTTTAAAGTTAAGTCCACCTGCCTAGTTCAAGCAAGCAGCCTGTAGAAAAGAAATTAACAATATAAAGTAAACAGAAGTCTTCACCTGAGTTTCTTCTTCTTCTTCTTCTTCTTCTTCTTGTTTTACGGCGGTTGGCATCCAGCTTCTTGGTGCATTACCGCCACCTTCTGTTCCGGAGTGTGGATCAGACAGTAGACTTACTAGGACTTTACCCGACCTAGTTCAAACTATTATATCTACAAACACACACCCACATGCACACTACAAAGACCAAACAACTGAGTTTCTTCCTTGCGGAGGCCATCTTGTTCAGGAAGTTAAAAAGGGGGCATGCCTCAAAAGGAGATCTTTTGTTGGTTCACTGAGTAGGCGGGATTTCAAATATGATTGGACTGGAGGTGTGTCCCGATTGGTCGATTTAGCCTGAAAAGACAAGCCCCTTCTCTGTATATGTGAGTGTAACAGAGAGAAAAAGGAGTAGTTTGTTCATGAAAGCAGCACAATGCAGCTCTGCTAACTGATGAATGCAACTTCTGAAAATTTTAATGCAAGTTTTTTTTTTTAATTCTCTCGCTATTTTTGCTTGTTTTTCTTCCTTTTGGAGATGTGCTGTTTCCATTTGTCCTCCACATGCCTACAAAGTCTACATACAGCCCTCCTGGCAGAACAGTTACAACTCCTTTACAGATAAGATAAGATAAGATAAGATAAGATAAGATAAGCAGTGCAACAGCAGCAAAATATATCTAGGAAATCTAGGAAATGTGATCTGATTTTTTTTAAAAAGCCAAAACATACATAAGTACTCGTTATAGAAATAATTTTATTGCATGTCAGTTGTATTGCATAGATTCTTTCATGAACAGGAATACTGAGGGAAGTACTAATATTGTACATAAGTAGAAAAATACCTATGTAGCACGAGTCTGCACTGATGTTGTGTCTAACCTTTTCACATCAGCAGACCCTCTGTGGACATCCAGGTGCCATGTAAGGTTTGAGTATCCCAGGTAAAGTGGGACACTCTGCAGAAAACTTGCTCTTTATTCATTTTTTCCTTGAGATTTAGAAAACCTTGACATTTTGAACGATTTCGACTGCATGATTGTGTTTGTGAACTTAAAGGATTTAAAGTTATTGAATTGTATAAACTAGATACTTGCTTTCTTTTTTCATTTGTAATCTTTTCATTTAATTGATCGTATTTGCTGTTTTCCTTCATTTACATCAAGTGTTTTGATTTAATACAGTTAGCAAAAAAGAAACTCTGTGTTGTTTCATTAATTTTCCAGCTACTTTAGCTAAGCTAGCCCTGTTCTTTAATTAATGATTTATGTTGTTATAGGATAACTGTGTGAGGAGATTCTCTGTCATCCACACCTTTGTAATTCATCATTAAAAGAGCTGCAGTTGAAATAGTCACACTCAGACTGTGGAGGCGGTTTTATTTACCCAAACACTGTGGGAAGTTCTAAATTCTCCAGAGATTTCATGGCATGTCCACCCACTGTGCTCAATACTCTAGTGGAAAGTAATTGTTGCTAAAGTTATCAATTAAGGCAGTGCAGAAAATACAATACTTATCTCTGGTATGCAGTGGAGCAAAATAGACATGCTTAGAAAGAAAAGCTTCTCAGATTTGTACACGAATAAATGTGCTACGTTTTCTTAGCAGCTTCAGTAGAAAGCAACTGGACTACTCTTCTAGGTTCTTGAAGATGTTTCACCTTCATCCCAGAGGCTTCTTCAGTTCTAATTGGCCGATGGGGGGTTTCAGATATTTATAGTCATTTCAGTTCATATGGCTAATGGTCCATTAATAACATTAAGAACCTAAAGGAGAAGTCAATTTGCTCCCTACTGAAGTTCAGCTGAGAGTCTGCACAGACATTAGTACTCAGTTTTCTGTCATCTTTGAAAGAATGTGTGGGTGCTTTCAGGTATCTGACAAGAGGTCACGCTTCACTGCTTCTTCACATCTGTTTACCTTTTCTGGAGTCACAGAGAGCAAATGGAGACGAAATTAGTCAACACTGAAGAGGTCTCTTTGCCTGTAATATTATTATAGAGAAGAACAAAATTACATTTTCAAGCGTGGGGATTTTTACTTTAATCTCCAAAAGGATGCAACATCCGATGTTTTAATAAAAGCAATAAAATATCTCCACCACTTGCAAAGCTGAGATTATTTACATGATACATGTTATTCCATATGGTTATGGACTGTCTTTACTAGAGGTTACAGCTTACATTCATTTTATTTAATTATCAGAGACAAAAAAAAAAGAAAAGGACACACATGTTTGCTCCTCTGGTTAGTGTTTTGACAAGACATCTACCCGTTACCTGCAGATTTGCCAACATTAGCTCCAACGACACGCTGCAAGAACCAGATCAGACTGAAGTAGAAGGAGGATCCTCATAGTGCCGTGGGGTTTTCTGTCGTAATGCTAGCCGAGAATGCAAATCAGTGTCTTTGTTTTCAGTCTGTCCCACATGACCACACAGCCGGGGCAGATTGACAATCAGTGCGGCATTTAAGCCTGACTCTTTGTACTGCCCAGCGCTGCAACATTGAACGATCCTCCTGCTACACAACTCTCCCTGCTACTCGCCGTTCATCATCGTCTGTGCATCACTCTCTGGACTCTGTTTGCCCCCCTGGATTACCTTCACCACGTCCCATTCCTCGGACCCGGTCGCCCCCCCCTGGATAATCTTGCCAGTTTCCCAGCCATCGCCACATTCCCCGCCAGCACTGTCTGCTCTGCCCTTTCCGCCCTCCATAACCCGGACTAACAGTAAGCCACCTTCCCCTCATATTAGTTAGTTTTTATGTTTGGTTTAATCTCGGCCTTCGGGTCCATCCTTTGTTTAGTTCTACTCTGTTTTTTTTTTAGTAGTTTTACCTTGACCGTCTGGTCCTCCCTTAGTTGGTTTAATTCAGTTTAGTTTCCCTCCTGCTCTCTCCTCTCCTGCTTTGTTTAAGGTAAGTCTTTGTTTTGTCTGTTTTCTTTAATTAAATCATTATTATTTCACCCTTCCATCCGTGCCTGCTGCTTGGGTTCTTCTCTGTTTCGTGACAGTTACTATGGTTTCCAAATGATCAGGTGCTCATCTCTTATAGACTGCTGATCTAGGAGCTTATAAAATCATTTTCCTCGACTCGTACTGTGAAAGACATGGATTTTATTGCAGTTTAGCTTTTCCATGCTAACACAAAATCATTCCAGTTCTCGATATTAAATCGGCATTGCTACTGAGCTGAGCAGGCGAGCGTTTTGTTCAAGCAGAACCAAAACAGGTTAGGTTAGAAAGCGTCCAAACCACTGAACCAATGAGATTTTCCTTCCAAACCACTACGTGCATGGATAGATCCAACTCAGCATTATGAAGATGAACATGTACTCCGATAAAACTGCTTTGATGAATTAAACTGGTGCCATTATAATCTGAAAAACAAGGTCAAACATTTATGTGGATTTGTATTATTCACTTCAAATGTAATGCATGAGAGAGAGCAACAAGAACAGGTTGCGAGCTTCACTAACAGGTAATAAGAATGAGGTGAGGAAGACATGACAGACGGGAGAAGAGTGATGAAGAGTCGTGAATGTGTTTACCGACATCACTGAGCTCGTCAGCAAAGGGGATTAGGAAGACCAGGGATTATCAGCAGAATGGCAAAATGGGATCTCTGTGTTTTATCAGAATGAACATTAATCCAGAGCTAAACTCCTCTACATCTCTGTATTCACAAAGAGACAGACATTGATATTTACATATACATATTTAAGCACACAGACACTCGCAAAATTGATTCAGCGACAGACACCGGACATGAGCACCACTTACTGTAGAGTATGTTTTGTATTTGCTGTAAATAAAAAAAGAAAATCCTTAAATATCCCGTTTTTGTCACTCAAAGAGCAACAGGTGTGTTTTCACGAATGAGAGACAAAGTAGACATGCGAGGATAATAAAACAGAGGGGTGATAATGGTTTCTATGCGCGTGACGTCAGCTCGTTTGGTGTTAAGTCTGAGGCACCTGTGAAATGCTGCTCATTAACACGGTCTGCCTGGGGTTTATTAGTGTTTCCGTCAATAAAAAAAAAAAAAAACACACAGCATTTAAAGTGGGAGATAAAAAGTAAGTGTTGCCACCCCCTTTTTTTGCTTGTAAAAGCAAATCATGACATTTAGGATTAACTAGACGAATTTATTCAAAACAAAACAACAAACCATTCACTATAAAGGCCTCTGTTATGTCAGATGTGCCGTCACTTGGTCCTTATTCTGACTCTCGGATAAGTATTTACATTTTTTTCATCTTGCCAAACTGACAAAACAGATGTTTTTCTTGCGTTAAGTTGATATATTTAAAAGCAGGAGTCCAGCGCTGAAGAGGAAATATTGTTTAAAGACATAAATCTGCTGAAACCAGCTGAAATGGAAATACAGAATATAAAATGCCACCAGAGTCAGGAGCGCATCTCAGTTAGCTACTATGTGAAAAGTAAGGAGACACGAGAGGAAGCGGTTAAAAGCAACAATATTTACTGTGTTTGCTTCTGTGAGCAACAGCTGTGTTATTTCTAGCATCATAGCTGACTGTCTGGCTACAAGTGGTGCTAATTTTAGCCCGTAGGTCTTCATTTTTTAACAGCATTTGAAACTCTGCAGTGTCTTTAAGTGTTTTTATGCACCATTTCTGATGTGTATTTCCAGTGTGAACATTAAAGAAATGCAGAAAAGTCTGAGGTGGAACGGTTTGTGCGTTAACAAAAGCAAACGTGGAACTGAAACCGATTTAGCGATGAATCACTGCAATGATGGTCGCTTTTATGTTTTAAAAAAAGTGTATTTCCAGCTCAAAAGTTAAGATTGTGACGTTGTAGTAAAGTTTGAACAAGCCACAAAGTTTGTGTAAGGATGGAGGTGGCAGCTTCACCTAGGAAACAAAGATTTAGGTCACATGTGGGATCATTATTCTTAGACTTCAGTTTTGTTTTTACTTGCTATTTTCTTCTGCTTTTACTCACTGTTTGCTTGAGTTTAGGTGCCAAAACGACATGGTTCAGTTTTGTAAAATGTCACCGTTTCGTTCACACTTTGAAGCGATTATTACAAGGTAAACACATGTTTTAAGTTTAGGCTCCAACATTAAGGGGTTAGGTTTAGGAAAATATCACAGTTTGGATTAAAATATTCCTTTTTCCACAAAATTTTTTTTATCTTCTCCTCCATATTCTATGTCATCAAAGTCATGTGTCCTAAGTCATTTGATATATGATTGGGTGCCGGAAAAGGAGCAACTGTAAAAGCAGTGAAATAAATAGCAAAGTTATGATTATTTTAAGAATATTTCATGCATATGCTCCCATGCTTCTTACTTGTTTACTTTTGTTCTTTGTTAGGTTTATATGTCTATTTGTGTCTGTAGTCTTTAGGTGTATTTGTCCCTGTTGGCACCTCTTGGCCCGGTCATGTTTGCTAATGAGAACTGGTTCTCAATATTTTACCTGGGAAAATAAAGGTCAAATTAAAAAACTAAACAAACCAGAACACTCAGCCTCTCCAACACTGAAATCTTTGTCATCCTAGCCAGTCCTTCTATACAACAAGAGGTCAACATCCAGCTTGAAACAACCCAACTCAAACCCACAAAGTCAGCCAGAATTTTGGGTGTCACCACAGATGACCAACTAATCTTCAAGGCTCATGTAGTCTCTGTTGCTTGGTCGTGTTGATTTGCCCTGCACAGCATGAGGAAGATCAGACCATTCCTGTCTGATGAGCAGCACAACTCCTGGTACAGGCTCTCGAATTATCACGCATCGACTACTGCAACTCCTTCCTGGCAGGTTTCCCAGCATGCATGGTCAAACCACTACAGATGATCCAGAATGCAGCAGCACGTCTGGTTTTCAAGCAGCCAAAAACAGCACATATCACCCCGCTGTTCAGATTGCTTCACTGACTTCCAGTTGCTGCTTGCATAAAATTGAAAACTCTGACAGTTGCATTTAAAACTACGATGAAAACAGCTCCCTCCTACCTGAACTGTCTCGTTTGGCCAACAACAGGCTCCTCATCCAAAATATGAGGATACCCATTTGAGTACATCTAACTTAAACCAGTGGTATTTAATAACTTACTTTGGGTGAAATTCATTCAGTTATTTGAAACCAACTGAAGAAATTCAGTTGGTTTGGTCCAACAGTTTCTATTTTTGAGTATTTACTGATGAAGCCAAGTTTACGTTTGTCTGCACTCATGCACTGACAAACTTGTAAAAAAAACATTCAGACAGAATCCAAGGATTTCAGATGTTGAAGTAAAGGTAACTGAGCCAGGAAGCTCAAAAAATTTCTGAATCTTGACAGCAGTGTTATCGTAAACAATATAAATTGAGGGATCAAAGTTTGGACACACAGATAAGAAGTGAGGCAGAACTATCTGAGAAAAGAAAATGCTAAAGCACACTGTGAGCCAAAGTATAATAAGAAGGCTTTAATATTTCATGAATCTGTGCCTTTCTGCAAAAATCCTTTGCCAAGATCAGGGTGAATAAACCTTTTGCGTAGAGCCTCTTCTTGTTGCGTCTATTGACTCCACAGAGTGTTTTTAAATGATTTTATCCTTGGCACAGTATATTTGGCTGTTTTTCGAAGCATCTATGTGAGCTGAAATTGACACTCCGAGATAGCACAAAGTCTGGGGGGAAACAAAGAAAGTAACATAAAGAATAACAGCAAGCAGTGTCGTTCCATCGAAATTTTATAGATCAAAATAGACACAGAAACACAGTCTCCTTTATTTCCTGTTTTGTCATTCACGATTTTGGAAAGTTTTTGGAAAGTTAAGGTTATTTATGCTCGGTGAAGCTGTGCTCTTAAGTTTAATGATGCTTTAGGTGCTTTGAGCAGATACAGCGTAGTATGGTGTCGATATAAAGTCATGCAAGGGTCTAAAACTTCAGAAAAACCTTCATCTTTTGACATTTTTAAACAAAACCTCAACACATGCCCGTTTTCAATGGCTTTAAGTTGCTCTTGGTAATCTTTACGTTTTTTGTTTTATGTATCTATTTCATTCAAAAATTATTCCTACAAAATGGTGCCCAGTTTGTCTTGCTTATTGTTTTTTATGCATATATATTTATTGATTTTGCAAGTAACGTGGTGTTTTTGTGTTGCTTTGTTGCACATGTGTTTCTGCTGTTGTCTGTCTTAAGCAGGTGCAGTACCTTGGTCAACTCAGTTTGTTTTAATATGTGCAGTAAACTCAGTTTGACTTATTTAAACAGTCTTCAGATATAGTTTTCCATCGATGTCCATGATAAATCCTTCCTCCTCGATGATGTAAAGCCCGAACCCTTGACTCTTACAGTAAGGGGACTATGTAGCTCTATTACATTGTAGGGAACATTTTTCTAGCATGTGTAGTGGGAATATTTGTGTTTAGGCAAATTTAACTTTTCCTGATAGCTGTTGAACACACCACTAGAGACTGAGGACATTTAAAGCACCTGTAGCTCCTCTGTGACTCTGAGGAAGGTGATGTAAACAGGTAAAGGTTTTTGGCTGTCTTTAAAGAGCTTATTTGTTCACATGCACGTGACTGAGTTGCATTTGTTTGACACTCTCCTGTTTGCCTCATATTGGAGTCTGGTTGGCTGAGGTTTGTGACGCCAAGTTTGACCTTCTGTCTGCGTATCTAAGACACCATTACACCAAGGTATGGCTTATTCTTGCCATCAGTTAACAAGGATGTGATAGTGTATTGTAGGTTTTTATTAGCTGCTGTTTTGCCTTTCTTTCTGTTCTAGCTTCCACTACAAATAGTTTGGTTAGAGGGAAGAGTCACTGGAATCAATACAAAGTTGTTCTGAGTGATGACTTTGGCCTATAAAGAAACAATTCTTTCTAAATTGGAGTGGTTACTTCCTGGATGACAGCTCCTCCTTCCATAGGGCATGAGTCAGTGACTGGTTTGATGCATTTAAAAATTATATGAGTCATACAGTCTGAAAAATAATCACAAAAACATGATAAAAAAGCGACACTTCTAAACACTGTAAAAGAACAACGATGTGCCAAAAATCCCCCTAAAATCATTTAAAAAATGTAACTTACAGTCTAGTAACCACCTTTGTGCTGTGATGAAACATTTCTATCTTAACTGAAGTGATCTCTTCCTAGATGACGATACCTCCAACCGTATGGCATGAGGTGTCACTGAATGGTTTGATACATTAAAAAAATTACATGATTCATTCAATGCGGGGGGAAAAATCACAATAAAACAGAGCCATTGTGCAGGCCTGTACTACATAGCTGTTATTTAATAATTACAGCTTCTCTTCCAATGTAATTATTGTTATTCACTGAAAAATAAATGTTAAAAAATATAAAATGTTCCTATGATGGTGGTAGTGGTCTCATCCAGGATGACTACGCCTCAATTATCAGGGCACAAGGACTCACTGAATGGTTTGATGAGTATGAAAATAACGTGAATTATACGGCTTGTACAATCACCTCTTCACCTGAACACCTCTGAGTGATTTTAGACTGATGTCAAAACACCAAATATGTTTTGTAACTATGATGTTCCACAAACCTGTAGAATCAATACAAAGTACATTAAAGCTCTTGCAATGGTTCAGAACCTTACAAACACATTTTCTTTTATTTTTTTTAACTTATCACCTATCTGCATAGTGAAATAATAGTGTATAGAGCTTTTAAATAACATAATAGTGTGCGTATATCAATAATGCAACATAATCTGTGGTTTTCATTATCTCACCCAGATTCTCAGTGTTCTGCTTGTGAAATTAAACAAATTGTCAAAAGTCTGTTTCCTGTACTATTTATCATAACCAGTTAATTGCCTTGAGACAGAGCATGTGCACATGTGGATGGGTGATAAGAGGAGGATGAGCAAAAACAAAGAAAGTCCTCTTTGTGCTTGTTCAGACATTAATGATAAGTCTGATTCCAGTGTTTCCTGTTCCTGGTGAGCTCAACCAGTCCCTTTCTAGTGGTCACCACCAAAAGCTTGTGACTAAAAAGCTCAAACTGCACAAACAATGTCTCAAGACAGACCCTCAACAACACTGACTAGGAGCCCTCGAGCAGAACACAGAAAAACATCACGGGAAAGAAGGAGGACGTGCTGGGAAAAGCAGCCCGAGGAGAGATTTACGGGAGGAGTGGTTGTTAGTTGGAAATTAGTCAACAAACATAGAGCTGTAACAGTTCCATAGAGGCTGAGCCATAGTTGTAATTATTATTTAATCCTATTATCTCCATATCAGGAGTTAATTACCTTGATATCTTGACACAACAGATAAATTCAATATTTACTTTACTCATTACAAGAAAACAATAAAGTCTAGTTGTTATTTCTTGCTATGCTAATGATACATCATGTAGAAATGCAAAATATAAAAACTATGATGGTGGTAATAAAAAAAAATCAATTTAATACAGTAATAAATTGGGATTGGAATGAAGATCAACCTTTGCTTTGTAGCTCAGCGTTCTCCTCACCACTGCTGTCGCCTCCGTTTTAACAATTTTGAATCCTTTTAACCTTCACATGCTAATCGAAGCCAGAAATACCTAAACTAATTCACACGCTGCAACTTCACCTTGAAAGACTGAGAAAAGCTGCTCTTTTCTGGAGCCATCTGCAAGGAGATAAAATAAAAGCTGTTCTACTGGAAGCTTTCCCAGAGATGCTCTGCAATTGTGCGATTTCACAATAGCTGGAATTCATCCTACACAGAGAACACTGGGAGAACCATTCCTGGCAGCCACACCAGTCAACAAGTACTCATACCTGAGCAGTTTTATTGCATTCCAAGCAAACTTTCTGATTTACTGTTGCTGTGCCTAAAGCATGAATACATTTAAACTGACATTATTAGATATTTTGGCCGCTTGGCAGCAACCAAAATGAGCTATAAACACAAATATGTCAGCAAGAAAGTGGATTATTTACACATCTAGCAGATAAGAAGAAGCATTAGCATTTGTTTGGAGTCATGGCTTTGGCCACCCCGATTCCTGTAGGAAATATTTGTCTTTTTAGCTGCTAAATTCTTTAATGTTTTTGCAGCCCAGTTGATACTTTGTCTCTGCAAATAGCTGCACATGCAGCCATAAATGATGCTATAAGAGAGAAGTGAAGAGTTGAAACCTGAAGAAAGATTCAAAAGTGGGAACTCTAAATCAGTTTCTGCGGGTTCATTACAGAGAAAACACTTTTATGTACAAGGGTTTAGAAAGAATTGATTGTAACGGCTTTATAGTCTGTAAAACTGTTTGGCCAGGGAATAATCATGATAATTCAAGGTGCAAAAATGGCTTATTTGAAAGTACAGCTCTTTCCTCTGTTTTCCTCCCACCAGGCGAGCTCAGACATTTACAGTACATGCACTTCAAATGTTCAGCAGAGTCAAACCAAAAGTCAACATTTATTTTCAGCTTCAAACACCACTCTCCTGGTTGAAATTCCTGTTTTTAACCCATTCAGTCAACAGATTCTACTCCCACTGTGGACCTTGTTGTTCTTTCCATTCCTGATCTGATTGATAAGAGCTGTGAGTTGTCAAAGTTCCCTGTCAGAGGCTGCATTTTCCAAATGCTGAAGACCAAGAGGAGGTACAGAAGTCTAGTTTCCACTAGGACCATGTGTTTATTATGAGTGTCGTGGTTTCTCTTAGATGTGCTGAGGTTGAATAACATGTCCGGTGACACTGTTGCTTTTAATATGATTTTATTATAAAAAGACAGCATCTGAACAGGCCCCATGGTTTGCCTGTCGAGGTTCACAGCCAATACGAACATCTCCCAGAATGATAAAGACATGGTCTGCCTGATGATAGGAATCTCACCCTGAACAAAGAAATCAGGTCGCTTTTATACCTTCTGGTGAAGGATATGATCTCAACATCTGGGACTTTGGTGGAAAACAGGAACCCCTAAATCAACGTAGCATAGGGTTTCTCTTCTAGGATAACAGAAAGCACTCACTGATATAGGTCCATGTATGGAAACCTAACATAACATATGACTTCCCTTCAATGACAGGCCCCACGTCACTTTACGATCTCCCAGACAGAAACCACGTTAACATAAACATTGCCAGGCAAAAACACATCTCAGGTCAGAGACCACCTGCTTACATACCCAAAAAGGAAATGTATGTTTTCCCACAAGTAGCTGGTAAGATACTACAATAGACAAAACAGATTCCATTCTACTAACCTATTAAGTAATACATGTCTCAGATCAGATACTACAGAAGCTTTGTCAAACGATTTGAAAAAACAATAGTGCCTATAGCACAGCTTTAAGATAGACAACACCGCATATTAAAAAGAACAGGGATGCAGCAGAACACGATGTACACCAATCCATCAACCCTGCCCTCCTCTTGAAGACTTACACAGCAGAAAACACCAGGATCCTCCTTTAAATAGTGCCATTAAATACATGCTGGTAGTTCAGTTCATCAGCCCTGCTATTTTAGGGAGTGTTCACGTTTTGCTCAACTTTTTTATCTAATGTGTTTGACTTTGTCAGGTCTCACTTTGGTTGCACAAGGAAGTATTACCCAACATCTCCAACCCTGGACAAGGTCTCAAGGTAAAAATATCCAGTTTGGGAACCACAAAGTTGCTTCTCTGCTGTGGTTCTGTTGCCTTCATCAAGCTGCAACATTTAGCATGCACTAGAGTGTGAAGTGGTCAAGATGAGAGGCATCGCCTCCAAATCTAAGGCCATGGTTCTTTGCTGGTAATTGATGGACTGCTTCCTCTGGATTGGGGAAAGCTGCTGTCTCATGAGAAGGAGTTTTGGGATGTTGTTACAAGTGAAAGGAAAATAGTGTAAGATGGAAAGACTGATTGGTGTAGTGTCAGCAGTTAAGCAGCACCAAACCATCGTGGTCAAGATTTATTTACCAACTGGTCTATGTTCCAAGCCTTACTTGTGACTAGGTAGTGCCTAAAGGAATGACATCCCAGATACAAGTAGGTGAGATGGGTCTCTACCTAGTGTGGCTGGGCTAAACTCAGGCTGAGCTAGGAGCTCTGACATCTGGAGAAACCTTGGAGTAGAGGTGCTGTTCTTTTACTTTGAAATGGTTGAGGTGGTTGTATCCTGGATAACCTGGATGCCTTCTTTTGGAAAATGTCCAAAAGAAGGCAACCTGGATGCCTTCTTTTGGAAGTTCTCCAAGCACGTCCAACTGGGAAGAGGCTTTGTATAGATCCTGAACTCGCTGGAAGAGTTACATATCTCATCTGGCCTGGGAATGTCTTGGGATCCCCCAGGAGGAACTGGAAAACACTGCTGGAGAGAAGGACATCTGGAATCCCCTGCTTAGCCTGCTGCAACTGTGATCTGACCCTGGTTAAGTGAAAGAAAATGGATGAGATTGATTTAACTTTAATTGACCAACAGGCTGGAAAAGCACGGTTCAAACATCTGTGTAGTAAATGCAACTTAAGGGCATCTCTACGAAACCAAGAAAGGCAGTTCATGAAAGGTTGATTCCTTCAGATACACATCAGTCATTTGATAGTAATAAAATGTTTCAGTGGCAGTGAGTAAATGTGTGTAATTTATACCTTTTAACCTCCATCACTGATCAGACTGGCCCTCAAAGGTTTGCAGAATCCACTGTCTTGTATCTTTTGCCAGATGTGCAAGAAGCAATAATTGCACTTAAATGTGATTAAAAACACAACAATGGCTTCCTCTGTGGAAACTGTGTTTGCATAATTTCAAAGAAATTATGGTTGCAGAGCAAATTACAGTCGGTGCTTTTGTCGATGATTTGTTTGCGCAATTGGAATCATTCCACATGCAAAGTGAAGGATGTTCTGTTGCAATTGAAGAACAGATTCTAACAAGAAGATAAAAACTCTTTGACTTTGAACTCTGCAGGGGGAAACTAATACATACATGCACAACAAGATGGGCAGAGCTCAGGGTATCTGCAGCAAGAAAGGAAATTGAAGGTTTGGTTAAAGAGTGTACAGTGTGCTTGGAATTTTACAGCAGTTGCAGCACAGATGATTACCTGCTCTCCGAGTCATTTCTACTCTGACAGAGACGTGTAGGTGAGTAGACGATTGCACTGCATTATCGAATGTTGGCATCTTTTGTGGAAACTCTAATTACAGACTTGAAAGACGGCGATGAATCTACAGTCAAAATTATTTAATCAATACATAATGGCTGTGTGTTTTTCATTTGATAGAGTAGAGCATCTGCATGCCCAATGTATTCCTCTCATAAAAAGCCAAACAGATTAGATTAAAATGGCAAAAACAGATTAAAAGGGTACAGTGGGTGAAATGATTTCATGCAGCTGGCAGATGAGATGAAAGAGGGCATGTCAGAAGCGACAAACGGCAAGTTGGACTCTTTCTCTCCATGTATATACGAGTATGAAAGGAAAAGATTAGGTGAGAGATGGAATTAGATAGAGAAAAAATAATAATCACCAGGTTTGAGAGAGGAGAGGAGGAGGAGGAGAAGGCACCTTTCAAATTTAGGATACAAATGAAAACTTAAGTAAAAACTGACTTTCATGACGCTAAAGGCAAAAAGGAGATAACATGTTAAAATCTACACAGATTTTGCTGTGCGAGATAAGCCCTCCTATTCCTGGCTGACCCTTGAAGTGAAGCATTCTGGGGTAGGAAATTGTGGGTGGAAAGCATAATGGTTCAGCAGAGGGGAGTTGACGTGCACAGCAACATCCGAACATTATCTTCAGACACTGAGTGACAAGAAAGCAAAAGAAATAAATGAAATCTAGTTCGGACAATTAAGACTGCTCCTTGGCAAAATGTAGCTACTTCCCTGGAGTCTGTAATGGGGAAAAAAGTAGCTGAGAATATAATCTCCTTGTTTTTACACTTTGCTTTACGGACAAAGTTAACAAACAAGATATAAAATGTTAATCAGTGAGCTTTTCCAGTCTTAATGCTAAACTAAGTTAAGCAGCTGTTGGCTGTAGATTCATATTTAATGGACAGATGAGAGCTGTATTGATATTTTCATCTAACTCTCAGCTAATTAGCATTCCTGTAGTTATGAGCTTCTCATAATTTGAAATTCTTCTTTTCTTTTTGTTCTTCGAATCAGATTCCTAACTGGACTTGATCAAACTGATGAGCTGACTAAAACACATAAGATAAGAAAGGATTTGGCAAAGAGGTCAAAAAGGAAGACAGGGAAGATTGGTGAGAAAGCAATCCATCTATATGGAGACTGTGAAGGGATTCCATGTAAATACATCGCGCTGAGCCTGTTATATCTGGTTTACAAGATGCCACTCTGGCATCCTCACGTAAACAAACTCTATTAAGCCAACTCAGTCCTCATAAAATTTGCCCATTATGCGCGCCATACACACTGCAATCTGGAGGACGCCCTGCTGTTCGTCCAGTTATGAGTGTGCCAGGGGGAAAAGGGATAGAGGCAATTCAGCTGGTCAGCAGAGATGAACAGAAGATGGAAGCACTAAGGGGGAGAGATAAATCTCACTCAAGGAATGGGAAATGGAAACCAAGTGCTGGACTGAAAAAACCGACAGTGTCAATCACTCAAACACAGATAGTACTGTTATAGCGCTCCAAATTGCCCGCAAGGCATTACTGCAATGTCTAAAAAAGTCTGTGGTTTTATCAGCTCAGTGGCTTTAGAAATGCCACTCGTGTTTGATGATTCTGCAGGACACCATTTACATCTGCTGTCAACTCAGTGTGATTGCAGTAAGTAGAGTGTTTATTGAGCACAGAATAAATTTCAGATTGAGACTGGAGCTACCAGAGAGAGTCACTTCTCATTTGCTTTCTCTGAGAGAAAGAGAGTCCTTCAAAATACAAAATGGCAAGAGACCAGCAAGTCAAATGAATAAGCAGTGACCTGAGAGAGATGGAGAACACTGTGGTGGCAAATTATCACAACAGGCATTCATCATCTAGATCCATACTGTAAATATGCAAATGTAACATGTAGCATGCTACTCAGCCACTGAAATAAAACTGGGTTCAATCCGCCAGCTCACATTAAATTTATTACTGAGTGAGTGAAATAAGATGCACAATGTTGATATTTGACGTGCACAATCGCTACTGCCCTCAAAGAAACCCCAAACTCAGCATAGCAAGCAGTGAGGAGTGGCATTAACCTCCTTCCAAAGGGAAAAACAAGCTCTGAGACAGCAGAGCAGGGTGATGCTGGGGTTTGATAAATGCCCCTTTAAAAATCCTTTGTGAGCAGCAGCAAGTGGCAGGGTAGCTTTGAGATGTGGCAGCGGCATGGCAGCAAAACAGCGAGCAGAGCGTTAACTATGCTACCATGCTAACTATGCCATAAATGTTGCAGTTCTGTTCATGTTACAATAGGTATACGCTGTTCTGCTGCATAGACAGTTACATTTTCCACTCATATCAAACACAGAAAAACACTCAGGGCTCCCATGTATGTTTCTGCAAGGCTGGCAGTAGGTGTGCACTTTTTCCAGGTAGTAGCACTGTGTTTGCTCCTGAGATATGCCCATCACTGTGCTTGGGCACCATTGATGGAAAGGAATCAAAACACCTCTGAGGTCTGGCATTTACTACTATATTTAAAACTATTCCAATACTGGATTATAAAGGTGTGGATGATGGAGAACCTGCTCGTGCAGCCCGTCTTCATGACAACCATTGTTTTAGGGGCCTATTGTTGTCCAGGTGCTTGTGCAATTGTCGCACTTGGGCGGCACATGGACTCACTGGCTTGGATAGACAAGGAAATTTACGACATGTAACCAGGCGTGTGGGTGCAGAAAGCATGAATTGGCCTCTATTTTATAGTGAGAATGGGCAGACTTTGTTTCATTTCAGACATAGCTTCTGAAATCTGACAACAGCCACAATGTTAAGCCACTAACAGGTTTATTATTGATCATCTTGTTACAATGACGAAGAGGAGAGAGCTGTCTGACATGAGCGGCCAATAACACAAAAATGTCAGTACTGAAAGACTTTTTTTACATCTAGTGCCAAGTTTTGAGACAAAGGATAAGATTCATTCATGCATTCATCTATTATCTATACACTCCTTAATCCTCATTAAGAGAGGAGGAGGGGGCTGGAGCTTATCCCAGCTGACTTAGGGTGAAGGCAGGGGACACCCTGGACAGGTCACCAGTCTATTCCAGGGCTACATATAGAGACAAACAATCACACTCACATTCATACCAACGGAGAGTTAGAGTTACCAATTAACCTGAGCCTGTTTTTGGAATGGAGGACAACAAGCTAGAGAGACCGGAGAAAACCACGCATGCACAGGAAGAACATGCAAACTCCATGCAGAAAGATCCCAGGAAAGCCGGGATTTCTAAAACATCAAGATACATGTAGACATTGCAATGAAAAGTTGAGAAAACACAAAAAAAACAACAGTCCCCCAAAGCTCCACTTTGATGCATCAGTCTGCTGAGGAGAGCTGTAGCTCCCAGTTCAACATGAATGGCTTCTTGAATTCTTCAGTTTTCATGCTCTTATGATTGCAAATTCACAGACACAACTGCAAGTAAAGGAGCTCCTGTCACATTGCAGGCTGTCTAATTTTAGCTCTACTGTAGCTGCCATTCACTCTATTGTTATTGTAGAAATAATTACTGTACTTAAAAATGTTGTCCCTGAACATCTGACTGACAAATCAATTGGATCTCCGCTGACCTGTTTGCTCATTTTGCCTGACATTAAAAAGTAATCTCTTTTATTTCCCTTTCAGGTAACATTTCAATCGATGGCTTTATTATATTATTAACAATGCATCCTCTGGCTGAGGTTGCTACAAGAGTGACAGGGAACAGTAAAGCCATCTGATCCGGAGGGATGAAGTGCAGAGATATGAGAAGGAAAAGACTGAGAGGATTTTTGAAAGGGAACAGGACATGGGATCAGAAATGGAGACAAATAGGGAGGATTGTAAAAGCACAGAAGCGTTAGAGAGGCAGAGAGAAAGAATGACTGAAGAGGCCAAGAGTGTCTGCAAGGAACAAGTGAATGTAGAGATGAATGGCTGGAATGAAACGAGATGAAAAGCCACGGAGAGGTGAGATATTGATTAGTAGCCTCTCAGTTATCGCTGTCAAGTCTTTTCTATGAAAATGGGTCTTGATGGAACAAGAAAGGTTGGTCGAAAATAAGGAGAGAAAAAAGTAAGAGACACAAAGAAAAGTAAAGAAGAGACCCATTATGCTTGTGGAGAGTGAATAGCCTTGACATCAAGAATTATAGTGACAGATTAAGGGTTAATGTCCAACAGGGGGCTCCTAATAGAAGAATGGAACACTTCCATCATGCACACGTACAGAGGAGTGTGCGGCTGAGGGCTGAAATCAAAAGCAGCAATTCCGATAATAATAATTGCAGTGATTATTGCTTGTTCGCATATCTCCCAGCCATTATTCCAGTGGTTTTTTTTCCAGACCAACTGTGCATTAAATCTCATCAATCTCTGTCTCTGTCAGCAAGCGGAGCTGCGGGGCGAGAAGCAGAAAAAAAAACATACCGTGGCACTGGAATCACAGATGGACTGCTGCATTAAATGTCATCAAAAGCCCTGAAGGGGAGATTTGACTTTTATTTTGTAGAAAATAACACCAGGGTTTATTGCTGAGAAGACCAGTGAGGACATTTTTCCCCAGTTCTCGCTTTCTGACGCTTCTTCAAAGGGCTGTTTGAGGATTAAGACTTGGTTTTAGGGTTCAACTTAGAATTGGGTTAGGGTAAGGCTACAGAATACATTATATTAGTGGATGTGCTCGCAAACATACAAACATGTGCAGCTGTTAAACTGTGAGGACTAGCAGCAGGCTGTTGATGTAAAGACATTTGGCAGATCATCACAGGAGGCAAAGCTGACGTGTAAGCAGAGTCATGCACATTTAATATTAGTTGTTCCCTTCAGCTTACATACATTTTCTATGCCTGCAAAACTGCAGAGAATTTATTTGTTTCTCCAAATGTGGTGGGACTGCAGCTTAAGTTTCTGACCAGAAAAATTGAAAAACCTGCTGGATGTTATGCAATTGACATACAAGAACCTCTGAATAAACATGACTCTGCTTAAAATGCTCCATTTCTCACACCTTTTTATCAGGAATTCAATGGTATTAGAATGTGGTGCATGTGAGCACAGAGAGCAGGAGAGAAGCTAACAGACGACTGAATTTAGGTTGCTCTGAAGCCCAACATGCAACATCCAAGTCCTTGTTTTTTGTTTCTAAATTGGTCTTAAAGTTTCATGACTTTTGGACATCCAATTGAGGCTAACGGTTACATTATTGTAATGTTTCTCAAAGTGTGGGGCATGAGGCATAACGGAGGGTGCGAGCAGCTGGGAGGAAAAGGCCTATTAGCTGAACTATTGTAATAACGCCAGCCTGTTGTCGTGGGGCACGATACTCAAACTGCACTGCTTTCTCAATACCAAGTACACAAGTCTGTACTCACGTCCGCACTTGCATACTTGGCAAGTATGGGCTCCTAAGAACATCAGAACGCATCATTAAGGTGCAATTAGAACACCCGCGTACTTGATGATGTCGCCATCTCCTCTCATCGACTCCGATTATTTTTACCAGGAGTTTCACACATCCGACCTGCGGGCAAAAACTCTCAATTAACTGTAGATTGTGAAGTTGCAAAATGTAAATTATAAATAATTTCTATACCTTGACAAGTTGTTTCAATCACAAAGTGAAATACTGCATTGTTCAGTTCCAGCTAGCTGTGGCTAAATGTTTTGTGCCTTTGTACTGTAGATACACTGTGATCTGTCAGCTGCAATGCACATGTGTAAATGATCAACTGAGGCAGAATGTTGTTGAAATTGTACTTATTATTTTTGAGAAATTTCAGAATGATCATAATGTTTCATAAAAAGACAGTTCATTAAATGTGATCATTTTCGGAATGTGGGTGCGGAAGTGTTTTGTCCTCTGTAGAGGTGCCTGACAGAAAAAGTTTGAGAACCACTGCATTAGCCACATTAGCTTAGCATTAAGGTTTTTCCTGTTGTTGGTTGGGTTGGCATTGTCATCAATAATAAAAGTAATTCACTAGATCTTCGGTTTCTCAGATCCTGAGAGTGAAGAAAGAGTCTCGTAGCCAATATTTGTTCTACTTTGCTCATGGCTAAGACATTTTCCAGTTAGCAGAAGCAGTTCTTGACAACACCACCCTGCATAAAATACCATATTTTTCCGGCAACGAGAAAAGCTTAAATCTCTGTTTGAGAATTTATGATGTATCCCCGAGCTTTTAGGTTAAAAACAGTCAACCCTTGACTCGAATGTCCACTTGTGCAAATGTTTTGTTTTTGTTTTTTAGCTTTCTAATGCATTTCATTAACTTCATGAGCTGACTCAGGTGTCATCAGGTCATAAAATGAATGAAAGTCTGCCCGCAAAGAAACACCTGAACAATATAAATGTCCTCCATGCAGCACGACCGGCATCTGCTAAGCAACAGTGCAGACAACCAGACTGACCAAATCATTATTTTATTTCTTCATTATCTGACAAAATCAACACAGGTTCAATAGTCACTACAGGTTAATGACAACTCCTGTGTGACTGGTTACATCCCCATTCAAACCATGTGATTACAGAGAAATTTAGAGATAACAGAAAGTTGTCTTTATATTTTTGCAGTCTGTGTGGAGGCTGGAGATGCTCACTGCCAATGCCAGTCCATTAACCCTCAGCCCCCTCCTGTTCTCTGTAACCACATACACTGCTCTGAAAAACAGCCAAGTTCACCGTTTAGTTGTTCTCATCTACATATGTTTTCTGTTTCTGCTGTCAGGCACTTGAACAAGTAGGAAACCATCATTTCAAATATAATAACCTGTCTCTCTGCTGTCAATGCAGCTGTCTCCGCCTGCTGACATGAATGTTCACAAGTCATTTCTCTCCACCATCTATCTAATGTGTATGCAGCATGAGCCCCTTCCATTCTCTAGATGAAGGCTTTTGGTTACATGCACGACACTGGTAATTTGTCTGTGTGTGGACTCAGTTGTAATTGAATGATTTAATAATTTATGACATGAAAATGTGCCCACAATAGTTTGTTCACCTCATTTAAATGCATGTATATGAGAAGCATTGCGGCAATATACCTTCAGTCCCCCAATTTAACATTTCTAACCAAGCATTTAATAGATGGTTTACACTAAGCATATGTACAACTATCATCAGCAGGTGTTTCTCAATATTCACCTTTAAAGGTCCATATTGTGTTCCTTTTCAGCAAATTAGTACAGATCTCCATCTCTTGAATGTCTTTGAGTTTTCTAGCTCAATGTATTGCAAATTTTATTTTCTCATTTTATCTTGGCTGTGTACCTCTTCATTTTAGGGCTGCTTCCATGTCTTTAGCTTTAAATGTAGCTGAGCTGCTGCTGTCCACGCCCTCTTCAGGAAGAAGACTCTCTCTGAATTGACAGCACAGAGCATAGACTGTATATATAATGGACGTAGCATCTGGCTCCAGAATTGAAGCCAACAAGGAAGTGTCAAAAACTTGCAATATCACGCCGTCCGCTAGGGTTGGCTCCAAAAAGCTTTTTCTCCATAGACCCCAATTCATTTTTGGAAAAAATAAAATTTGACAGACTGATTTTCTACAGCTCAGGATTTTTTTCCTGTTAGTTTTCATGGTCAAAATGAGAGATCAGGTGGCCGATCTTAAAATAAATCAATACTGAATTTTAAATAAATCATTAAAGTTGGCGGAGCCAGAGGGCGTGGCTATACTTGATTGACAGCAACAGAAGCCTCTGCAGTAAAACGTGGGCAGGATAAGAGAGTCCTCAGCCAATCCTGTCCCTAGTTGCTCTCCGGTCCAGCCTGTTTGATGACGCTTTTTATGTCACTGGCTCCAAAAAATCCAAAACGACGACCAGGAAGTAGCAAAATCCGGGCTTCATTTTCTCGGCGTTGAAACCAACGGGTGACGTCACGGTTAGTTTACGCCTGGCACAGAGCAAAGGCAGGTGACATGCTTGACCAAAACCAAGATTTTCTATGGCTTACAACTTTCTCTCTTTGCTATTTGACATGGAAATACAGCTGAATTCAGTGCATAGTCATTGCTTTTAAGTCATTTTAAGACAATGTCGTGGTTTTAAAACAGCATGACTCTGAAGTGGCTGTTGGTTACTATTTGGCCTTAACAGTTTGCTTTTCAGTCACTATTTCATTCTTGTGACAACAGAAACAGAAAAATATGTAAATGAGAAGTGCTTTACTGGGAATTTGGCTGTAATAAAATATAAAACATGTGAGCACAAAGAGCAGGAGAGAAACAAACATATTAAACAATGGCTGACTTTAGGTTGCACTGAAGCACAACAGGTAACATCTAAGTCCTGTTTTTTTTTTTTTTTAAATCATCTTACAGTTCTGCGGACATCCAGTCAAAGCTGATGGCAACATTAGCCACATTAGCTTAGCACTAAGGATTTTTCCTGTTGTTGTGGTAACTTTGCCATTAGAAATAGAAGTAATTCCCTGGATCTTCAGTTTCTCATACGCTAGAGAGTGCATGAAGGCTCTTTTGTTCACTCTTGCAGCCAGCGACAGAACCTGTGGTGTGCTTTGTTCAAGGCTTCAACATTTTAAAAGTTAGCAGAAGCAGCTCCAGACAATAAACAAACGTACTCATTCTGAACAGCTCACCTCAGATGCAGCAGGCAGTGAGGGAACCACTATTGATTTCTTTGGTTTCTGTGTCGAGACTGAATAAAACTGTGTCTAGATTGAAAAAGACCCCCTCGAAAATAAAAGGCTACATCTCCAGGGACTATTCTTTTATTGATATAAATTCACTTTAATAGAGATGGAAGCCATCTTGTTGAGAAGTGCTGCAAGAATGACAACAAACAGCATCCCATTTCAGCAATTATGTTACACTTTCAGGTTTTAAATACAGACAAAACACAATATAAAAATGGACTTTCACCAAATGGCAGCTTTGACTTCACTTACAAAGACATAATTTATATCATTAACATGGTTTCCATCCATTACATATTTATACAGCAGTTTTCAGGTATGGTCCCAGACAGGTGGAGTGGACAAATATATGAATAAACACATGTACCCACAATGGAATAGAGTGTTACAAATTTGTTATTGCAAGTTTATGCTACTTATTTATTTTAATTCAGAAGACTTACAGTAAAGCTGAAGCATCTTAACAGCACAATAAAGCAGCCTCTTCAATGGACTCTAACACCGCCTCACAACGCTGGGATATTGCTGGGGTTATTTTATGCATTCTGTAAGATACAAGCTGCTTTTTTAAATTCTCTGAACACTCTGTGCAAGCCAGTGCAATGACCTCGAAAGTATAGAATAGTTATATATACACTTTGCAGATATGAAGTAGAGAAAGAAAAATAGTCTAAGGCTGAAAGGCGAATGAATGATTGAATTAGCAAAGCGATTAATGAATGGATGGATGAGGGAGAGAGTGAATGACCAGGTCTGTGCATGTGCAACAGGCTAATGGGAAAAAGTCATGGTTGCTATGGTAACGGTGCTGCCTGTCAGGGATGTACATGCAGCTCTTTGCCTCATTCATGCCTGAATGTTTTGAGTGGAAGTGCAGAGATTTGTCCAGATAGTTGAACTCTTAACTGACTCTGAGTCGTGATGTGTTTCAGAAAAAAAAGGCCCCATTCAGTTTCATTAAAACATCGAGTCACGGTTTGCCTGAAGGAAAATATGAACTCTAGTTCAAGTTTTGTAAAAGAAATTTTAGATGCCAATGTGGGTGTACGCAGATAAAAATAGACTAATGAAGAAAAAAAAAAGGAAAAGGTTTTGTACAGGGGAGAAGATGAAGTCACGCCTGGGATGCAGCAGAGGGACGCGTGAGGTAAAAATACCCCAAAGTTTCTATTTCTCTCTGCTGTAGTCTTCTCCAGCTCTTCTCCTCCTCCGCCGGTGAGCTATTCTTAGCTCACGATGACTCTCCCGACTGAGAGCGTGAGCGTCTGTCTGCCACTGAGCCGCACGTGAGGCCTCCAGCACGTGCAATCCTCTCCATGACAGGAAGCTCGGGCGTCAGACACGACGCAAAGCACCACCTCAGCACCACCACCATGCCAACGCCACAGCAGCAAGTAGGGGGCGTAAAGCAAGACAATGCGGAGGAGGGCAGAGAACTGAAGCTTTTATTTCTCAGCGAGGAAAACAACTGTTAACAGAAATAAATACGCACACGTCCAACAATTTGTTTGACGAGATACAGGAATGAATCAGATTACTGAGGAAGCCTGCACCAAACAGAAAAGAGCAGCAGGAAAACACGAATGAAAAAAGTTAATCGTGATACTGAAGTCAGCCGCTGAGTCACAATTGTAAACAAGATGTCAGTGTGATAAATTGGACCTTAGAATTGGTTTTAAGATTTTATTGATCACATTTAAAGCTCGTCATAGTCTGACTCCAAAGTATTGAGAATCAGAGATCAGAAATGCTAACCCAGTGTGAGACTGTTTCAGCTTTATCGTGCCATGACACAGAAAAGGGACATTTGCATCAGCTCTCATTTCAGTGACTTGCACTGCACAACAATGATTTGTTATTTCACAAGTAAAACGCACATACAAGGCCATGCACCCACAGTTTCACCATGTTAAACTTTGCACGCTATGACGTGTGCGTTGAGTAGAAACGAGGCTTCTCTGTCATTGAGGCGTTTGCAAGAAAGTGGTAGCTTCTCTTTTGAAAAGATGAGGTGATGTAGTCCTGCTGGAGGTGTTTTTGCTCTGTGCTTCTCGACTCTGCCTGAGAGTGCCTTAGACCCAGCGGCCAGCACAGAGCACATCACATCTTGTATGAATGGGCCATTAAAGGGCTCTCACACATGATGCAACACCAGCACTGCCGCGGTCTGAAACCCATTCATTTAAATGGCCTGTGCTGCACAACAATGGTTTGCCACTGCAAAGCGCAGTGGTTGGCAAACTCACATGCCCGCTGCACGCAGCACACTATGATGCGTGCTTGTGTGGCCAATAAAAACACAGCATCTCCTTTGTTGATGTGTTGGCAACAAACTTCTTGCTTCAAAGGACGAGGTGACGTAGTTCTGTTGGAAGTGTGAATTGCGTTATACGTGAAGTTATTCTGTAAACTGTCATGAAGACTGTTCATCTGACAGATGGTTAACTGCAGCAGTATGCTAGAAGAAAACAATAAACTGTGATACAGCTGTGCCATATGCCAGATTGAACTGATGTTGCTTTTGATGAAGAAAATAGCACATTTTTTGCTACAGATACTTTCTAGTGTCACTACATTCCATTTTCCACGGTTACCCACAATTCTTTTATCTTTTGTTATTTGTTACTGTCTGTCAGACCCTCCTTACATCTTGTTGTCACATCTTTTGTTGCCTACACAGACTTCTTGATTCAATTACCTTTTGTTCTTTGTTGTCTTACCTCCTGTTAACCACTATTCACCCTACTGTTTACGTATGGTCCCTCCCTACTCTCTGACCATCCCTATAAAATGTGGACTCTGTAAATGTTCTGGGTCTCACCTTTGCAGACCCATACTCTTATAAACATCCCACTTCAGCAAACTTCAAAGGACAAACAGTGAAATTTCTTCAACACTTGGAAAGGACAACTCTGAGGCAAGGATGTCTCATTTTGCTAAAAATCTGTGGCCCTCACTTCTTACTCCTGGTGTTCCTTCATCACCTCTTTTACTCACAACATTTTCTGAAGATGCAAAGACAAGAATTGAGGAAAGGAATCAAGGAAGGATAAACAAACTGAGAAATGAAAGAAGATGGTTTTTTTTTCTGTGTATCATTGTGTTTCTGTGGTTGGGCGTGGCCACCTGCTTCTCCACCTGGTAGTTTTGCCAAACTCTGCTTGTATTTTTGCTCCCCAGTGTCGAACTCTGACTTTTTGTGTCTCAGTTTCCCCTCAATGCCAATCGTTCTCTCTGACACAACCAAGCTCCAACCTTAAACTAACGATGTCAGATGTCAACATCGCCATCCTTCAAACTTTCAATCAGCCACCCACCAACCCACACATCATGTTCAGAGCTGCCCACCATCAGCGTCCTCTGGAACTCTCAAGCCAGCTATTCACCTGCTGCAACCTTTCTGTCCCTGAATTCATTCTCAGTACTAACACTGTTTTCAATTAAATTCACAGACTGACAAGAAATCTCATTACCTGTAACCACAGACAGGTAGGTAGGTTGATAGATGACCAGACAATTTCATATGCAAATCAAGAAAAAGCACGCCAGTGTCAAGCTCATCAAAAGCATGTCGACTGATTTATTTGAACATCCCAGCCATCCATTCAGTGATCCATTCACAGGAGAGATGGACTTTCGCCTCAAGCATCAATAGAAAGATTAATGTAGCAAGCAATGACAGCACTATTAGTTTGCACTGGAGCTGAACTGAAGGCGAGAGAGTGGCTTCGTGGTCAATGCCATCTTTTTGTTTGGAGAGATCACCTTCTAAACATGGGATGCGGGGTGGAACAGGGGGTGGGAAAGAGTACAAGGCTAAAAGGTACAGCGTCATCAGTATGAAAGCTGACAGGCAAAATGCTTTCTACATATTCTATTCAATGCTTTTAAAACTGGAAATTAAAATTGGAAACCATTAAGAAAATAAATGTCTACAGACCAAAAATCCCTTGAGGGTCTGTAAGTACAATTCACTGAAGAACAAGCCATAACTACGTTGACCCAAAAACTGGAAACGACCTAATGAATCCCAAAATTGTCTGCAGAACATCATTGCCTACTACTTCAACAACAACTTGTGTCAAAATATTAGTCAGTATATGACAAATGAATCAAAGCAACTCACATGAACTAAGTGGACACTTCCAGGGCTGAAAAATGAAGTCAGTCATGCCAAAAACTGCAGTTCTTCAAATGGCCACTTGAAGCTGGCTTCGATAGTGAGTCAATCCTCAAAGATCTCCATGTTAAAATGTTGTTTACAGCCTGGTACAAGAACTATTTTGGTCTCTGTAGCTAATTTCTCAATCCTGGACAACTGTACGAAGGGGGATTTTTATACAACTCATCTGTCTGAATTGTATTATGGATTAAAATCCTGCAGGATTATGGGTGTGCCCTCATCAGCTCCACTTCTGCTCTTTGCTCTTTTTTAGATTAGCCACAAGTTAGTCAGGCACTATGGAAATGGAGCCACCACATTGAGTTTCAAAACTGTTCTTTAGGGAACCTATGAGTAATGACATGGTGGTTACATCCATCCTTATGTACAGTCTCCAAAAACAATGTTTGTTCCTATACAACTAAACTATTCTTAATTACATTTTAAGGGGAATGTAATTTTGTTCAGAAGTAAATGTAATTTCGCATTAGTGACCTGATGGAAAAGGCTACCAGTTTGAAAAAGCCACAAAGTCAACTTTAGTTTGTGTCCCATTATGGACGAGAAACTGTCAGTTCCAGACTTAAGTTTCGTCTTCTGTCGTCATTGCTTTCTGCTTAGATTCAGGCACCAAAACTATGTGGCTACGTTTTGAACAACGTCACACTTTGGTCGACACTTTTCCTGTTAGAAGTTTGGTTAAGGTTAGGCACCAAAGGCACTTGGTTAGGGTTAAAAAAATAATATAGTTTGGGTTAAATTATGAACCTTTCACAACATGTTTGAAGCTTCTCATGCATTTTCAGGGTTTCCAGGGGGCTGAGTCCCACTTCATCTCATAAATGATTGGTTGGCAGAAAAGGAGCAACAGTGAAGCAACAAAATAAATGGCAAAGATGCATTGATTAGAAACGTATTTGTGACACATTACAAGTAAACGCAAAGTGTCAGACAATACGTTGATGTCACAACATAACTGAGGAGGCAGTTTAGTTGTACACAAAAGTAATTTTGTAGACTGGGTTGACAGTCTATTCATGCAACTGAAGTTCATCGCCAAACGACCCTTCTGCTTCATCCAAATGGCTTGTTAATCACTACAGACCAGACATGTCAACCAAGCTACCGAATCCCCAAATAAATATGTATGCATAAGACCAGTAGCTCATAAATTATGGAAATAGTTTTAAAAATAAGCATAAGCACAATAATCAGAAAGAATGAATGTTTCTAAAGACTTTAACAATTGTGGAAAACCTGGTTGACTTAGTATTGTATGAGAGAAGTTTTCTTAATGGGAGTCTGATGAAGCCAGAGATGTTTTGGAGCCAGACCCTAGCGGCCATCAGTGGTTTTGCACTTTAATGTATTTCGCTATAGGCTTCAGTTTCAAGCTGTGGTTGTTGCATCTTGACCATAGTTGGTCAAATTCCAGTAACTAAGCTCTCTAGCAGCCCTGACTGGATGGATGGAGGTGCTGCCTGAGTGTGAGGACCACACATGTCACTCTGCGTGATGTGGTTGAGATTTTGTGCCTGTATTACCAGCATGTTTTGATCAGTGTTCTCAGTCTTTTTCTGGGATTCTTGTAGCTTATTCATTTTCAAAAGGGATTTTCTGTTTTGTGGAGTCTTCCATCTGGAGTTTGCACTATCTAAGATCTGGTATCAGCAGTTCTTCTTTTAACTTCCACAGGACTCCAGCCTCCCTATCGTCATTATCTCTCCAGTACAGAACATTTCAAATTGTTTTTTTAGCCAGTTCTTGACAGGTGAATGCATTTGCTGTCATCCTGCTTTTGTGCTGCTGGAATCTGTTCCTGGACAGTTTACCATCAGGAGTCGAGCTGTGTTTCTCTCTGATCACTACCATCTGCATGTGTTTTGTGTTTTCGTTAGCATGAATGAGATGTTTTAAATTTAAGTTGACTGCAGGAAGTACAGGCTTTCGCTGTTCGGACAATTTGTTTCCACTCAGCAGCTCAGCTCAAGGGAAGGGCATTTCTGCCTGTTGTGATCGGTCCACCGCTTGAGTCCAGGCGGAAATGACTCAAAAGCTTTTAGGTGGATTGCCACGAAATATTGTACGAAGATTTGTGGTCTCCAGAGGATAAACCCTGCTGACTAAAGTGATCCTCTGACTTTCTTACGGCACCAGAGGCTGACATTTTTGGCTTTTTGTGAGATATCTTGACAACTATTCTTTGCACTGAGCTCCAAGCACCTGTGAATGCGCCTCTACCTGGCACGGCTGAAGACTTGATGCTTGTTGAATCTTTTACTGAGTTTAGGTTTACAGCATTGTTGAAGGTCATCACAGGTTTTTGCCATGTCTTAAAAATCATGCTTTTGGATGCATTATTGGTGTTGGGTGTCATTTCTCAGAAATCTGTCCTGCAGTAAGTTTTTAAGGTAGCAAGTCAGTATTGTTTTTTTAATTTATCCACCAATTCATTTTCTTCCACTAATCCAGGGTCGTGTCCTATGGCTGCAGGCTAATCAGACCATTTCAGATGTCCCACTCCACAGCAGCATTTTACAGTTCCTCCTGGTAGATCCTAAGATGTTATCAAGCTGGATGCTGTTCCTCCTGCAAGTTCTGTGTCAACCTGGGGTCTCTTCCCTTTTATATGTGCCCAAAAAAGGAAGGCACCTTAATCAGATGCCCAAGCCGCCTCATCTGGCTCCTCACACCACCTACAGAAGAAATTCATTTCAGGCATTTGTATCTGCGATCTCATCCTTTCAGTCAATACTCAGACCGGTCTGGTAAATTGGGAGCTTTGCCTTCTGGCTCAGTTCCTTCTTCACCCCAACAATCTGGTACAACAACCACTAAACTGTGAACAAAATTCAGAGTCACGTATCTGCTCTATGCGGATGACTTGGCTCTGTTGTTCAGACCGTGACCTTCAGCACACACTGGGGTAATTAGCAGTTGAGCATCTAGTAGCTGGGAGGAGATTAAGTACCAAGTCTGAAGCTGCAGTTCTCTGCTGCAAGGTGGTGTTTGGTCCCTCTAGATTGGGGCTGAGTTTTTACCCAATACAAAGGTATTAATTTTTAAATTTCATATTTTAACACTGCAGTTTGTTGCATAATATATATTAAGCAATAAACAAGCACTTGCTGCCTGATGTTTGTTTCTTATATTATTATTCCTATTTTTCATTACAACGTAAATGCATTGCTTTCTGTACATCGCTATAATTTAGTGTCTTTAATACCAGAATCAAAGGTGCTGATTCTGTAGTTCTGCAACTTGAAATGGTCAGCTCACACCAGGAAATAATGTTATCTGCAGTGAATTGTATTTTGTCTGCTCTGGAGGAGTTTTGGTTGTCGACCAGCTCTCTCCCAGCTGCCACCGCTCAGTTTTCTAAAACATCATCTTTAGTCAACAGGTTTTTACTGGCTCCAGGTCACACAGTCAAAAAGTAATGCTGCAAAAGCGCTTTGTTGCTTTTCACTTCACCAAGGCTGCTGGAGAGGTAATTGTTGCCACATTTCAACTTTTTGGAAACCGGTGTGTTTTGTATGTGCTGATTTAGCGTGTCTTTCTTTGGAATATTGTGCTTGCTTGGCAGAAGAAAGTTTTTATTTTTTTAAATTTTCATTGATGCTATTGTTGGTTAGAAGTTCTGACTGGAATTAAGCCTTTGGTGATATATCTGTTTTTTGCACAGTTCAAACTTATAACACTGTGTTCTCAGCATCCACTGGGAAACAAATTAAATCCGAGCCTGTGATCAGAACAGACAGGTCTGATGAGTTGCAAATTATTGTACATGCTTCATTAGACTCTGCAGGAGAAGTAGTTTAACAAAAGTGAAAAGGACGCAAAAGAGTTCAGCTTGAATCAAACGAAAACTGTTAAAATTAAACTGGAAGAAGTCAAAGGTGCACACAACCGTAGGGCTGCTAAAGGTGCAAACACTAAAGAATATTAATGTCAGGTGGAGGGAAGACAGCCACAAAATGAACACATGGCAGCTTTTATAGGCCCAGGTGAAGCGCATTAGCTGAGGACCCTCCCATGTCAACCAGCTGCCCTCCAGGACAGAGGGAGGATCCTCACAGAGCCAAATACTGGAAACAAGATTAATGTTTCACCTTTAAAAATCAAGACATCTACTCTCTGCTGCCTTTCTGTGTGTGTTAATAGCTGCTCACACAAGTTCTGTTATTTTGTTTGGGACCATTAACAAAAAAAAAAAGATAGTTTTCTGCTACAGTTTGCAACCTCAAAGTGACACTTTCTGTCTCAGTGTCTGCTGTGTCAAGCACTTTGAAGAAAATCCCTTCACAGCATTTTATCACTTCTTTGTAGTTCTGGTTGTTCTGAGTGTTCCTGACTGAATCCTGCAGTGTTTCTTCATTGTCTGTGTCCTTTCACGTGTTTTCTTAGTGGTAAATGTGACTAGGTTCTTTACAGTCTTGTGTACAGTGTGTGCTGGTAGGTCAGAGCAGGTAGTATTACATTTCAGCCTTCATCTGTCTGAACTGTGATTCAGCTGTCCTCTGTCATCTTAAGTTGTACTTATACTAACGCCAGCTGTATCTAAAAGCAATCCTAATGCTATGCAACGCACTACAATGTCATTTTATTTGAGTGTTTGACTTCTGAGAGTGTAGATTTGTCAACTATATGGTGTCCTTGATAGTTTAACAAACGCTGGCAGCTCAATAGCTGACAGCGAACTCACAAAATCATGATTAAGCCAAGAGTTTTAATTTACTCCTCACTCCTGAGTGAACTATTAAGTAGTGAATGAGTGAAAGATGGAGTGATTTGGGACTGAGCCATGGACAATGACAGCTTCTGCCCTTTCAGCAAAATGCCAACACGTGTTTGCATTCTGGTGCCAACGATCTCTGGCTGCTGCAACAATATGAGTGACTCTCATTTGCTGGGAAACAGTGAGATGAAATAGAGGTGTGAAGTCTGTGCAGGCAAAAGTCTAAATGAGGAGAACAGCAAAACACTGGACACAACAAAGCAGATTGCTGGGTTCCTGTTTTTGACAGTCGGTATTGAAGTGATCACTCAAAATGAAGTCTAGCTGAAAATGAATTAGGACAGCTGAGACTGACGAGCCACACCTGGAGATGATAAAGACCAGCTGACAGTCAAGAATTTGTAGCTGAAGCTGACAATGTGCAGCTGAAGGTGATGAAAGTTTTACCCTGACAACGTGGAGCTCAGCTTGACAGGCTGAGACTGAGATGTCCTAAAACTGATTCATAATAAAGTTATCAGCAGTAACCTCCACCGAGTGTCATTTTTTAATAGCTCCCCTCCAGACACCTTCAAAGATGGATTAAAAATACTCTGGAAACTTGTGTCTGACAGGTTTTTTTTCCCACCAAAAATGTCAACCACCAGGTTAGAACTCAAAGCGGCACTTGAAAATCTTTCTTCTCTGAAAAATCAGGAGCCTGTGAATGTCAACTGGGGTGCATTTTAAAGATTGAACCATTTAGGTTGCACTTTGCTGGCCTAATGGTGAAGATGCACGGCACATAGCTACACATCTTAGTGGGCGGCAAGACCAAGCTCGCTCAAGGACGTTACACCTGGCGGCATAACCAGGGGATAAAGTGTCTGGCACTGGAGACGCAGCGCATAAGTGTTAACACCCTTCAACCCACGTCAACCTGATGGCAAGAAACAACATTTGTCCGGGAGGGTCCTCTTGGATGGGCCCCTCTTGGCTGTCCAGATCCTGGGCAGTTCAGAGGGGCTTGCGATTGGAGGATTCTGGTAGACCTGGACCAAAAGCTCTGAGATCACATCCACCAACCTGCAACCAGAGCTGGTGCTATGGTCAGCTTCGCTTACATCAGTGAGCTCACAGTGCCCTGGGAGAGCTGGATGGAGGAGACCTATGAGTGCAAGAAGCTGAGATATACGGAGCTTCTCACTGATCCGAAAAAGAGAGGCTGGAAGATGAAGCGCCCATCACTGGACCACCCCACAGAGTCTTAGGTGTCTCATGTATGCAAGAAGGGACACCAACATCTAGTCCTACACAACAGATCTACATGTTTTCATGTTTGAATCCTCCTCATGCATTTTTTTCTGCTCTGCTGTGGCGATCTTGCCCAGTGCTGATGACATTTGTGAGATATCCTCTTCTCTTAGCAACATCTAATTAATTAAATAACCTCTCTAATGTCATTAAAGACGCCTCTGCAACATCGAATTCGCACATCTTTGTGTATCCTGCAGCTTCACACACATCTCCACTGACCTTCTTGTCCCTCTGCAGACATTAAAAATTGCGGCTCATATGTCGTTCATTACGGAGGCTCTTATTGTGAATTTGCCAACAAAGGTTGAGCCACACTGGCACTGAGAGCATCTTTATAATTATTTTCTCTGTTGCTCTGGGCTTTGGAATCTCCTCCAATCTGCTGAAGTGATGCCCGTCAACCAAAGTTAATAGGATGCTTGAGAGCTTTGCATTTTAGCAAGTGCCATTTTATCATTATTACTGTATATATCCAGTCCAGTACTTGAAGAGGCGGGAGAGGAGCAATAAAAAAAATAAATAAATCACTGCACTTAGCAACAGCATCCCGACTGCAAATTCAGGCCAGTGGGAGAGCAGAAAAACAGAAACTCGCACACATAAAAGAACCATTAAATGTACTCTCCGTGTAGTGGGGAGAGGTTCATGTGAGAGGTAATGGCTATTGATTCGCCACCTTTTCTCTGCTCTGCTCTGCTCTGCAAGGATTCCTCAGCCTTCTTTCCTCCCACCCACCCTCCCCGTCTTCCTCGACTAAAAACTCCATCAAACTTTTGTCTCCTCCACTTGAAAGACAAACTTTGGCAACAAAAGGCTGTCTGTGTTACTGCAAAGTGTGTGTTTGCGGGTTGCTTATGAGTGACAACAGTGTGTCGATATTTCTGTGAATGAGTGGGAGTGACTGACTGAGCAGTATGAATGTAAGCGGCAGGGGAGTGCATCGCTGCTTACATCTAGTGGTGGGTGAGCAAACTGCAGGCTACAGTCTGTTGTAGGGGTTATACTGTGTGATGATATTTAGTCACAAGTCAATGTCTAAAACAATGAAGCTTGTATAAATTCCCAAACTGATGCTGAACACTGTCTTTTGACCGATTTTATTGGACAAAGCTGCCCAGAATGTCTCATATTCTGCAGGTTTTCTTACTTTGCTGTTGTGTTAAAAACTTATTGCAAAACCAGAATCCTGATTTCTCGCACAGCCTGCACCATGCAGAACAACACATGCATTTTTTTTCCCCCACAGAAGGGGAACTAAATAATTTAAAGGTTTAGGTTCTCCAGGGAAAGGCCAAAAAAGAAAAAAAAGAAAAACATCAGATCAAAGCACCACAGATGTGTGCAGGAAGATCACTGGCAGGGTTTACATGTATACAATAATGTCTTCTGTTGCCAGAATACACACAAAATAATGGTGTTTAAATAATTCAGCAGCCTATATAATATTGAATATACATTTTTTGTAAATAATAAATGAAAATATATCATCTACTTTTTAGTTTGTGCCATTTTAACTGAATGAATCAGATGAGAACGCTATCTCAAGCTATTTAAGTTAACCCATCTGTGCATCTCTACCACTTCCAGCTCTACTGTCATCAACTTTGCATAACTTTATTTCCATTGAGTTTATTAAAAAATTGCAAGATTTGTAAACATTTAGTTCTTCTGACTGATCGGTTTGCTGATACTGGTATTTACATTTACTTAAATTCATTTCTTAAGGTTTCTACAGACTACTTTTCCATTTCACTACTAAACATCACACTAATAATACAACATAGAATCCACAATTAAACTATTGTGAAATATTACAGATTGAAATCTCAGCAGATCTCTAAGTAGCTAAATCCCCTTAACCAGTGTAAAAGTTCTGAACACGTTAATGATCAATAATGATGAATGTAGTGCATGTTTTATTAAATGTGTCATTCTGTAGCTTTTGTCTGAACTGTCCGGATCTATTCTCGCCTCTCTGCAGCTTGAGCACACCAGCTCACCTACAACTTTGTCCGAACACTGTAAAACTTTTCTACACAATGGCACATCGCAGTATTGGAGTAATTTAGCCACGCATGCTTGAGCTCTAAGCTGATTCTGAAAAATAATATGGAAAGATCAACATTACAAGCTGACAGGACTGGTTGCTAAGGTTTGTTTTCCTGAAAGTTTATACAGCTTCCATTTCTGGAAATCCTGAGCCATTACACTAACTGCTTATTTCTCTCATGATGTGTCCTCTAGAATAGAAAAAAGCACTATATGGACGTACGAACAAGGTATAAAAAAAAAAAGGTGAGGGTGTTTTCTTTGGGGCTGGACTATACAAGCGTACTTCAAAATGTTTTCAGCCTCACTAAAGAGAAAGATTGCTCTGTCACGGTTTCCTTTAACTCCAAAGCACTTGGTCCATCCATGTCTAAGCTTCACTATCCCTTTGTGGAAGAAGGTTACATCTTGAGCCTCCAGATTCTCCTGAACAGCATTCACGAACCTATCATCAATCTGAAAATGGCGACTGTGCAAATGGGAGTTCTGTTTTGGAAACCAATAGAAATCAGATGGTGCGGGTCCAGTGACTAAAGGTGAATGAGGCAACAGTTCTAAGCCACATTTAGCTGCTTCTTCCACCTGTGCTGTGTGGGCGGATTGACTGTTCTGGAGCAGCAACATGGAGCTCGAAGATTTAGCTTCTGAAAAATTGACGTATGGCTTTATAGTACAGTGGTCCTTCGTCTATCTTGGGGGTAAGTTTCTAGAACCCCCCACAATAGACGAAAATCCACTAAGTAGCAACCTCATATTTATTACTTATATATATTTTAAGGCTTTAGAAACCTATCCCACAATCTTATAAACACTTTGTACACTCTTAAACCTACATAATTTTAACAACATTTAAATTCTATATGCAGCAATCAGAAGTCATATTTTTAAATATATTTTAAGTATTGTTTTAACATTTCTTTGGCTAGAAAATACTTGTTTTACTGCAAAAAAAACCTAGCCTAGCCGCGCTAGACCCATGTTCTGAAGGCACAAGGGTCTAGGGCCGCTCGACAGGGAGGGAGGCGGGCTAAAAGGTTGTCTTTCAAATCACTCTACAGCAATTGGGTAGGTATACAACCAATCAGCGCAACGAATAGGCTGCCGGCGGATTGTGGCTAAGTCCCATTAGCTTCCCAACCAGCGGAGCCAACTGGTATATTAAGGATTTGCCGTATCCTGTCGGCATAAGTCCAGATACGTCTTTCTTCTCAATGAAACACTTCAGTGCCGTCCTTTGTTTATCTTTCAAGTTGAATTTTAGCTTCAAATCTTTAAGGGCTGTGGTCAAAGCCGAGTCGAAAGATAACTGTTTATTGTGCGCTGGTTGTTTCTGTCAGAATCGTCGCGCCTCTGTCATCACTTAGTTACGCCCGCCTTCTGACTCTACACTTCATGGTGATTGGTCCGGCCAGTTTTAGGAGCATCCAGCCTCGAGCCTTATGGAGGGTAACTAGACCCACCCTGGCAGAGAATTAAATTCGTTGCCGTGAGTTGTCTAGCGCGGCTAGGCTAAAAAAACCCTATATATTGCAAAATCCCACGATACAGCGAAAAATCCCTGATACAAAATTATATACACAATTTGAAAATCCGCAAACAACACATCCGCAGACAACCGTGAAAAGTGAACAGCAATATGGCGAGGGACGACCGTATACGGTTATGTCGTAAAATCGGAGCTAAGCAGCTTGCTTCCGGGTACGGCTGAACACTTTTTGAAGCACCTTTGTTTGAAAGGTGGGTTTCTTTTGTTTTCCGCAAACAAATGATGCAGCAGACGTGTTACGGTGGTTACGCCCCCTGTGGGAGTGCATTGGTAATAACTTTATTGCAAAAATACAGGTTCCCTCTTTCCCCGAGCAACACCACCCCAGAACTGACACACACAGTCTACACACACCCACAAATAAACCGTCTTCATCACTCCACCCTCCTCCTCCGACCGTCACTTCACTCGCAAACACACAACTGTCATCCTCTACATTCATTCGCTCTCTTTCTCGGACCTCCTTGTTGCTCTCTTTTTGCATTCCATTGGTTGAAAACATTAGCAGTAGATGCAGAACAACAAAGTTCGCCAGCAGCATTAAAACATGAGATCTCCTCGTCCACCTGGTCGTCGTCGTCGTCGTCTCCGAGTCTCTGCCAGAGTCCATGAGATCGCCCGTGGGTGGGTGTGTCTGCCTCCTGACTGTCTCTGATACAGGATTGTGAGGGAAGGTTGATTTGCATAGCGGACTCATGCGCTACAATTGGCTACATTCTCCCACATCCAGAACCCAAAAAAAGAACAAACAAACAAACCAAAAACAAAAAAACCAACAAAATCTAAATGAAAAATAAAAATTGTTAAATACGCTCTCTGAGTTAAGTGCCAACCTTTGGTTTAGTTATCAATCAAACATCAGTAAATTCTTGAAGAACTTTACATTGGCCGTTTGTTGTATAAGGACTTTGTTCATTTATATGATATTTAATAGAATAAAGCATATAATAAATGTAACTCTACACATGTCAGAATGCTACTCAATAAAGAGGGGGGGAGTCAATTAAGTCAGAACTGTAGAATAACTGTTCATACAACTGAGGAATGGTTGACATCTCTGAAGAAGATAGCTCACTGGCTGAAAATATACCTCTAATACATATATATCATATAAAGCATATTCATATTAGACATGTCACTGTCTCAGGCTGAAGATGAGCATTTTTTTTCTATTCACATCTGAGGTCTCGAAACCAGTTTCAGTGGGAGGGAGAGAAAAAGAAAAGAAATTTATAAGTGCCACTGAAGTTCACCTGAGGCCTTGAAGTTAAAACAAACGCCATCGACTTCTCTCCAGCTGCTTCTCAGTCTAATAGCCTTCGGAAAGTGCACTTCTGCCGAGAAAAAAACCTTGCAAAGTGCACTTGAGTCATCTGCTTTCATTGATAAAGCCTAAGAGAAGGGTTTTTCTGACCTACATTCTCTCGCTCGCTCGCTCGCTCGCTCTCGACTTTCCTCCCCTGCTGGCCTATTTGTGGTGCTACCGTTTCCTGTTCGGAACAAAGAAAGTCAAAAAAGAATAAAAACGACAGCGAGGGGGAAAGGTAGAAAGAAAAGAACCAGGAACGAAGCAGAGAAAAAAGAAAGCGCTTTTCTTGTTTAATCTCCCGGTAGAAACGGGAGAGCTGTCATTAGGTTCGGCGAGCGGTTTGGGGGCGGAAACTCCAGCTAGACACTTGTGAAGTGCACTCCACTCCTATTTGAAATGCAGACATGAGGAAGTACCACTTTTAGTTTATCAATATTCGTTAATTATCATTATCAACATTCCATAAGGTCTTATTAATTAACATACAGGTTTCATACATGAGTTTTCTGTACATGACTTTTAGTTATTTAGAGAGTTCAGTCTCTGCGGATTTACTGTGCGCACACACAGGAAGAAAACTCGAAAAGAAAAAGAGAAAATATATGGCTGTCCATCGGAAACAGACCCAGTTCAGCTACGTGTGCGTCCATCAGGAAATGCCCGTGAAGAAAGAGGAAGAGGCGTGGCTACTTGGTTAGAGTCTCCCCCTGAGCTGAGGGGTCCCGTGGGTGGCAGTTGGAGTCTGCTGAGACCCCGGCCGGTGAGCGACACCTTTCTGACTGCACAGGGAAAAAACCCTCGGAAAAACCCAGGGGGAGACGAGAAACAGTCCCGGGAAGTAAAGGGGGGAAAAGGTTGAGGTTGTAGTTGGGGGTCAGAGTGACTGCATAGACAGAATAGTAGGTCGAGGAGGGAGGAAAGAGGGAGGAAGGCAAGGAGGGGCTAAGCGGGGTGCTGCAGGCGCTGAGGGAGGCTCTACGTCAGTGCAGATGTGCATGTGTGCGTGCATGTGTTTGCATGTGCATGTCGTTTTGAGACGGGGGGTAGGAGGAACAGGATAAGGAGTCGAGTCGATCCTCCTGAGCCGATTCCAGGTCCGTCAAGGCGAGGCTGTCGGGGGGGACGCCGGCGCTGCTGCTGCTGCCCCCATGTGGAGGCGGTGGGACGTTTTAATGAAACACAGCGGGACTCTGGTCCGAAGACAGCTTGACCCCCGTCAGACACAGCCAGAAACTCCCTGCGCCGCCCGACAGCTCCTGGAAAAGACAGGACAGGATGGAGGTCAGGTCAGATCAGCAAGAAGGTGCATCAGAAGTTTCAGAGAATGGCTGAGAACAGTTAAAGAAATACAGAGATCAATGCAGGACAGATGTGTCCTTTAGGCCAGCAGTCTCCAACAAAGACAATTTTGTGCGAACCGGTCATTGTGCACATAACAACAATAATATTTTTAACAATTTCTTAGCATTATTATTTGAAAAAAAAAGCATTCTAAATGAATAAAATTACTTTTTATTGCTAAATATGTATAAAAATTGAAATGTGAAGAGGAGTGGACCCCCCATAAAACAAAACTGCACCTTTCAGAGTGTCCTTTTATTGTGGGCAGTCTAAGGCACACCTGTGCACTAATCATGGTGTCTAATCAGCATCTTGATATGGAACACCTGTGAGGTGGGATGGATTATCTCAGCAAAGGAGAAGTGCTCACTATCACAGACTTAGACAGATTTGTGAGCAATATTTGAGAGAAATGGTGATATTGTGTATGTGGAAAAAGTTTTAGATGTTTGAGTTCATCTCATAAAAAATGGGAGCAAAAACAAAAGTGTTGTGTTTATATTTTTGTTGAGTGTATTTAACTGAAATTGCTGATCTGAACCAGTGATTTATATATAGGATTTATAGGAACTGATAGCAACTGATTTATAGGAAAATCTTGAAAATTATCAGGGGTGCCCAAACATTTGCATACCACTGTATAAAAAGGCTGCCCTAGTCGATGCCAACCAGTTTTGAACTTTAGCTGGAGGTCATTAAGCATCACTGAAGTCTTTGTCATGGTGGCCCTTTATTAGCTAAACCCCCATAATGCTCTAAACTTAAACTTGAAGTGTGTGCTGTCTAGAAAATGCTTTTGGTTTGAATCAGCAGATACTAAATATTAAATGACTCAAATCGGATCGGACTTGGGGCTTAAAATAAACTTTATCAGGACATCCCTAACATTTGCTACGCAACTTGTTAAACCTAAACAGACTTAAAATAAATCGGACAGGTTTAGAGGTTAGGTGTGCTGCTTTGCATTCTTTTGTTTTGCAGCAATATCACATCTTTGCAAATGTCATTTTCAAGTTTCCACTGAGGAGCTGGCAACAAATAGGAGCTGACAATAACTGACATGGCAGTTATATTCAAGTGTAGGACAGTCAGTTGTTCTAAATTGTTATCTGAGAAAAACACAGGCAGTATTACCTATAATAGATATTTAACAGTGTATCTAATAGAGAGAATTAGGATGTGGCACGTACGACAACCTCTTGTACGAATGCATGAGCCTCAGCACCCACTGTGAGGTGCGATTTTTTACACTGTGAAATTGAAGGAGTGTAAAAACCTGAAACGACACCTGTGCTTGTCAGACTATTTGCCACATTCTGAGATTAAAAAAAAGACCTTAAATGACGCAAACAAAACAGACAAGTCTCTACTTCATTTATGATCAAGCTGTCACCTTAAAGAAGCAGTTTTTTAAAATCTAAACAACAGTTAAATCAACAGTTGAATGACAGTTTGTTGAAACAAAAACTGTATAAGGTTCACAGATGCATTTCTGTTCACGTATATTTCCTGATTGTAGTATTATCAGTGTGTATCCCTGTTGTCGTCATGTCTTTGTTTCTGTTTGTTATATTAGAAGAGAATGTATCAGAATGAAAATGAGCAAACTGTTTAAGCTGACATTGCATTCTTAAAGAGTCTGTACAATCATTGACTTTGATATACAAGATGTAAAGAACTGTAACCGGGATTTTTTTATTGACTTTTTTGCTTTTATATGGTTAGTACCCTCCTCCAATGCCTCTATGTTTATTGTTCAGTGTTTGTTTTATATACTCGTTTTAAAATATCAATAAAAAAAAAAAGTGGAAAAAAAAGAAAGAAAAAAAGAAAATGAGCAAACTGGAACACTATGGTTAGTTCAGTATTTTAGAGAAATGCTTTTTTTTACCTCATTAACTTACAAAAGTGAAAGTCTTCTTTGCTGTTTGCATAGTAATGGCAAAATATGTCTCTTTATTTAACATAAATTAACAGAATTTTTACATTTTTTAATTGTTAATCAAGGCCTGAGTAAAAGCAGCTATTGCTTTTTCTGTTATTTTATGGATTTATTTAGAATTCACTGTTTTTACGCTGCAGATATACCCTTACACAATAAAAATAACCATTAATATGTTAAAAAATATTGTTTATAGCAGTAGATACAGCATTACAAAGCAGAAAATGTTGTGGTTTTTACTATAGATGCACAGAATAAAAACAGAAAATCAATTTTAATTTTTTTTTCCACTGTAAAGGTAACACTTAATTGACTTGTGGACACACTTAATTGACAAAAAAATGCTGTTTTGTTAAATACGCCCAAAAGTCTGGGCAATAAGCTACTTTACAGATGGATTTCTCAAAATGTATGGTTATGTTGCCTCCGTAAGATTTGGTTGTGACGTTGGTTTGAGAATGAAATGCATATATTTGATGTATACTTTCAATTTCAGGAATCCCAAATTAAATTTTAAAGACATTTGACATATTTGCTGAGGGATGAAAGTCACTGTTGGCTCTTAGCTGTTCGTATAAATCAGCGCCCAGCATACAGCTTTGTGCAAACTGGAGCTTCGCCTACTTTTGTGCCAGATGAGACCGGTTTGCCAGAAGCTAAATGTTCATCAGAAAATTAATAAAAACATCGAAAAGACTTTGCTATACTGATATGATTTATAATTTTCTGCCAAACACTCTTATCTGGCACACAAAGCAGCCCAGTCAGAAGTCCAGTAAGTGCAGATGAGCAGCATTTTCCTTTACAGAAAACTTAGTGCAACGTCATCGGAGCTCAGCGCAGTGTTTACCTGTGAAGCGGAGGAGGGAGGTGGTGATGAAGGTGTTGGTGATGAGGAGGATGGAGGAGATGATAGCGGTGGAATAGCAACAGGGACTCAGAAGAGAGGAAGTAAGCAAGGAGAGGCACTGACATCAGCCTGCTTCACCTTTTGAGAGAGACAGAGGACAGAAAGAAGAAGAAGAAGCAGAGAGAGTCGGAGAGCAGATCGGAGCCAGAAAAGCAGGACAAAAGGAAGACGAAGAGCAGGGGGGAAGAAGAGCACAGGGAGAAGCAATGCGTAAAATGCGGGACAATCGGGCAGGTGCAGTTCAACAGCACGGCCACGGGGAGGCAGCAGAGCACAGGAAATGGCACTCACGAAGCTGCGGGTTGCAGTGAGGCGGCTGCGACGCGAGGTCACCACCGTGCCGCTCAGGCTGCGTCCAATCCGCCTCAGGTTCTCCCCATCGTCAGGCTCCGCCCCGAAACGCAGATCCCGCAACATCATTGGCTGCAGAGGGAGAAAATGTCTGTCAGACGGTGGCAAATGGATCCAAGTGACGACCTACGAACACGTGAGGGGATTCTGTGTGGAGAGACAATGGAGGTGTTGCCTTGTTGAGGTAGGTGGGGGTGCTGGTGCAGTCGGCCCCGTACACGCTCCTCTCCATGTCTGCGTTGGGGGTCTTGGAGCGAGCCTGCCCTCCCACCCTGGATATGAGCCTCTCTGACGGGCTGCAGCCTGGAAACACACAAAAAGACCGTGAGCACAGCACAGCCGCAAAACGAGTGACGAGTCGAACAACTACAATCCCAGTATTTGTCATAAACGTACCATTAAGTAGCTTGAAAGACAGAATTCCACATAATTTGACAGCATAGTTTGTCAAATCTGATCCAGCTCTTTACTAAAGCAATACATCACACCCAAGATGACACTTTGATGATATTTCAACTAATTAAAATTCATCTATGTCTTGTGCATCAGATTCTAAACATTTTCTTACTATTTATCTTTGGAAACTTTGTGTGTTTGGCAAGACCGTGCAAAAGTTTGAAGAGTTTGTTGAGAAATGAGATTGCGCACCGAGAGGCCTCTTCAAGGGCAGAAGAGAAAAAAAAACATTGATGTTTGTTTTAAAAAATCAGCATTAAAAAGGTTAAAAGAAAGGAGTAAAATTCCCCAAAATGTGAAAAACTACTCGGTGCTGTATCCCTAACTATACACAGCTTACATTAATCTCTATAGTAAACCCTTTTGCAGTTAGTTACAGTAAATTAACCCACTTTTACACTAACATTTAATGACAAAATGCCACCGCCTATTAAGCTTAACAAGATGTTTTCAGAGCTAAATGGGGTCCATCTTGGGTTTTAATATACACAGCAGTGAAAGTTTTAAGCATATTTTTGCCACTTTTACTGTATGAACAAGCAGCAAACTCACAACCTGCTAAGAGTTCAGTATGTCGATCATAATATGGACTTTGGAAGGTTTTTAGTTTATTTCTAACTGCGAGCTTCTGCACAAAATAACTCGGTTTTAATGTGTGACTTTGTGCATTTATAACCTTGCCTCTCGCAGTAATCGAACTTCATAACTGTAAATGAATTAGATTTTCTGTTCCGCAGCCCAAAGATATTGTCTGCAGTTTTTTTTTCTTAACAAATGACCTACATGATAAATTGACTGCGAAAATTGTTGACGATAAACATTTGCACGATTGATTCATTGATTAAGCGGCTAATCGTTACACGTCCGCCACGCTGTTTCCCAATCCATTTAAATTATAAACCGTTCATGTGTGTCACTGTGAGATTGTTTAGCGAATTGGAGAAACAAAAACCATTTCTCCAAATCGATTTTATGCGCGTACCTGTTTTCCCAGCCAGCAGACTGGCCTGGTAAAGGGAGTCGAGTTCGGACAGCTCGGCCTCTTCGCGCTCACAGCAGGGATCGCTGTGTCGCCCCGGGGCATGCTGGGAGCTGTAGTGCCCGGGAGAGGACTGACAACTGTAGCTGTAATTCTGACTGTTGGACATCGGAGGCCTGATGGGAACGCAGCGGTCTGGGGGCGTGTCGTAAGGCGTCACCACGGCGTCGGGGCGGTCCAAACTCCAAGAGGACCAATGACGGGTGGCGCCGTCTGAGGGCGTGGCTCCGTACCTCGGCCAGTGCTGAGGAGCAGCGGTGGCGGTGGCGGTGGCGGCGGCGGCGGCGGCGGCGGTGGGAGAATGGGGCCGGGGCGGCTGCCAGAGCGGCGTGACGGGAGGCTTCCTCTCACCGCAAGCTTCCAAAGGGGGGGACGGGGGAGGAGAGGAGGGCGGAGGGGGAGGTGGAGGGCGTGTGTGCGTGGGTTGGAGGTGTGAGGAGGTGTGTGTGGCGCTGTGTGTATCCCAGAGACGCAGAGGAAGCGAGGGCAGAGAGATGGCTAAGTGCTTCCCCAGGGGTCTGACACTCACCCCCCCGGCCTGCAGCAGCTCGCACAGCCTCACCCCCGTCCCTTCCCGCCCGTCCCCGCCTCCTCCTCTCCTCCCGCCTCCATCCTCCGCCGCCGCCTCCGAAGGGGCGCAGGGGTGAGCGATGCTGAGGGTGAGCGGGGGTCGAGGGGGCCGGTAGGGCGGAGGAGGGGGCGGGTCCTGGCCCAGAGGAGCATCCTGGATGGGCGTCGCCTGGTCCTCTTCCTCCTCCTGATTGGGCGTCAGCAGTACTTGGACCGGGCCAGGCTGTTCACTGGAGGACACAAGAGAGGAGGTGGGTGTCAGTCAGCCGGCAGCAGCAGCAGGAACAAGAAGAAAAATATAACTAAAAAAAAACAAAAAAAAGACAGAGCTGCTCTGACGTCAGGTGAGTTACTGCATAGAGGGAAGGTCACAACAGCACACCGGGATAAACAAGCAGATACACTCAAACCAAACAGCCGCAGACACACAATGATGCAGCCTTGTGCAAGCATCACTTTGTGCACGGGATTTCACGGCCATGCTGTTTATGAGTCAGGCAACAAGCTCAGCTCCAGTGAGTGACGGATCACAAACTTAACTGTCTGATCTGAACGCTCCTCAAACAAGCGCACGTTTGACTTTAATCAGATTTTCAAAGCGGCAATCTTTGCGTGCCCACGAGCGCCGGCTACAGCGTATCAGCGCTGGAAATAAATGTGGCTCCTGCGATATAAGAGTAATACAGCCTCGCCAGGCCACTACATCACTGTATTGATTTACATACACTGATATGTGGAGGATATGATGTATGTTGAACATTAGTGGATCCTCTCTGTAGAGACATGTTACACGCTCTGCACTCCATCAGTGTAGCACCAAGTGTGTGTGTGTGTGTTGGTATGTGTGAACAGCACCTCTGTAAATTTGTGTGCGTCTATTTTTGTGCTCGGACACATGTGTCTATGTGGGTGCCAGCCCCCATCCCCCACATTAACTCTCCTGTCTCTTTTCAGCCCTAGTAATTACCCAGCAGGCTTTGCAGCAGTGAGCTATAAATCAGAGGCTTATGTTGATCAATAGAGGAGAGGAGGAAGGTAATAAAAGAGGCTGAGCGCTCAGCTTTACCTCCACCTCCTCTTTTCCCCTCACTCCCGCCGCTAACGGTTTGGATTTACAATTTATTATTAGAATTTTTCTCCCCAGAGTTTTACTCCAGTTTAAGCTGAGTTCTAATGAAACACAGACTGAATCAATATGAACATGACAAAGTTAGCCAATCACGGTCTCTGTCTTTGTAATTGCCATGAGTTCAGATGGTTCAGTGCAGCACAAAGGCTCCTCACAAGATCTGACGAAAGAATATTTTAAAGTAGAATTTTAATGACTATCTTTAACCCTCTGAACCCCAGCACCCGGCAGTGGGTTTGAAAAGCATATTACTTTTTCAAAATTACCAAAATTAGACCGTTTATCAGATCCAGAAACTGTAAAAGCAGCACGAATAGTTGAATTTTCCTTTGTGACCTGCAGTGCTGCTAAACCTCAGCAATATCAAAGCTTAAAATTGTGCTATTTAGTCAAAATCACTTCTGTAAAATAAAATAATCATGCAATCTTTGGCATGACCAATCAAGCCATCAGTAGCTCAGCTGTGACCAACAGTCACATGACAAAAAAAATGAGAGTTTTTGGCTGAACTAGGTTGAACTGCAGGCTGTGTTTGTACAATATAATAGGAAACAAGAATAGAAACTGATAAAAAAAATGTATTATTTAAATATTTTTAGCATGTAGGGCATTTCTATTTCTATACATGGTTGTGCTGTTTCCATAGAGGTAAAGACAAGTCTTTTTATTGCAGCCCACAGTCAAGGAGGAGCAAAAATGCATAGAAATTGCTTTTGGTTCAGAGGGCTGAGACACTTATGGTTATGAGATAAGCTCCTTATATTATCCAAAATCTGCTCCATATGAACCAGATTTTAGGCTAAGATTCTCGACAAAGTCATATTGTCTATATTATGTAATGTTTTTTGCTATGCATCTCATTTTTATTTGTCTTTATCTTATTTTATTGATATTGCAGATCACCATATTATCTGCATTTCATTTATTATTTGTTCAATGAATCACTTGGTGGACTATAAGCCAGAAAATAGTGGAATATGACTTAATATCATTAAGCCAAAGTTGATCATTGGATAACTTGTTTGTCCCAGCAGTTCCAAAACTAAAGATATTCAGGTTACTATCATAAAAGGACTGCAGCAAATTTCATAAGAAAGAAGCCGGAACAAGGGAATTCCTGCAAGCTTTCATTGTCAAAACAGTCAAATGGCTAAATCAATTAATCGACTAATCCTTTTAGCTCTGAAAGGTATTATTATATCATTTTTTTAAAGCTGAGGACAGTTATCAACCTGAAAGTGCACTTTCTGATGACTCCTTATCAGTCAGCCTTTGGTTCCTAATTGCATGAGGTGCTTAGACGCCGTTATATGACTTCAGAAGTCTGGCTAATATTATATAATCATTATTTCTCATATATTAAATGCCATTAGAGCATTATCTGAGCTTCTAAATGCATTGCCTCGCTTGTTCTAAATATTAAATTTGCCATCTTTTCCCTCACCGCTGAAACTCCCTTTCCCCTCCTCACACAACAAAACTGACACATCAGAGGGGAAACAGACGGACTTACTGTAACACACAAACACAGCAGCGAAGAGCAAGAAAACAAGCCACAGCGCAGCATCTGTGACTGCAATCGCACAGCCGCACACAGGACGGAAACACAGCGACGGACTGCAGCTTTCCAGCACACAGAAGGACGGATCAGCGGCACACAAAGAGCAGAGGGAAGCCTTGGCAGCACACAGCTACAAAGAGCAGCACAACAACAATGAAGGGAAGCAGTGAAGCACGGAAAAGCAGAGAGCAACTCTGTCTCTCTCTTTTTATTCTCGATGGCGACACGGAGCCCAGCAAAGCAGGTTTTTTACTGCATTGCAACAAACACACAAACACAAAGGGGGATAAGGAGCGACTGAGTATAGTCGAGGGTGTGTGTTTGAGGACACACACACGCATACACATCCAGACACACAAACGCACGCACAGCAGGATGTGAAGAGTGCAGTGCTAGGAGGGGAGGGAGAGGTTACAAAAAAAAACAGGGGGGTTCTGGGAGTTTGGCCAGCCAGAGCTGAAGACACACACATGAGGGTGCTGAGGCGTTTTAAGACAGCCAGCACCCAGAGGACACACACAAGGAGTCCTGAGGTGGGTTTGAGGACGGCTCGAGCTGAGGACACACACCAAGTGGGGGAGGAGGGGGTGAAGGGAGGAGGTGGTTTTGAGACAGGCACCGCTGTGGACACACACAGGGGGACAGTGGTGGTACCTGCGAGGCCCCTGTGGGCGGGTGCTTCCTGTCTCCCGTTCCATTTCTTGTTCCTGCCTGCGTTTGATTGGGCCCCCAGTGCTCCTCATGCACGCAGCTACAGCCAATCCGCTATGAGCGTTAGCCTCATGCAGGGGTCTGAGCACAGCTGAGGATGTTAACAACAGAGCGGGAGAGAAAAAAGGAGAAAAGACAGAAAAGATATAACGACAGAGTGGCAGCGAGAAAGGGGGGGAGAGTGGAAGAGGAGGGAAAGAATGACAGGAACAGATTAGGACAAAATGTGTTGGGTGAAAGAACAGGTGAGAGAGGAGGAGAAAGAAGAGAAGCAGAGCAGAAGGAATGGTTATGAGGGGGCTGGCATGCATTACGCTCCTCTACTGGAAGTCAATGTGTCGGTATTTTACACATGGATATATAGAGTTGCAAAGTGGGACGATTAGTTTTGGACGTCCTTTCCGCTATCTGCCTCAACTAACTTCAAAGAACTGGTTAAATCAGTGCAAAATATAGCCAAGATACAAGAGCGTGAACATCAAACGCACTAGAGACATCTCCTCAGGTGTATTTTTTTGGTGAGAAGCAACTAATTATCGAGCTTAAAATGTCTGAACTGTCTATTGTGCTTTGTAGAAACCTGATGAAACGCTTTCAATCGGTTGATGTCCAGAATCTGGCTCATTTTAGATGAATTTAGCATCTGTGGTGCAGTATGCTGTTTCCAATTACAGCTACGGATCTGCTGGGCATCATAACCTTTCCTTCAGTATCAAACTGGCAGAAAAAGAATGATTCCTCAGGAACAAACTGAATCCTGAAATGAGACTGCATTTTGATGCATTCACGAATGAAAAGTTTAAGGTCATCAGTGAAAAAACGAACCCTTGATCAGTTTAATGCACTCAGGCGCCCTAATATTACTACACTGGAGACACTGCTGAGTCAGAGTTTGTGGCTTTTCTTTTCTTAAGCTACTCTTACTGTATATTTAACTTTTCACCAATATCCTGTGTTGTTTACTTTAGATATCATTACAAAAAAACTCAAGATTTTCTACCGTATCTTCCCACTTCACAACTCTATTGTCAATGCATCAGTATGAATAGAAACCGGGACTGTAGTTAGTAAGTAAAGAAGTCAACATTAGATAGATGAGGAGCAAAACTGAGGCTACGTTCATGAAGCCACAGACACTAGACTGGGGGGGAAAAAAGTCAAAAGATTTCCTTCAGACAAAGCTTTCTTTAGTGCGTAGCCTTGTGAACGCACCCTGAATGGTGTTAGTTGGTTATAAAAAGATGCATTAGAGACAACAAAAGAGCAGCCATCCCCCGTCTTGGCGCGACTTTACACACTTTTGATTGATAGAAGCGGAATAAAGGGGAGGCTGATGGCGGCTCTGTTGTTGTTGTTGGCTGTAACGTCCTCTAAAAACACCGAGGCAGATTGTTCGGAGTCCGCCTGAATCCATCGATATGGATGTGGGAACCTAAATTCTGTTACATAATCGCACTGATAGTGATGCCATCTGTTCGTTCACAAGTCGTCCTTTCACTTCATCAAGGTTGAGTGTGCTCACGGGGGTGTGTGTGTGTGTGTCAGGTACATGAGGCTGAACACACCAAAGCACACACAGTAGGACAGACAGGACATGACATAATAATCCCTGATATGGATTTAGTTGGTGCTGAGATGGAGGGGAAAACCTGCACACCTGCAGTTTGTACAAAACTCACTCACACAGACACAGATTTTCTAACAGAGAAATCCAATTTTTGGATGCATGAACCAAAAAATCATGAAAACACACACCCAAACAGTCACACAGAAATATTTTGGGAACACAGTGGAGCTGTATTTAGAGCCAATTACGTCAAATCTGAAGTAATTTAGGCCGAGTCCAATCATGAGTGGGCAAGTCAGGATGCAACACTTTTATCTAAAATGACTCAACGTGTGAAGATAATTCTTTTGATTAGATTTAAAGATGTTTGCAGTGGAGCTGAGATTGTCCAAGCATGAGTAATTCAATAGTGTGAGTGTCTATACAAGTGCTGGTTGGAAATATAAAACAATATTTTGTGCGTATGTCCAAAGTAAGTCAAGAGCATTGTGATTTAGCACTGAAAACCAATGAAGTTAGGCAGATTAAACAAGCTATCTTAGGGGCTCTGAGAGGCTGTACAGGAGGCAGAAATCTAGGAAAATGCAAAAAGGGGCCAGAATTTCAAACTACAGCCTTATTCCTGCTGCTCTTCCTTCCAATCAGATGAGCATGGGCTTCAAAATGTGCAAAAATAGTTGAGCTGAGAGTCAATTTTCAGTCGTGGCTTCAAACCCTGCTCTCCTGAGTGAAACTCTTCTGTTCATGCCCTTGAGCCACCTCGTCCAACGCTTCCCACTGTGGACTTTGTAGCTCTCTGCACTCCCTCACCTGATCTGGGTGAAAAGCCCTGTGTTTGGCTGAAATCTCCAGTCAGATCTTTAAATCGAAGCCAAGAAAAGGTGCAGGAAGTCTAGTTTCCTCATAAACCACTTGAATTACAAAATGCTGAAAGGTTAGTAAAACCTACCTCAGCTTTAAGTTGAGGTAAATGTTAATTTTGAGTGTGAACATGCTTAGACTGCGACCACAGAGAACAGGGTTCATCCTCTGGGGGTCATGAAAGGTCAATCCACTGGAAAGCTATTGGGATATTTCAGTCAGGATCAAAATGGTGGACTGACAAACCAACAAAATCGTCCATAGAGCTGTACTGCTAGGCTAGCTTTTTTGACCCTCATATGATTTCGGCTCCAAAAACACAGAATTCTACACTTTTAATGAAGCAATCGATCCTTATAAAAGCCTTTCCAAGTCCATGTCCTCAGTTTGTTCTAAAAATTTGAAGTCTTTAGTCCAAAATTAGATGACACAAAGGATGTCGTTTGATTTTTCCACGGTTCCTCCAGAGCCACAGAAGAAATGATGAAAACTCTTGTCACAGATCGTGTTGTAATCCTGACTGGCTTCACATAAACTGACTTTGGCCTCTATAATTAGTGCAGCTCCTGTCAAAGCATGACTTCAAGTCTCAGGTCTCAAGCTCTGAAACACACAATCTCACGCTCGCATGAGGAAACACTGCACGCACAGGTACATACATGATAATCAGCTGTACATGTATGTATATAGTGTATATGTGGGATTTTATATTCATATGTAGATAGATATAAACACACAAATACCAAATGAAAAAAAAAAACAACTGAAAAAAACACACATCATATTTTTCTGTCAAACAAAGACACACATTGTGAACTCTCTCAACAAGGTCTATGATTTTAAACAGAAATCGCCCAAATTTCCCACTATGCTGGTCAGTAAACGTCTCACAGGAGTTTCCACGTTTGTTAAACAAAAAAAAAAAAACACAAATCTGACGGGGATTTGGTCTTTGCTTTTGTTCAGCTACACTGAACACAGCTGGAACTGTTAAATACACGCACACTCATACTCGCAAACACACTGACATAAAACACACTGAACGAACTGACAAAGAAAAAAAAATACCAACGGAGAGAGACAGATGGAGAGACAGACCAACAGATGGGAACGAGGACGAAGACGAGGTCAGACGAGAAGCACGGACACACAAGTCACTGTGACTGCTAAACTCCACAACAGGTGATAATGTGACCTTAAAGCTGCACCAGGCAGGACTTCAGCACGAAAACACAAAACGCTGGAGCATAAATTATCCTCAAAGTGTCAAACATTCCCATATGTTTTGTGCTTTAGAATTGAGACTGAAATCTAAATTTGTAATAAGTGGAGGATGGTTCTTTGTTAACTTGCTTTCTGAACACAAAGTCGGTGCAGCTTTAAATGCAGTTGTCTTTTGACCTTCTTCTTAAAAGGGTCAAATCACACAAAATTACAGTCATGGCATATTTTCTCATTTATCAATAGTACTATGCGCCAAGATGTGTGAACAGTTTTCACTGGAAAATTCTGTTGTATTAGTGCGGAGACAATCATTTCAGAGACAGATACCTTAACCCTCTGAGATCCAAAGTGGCATGTTCTCTTAAAAAAAAACAAAAACAAAATATCATTTATCAGAGCCAAAAAAACAGAAAAAATCTGTTAATTATCAATTTCCCAAAAGTCCTTGAACTATTCATCTGTGATGCATCGTTCTGTGTGGGAAATTAAATCAAAATCACTTTGTTTTTTATGACGAATTTAAAAATGTGCCAAAAATAAGACATTTGCTCTATTTAGATTCTGTAAAAAAAAAAAAAAAAAAAACAGCATTCCTCGGCACAACCATGAAGCTATTGGTGATTCAACTGCAACCAACAGTCATGTGACAAAAATTCTAAAAAAAATTTACTGAAAGGCAAGCAGTGTTTACACAATGCAGGCAGGTATGTATGGAAACAGATTAAATATGTAAGTGGAGAAATATATTTAGTTTGTAGAGTAAAAATGGTAATGGTACTGATATCAGATTATCACATTTTGTATTACAAATGATCACAAATAAGAAGATAATCTACTTTCTTGTGTTTTTTTTAAATTATTTAGGACATTTTAACTAGCTGTGGTTGTGCTGTTTCCATAGAGCTCCAGGATTTTATAGAATAAATGAGCCAACAGTTAATAAAAATGTGGCAGGAGCTTAAAATCGCCCTGAAAATGCCTGAATCTCAGAGGGTTAAAGCTTCAAACATGCACAAATAAAACCAAAACTACAGTCTGCTAGAGGTAAGTGAGAAAATATGTTTTCTGTTCAGCTCTTTAACTCGCTGCTCTCCTGTAAAAACATCTAAATTCCCACATTTTCTCCATCGCTACCCACTTCTGCAATCCGGTTTTGGTTTTCATGCCTGTTTCATCCATACCCTGGTGTTGGAGCTGGTCCAGGTCCATGAATTTGCTGGGTTTGGGGTTGAATCCCATGGCCGCCTCGCGCTCCGCCTCCTTCCTCTTCTGCTGCTCCTGCTGGCGGGCTCTCCTCGCCACCTCCTCCTGCAGCTCGTCCAGCTCACTGCGTCCTGAGCCTGGAAACAAGAAAAGATTGGAAAATTAAATCATCAATCAAACCGTACACAAGCTACAGTGGATGCATTCACGCGTGCACACCTGTGTTGGTGCCGCCGCCGCCGCCCCAGCTGGGTGAAGGCAGCTCCTGCAGGATGGCACTGCTGCTCTTTGACTTGGGCACCGAACGCCATGAAGGTCCTGACATCAGCACCCGTTTCTGTTGCCCAACCTCCCTGTGAAGAAGGACAACAAACGGAGAGACAAGCAGGGGAAGAAGAAGATGAAAATGAGACAGAGGAGAAGAAACACTGAGAACGCAGACGGACGTTTGCCGTTATGAAACATTGCTTTCGGATCATTTGTTCTCGTTCACATTTCATGCTGACAAAGTGAAACGGAACAGCAAAACAAAAAGTGACCGAGACGTGATGAACGACGGACGACGAGGCCGAGAGACAGTAATGGTTATTTGTGAGTTTCCTACCTGTCGGGGCTGCTGCTGTTCCTCTCACTGCTCTCGTAGCCACTCTCCATCCTCTGGATCAGACGTGGCTGGTGCTCCACCCCTCTCAGAGGTGGAGGGGCAGGGGGACCCATCGTCCGCCCGCCGCCGCCCAGAGACCTGGGCTGCCCGACCAGCCCAAACCCCGCCTCCAACTCCCCGACCTCCCTCCCTTCCGCCTCTTGCAGCCCCGGCTGTGGTGGAGCAGGTCCCGCCGAGGGGAGAGAGTCCTGGGGCTCCGGGGGGAGAGGGGGGCCGGGTAGCGTGCTGTAGCCCAGAGAGGAGCCCTTCTGTCGGGTGAAGATGCTGTCAATGTTCAGGGCCTCTCTCCTGGGCCTCCAGGTCGGCCTGTAGCGGCCTCCAGAAGAACTGGAGAGGAAGAGAGGAGGATGTCACTCTGGACGCGTCTGTGGGCTGCTGTGTGTTTGAAAAAATACTCAAAAGGTGTAAGTAAAACCTTCTTTAAAGAAAGTAGAGCAACTAATTTTAGAAAGTGTTCAAAAAAGTAAAAACACGACAGCTGAAGTACAGTTCAGTCAGGAGGTTTTAACCATTTACTGCAATGGTGACTCATACTTGTGGTGATGTGATGCTACAGAACCAGACATAACATTAGACAGAAAAATCATAACCTAGTGATAAACTAGCGAGGTTGAACTGTAGAAGGATAGTGAATTCTTTACTACTACTCTTTTATAATGTGGTTGTGTTCATCTATTATAAGACAATAAACGAATATGTGACTATAAAATGACCACCTGAGCCTCCATGACGCATTATCCTGTTTGTTATTAGCTGTTCTCAGTTCCTATGCTTTTATTTTAGCTTTATTTATAACCTGCAGCACGACCAGACACTTCTGTGCAAATACAAATTGAGTAAGTAAATTGTCATTTTACTGAAGGTATAAACTACGATGCAGTTTCCACACACATCCAGTCGTGCCACTTCTCCACTGTATTTCAGATGAAACTACAGTTATTTGACTTGCAATAACTAGTTACTATTCAGAATAAGACATTGCATTAAAAGTATATGAGCTCATAAACTACACTGTTAAAACCTTGTGACTCCTGAAAAATTAAGTTTCTTCTGGTTGGACTTTCGGACACTTTCAGTTCCACCAAAGACACGTCTCCCCTCCACAGCTCTAAAGGGTTCACGTTCCGGTTCGTAAGAGGTTAAATTATCCAATATTTCACCAAAAAAAGCCTCTCGTTCTCCAGTCATTAGTCATCTCTGCAGCCCTCCCACAGATTTGTCTTGTGACTCCTGGGAGCCAAACTGTATATAAAGTAGGTAAACTATCAACTTTAACCAGCTGAAGTTATAAAATCACCTGCATTAAAAATCTAATAACATCAGGTACAAAATAATGAATCAGAGGGGTCATTTTACTGCAGAACGTTACAGATATGGTCAGATTTAGTAGCTGAATTAAGTAGGATTTTAAGTACAAGGCTTTTACTGATAATTGGACATTTTTGCATTAAAGTAAATGATCCAAATACCTCAGGCTGCTAGGTAGCTTAGACTACAGTAGATAGAGAGTCTAAACACTGTGCATAAGACTGCAGAAAAGTGCTGGTCAAATAATTATCTTCATTATTAATTCATAGCACTTGTGTACATGTTCCAAATGTTGGATGTTTGGAGCTGCTGTGTTCCGCTGGTGCAGTACCTGGACTTGCTCTCACTGCTGGTGCTCTCATCCTCCCAGTGGGGCCCCCCAGCCCCGCCCTCACAGCCCCCGACTCCTGACGAAGAGGAGGAAGACAGGGGCCGAGAGGAGGAGGAAGAGGAGGTGAGAGGCCTGCGGGAGGAGAGGAGGAAGACGGCCGTCTCCTTGTACTCCTGCAGGGGGGGAGAGGGAGGCCGGGGAGGACCCTCCACTGCTGACTCTGAACGTGGGAGAAAAGGGAGGGCAACGGAAGGGAGAGCAAAATCCAATAACATTTTTATTTATCCCACGGGGAGCAATTATGTAGGCAGCAGTGTGAAAAAAAACAGCGAGGATAACCACTAACGAGGCACATAACCTGAAGAGTCGGCAGTGATGAAGCACGGCGGCTCAGAACTCCACTGAAACTTGAAAACTGACCTCTGTTTGCTCTTAATTGTAACGCCAACAAGTATCACAGTTTAGTGCTTTCTCTGGAGTCGCAGTCACTTGAGTATTTGCCGTCGTTTCGAACCATTTCAAGGCACTTTGTGAGTAACTTCGCCTCCGGACTCGCGGTCTTACCTCCAGCGTCGGCCCCGAGCGGCGGTGTGCCGATGTCGTAGTTGCAGACCACCGTGGTCTGGGACTCGCTGGAGAGGTGGCTGCCGGTCGACTGGTGGAGGGACCGGCCGCGAGAAGCGCGGTGACTCGAGCTGTCCGTTGAGGAGTCGGTGCGAGTGTCGCTGGATATGGATGGCTCCCGACCTGAAAGACACAAAGAGATGACCTTTTTGGTAATCCGGCAGCTGCGTGCGCCTACAGTCAAAAGCAGGAACAATAAGTTGAGGCTCTGCAGGACACAGAAGCAGAAGTTGGATTACAGGGTTGAAGGTCAGAGCTTTAAAGCCGTAACCTTGCGCGGCTCCTGGATGATAAAGACACAGTAATCTGATCTGATCTGATCTGTAGCAGAGAGTATCATGTTTGCTGTACCGGAGTCTTCGCTGTCGTAACCAGCCTTGCTGCTGCTGCTGCAGTGCTGGAGCTCGAGCTGCGGGTTGGAGCTGGTACAGGGGTTGGGGCTCTCCTGCAGTATCACCGGTGTCCCACGGGGGTCAGCGTAGAGCAGCAGCAGGGGCTGATAGTGGCCTTTGATACAGCGAGACACTACGTCCTTCCACTTTGGGCCGATCTGGAGGTGCAGTGGGGGAACACACACACACACACACACACACACACACACACACACACACACACACACACACACACACACACACACACACACACACACACACACACACACACACACACACACACACACACACACACATTAACACACATACAGACACACAGACAGGGAAAGTAAATCTATCCGTTTTAAGATATAACATTACGCATATTCCACCAAAAGCAGAAGGTCAAATACACTTTGTGCTGCTGTGTGCCCTTATTGATATCATATTATCACACTTTGTCATTAGCTCAATAATCTAATATGACCTAGAGTGTGAAGTGTGACTAATAGAAGAGTCAAGGACATGTAGATTCACATTATGTCCACAGAATCCACACAATTCATGCTCGAGTCACATATACAGGACCGAAGATTCATACAGAGATTAAGCCTCAAGCACATAATCAATCTGAAGCCGCCTCTACTGCAAAAAGACCTGACCGTGCAGCACTTCAACTAACACACAGCGCTGTTCTGCTCGGCGCTGCTCTCTCACAGGCACCGGTGAAGATGCAGCAGATGCCGTGCGGCGCATCTTCCTCATGCTGCCGCATGCCGACGCCGAACTGTGTCTCACCTCTTTGACGTGGGCGTCGTCGAAGTACATCCACTTGCGTATCTTGGTCTGGAAGAAGAAGGTGGAGTAGTGCTTGCCGTAGTAGCACACCATGCCCACCAAGTAGAGCTCCGCCTGGCGAGCCCTCTCCTCTGTCACACGGTAGAACAACTACAGAGGGAGAGAGAGAGAGAGAGAGAGGGAGAAAAGAGGGGAGGGAGGGGGAGGAGACAGGAAGGGAGGAGGTGGGGGACATGCAGGGGGAGAGATGTGCAGTAGAGACAGAGGAGTTAATGTGGATACAGGCTCATTTTTTGCTCACCTAGTGGATACGGAGTATGCAGCAATCCTTCACAAACTCCTCACTTTGCTCTGCCGGTGGAGTGCAAACAGACTGTACAGTTGCTGCATCCACACTGCAGCTCCTCATGCAGAAATTATGCACAGATCTCACATTGATGTCTCAGTAAGGTCACCTGCTGCAGAAAGTACAGCAGCTACCTCGACATGCACAGAAACACGCCATTTATGTGGTAGAATCTAAGCATAGTGCTGCTATAAACACACGAATGGTTCAACACAGTAAAGATGACAAATAAAGCTTCCACATCCCAAGGTGACATCTTCTAGTCCAAAATTTAAAAAGTATTCAATTTACAAGTGAATATTTCAGGGAATTTACAGTGAAACTAATCTATTTGTTGCAACAGACTAATTGCTTGGGTGCTACATTTATCTAATCTGAGACGAGCATAAGCAGAAAACAAGGTAAAAAGTAGCAGAGAAGGTATACGGGAGGCAGATGGATTCTCTTTAAACGGCTAAACAGAAGCAGAAGATTCAATAGATTACGCCTCAGATTTGTATCTAACAGCCAGTTTCATCCCACAAGAGCGGGATGAAAACAAGAGACACGGCAGCAGGCGGAGACAGAAGATTGAAGATGGGAGATGGAAGAGGGAGAAAACTTGAGTCACTATAACACATATTCATATTCGCTGATCCATTATTCATGGATATCACTTCAGAATGCTGCTGGAGACGTTACAGTGGCATTAAAATGCATCAGCATTACTCAGTTATGACACGGAATACCAGGGGTCGGACACGTGTGTGTGTGTGTGTGTGTGTGTGTGTGTGTGTGTGCGTGTGCGTGCGCGTGCGCGCGCGTGCGTGCGTGTGCGTGCGTGCGTGCGTGCGTGCGTGCGTGCGTGCGTGTGTGTGTGTGTGGGGCGTGTTAAAGCTGCAGCAGCAGATGAATGACGAACGTCCTGAGCTCTATTTGAAACAAATGGAACTCGGGGTGTCGTGTGTGGCTGTAATTTGTTGTTTTTCAGACCGAGCATGCACATACACTGAAAAAACTCAAAATCTTACCAAGCCTAATTGTCTTATTTTTAGTCAAAATGTCTCATCCCACTAGCCTAGCTGCGTTAGACAACCCACGGCAACGAATTTAATTCTCTGCCAGGGTGGGTCTAGTTACCCTCGGTAAGCCTCGAGGCTGGATTCTCCTAAAACTGGCCGGACAAATCACCATGAAGTGTAGAGTCAGAAGGCGGGCGTAACTAAGTGATGACAGAGGCGCGATGATTCTGACAGAAACAACTGGAAACAACTAGCCTAGCCGCGCTAGACAACCCACGGCAACGAATTTAATTCTCTGCCAGGGTCGACAACAAAAACGACAACAGTCGTTGAGCTCCATTAGCACCGACTCTGAATAATCTTTCTGTTAACATGTCTGTAATATACTTGAGCTTCACCCATTGACTGTATAAATAAGGCTTCACCGAACATCCTCTGATTTCCGGCGCTCTAGGAACTACGTCAGCCTATTCGTTGCGCTGATTGGTTATATAAATTGCTGCAGAGTGATTTGAAAGACAACCTTTTAGCCCGCCTCCCTCCCTGTCGAGAGTTCCTAGACCCTTGCATCTTCAGACGCAAGGGTCGCCAGGGTCTAGTGCAGCTAGGCTATCATCCCACTTGATTTAAGACAAATTCACTTAACAAATGACATTTCAGTAAGATGGAGGGACTTGTTTAAAGACAATGCATCATAAATATCTTAAGTCAAACAATCTTGAATTTGTCTTGTTTTAACCCTCGTGTTATCTTGAAAACGTGGAAAAAAAATTCACAGTGAAACACCTGAGGTCCACATTTTCAACATTTTTGGGAAATTTTTGAAAAATTTTTGATGGAAAAAAAGAAATGTTAAACAGAAAAAAATCAACCAAAATCCAGCAAATTTCACTGGATTTCGGTTGATTTTTTTTCCTGAATGTTCTTAAAGAAAACAGAAGTTTTACTGATATATATATATGTAATCACTTTAGATATTTTTAGGATTTTTTTGGAAGATTTTTATTCATTTTTTGAAAATATTTACAATTTTGATATTTTTTTTATTTTTATTTCTTGCCAAATTTGTGGATTTTTTTTTAAATAAACCTTTTTCTTCCTGAAGGTTTTGCAAATTTTTTTTTAGTGGTGCCACAAATGAGGACAACAGGAGGGTTAAGACACCTAAGCTTGACAATCCTGGTAAAATACAGCTTAAAATAAGTTTTCCCAGCTAATTTTAAGATCTCAGTATTCTAAACATCATATCTTATTTCAAGCAATCTTACCAAGCCATTTTTCACTTGTTCTGTTGGCAGATTTTTTTTCACTTATTTCAAGGTAAAAGTTCCTTGAATTAAGTTCTTTTCCCTTGTTTTAAGAGGGGCATTTTTCCAGTCTATTTGTATTTTGTGATTGTGTGTACTACCGTGTACGTACACACACACAATACACCACTATATGAACACGATTCTGGGTGTCACGATGCTGTACTTTCAGCTCAGGAGGCTACATTTCTGGTGTTTCTTGTTTGCTAGCAGTTGAACAGAGGTGAACAGTTCAGTCTGGGACTAAGGAATTTTATTTTTGAGGTGGACTAATCATCTGAAGATGCAGCAACCCGTTACAGTCACTATTTTAACACTCTGGATCCAGAATATTTTCCAGCTGCTCTCATTTTTAATGAAATGATGGCATTTCTAAGAAGGCAAACTTGGAAATGACATGGCTGGCTGAGTCAAGAAGCTGCCTTGCCTTCAAATAGAATTTGGTAAGTATTTATGAGAAGAACAGCCCACATATTCCTGGAATATTTTACATTTACAAGCCCACTTTTCATCTACCCTCACCCATTTTTTTTTCTGAACACAGCACAGGAATGTAGGAAATGCAAAATCTTTGACTATTCTTAAAAGCAGAACAAGAGATTTTATTGGTCATTCATTAAGTGACCAAAATATATCAAAACTAAGAATTAAAGGCATCAGATCAAAGGTTGACATTTAAAAAAAAAGCACTCAGAAATACTCCACCAGTTTATGTGAAATGGATATCTGCGGGACTCATTTTCCTCCAGCCACAAACACGAACTCAACAGTTGCCAGACATAATGAATAAACTGAAAAAAATGTGGAATTCAGTCTGACCACCAGACTTTCACTTTGAGCATTTGGCTCCTTCTTCCATGAACTACAGCCCTTACCTAAATGAAAACAAGACCAAGAAACCCTGGCTGCACTAGAAACTCTGTCAAGCTGCACCAAGGCAAGATAGTGCTCAGATATGTTAGTATGCTTATGGTTGCATGCACAAAGAGCACCATTTTCCAATTAGCTTTGAGCACATATGAGATTTGCAATTATTGGGCTGTAATCTTTATGTTTCTACCTGCAGAGTGGAACATTTGTCTCCACCTTCTGGCAAAGATGGTTATTACACAAACACTGTTGAAACCAGGCTTATGACATATGCCTTTGTAATCCTGGTTTCTTTTTTTGACATAGAGCATCAGGAACTTTTCTAGAAGTTTATACTTCTAGTAGCTGTAGCTTATTCCACTTCTGTCACTACAATTGCTCCCGTCTTTAGCAAACCAGTCACTGGTGTTTGCCACAGAAACCCGATTTAAACCTCTTGTATACTGCACAATCCACAGAGACATAACACCGATCAGCCACAGCATTATGACCACTGACAGGTGAGATGAACAACATGGAACACATTGGCACTATGTGGTGTTCTGCTGGAAAATCTTGGATTTTGGCATCCATGTTAATGAGACTTTGACAATCAAATAAACGTCCAACAGCAAGCACACTCCTTCATGGCAATCCTAAACGTCACTGGTCTCCCCCCACAGGAAAATGCACCCCATCACGTTGCAAAAGCATCAAACAATCAGGAACATCTTGGGGAACATGACCAACCTAGATGTTGATTTGACCTCCAAACTTCCTCGATCCCATTCTGATCAAACATCAACAGGATAAAGTGGAGCAAGTTTGATTCACAGAAGCTCCATTGCACAACCAAGAGCACCCAAAGGATCCACTGCCAACGCACCCTCAGGACACCCTGAGTGGTCCTCTTGTCCAGGACAAATGGTTCAGAACATTTTTGCCCACATAAGGGGGACCAAGACAATACAGGAGGTCCTCGTTTTATGACGTCCTCGACTTACGCCGTTTTGCCGTTACGTCAGAACTGATTACGAGCCAGTCCTATTTTAACATATGGTGTTTTGTCATTAGGTTGGAACTGGTTCAGTGGAACTAGTTGGCGATTGGAGCGGACGAATATGTCATCAAGGGCGAGTGGAGCTGATGAATGCAGCACAATAAGACGACTTTGTTTACATTTGCCGCCACATTGGATTATGCTACATTCACTAACTTCATTGTGGCTCCAAAGTGCAAGGCAGACTTTCTGCATACATTTCGCCGGTATTTTCCTACCAAAATGCGCTTCAGGTTGAACTAATGACAATTTTCATTACTGTAGTTGTACAAATATGTAAACTGATCGATATCGTGATGCACGTAACGGCTTTGTTTACATTTTCGCGGAGTTACGGTGAAAATCGACTCATGTCACACCATAGGAATGGAACTCCGACATAAGTCCAGGTCTCCTTATGTTAGACAGGTGGTCATAATGTTATGCCTGATCGTTGTACCTTCCACTAATAATCAGCACTGTGTGGACTCATTTGGTTTGAATGTAACGGACATTCGTATATAGTGTGAAAATCCCACACTCCAGCTTTAAATAAGGTAAAAAGGAAATTGCCCTGTTGGTGGTAACACAGAAAATATCAGGGGATCTTCAGAATCATTGGTCTTGTTCTCTAAATCATGAATGTCTGTAGGAAATTTCACAGCAATCCAACTGCTATTTGTTGAAATATCTAAATCCGCTGCATGACTTGACACTGTCATCCCAAGAACGATGCTTTAAGAATCATAATCGTCACCATAAATGTAACGATCCATTCCTGCCCCTTTTTCTATAACATTTTCTACTCTTACAACCTCAAATTTACAGTGACAGCGAGCAGCCCCTCCGGCTCCTCTGCACACAAATTTAGAGCAACGCGTGTGTGGATTAATGTCAGTTCGGGCACACTGTATGTTCTCGGCTGCTCACGTCGGCACGCAGAAGTTAATGCGTGGCCATGTGTGTATAATGCGCATAATGTGTGATTTCCTTACATCTCCCAGTCGCAGGCAGGTTCCCAGGCTGTGGATGACGTCCTCCGCTAGGTCAGAGTGGTCCGAGTCCCACACCAGGCCGATGGACACGATCTCTGGCGAGTTCATCAGCACCCGGCGGATACGCAGCACCTCCCCACAGTTGCTCTGTGACGAGGAAAGGGAGGGACCGGCTTTATTTATCATCGGTTGTGAGACACGTCAGTAAAGACCAGACGGAGAGCTCACACTATAATGATTTTGAAGTCTCAGCACCGGTTACCTGTCTCTTTAAGATCCTTCTATTAGTTTATAAAGCTCTTAATGGTTTTTGTATTTATGTAATTTGCTCGTGTCGTGAATTCTGAAGGTTTTTGGTCGTGGCTTTTTAGTTAAATCTAAAAGCCAGAACAAAAACATACAGTGAGGCCGCGAGCTGCCGTCCAGAATATTTTTCAAAAGCTAACTCAAGGCCTGCTTTTTTAGTCAGGCTTTTGCTTGATTTGATAGATTTTATTTATTCATTACTCTTCTAAGAATTAATTTTATCTCTATTTGCTCATCTATTTACACATTTCAATCTATTTTTATCACTTTTAATTCAGTTTTAATCCTTTTTTTCTATCCTTCTATTCTTTTCTAGACATTCTACTTCATGTTATTTATTTATTTAACTTATTTTATCTAATTGTAGTTCTTGTCATCTCGTGCTATTTCCTCATTGCATGTGCTACGTAGGATGGTGTTTTCTCAGTTCATTTTTAGAGTCCTGCATTGATAACTTGAATGTGGGGGTTGTTTTCACTGATTTTTTTCATTTTTCTTTCTTATTATCAATTAAGTCCCATGTGTTGCGTTGCATTTGTATAAAAAAGTGCTTATACAGAGTCTGAAAAGCACCACTTTATTTAGCGGACACACGAACAGCTGAGCGTTAGTAGGAGAATGAGTGGCAGAGACGTAAAGAAAAGAAAAGAGATGATGAAAGGACGGTAAGGGAGAACGACAGAGGAAGAAGTGCTGTGCTGAGTTGTATTTGTCCCTTGGGCCTTCTGTTGAGTTCAGAACCGTGTGTTCTGAATCCTTCCTTTGAGTCATGACCCACCGCAGAGCCGCCGCGCACACACACACACACACACACACACACACACACACACACACACACGGAAGCCTACGCACATGCACGCACACACACACGCAGTGCTGGCAGAGCGGGCCTCGGAAACAGCCTGAGAACACCCCGGCAACCAGACACTTTGCCAAACACAACACACAGACACACAGACACACACACACACACACACACACACACACACACACACACACACACACACACACACACACACACATACACACACACACACACACAGAGCTCTCCCTTTGTGGGCGGCGGGCCGTCTTGCACTGGCACCAGAGATGGCAGGAAGGTATTTTGCCAGAGTCTCTGCTTCTCAATTCTCAGAAAAAGGGACACAAACACACGGCGAGCGGAGCAGCAGCCAAACAGCACACAGCTCTGTTTGCTCAGGACAAATGGACGGGACACACAAGCCTCGGTTCGGCCCTCTGCGCCGTCTCACTGCCGCCTGACAACATCATTCATCAAACGACTGTACAAACAGATTCGCTCGGCTTCATAATACAGCATTGATCGGTGCATCTCACAGTTTCACATGCAAAGACGTTTTTTTTTTTCCCCCCTTCCTTTCTCCTGTTTTTTCTTTTCTCCGCCTGCTGTGGCGATGCAGACCTTTTCGGTGAGTTATATAATAGGGCTGCTGGTCAAATGATACCGTAGGTTTTGCAGATTTGCTGATTGTGGCGTTCTTCACAGCAAAATGAAACAACTTCAGTAAAATGTCGGTGCTTATACTTCCTGATAAGTCACAGGGTGCTAAAATACAAAGATAATCATGTTTTGATCAATCCTGAAGCTAAAGACAGAAGAAAGTTGGATTTTATTCTAGTTTTAGCCATTTTTTTCTATCACAAAGGCTAGAAAAGAAGTCAAATGAGGGAAAAAACATGAGACGACAAATTATGCACAATATTTTGTTACACTAATAAATCACAAAAATAAAACCCACAGGCTGGTTTAACCAAACAAATCTGCATGTGCTGTTGTCATGGTCACAGTGTCACATTTCACAAATAATCGCTGCTCACAAATTCTGTGAGGCGTTCACGGGTCAAGCGCAATTTTGAGCGACTTGTTTGTTGTTTTTGCATTTGAAAGTGAAATGTCCTACTTTCTTCCACCTGAATAACTTGTTTTTTTGCAGACTTGTGACCGTGAAGCGCTGCAGCATATGAAACTATCCAACAGCATGAAAAGAAGTTCAGATCAGCTCCGCCTCAAACAGCTGTGACATTAAAAGACGGCCGATTGTTTTGCACTTCTGCTTGGATCACCTCAAAAGTTTGAACTCTCTGAACCCCAAACAGCTTCTGGGCTTTTTTTAAAAATCACTATTGGCTCATTTTTCACTGCAATATTAAGTCCTGCACCTCTATTGAAACAGCACAACCATGACTTGATGGATTTCTTGCAGTATGATAAAGCATAAAGCCCTAAATCATGAAGAAATGCATTTGTTTGATTATCTATAATAGAAAAAAAATAAACTTTGACTCAATGTGAGAAACATCTTTACAAGTACACACTTCTAATTTTATGACTTCCCTTTTAAATGTGTTTACATACAAATACATGAAAACACAGCCTGCAGTTCAACCCAGCTGTGCCAAAAAATCCCAAAACTATTCTCATGTGACTGATGTTAACGGCTTCTCAGTTCTCACTGCGGAGTTTTTTTAAGAATCCGGTGCAAATGAGTTTGATGAAATATCATGATTTTAATCTTGATCTTGGTTAATTTTGACAACCTAATGATTGTCTGTTTTGTTTTTTTTTGCATTTTCTGTCTCTGATTCTGGTGATTTATTCACCGATTGATGAATTTATTTTATGATCAACATGTCATTCAAACATGTGTTAACTTTTGAGTTCTGAGAGTTAATCTAAGAGCTCATTTTTTTCATCCCAAACCAGTGTAGGGTTATGTGGAACTCTGGACAGGTGTGGACAAGCCAACGGAAAGTTCTGGAATTTTCCAGCTATTTTTGGTGATTTTCCATGTGAAAAGTCCCAGATTTTTTGCCACATGACTGTTGGTCACAGCTGAGTCAGTTATAGCTTCTCAGTTGCATGGAACAGTGCAGAATTTTTAGTTTTTTACAGAATCTGGTTAGATAAAGTGTTGATTTAGATTTTGCTAAAATCTCACAGTGATAATCTTAGATTTGGGTAGTTTCCCTGAAAGGAATGGGACATAACAGATGATTAGTTCAAAGACAGCAGGAAAGTTGTTTGTAGCTCTGATAAATGGTGTGGTTTTAGAATTTTTAAAAAAGATTTCATGCCATTTAAACCTGATAGAGGGCAAACTGTGTGTTGTAACTGAGTCTAATCTAAGAATCTCACCTCTTAAAGAAGCTTAATGGGAAAAGTCTTTTTCAACGGATTTCAGGTAAAGTTTTAACACTCACTTGGTCACATAGTGGGCAAGTGAAAATTCTGCTGTCATGTTTTGAATGACATCAGTCCAGATTATTCGTGCTCCCACTTCAAATCGTGTAAAACATTTTAAGCTAACAATACGGCGAAAAGAGCAGCAGCAGTAGCAGTTCCTGCCTCCATCTAAAGCATACACAGCAGATTTATGGTTTCTTACCTTTTCTGTAATCTATGAGGAGACACGCTTGTTAAATCACTTTATGCTGCACCCTAAATTCACCGTAAGAGTCCGACGAACAAAATGCTTTCAAGCTTTTTCTTGATCCTTTAGTAAAACAGGAGGTGAACGTTCAGGGATTAAAGCAGTAAAACATCTTCGACCGCAGCATCTTCGGGTAATTAAATTCACTTTAGTTTATATCTGAAGGTGTTTCAAACAGGCGCTCCAGAAGTTTGGCGCCAAGCAGACATCTTCACACTGTCCTATCTTCAATCTGGCACCTATTATATCTTCCAGCCGCCTCATGCCCATCTAAATACCATCGCTCTGTTTGAGCAAAGCCCAAGGTGGTATTAACAAAAGATCAGCGCTGCGAGTGATGGAAGATAAACAGAAGGAGGGTTGTGCGTCTCCCGCGGGCCGAAAACACAGCATCGACGTTTGGACGGAGAATAAGGCAGAGAGAGGGGGGCAGCTGCTCGACTCAACCCAGAGAGGAGCCTCTTTGTGCGGACACTTTGGCAGAGAGGGGAAGGTGAGCGGGGGCCAAGCTGGATCTATTGAACAGCAGCACTTTCCCATGCGGCAGTGAAACAACACAAAGCCGCAGAACAAAGGAACCTTCTACACTTCTCTTCGTCTCTTTCTGCAGTATGTTTGTGGCTCGCACTAATAAATACGACATATCGGGTTTCAAACTGACGCTTTTCTTCCCGCGAGAAGATGATGATCAACGCTTGCCTGTAAAGGAGGTCGGCAGAGACGACTGAGAAACTGCTCGGGGTAATAGAAAGTGAAGAGGGAAGTGAAGAAAGGAAGAAAATGCAAATGAGCTGCCGATTATGTAACACCGACCCGCCAGGAAAGCAGAGGGGGGGGGAAAAAAAAAGCAAGAAATGATGAAACTAAAAGGGGCAACAGTTCAAATTATGTTCTCAAAATCTGATTTTCACCCCGGTTTCGGTTTTGATGATTATATTTAGGAGGAAGAAAAACTGAACAGTGAAGGGGACGAGTGCACGCTGAATACTGAATGGTATGAGCCCGTGTGTTGTGTCAAAGTGTGTGTCGGCTCTCACGGGGCAGTTGCGCAGGTCTCCCATGTTGCTGGCGTTGCGGAGCAGCTCTCCGAACATGTCCGGTGTTGGTTTCTCTCTGCACTCCAGCATCCTCACTGCCTGGTTACTGCAGCATGAAAACGCACACACGACAAGAAACACAGGGAGTTAGACACAAAGCTTTACAGAGCAGAGGGAGAAACCTCATGTCGCACGCAAACGTAGCTTCAAACTTCAGCTTCCGATGCTTGCGATGATTAACAGACTGCAGAATTTGAAAGATTTTCGACAAACATTCAGCAAGAAATGAAACAGAGTGCATCTAAGTCATGCAAACATCTACTCTGGCTGTGTCCTGCGGGGTTTTTTTCTCATCTGAATTAATTAAAAAAAAGGAAAATCTAGATTAGCAGAAAGGAATGAATAAAAAACTGTCCGGAAACGTCCTAATCCTGTCTGGTTGATGGTGAACTTTGACATTCCGGAGGTAAAAGTGTTTCTTTATGAGGAGCAACAACAGCATTTCAACATTATTGTTCCTGTGATTAAAGATGCTATAATTAGCATAACTATGTGAAAAAGCGTCACTTGTGGAACAAAACTGACTTTTTTTTGAGACAATCTCCTTCAGCGAGGCTTAAAGCAATGACACTTTGCTACTAAGCTGCGTTCATCCCTTTTAAGTACAATTGTCCTCTGAAGGACAAACTCAAATATACGTTATTATTCTCCGTGAATACAAAATGAATCAGTGTCGGGCTCGCTGCTGTGTTTGGGATTACACGTGCAAAGCATCAGCATTGTTTTTTTCCCTCATCCTACTGAAACATTCCTTCCATCGGCCCGGAATGAACTCCTCTTTGTACTCCGACCTCCGGTTCGCCCTCTGCTCCTCACATGCGAGAGTAAGGAGGCAGAAAACGAGACAAAACAACAACAACACAAGCATTTCCGTCTGAACTGTGCCTGAACCGCACATTTGCTTTGCCTTTTCGCTGCCCTCTGATTATCTTACTCATGTTGACTTTTGCATATTTGGCTACGTAGACGGCAAACAACCCCACTAAAAGGGGTAAAAATAACTTGGCAGCGCTAACCGCCACAAACACAGACTGGTGGCACCTCTATGCCCCCACAAATACCTCGACGTAGAGTGTTTATTTGTGCTCTCACCCCCTCCATTCATGCCTCTATTTCCTCCGCTGTTTTTCATTCCCAAAAAGGCGGATACGGAGGGGTTATATCCTCTTATTTCCTTCTCGCTCGGTCTTTCCGGCCCACTGTTCCACTTATAGATTTATGTCGCCCCCTGGGTCTCCTGAATCAAACACCTGATTGATTACTTCCCCTGTTCCTTATTTCATTGACTGGCTTTTTATGTAACAGCACACACACACTCTTCCCTTCATATGTGTGCAGATTTACCTGTTTCCTAACATCCAGGGGAGACTTTACAGACAATAGCTCACCTGCTCTTGCATATGCATGACCGTCCACGTGCGCGTTCCCGCGTTAAGCGCACGTTCATGTGTGTGATTGTGCTTCAGCGTTCAGCAGGGACCCGTGCAGGGAAGCAGAGAACACGCTGTACCTTCCTTTACTGCCACCCAGCCAGATTTACTGCAGTGTGAGAGTGTGTGTGTGTGTGTGTGTGTGTGTGTGTGTGTGTGAGAGAGTGATGTGTGTGCATGTGTAGGTGTGTGTCCAGTCTTACCAGAGGGATGTAGTGGAGATGTAATGAACCATCTGAATGAAAGGCAGGGGGTCTGATGTGGCTCCACAGCTGTTGCACACACACTGCAAACGGCAAAAAAAGCACCGTGAGATTCATCGCAGGACACCGTGAGCTTTTTTTGTTTTAACGAATGCGCCCAAAAGTGAAGCGTGCCGCATCTCTTTAAGCTCTCCTACCTGTTCGAACAGAGTCATGGCAAACTTCTGGTGTGGGATGCAGTGCTTGGCGGTGCAGATGTCCTCTCGACTCTCGGCGCTGATGTGGAAGTGAATGCGCATCAGGAGGTTCTCCTGACCACGGCAAAGACATCAAGTGATGCGTGTGTGTTCAGCTATGCCTGTTTATGTTACATACATGCGTACAGTATGTGTGTGTGTGTGTGTGTGTGTGTGTGTGCGTTCCTCTCTGTTGGTGCTCTTGTTAATCTGATCGTGGGAGCAGCATCTATATTTCATAAGAAGCCGACGGATTCCCTGACTGAACACATTTACTGCCAATCGATCAGACAGCGCCTCGCAGGCACACACACACACATAAAACACACGCAAACACACACTGTGGAGGTCTTTAAGGCAGGAGGAAAGAAAGAAGCAGAGAAAGAGGCTGGGAGCAACAGGACAGATTAAAGGGAGGAAGCTGTAAAGACATTATAGAGAGATAAAGCAGATAAAACTGTGGCTAAAAGCATTATTATCATTCAGATAAGAGCAAATATGGTGGTGTCTGCTTCACGTAAAGCTCTATTTTAAGGAATTCTACCCTAAAATAATACACTTTTGTTCTTGGAAATGTAATATTAAATGTTCTCGAACCAGATCAGTCGGCCATTTTTTAAAAATAACCTCTTTTAGCCTCTTAAATTTTCTATTTATTCTATATGCTGCTGGAAAGCTACAAATTTCGTTCCTTTGTGTTTTTTGCAGGCTTGAATGACAATAAACTTAAGAATAAACATACAATCACATAATATATCACTGTTGTTTTTAGGTAAAAAAAAAAACCTACTACACAGCATGTAGCCAGTTTATCTACATAAAGATTTCGGGGGGTTTTGCAGCAAAAGCACACAAAAAAATCATGAATTAGCTTCCTATTCGGGACATAAAACATGAGATTGACCCTTGATCTGCAATTTAGCACTACCTTCAGTGTCGCTTAATCATTACAACACAAAAAGATTGTCTATGCAATAGTCCACAACCCTCAATATTACATTTATATGAGTGAAAACAGCAAAAAAAAAGCAGCAATTCACTTAAAACTGTTGCCGTTCTGATTTAATCCTTGTTGTCACATGAAGGACTGGAAGCGAGTGTGAGTTCTAGCTGCAGAAAGTGTTGCATCCTGGGTGAATAATGTGCCAAATTACAGGTGTGTTTGGATAAACATAGCATCTTGATTGCACAGGTCATTGAGTTGTCTTCTTGAGGATACAGAGGGGGGAAAAAAACACAAGGGTTTCCTGACAACAAGCACTAACAGCCGCCTCACAGACACACAGACTCAAAGCAAAACTTGAGCATTAGACAACAACAACAAAAAAAGGCATATTTCTTTGAAGCCTTTCTGCTCGATATCCCTCCGTCCCCTGAAGCTTTCTGACTGCAGTGGAGACGTGGGAGTTCCTCAGACTCGCATCAGCCTCGAGGCATCCCCTCACCTCTCCTGTTTGTGTGTCTGTGTGTGTGTGTGTGTGTGTGTCGTAGTCGTCGCGGACTCACAAAGCACTCAGCAGCGTCGTCCATGATGCCCAGCTGGAAGCGTTGTTCGTCTTGGAAGGTCTTGGCCAGAGCGCTGCGCAGCGCATCAGACGGCAGGACGCGCTCGCTGCTGAACTGGAACTGGGCGAAGATACTCTGCAAACATATAGAAACGCATGAATTTTTAATGGCACTGCTACAAATAAACACTTCTTTTTTTTTTTTTTTTAAAGTTTCCTGCATTGTCTGAGTGTGTTTCCCAGTGTGTTTTCACAGACTGGAAATAAAACATTCTGTCCTGGAGATGTTCTGTCAAATGACCCATAAAACAGAAGCGGTGAAACCGAGTTGTCAACCTGTCAGGAAGCAAAGTGCCGCGCAACAAACCAGCCGACCGGACGACAACAAACGCGGCGGTCGAGTCTCGCAGCGCAGCCGACCTCGATATCAGACCGTATCAATAATAAATGGCATTTGTAGTGCACTTTTCTCCGACAAAAACAGCTCTGAGAGTGCTTTGTAGCGGCAAAATAGAAACCGTATCAAACTGTTGCAGGAAGGAAGCTAGGCCACTGAAGTGTGTTTCGAGGGCAGTGTTCGGAGGATCAGTGGTTTCGGAGACTGTTTACGTCCATACTGGTCCAGCAGCACTGATCACAAACATTTACTGAAGTCATTTTTGCGCCTTTGTTTTATTTCTGTCTATAGATCATCTCAAGTAGAGCCTGAATTAGTTAGTCAAGTCAAGATCAACTTGAACTGTGTCCTGAATGTGGCCACATCATGTTATTTTAGACTTTTTTCAGTGATTTTACAGGATATTATCTGCAATTTAGCAAAATAGGGGAAATCTGTCAAATAAAAGTTAAATATCCTGAATGCACATAATTTCATACAACAACTGCAAGGTGATTTTTGATTTATTTATTTAGTTTGTGGGCAGATCTGTGTTAAATAGCTGGATTCTATGTTGCCATGATTTCTGAATACACACATTGAGGAGTGAACTATGGAGTCACAGGAGTGCCACATCAAAAAATCAATAAATCAATAAATGTGGAAATATAAAGAGAAATAAATAAATAAATGTGGAAATATAAAGAGAAATAAATAAATTTAAAAAAGGAAAATTTTGTCTTTGCTTTTACCTTTTCTGTTTTTTCTATCTATTTATTTATTTATTTCTCTTTATATTTCCACATTTATTAATTTATTTTCTTTATATTTCCACATTTATTTATTTACTTATTTCTCTTTATATTTCCGCATCTATTTATTTATTTATTCATTTATATTTTGATGTGGCACTCCTGTGACTCCATAGTGAACAGCCTTGGCAGAGTCCTGCGTTCTCTGAGTGCTTTTCTTGTTCTCTATTTATTTACCGAGGAGTCTGTACACCCCAGGTTAAGAGTCATTCATCTAAACTGTGTAGTATTATGAAGTAAAATCCATTTTCCCAAACTGTACAAAATGAATAATAATCAACACAGACCACACACATGCTTTCCTGAAGTTTTACGACATTTCAAAACAAAGAAACTGACAAACTCCGTCAAAATACGGAACACATCCAGTGCACAAAATTACTAGAGGACCTGGAAAACTACAAACACTCTAAATTTGCTGTAACCTTGGCTTATTTTTAGAAATAATAACAGCAAAATATGAGGTGTTACTTCAAGTAATCTGACTGATTCATATGATCAGATTTCACTGGAAATTCTGCACAAATACCATCCAGATTTGAGATATTTTTTCCCCTAAAAATGTGCACTTTGACCTAGATGCACTTCTAATCAGTTAAATAAAGCTACCAAAAGGACAAATGTAGAGACTTTGGTGGAGTTTTGTGCTCTTTTGTACTTTCTTTTCATTACTGTTGCGGTAAATAGTGGCAGCAGTTGCAGAAATAAAATTAGTAATAGAAGAAAATAGTAAATAGTAGAATCAAACGCTACATTCTTGGAATTGACCGGTTAATTTGAGCTTTTAAATGCAGTGATTGAAGTCTAAAAACAACTTAAACCAGCCTTCAGTTCATGCAGGGGCAGTGAGACAAAGTTCTGAGAGGCCGAGGCAGAGATAAAAGCTTCGACGACTTTCCTCCAGATCGCCAACGGATAAAAATGACCCAATTTTTTGATGGTAAGCATTCTCAGCTGAAAAAAAAGAGAAGGAAACAACTATTTCTGACCAGCGCTAAAACAGCCCAAAACAGAAATAAACACGAGTCGCCTCGGTGGTTCGGAGCAGTGGTTGGTGCGCTGCTGGTTTTGGCATCCCAGCGGTAATTCAATCACTGATTAGACGGCTGAGCTGCAAACCAGCAGGTGCTCCGAGGCCCGGGGAACGAGAAAAAATAAACCGTATTAAGCGAAAAATATTCCAGCACAGTCACAGTCCATCAGTGCCCATCTGCCATCTGTTTGTGTCCACACTGGTTCCATTTTTTGCTTGGCAGACACAATCAATAGCCTCGGAAGAAATGTAAATACATCTTTGACACCAGCAAGTATTCCCATTTTCTAGATGTTTCCCCAGCAAATACTGATTAACCCTCTGAACCACCAAAACCCAACGTTGGGTTCGAAAGGCAGGTTGTCTTTACAAAACTGCCAAAATTGCAGCATTTATGGGATCCTAGTTGTGCAAAAACAGAGAGAACTGTGGGAAGTTGAACATTCCGATGGTCCTTGAACTAATCATCAATCATGATATTTTGTTAAACACTTTACCCTAAAAGCCTCATTTACAAATTCACCAAAAATAAACAGTTTTGTTTGACTAAATTCTGCCAAAAAGAAAAAATTCTGCACTCCTTGATGCAAACAAAACACCATTAGTGACTCAGGTGCTACCAACAGTGACATGACAAAAATTCTGAAATTTTTTAGCTGAACTGCAATTAGTGTTTATATAGAGCGAAAAGCATGGAAGCCAGTTAAAAGCATAAGTAGCAAAACATCGTTATTATCTACAATTATCATTAATTTCTCAGTATAATAATGTTTGACGTGTCGAATACAACTTTTTTCTTCTTCTATTGTAAAAAAAAAGTAATCAAATATTATCAACTTTTGATTTTTTTTTAGGATTTATGGGATTAAAAGGGTGTCATACTGCACAGAAAACATGTTTTCATTTTGTCATTGTTCTACTGTTTATCATAGAGGTGCAGGACTTTACATTATAGTGAAAAATTAAATGAAATGAATGAACAGAGGGGGGAAAAAAACAGCCATAAACTGTCTGCAGTTCAGAGGGTTGATGGATCTGTTTTCTGGAGTTCATTCAGGTAAATTTTGAAACCATAATGTGTGATAAATCATATAAAATGGCAAAGATATATAGTTACTGCAGTTAAATGTCTGCAAAAAGTCATTTTAATGCAGCATTCAGACATATTTTAGTGAATATATGACCAGTCTGGTGGACAGCGGAGAAGCAGGAATTGTACATGGATATTTTTTCACCACGAAAACTTCAAATCAACTGTAACCGACATAACTTCAGCCTGACCGCAATCACGTCTCTTCATAAAGGCCCAAACAGCTAACAAAGTCATCTTCTGACCCCTGAAACATTCTGGGTGGAGTCTGGCCTCAAAACAAACACGAGCGGCGCTGAAAAACGGCAATTTTGACAATCAGTTAATTGCTTCAGTCATTTCCCAATCCAAAGCAATCTTAAGCAGCTTTGCGGTAATGAAATGATTTCCTGCTCTTCTGTTCGTTGTGTGATTTTATTGTTTTTAGGCTGCGAGATTAGCAAAACAACACATCTGAAAACAACACAAAAAGCTTTAAGAAATATGACTTCTCTGACATTTTTACAGATTAAATAGCTAGCTGAGAAAATAATTGCAGAATAAAGTTGTTAGTTCTTGCCCTAAATATGAAAATACGGCTTCATAAATCCTCATTGATCACTGAGAGGAACATACAAATAATGACAAAACAATAAATGCTGCATAATCCAGTGATGCTGCAAATTTGTGATGAATGTGAAAAAAACAAGGAGCTGTCGTCACACTGCAGCACTGACAGAAGTGTTAACTGTCTACTCATACAGCATAATGTTAGTGATATAAACTTTTATGTGACTGTGGACTGTTGGGAGGTGACTTATAGTTTGGCTGTTTTACTGGGAGATTCAGTGCAGGAGATGATTCAGTCAGAACCATCGGACAGCTTACCAACAGCAGCCATGAAGCTATTTTAAAAAACTTCATTTTATATAAGTTAACTTGAGGTAAAGAGTCGTTTTTCACTGGTAGATCCATGTTTCCAGCTTCCTGCCAGGGTTCTCAGTGACATCAGCTCAATTAATTACAAGAGCAGAGATTATTTTATTTGCTGCAGGAAAGTGTTGAAGAATCTGATATGATGAATAATTCCAGGCTTCATCATCCAAACTAGTTTTACATCATTATTATTAATGTGGTATGGAATTGCATTCTACACACTATTAGAAGAGTCTTAAAAAATCTGAATGTTAACTCAGCAAACTTTGCGACAACACGTCAGTTTCCGAAGAAAAGGAGCTTTATATGAAAGTATTTTGTAGAAGTGTCAGTTTAAGTTATTTATATAGAACAATTTAAACAAAAGGCAGTGAGAAAAAGTCTGTTCCAATGGAAAGATGAGAACTATTTTACAATTTCACCTTATTGGTTTAAATATATTAAGGTTAAGATGTTATAAAATTACATAAAACACAAATTTAAATATGGAGCTTAAGATGCTGAAATACATATTAGAAAATATGTACAACGTGCAAATACAAATGACTTGTTGTTACTGTTTACACTATGAAAACAAACAAACAAACAACTAATCTGAAATCTGGAAATTCTGGCAAGGGTGCCAAAAAGACAAAAAAAGGGAAAACTGTAACATTAAAAAACACAAAAATTGGTTAAAATGGTTAAAAATAATAATATTTGTTAAAAAAAAACATATTTAAAAAAATTTAAAAATATACCTAATTCAAATCTAGTTAAAAAAATGTAATTTTGTGGTGATACTTTGTGAAAGAACTAATTTGTATTTGAAAAACCACATATTTTGACATGGATATTATGCACAGTTTCGGTCTGTTTTTACAGTCAATATGCCAATTCATGCTTTTTTTGTATGAATTTACCAGATATTGTCTGCAAAACTGTAGAAATCTGCATTTTTAAAAGCTATTTTTCTGTTTAAAAATTATTTTACTTCTTTTTTAAGCTGTAATATTAAAAAAAACGGTAACAGACCTGCAAAATAACAGCACAAACTTTTCAAAAATCACAGCGTAAACTTCACATCCTCGACCAAACACCAAACCACGAGTCCACCTGAGCCACCAAACACTCGGAATCCACAGTAAGTTAGCAAACTGCATGAACACGGAGCCTTTTTCAGCCTTTCTCGTGTCGTTCCTTGATGTGTCAGGTGCTGCTTTTGACATTGTGGAACCAAGATGGCTGTGATCATGTGGAGGGAACATGCCATAAAACAACAGGCCGAGGGGCTGGCGATGGGGAGAGGTAATGCAGTCGAGCTGACGGGGAGGAGAGAGTGAGAGAGAAAGCAAAAAGAAAGAAAGAAAGGAAACAGAGAAAGAGAGACGAGGAAAAAGGGAAAGTGAGAGCAGTACAGTGTGTGTGTGTGTGTGTGTGTGTGTGTGTTATGGTGGCTGTGCTGACTGCAGCAATGCGCCAAGGAGAATGGAGGGGGAATATACCCTACAGAGAGAGGGAGGGAGGGAGGGAGGAGAGGGGGAGGAGAGCAGGGAGGGATGAGTAAGAGAGAGAGAGGGAGGGATGGAGGTGTGTGTATAAATGTGTGTGTGTTTGTGTGTGTGTGTGTGTGTGTGTGTGCGCATGGTCTGAGTGTGAAGACGGGACCAATCGACACCAACTCCCACATTCATTCATCTTTCTCCATCCTTTTCTCCCATTTTCTGCTCCTTCCTTCCTTCCTCTTCTTCTTCTCCAGCTCATTGCAGCTTCTTCTTCTTCTACTTCTTCTTCCTGTGTGTGTCTACGTGTGTGTGTGTGTGTGTGTGTGTGTGTGTGTGTGTGTGTGTGTGTGTGTGTGTGTTCAGGTATCTGCATCTGAGAGTGTTTTGCTGTTGAGAGAGATAAAGTGTTGCAGTGATTTCTGGAGGGATAGCCACAGGCAGCCTCTGAACTCGTCGGCAGCGTCTTTATCCGCAGACAAACCCCCAAATTTGGACCTATTTCCTGCAATTTTTTTTTTTTTTAAGGAACAGCCAATAATCATCATTTATCTGCCCGGTTCCCTAAAACGGAGCGCTTGAAAATTTAACGCACCGTTAAAGTTCATTTGGCCCCGCTCGCTTGTTCACACACTTTTATCTGCGTTGCTGTGGGGACTGGAGCTACAAACAGACTGGAAGAACAACGCTACGTCTGCTGGCTGGCAGGACGCTTAATGAAAACTGACAGGGAAATGTAAACGCTTAACACGGTGACAATACCTTTGATTTGTGCGCCTGCATCTAACACACACACACACACACACACACACAGAGTGACAACCTTGTGTGTAGCAGCATCTTAGCGTGGAAAGCAAGATTTGTGAGCATCTCAAGGTGCATGTGTGTAGCGGCCTGGCGTGTTCGGCATGCAAGTAAGATTTGTGTGTATGTATGTGTGTGTGTGTGTGTGTGTAGCATCCCAGCGTGGGCTCTGCTACCTCAGCGCTTTCAGTCGGCCAATTAATTACAGAGAAGCGCTGGAGACAGAGCAGCGTGTAGAACACACACATCGACACACACACACACACACACACACACACACACACACACACACACACACACACACACACACACACACACACACACACACACACACACACACACACACACCCAACGCTTCCCTTCGCTCACACACATATTTGTCATCACTGATGCAACAAATGGCTGGAACAGGGCTGCATGAGGCTCCTTCATGATGAGGGCTTCATGATGGTTCAGACCTGCGTCCTCGGTTTGGTTGCTTTCAATCAGCAGCTGCTAAAACGCAGCAGACTCAACCGATGAAGCTCTTACATGCTCTGTTTCTAAGCACTTATGGTGAAGAAGATTCTGTTGCATTCTAAGCAATGATGGCTAAAGAAGAAGAGCAAAAAAATGAGATATTGCAAGCAAAAGTGCTGCATTCAAGTGCCTAAAGGGAAACAAGGATGCTTTCAAAATAAAGGTGCTGGTAGTCAGGAACAGCAGCATCAGAATTTAAGAGTTGTCGCTCCACGTTTTGTGATTTTTGATCATTTGACGTGAGAAAAGACAGGAAATATTAAGAATGAACGAGAATTTGATTAATGTAAATCATCTCTGCAAGGAAACTGGTTTGTAACAGATGCTCAAATTTCAAAAACTTCCCCCGCTAAAGAAAGGAATATGGACAAAAATAATGAAAAGAGGGCAAATATAGAACTAAAATTGGTTTGCAACAGATGCTCAAATTTCAAAATTTCCAAAAAATAAAAAGAAATAAAGACAAAAAGAATGAAAAGAGGGTAACTAAAGAATTAGAATTATCACTTTTTGTGATTTTTGATGTTTTGGTGTAAGAAAAAAAGGAAATATTAAGAATGAATGGGAATTTAAATCATCTCTGCAGGGACGTTGGTGCGTAACGGATGCTGAAATTGTAAACATTTCCGCCGCTAAAGAGAGAAATATGGACAAAAAGAATTAAAAGAAGGCAAATATAGAACTAAAATTAACACTTTTTGTGATTTGTTGATTCAAACATGGCTGTTGTTTTGCTAATTTTTAAAATATGGATGTGTTACACACAAGCTCTATTCAATCCCAACAGTCTTGAAGCGGCACCTGAGAGTCGCGTCTTCAGTTCAGTATCCAGATGTGAAACATGGCTCCACTCTTTCCTTCTTTTCCTGAGTTACAGCCTTTAATAAAGACCAGACAAATGTACTTGCAGAACATTATCATCAATATCATCACCACAGTGAAGCTGACCCCTGACCTTTAGGATGTAAACTGTCATCACTTCATTATTTTATCCGACCGGACATCTGTGTGAAATTCTGTCACGATTAGAGCATGAACTCTTGAGTTGTGATGTTTCCTGAGGTCACAGTGAGCCTTGACCAAACAAAACTTGTATCAGCTTATTCTTGAGTGGCAAATTTAACGGACAGATGCACAAACTGAAAACCTTCAGCCACAAGAAAACAAATAAAATTCATAAAAAGTAATGACAAATCCAATGCATTATTGACAGAGTTGGAGTACAAAATAGGGCTGGCCCGAATAGTGGTTTCTGGCCTCCGAATATTCGGGCCCTATTAAAACAAATATTCGTTCCGCCCCGTAACGTCTCAAGGAAGGGGGGACTTGTGGCGGAGACGGCCTGAATATTCGGATCCGTTCGTCTGATATTCGGATACCAAGATTAATATCCGGATAGTGCCGTAGCAAACAAATATTCGGATATTCGGGATATTCGGGTCCAGCCCTAGTACGAAACCACAAAGTAAGCGTGTATGATCTGGTTTCTCAACCTAAACACTAATAAAATGAGACCAGAGCAGCGGAACTCTTCAACATGTCCGCCATGTTGGCTGGACTCCTCCTACTTAAGACACTGAAGACAAAGAAGCAGCAGATGTGACGGCTGAGGGGCTCGTCGTGACGGAGTTCAGTGATTCAGAACAGTGAGAAAGTTTCCACACGAGATCAGATTCCTTCAGTATTTCTACCGTGACATGACTTCCACAACTCACGGTGTTGAGAAACTACTAACCCTTCCTCTACAGACTGGAATATTTCCTTGTTTTGATGCTTTTCTCTCATCACAGCTACGCTTACCGACAGGTATCCAACAAAGAAAATGTCACAAATGAAATGATTAAGTAAGTGCACCACGGGATTTTAGAAAGAACAGAAAGAAGAAGCAACTTGATAGTTTATTGTGATAGAAAATCTGATTTAAAAAATACAGTAAATAAATACAATTTAAAAATTACTGCCAAGTGGGTTTTCACATTTAAGGACTTTGATGGGGTGTTTCTTAGTTGTAGTATTAAAAACTGTTTTAAGATAAATAAGAAGCAGTGTTATAAGTCAAATTAGCAGGAAGTGTAATAAAAGGTTTATATGTCATAAAAAGTAATAGAAATGTTTTCATTGAGAGAAATGTGAGGATGTGCAACACAAAACGTAGGAGGAGGAGGAGAAGAAGAAAAGGAAGAAGAAGAAGAAGGAGGAGGAGGAGGAGGAGGAGAAGGAAGAGAAGAAGAAAGAGAAGGAGGAAGAGGAGGAGAAGAAGAAGCAGGAGGAGGAGAAGAAGAAGAAGAAGAAGAAGAAAAGTAGGAGGAGAAGGAAGAAGAAGCAGAAGAAGGAGGAGGAGGAGAAGAAGAAGGAGAAGGAAGAGAAGAAGAAAGAGAAGGAGGAAGAGGAGGAGGAGAAGAAGCAGAAGGAGAAGAAGAAGAAGAAAGAAGTAGGAGGAGAAGAAGAAGTAACATGAAGAAAAACAGGAAAATGAGAAAAAAAATGTGCATGAAGGCCCTATAAAGCAGTGCTAGTCACCAAAATAGAATGTAAAAGTTAGAATCTTAAAAAGGAAATCCAGAAACATGCTCCTCTCAGACATGAGGCTGCATTCTGTCCATGAACAGCAAGTTCTAATCTGATGCAGTTACAGATTGTGGTTCTCAAACAGTTGCTACCAAATAGATGCAACTTCACTACTTCATTACTAAAAGACAAAAAACATAATTCCTCATCATTGTGAAAATCAGAAACTTTCACTGCAGCTATTATTTGTGTTTCTGCTCCGTCACTGTTTGCAGCTGTGCAGTTAGTCGGGCATTCAGAAACATGAAAGCGACGTTTACATGCAACAGCATCTCTGTTTCTTCAGCTTCAGTGTACGATGAGCGATCGCTAAAACAATATACTTCAAAAAGAAGAAATAAAACTGGGATTTTTTTGCCCCATGTGAGCAGAATCGATGACACTCCGGTACCTCTACACATCACTTAAGCTTCATCCTGTGTTTATTCTACCTGTACTGTTGGGAGCACAGAACTGAAGAAGCCACTTTGGTTCATTTTTATCCTTTTTTTTCCAACCGAGGGATCAAAAGTATCAGAGAGTGCTGCATAACCTGCTGCAAGAATCTCCCCTGCAGTGTTTTTAATGACAGATACAGCAGCTCTGTGCTTCCAAACAAGACTTTAGACTCACACACAAAGACAGAAGCTTCAAGGGTTGTTCTTCAGAGGCAAAGATAAAAACTTTAATGCGACAAACGCCTGAAATAAGAGGGAACGTCTTCTGAATATCACAAAAACAAATGCAGAAATAAAACACTGCTACTATTAGGGCTGTAAGGTGTGCTGAACTGTTTTGTTGTCATAACATTTTACTTTGTGTGTGTAGTTTGTGTTTATTAGCTTGTCTTATTTCATCTGCATTTGCACTTAGGACGTCTTATGTTCTGGTGCATTATGGTCTTTATGTGTCTGCAGAAAAAGAAGTAAATAATAAAAGACAAAAAGTCATTGTATCTTATGTCATATGAGTGAAATCATAATATGTCATGACATCTGAGCTGTAACGAAGTTAAAGTTCTGAAATTCAGAGGAGGAAATGTGCCTAATATGATTTAACTGATCTCTGGTTTACATTTCAACACAGAAGTTTATGTGTTAAGAACAAATAGATGCAGAAAGAAGCGGTGGAGCATCGTGCATAACGGCAAAAAAGGCGGCAAAATTAGTGCCAAACACAGCAGAGTAACGTTCGCTGCTCACCAGTAGAAAAGCAAAACGTTTTTACCTTTAAAGCGCAGAAGATACACGAGTCCTCCATGCACTTGTGGGTGGTCAGCTGTCGAAAGCTTCTGCGGAAGATGTCGAGATGCCACAAAACCTGGGAGACAAAACACATTTATTGGAGCACAGGTCTGTTTTTCCTTCAATGTCCTGAAGCCTTGCTCGCTCTTGTTAATATTCTCCCTTTATTTGTTCTTTTGCTGAGAAGGTTTTTTTTTTACATTTCTTTAATTCTACAACTCAAATAACCTGTGTATCATTAACCCTATAGATGTTCTACGATTGCATTTTCATTTTTGATCGGCGGTAGATTTGAAACCAGATCAGATCGATCGATCATTCTTTTTGCACATAAAATCTGGGGAGTTAGACTAATATTCCATACATTCGCTGTGCCTCAGAGCGCTTTTTCGTTGCAGTGACGGCTTTGTAAAAAGTACACAGTGAAGCGCACATAGCAAAAATCTTTGTAAGCGAGACCACAGGATGTTGTGCAACGTTTTAACAAATTTGAGGGATACAGGGTCTGTATTTTGAAATACTTGTGAGAAAAAGACAAACTATTTTCTTTTTTTTTTTAGGTCTATTGCACTTTTAAGCAATTTATTGTAGTAGTTAAGACACAAGTCAATACATATTATTAAAATGCAGCGTATAAGGGTTATATTGATGTAAAGCAAATTTAAAAAAGTAAAAAAAAACTGCACTACAGTATGCAAAAATGTGAGAATATGTCCTGGCAGATTTGCATAATGTCTTCAAGGGTTTAAAATATTGCTTTAACTTGATTTTCACTGTATTCATTATTTCTTTTTAGCTTGGAAGTCGTGCCTTTTACATGAAGCTACTGTTTTAATCAGATCTTTCTGGATAAATAACTAAGAATATGACTATATTATAGTATTATTATATTTTAGACCAGATCCGCATTGCTCCATGTTTATTTTTTATAGTTTTACCATGTTTTAAATACAAATAAGCAATAAAAAACAGACCCACCATCTTTGGTGTGTAGTTATGGTGCAGCTAATTTTGGTGACATGACAGCTCATGCTTGCCGGTTGCCATAGTAACACAGCATCCTCTCTGGTATGTTATTAGCGCAGGTGCGCAGCAGCTCGAAATAGCAACCTGCAAGTCCGAGATGATGGCGAGATTTTAAAGGAAAATTATGGCAAGAAAAAAAAAGTTTGTGGGAAAAATGAATGAATTCCGCTTAGTCTCTGCCAGAACAAACTTTCCATTTTTAAAGCTGCTGTCATATTTTTGGTTTGACTTCAGACAGACAGCTCCAGCTGCAGCGGGGGACCTCGACTCTGTGTGGTTCGCATGTCGCCATGGCAACCTCAGCCACATTCATCCGTTCCTGTGTGGCGCTGCCTTGATTGGTCCTGATTGATTTCCATATGAGAGAGATGTAATTAATGGCTTCATTTATGAGGGAGGAAAAGAAAAAAAAACATGATTCTAAGTCGAAGTTTCTCGCAGTTTTAAAGAGAAAAAAAAGACCAAGACAGAATCAAATGACTTCCTGAAATGGTTGCACCCAACTCTGCAGCTCCGCGTGGCGTTCAGCCATTTTCGGCTAATTGTTTTCCCCCAGCAGCTAAACTGAGCCGAGCGTGTTTCTGCTTTGCATGTTTCCAGCAATAAAAGAGAGGATGGTGGGACAGAAGCAACACAAAGTTAAAAAAAACAGAGGAGAGGTGAGGTAAACCCCTTCTTGCCCTTCTCTCTCGCTTGCATAATGAGAGGAAAGAGCTCTTAGTGCATTAATTCAGCACCAGGAAAGATAATATTGACACAACAACGTCCCTCAGGCCTCTGCTGAGATCTGCAGAGCACATGCACAGAACCACACACACACACACAACGTCGCATGAAACCCGTCCTGTACGGCAACCTGAGCAGCACAGGTCTGCACTGTATGTGAGCGTAAAGCAGAGAGTGATAAGGGGAGGAAGGCGGATGACAGACTGCATGCTGACGCCAGTGGAAGCCTCCTATCGTTCCCCCCCTCTCTGTTTCTTCTCCTCTCTCTGTAGTTTATTTGGTCGTGATGAATCGGCTGAACCTGCACAGCACTGCAGCAGCCACAAGGAGGGCAACACTCTCCCCACGCCCATCCCTCTTCATCATCATCATCATCCATCTATCCATCCATCTCTGTTCCTCCTCCTCCTCCTCCTCCTCCCAGCACATCCCTCTGTCTCCTTCTGTCTTCCTTCAGCCTTCTAACATTTGGATCATTTGCGTCCCTCTACCTCCAACTGTAACTTTTTTTCTTCCTGGCTCGGAAACAAAAGAGAGACTGCGGAAGTGTTTTACAGAAAAAAACTACAGCAGAAGTAACTAAAAAACACAGAAGAGCGTCATGTTTGGCTTTGTGTTACTGTAATATAATGGACAGATGTAATTTAATGCAGAAATTATGGTGTTTTCTTCTTGAAAAAGTTCTAAAAAATGCTTGCTTCATTTCTTTGTTTATACAAAAGTTGCTAAAACGGCTGCACAATATCAGGAAAAACCTACATTACGATATTTACTTTTGTTGTATTTTTGTTGCAGTATGATAAAATACATAAACTTTCTCCACATTGCTTGTATAACTGCATTTGGAAAGAACCATTCATGCCGGAACGATTGGAGTGATTTTGTAAGGAAGCGTATCTATATAGACGCTGAAAAAGAAACTTTAACATAAATAATAACTGTATTTGTGTAGCATCTTTACAATAGAGCCAATGTCAAATAAATGAGAACACAAACATGCCACAAAAACAACACAAAAAACAGCATCTGAAGCCGTTTTGTGCTCGGGATCATACAGCATTCAGATCATCATAAGGAGCTTTGTGCTGCTCATTCTAATGGTCAAACTAATTAGCTGCGTTTCTCCGTGTAGCAACAATTGCAAGAAACAGCTGACAGAGAACCTGTTTTTGGTCCTTCTCTCTGTAGCAGAAATATTTCCATATGACAAATGTCTCTGTTTGCAATCAAATCTACTTTTGCAATATTTTCCCCCCGTTTTTCGCTCATTTTGCTGCACATGTGGAGCCAGCAGGCCGTTGTACAGTTGTTAAAAAATGTGTATCCAAATACCCAGAAATTAGAGTGGATCGTGCTCTGGATTGTGTGACTTTTCTTTTCGTATCATGCTGCAAATGAAGACGTAGCATGATGTGCTGAGTTCATTTGGATTTGCGCTCCTTTTGCACATCACTGCAGTGAGGTTTTCTGCAGCCTCAGTCAGCGAGACAACTCTGATCAAAATGAGGTGTAGAATTGGTGTAAAATTTTGGGAACGTTTAGAACAGGCTGAACATCACAGGTGGCACCGATTCAAAGTTGTAATGCAGCTACTTACTGTCTAATTTACAGTTTTGACGAGGCACGAGTGAAAACGGCAGCTTTTTTTGCAGGAGTTTGTCAAATATCCCTCTGTCCTGGTGATGGGGACAACTAGAGTTCTCATCAATAAAGCTCAATTTAGCCCATTTCGACCCTAACGTTTTGCAGCTGCTACAGACCAAATTCTGGGCTATTTTCTCGCGTGGATAATTCACAACATAATCTATAGCTCAAGGCATTAAGTCAGCGCTTCTCCTCAGAGTTGGTACTTGTGTCGCATTGAGGAAAGCTTTTAAAGTCAGTAAACAAAAGATTACGCAGATTACACAAAAAGACTGCATTGGCTGCAGCAAGTAGCCTCAGCTGTAATTTACAGTATATCTGTAGCTATTTTTAGACATGTATAGGGTAAATCCTCCTGCCCAGAGGTGTGAATATACCTGCATATATGCACCACAACACCTCTGCTGACACATGGCAATGGTTGTCTTACGTTCTGATGACGAACATTTTGCAATAAAAACACACTCAGTATTTGTTCCTGTTTTAAATGGTGTGTCTATATATGTGGCCCAGCCCTAAAACAATACATTTGTAGACAACTTAACTGCATTTTCATTTACATTTTGAGGGAAATGTGTTTTCTCCTGGATTACATTTGTTTATGACGTATCACACACGTGTTTCAAATGAACATAGCTGTATTGGGACCTATATTAAAGAGGTTTGCTCCAAATTTCTTGTCAGTAACAAACTAAAGCACGCCGTCTTCATGAGGAGGCTGCAGCACAGAGCGGGCACTTGGTGCTTCAGTCGAGAAAATGTCTGTATCTGTGCGTTGATTCACTGTATTGCTTTCCAGCTGTCACGTATTTTCAGCCGACTAATCGTATACAAGATCAGGTGACACTTATCGCCTGGCAACCTTGAACATGGAGGAGAGGCTTCCAACATGTCGTAAAAAGGCTGATATTTAACCCACACTGTGGTGTTTCTGTAAATCTAACCAAACAGAGAGCAAAAAACTAATTTAAAAATAGATGTCTGACCTCCTCGATGGCATTCCTGAATCGGACTTAATGCCCTCTGACTTGTGGCTCTTTGAAAGTGGAAACATTTCCTGCTGCTTTTACTTTCCCAGTAGAAACCATCTTTCTCTTAAAATGTAATTGATAATGCATTTTAGTTGCATCTGTCAGGCAAAACAGATCTTAATCTTTGTAAAACTCCCTCATTTAAAGCTATAACTTGTTTTTTGGGGGGTGTTTTTGCATTACAAAGGCTTGTAATTAGTGCATTTTAATGCTTTGAAGTTGTAAATGTCAAATAATTCATTTATATATGGATTTTGGTTGAGAAAGTTTAGATAAATTATGACTAAACTGGTGCCTGATATTATTAAAAGGTATCCAAGTGGTGTTCGCAAATACAACCACAAACTTATACACAAATGAATGGAAAAGGCATTTAGGAGAATTAAAGCCACAGCTGCAGCTATTAATGTAACAATATCAGCTTCACATGGAGGTGTTACCTGTAGATTAGCATCAGCTGACCTGATAAACTGAGCTGCTGCTGCCTCACTGCTGTTAGAGGCTGTGGTGGCTGATTCCTGCCCTCCATGGCTCCTCCTGCTCTCGTCTCCTATTACCACACGCGGTAAAGTCATCGCTCTCGTTTATCACATGACACTGTCGCCAGGGCTTCAAAATTTCTGCACTTTTGACTTCTGTTATCTGTCAGCTTATAGATTTTATCACAGCTGACATTGTAACGTGCTGCAGCTGCCACTAATAAGATTAACATGAAGCCGTGGTAGTGTGACGACACAGGATTATTATTGATTCTATGTTTTCTTATTGTAACACGTCAGACTGAAGGAGGCCTTGAAATGTCCTGACATTCCAGCTCTTTTCTCCCAGCACTCAGTGTTTTCTCATCTCCTATTGCTTCATTTCCTCCATACTGACTCCATACTGTATGTTTTCTTTGGGTTCTGGTCCCTCAGACATTATTGAAACAACTGCAAACCACAAACTCCATCCAAACCGCTGCAGCTTAACTCTCAGAACCCAAAACCAACCAGCAAGGCTGATGAAATTATCTTTTTTTAAAAATCCCCCTAAATCTGAAATTTATCAGAGCTGGAAGCAGTACAACGGAAACAACCATCAGATTTTAAACTTTTCTTGAAGTAATCATGTTTGATGTGCCGTTCCATCAGAAGAGATGAGTTTAAAATCTGGATATTTTATTAAAATCACTTTATGCTACATGTCTCATTTTTTAAAAATGCAAAAAATAAACTCACATTGACCACATTCTCCTGGGTCCAACTATGAAGCCACGATGAGCTGGGCAGTAAGCAATAATCATATGACAAAAATTTAGGAAGTTTTTGGCAGAACTCGGCTGAACTGCAGGCAGTGTTTACACCCAGATATTAGGAGACGAATATGCAAACAAATTCAAAATGCATGTGGTAAAATATCCAAAGTACGTACATGCACTGTTTCTTTCCCACTGTTGGTAACACCTGGCTTCCTTTGCTAAAATATTGTACATGTCGATTGCAGATTTTCTTAAATTTTCGTACATTAAATAAGGAAAGTAATTCCACCTTAACTTCTTTCTTTTTTGGATTTATGGCACAAAAGGAATTCTTGAGTTCCCTCTGCCTCTATTCGCGGCTGTTCTGTTTCCATAAAGGTGCAGGACTTTATACTGCAGTGAAAAATGACCCCAAAGTGAGTAAAAATATGACAGAAGCAAATTTAAAAAAAACACCCAGACACTATGTGGGGTTCGCAGGGTTAAAATTGCTTGGATTTAATGCGCTTTTATGCTCACAGAGCCCGACTAATAGGACATGCTGAGTAATGTTTGTTTTTTTTTCCATGTTGCACTATCAATATTAATGCATAATTGGCACCATTAAAAGTGCACTGAATTCGCTATTAGCTTCTGTTTGCAGCTGTAGGAACAACTATGACCGGATTACTTATGAAAAATTCAAAATGTGATGATATTCTTCGGGCGAGTTCTGTGGCCCTGACTCCCTCTCTCTCACTTTAAAGCTCCACAGTCTGGAAGCCCTAATGTAAGTGTTTCTAACGAACACATCAATGCCGACATTCGCTGCCCAGAAAATGAATGTTAATTCCACTGCAGTGCCGCCCACCAGCTGGTACCGTGCAAAAGAGTGGAGAGTTAAAACCACGTTGGTCTGCTGACCCGAAGATAGGAAGAATTACAGGAATTATGTTCTGAAAGGAGCAAAAGCAAAGAAGCAGAATCACAGCTAAACTGGTTTGCTTTGTTCAATAATAGAAAGTGACTGCGGGAGAATGCAGCTTGTAGCGTGCTGTGAACGTCAGGTTCAGCGTCAGGATGTCTTAATTCCTAATGGCCTTTGACTTCATCTGTGTAACTGTTTAGAAACGAGTGGATGTTGTTATAAAAAAAAACACACACACACATGAATGCAAACAGCTGTTAAACTTCTCAATTAGTTTTTGAGAGCAGAACCCTGCAGAGAACACTGAATGTTTACTCTCTTAAATTTGCTCTCAGGTGCCAAAATGCAAGTGGAAATGAACAAGGTATCGCTTTTCTACTGCTGCACCTCACACACACAATCTTATGCAAACACACACACACACACACACACTCATACGCTGCTGCCTGGTGAGTGAAGTCATGTGTTTCTGCTTCATCACAGCCAGCGCCTCCTTTAGCTATTTTGTTTTCACCTGTGTTTACACACCGGAAAGTTGCTGAGCATGTACATACTCTTCACCTCAAACCACCTTTTCTTCCCGTAAATTACACACATTTACCCACAACAAGCTGCCGCTGCTGCTTCTTCTGCTGCTGCTGCTGCTGCTGCTGCTGAAGAAGAAGAAGCTACACAGCAGCTCCACTGCAGCAGCGGGGGGTTAACTTTCTCGCCCAAGGGTCCCTTTGGGGCAGGAGAGAGCATTTCACTTACTGTCAATGCACTGGTAGTAGAGCATTACACAGTAGGCAGAGCAGAACCTTCCTGCTAGCAAATAGCTGCTGCTGAATTGATAGTTGACTGGAAATTTTAGGTTTGCAATCACACGAAAAGTGCTTTATTTGTGACGCTTGTGGTGCACGATATGAATCATTTTCTGCTTGTTCTTGGGTTTTCCACACAAAAACAAGCAATTTTAAGATGCTAGCACAGGCCTTGGAAACTGTGATGAGCATTTTTCACTATTCAGCGTGTGACATTTGCACATTTCTACATTTAATAATCCAAATGAACAAGATAACCTATAAAAACATGTTTAGCTGCAGCTTTAGTGCCAATTTAGCAAGTCTGTCCTAAACCTCAACTTTGACACCTTATTGCTGACACACACAAGCAAATATGAGCACACACACACACACACACACACACACACACACACACACACACACACACACACACACACACACACACACACACAGAGTACTGCACTGCCAAATGCAGCTCAGTTCTTTAACACTCCCTCAGTTGATCCTCACTCATCTGTCCTGCTAAACATCCCCTGTGTGTGCGCATGTCCGAGCACATGTGTGTCCTTGAAGTGGCCCACTTCTCTCGACGCCGCTTTGCGTGCCTTTGTCCAAGCAGCTTTTCTTTCTTTCACAAATACAACTTCGCGTCCTTGACTTTGTCTTCTCATCTCTCCTTGCCTTCCTCCTTATCGCCCTTTCCCTCTCCTCACGAGCGCCCGTTTCTTTTCTCCCCTTACCTTGCTGGACTCTTTAGTTCCTCTCTTCCTCCCAGCAGTGTCCCCTCTGGTCTTCTCCTCTGTCTTCTCATACTGTATACTCCTCATCCCTCTTTCTTCTCTTCTCCTCCTTCAGCAACTTTTCCTCTTCGCATCTACCCCTCCGCTCTGCTCGACTCTCCCTGAGCTTCTGCCCCGTCGCCCTCCCTCTCTCCTCGGCTTATTCCGACCTCCCTTCTTCCTCTTTTCTCTCTCTCTCTTTCAAGCCAGTAGTCGAGAGGCATTTATGTGTGTGTAGGTATGTTTGTGCCAGCTGGGAGTCTTGGGAGGAGGGAAGAGAGTCTTTGTGTGTGTTTGAAGAGAGAAAGAAGATGCAGCAGCAGCAGCAGCAGCAGTGCAGTGTGTGAGCATCTCCACACACAGAACTGAGCGTCCACGCCGAGGCCAGACAGCCGGCGCGGCCAAAACCCGTCGAAACACGCAAACGTCCGTTAATATGGTGCTAAGCTCATCCCTGTCACGCTCTGATAGAAATTTACTGCAGCGTGAGGGACTGTAAGGGCAGAGAGGGGGGAGGGTTGTGAATTGTGGGCGCATGAATATGTGTGTTTGCATTGTGCATTTAGTGCAAATCAGTAAGATATAGACACAAAACACACAGCAGTCTGAACTTGAAGCAGTTTCTGGAGGTTTTTTTTCACATTTTCCACTTCAAAATAAAGTCCTGCAACTCTATGAGAACTGCAACACAGTTATAAAGCCATAAATCATAAAAAAAAAGAAAGCATCAAAGTTCAATGACTTTGACTATTTTACCAAAACTGGACAAAACATGTAAGAAATCAATGTGAAAATTGCACCCTTTTTTGAGTCTTAATGTTTCTGGAAAAAGTAAGCGGAAAAGCAAACAAGTCACAGTGACAGAAAGTCATTGTATTTTGTATTTTATGACTCACAGACAGCACTTACTGTGCCTTCTGGATCTGTACTGCAGCCCCACTATCAAGGCCTTTTTTAACCTGGACTTCAGTAAGTGCAGAAAAAGTCTGGCCCCATAAAATTGTTCCAGAGTCTCCAAATACTGCAGATTCTCAATTCTTTATAGGTAAACAAAACATCCAATAAAACCTTGAAGCCTTTGAATTAGAGTCTGTTACTTTTCTTCTATGCTTTTTTGCAAAATTTCTTTGGGTAAACACACCCAACATAAAAAAAGACGACTGACCCAAGCTGATGGATTGAGATCAGGTGACCAACTTGACCAGCCAAGACCGCTACACGGTCCACAAAATCTCAGCGAAATGAAAAACATGTCAGTCTCCTAATGCTGTCTGATTGCGTTGAACGTGTGTGTTGATGCGACTGACCTGCAGAGCGCTGTTCAGGAAGCAGCTGTTCTGTCCCGGCTCGTTGCTCAGGCCTTTGCTGGGTGCGATGGAGGTCATGGTTCTCGGGGTCACCAGCCCCTGCACCCCGCCTGCCGCTCCACCACCCGACGCAAAGTAGTTCCTCTTCCACGACATCACTACCTGGACGCCCCTGTTCCCACGGCGAGGCGGAGGAGGGGCGGGGCGGCAGACCGAGCGACGGCCTCTATGTCACTCCCATGAGAGAGAACGAGGGAGAATGAAAGAAGGGCGGAGGAGGACGAGGAGGTGGAAGGAGGACGAGGAGAGAGGCGGCGGCCGTAGATTGAGAAGATGCGGTTTGTCTCGGAGGGGGATTTGGCAACCATACAATCCTCTCCCTCTCCAGCCGTGTTTTTACTTTAAAATCTGTCCACTTGGAACAGCCAGCGGTTGGCTTTTTTGTTTTTCTGTTTTTAGCTCCTCGGATTTAGCAGTTTGTGTCTGAAGACATGAGAGCGTTTCCAAAGCGTCCTTTGGCAGATTCTGTCAGATAAAAGTGGATTAGACAGCACTGTTGCTCCCATGTGGGGACTCCTTCGATGCTTTCTTCTCTTCTTTCACTTTGCCTGCAAGACACAAAGACCAACCTGTTAGGATTACCGACATGAAACGACGAGCAACAAAAACCTTTGGCTGGTTTATACCAACAGGTCCAACAGTGGTGCTAAAAGCCAAGAAAACCTACAAACAGTGTTAGCTTTATATTCTGCATGATATACAGTGAAGTCCATGAGTATAAACATTGTAAACAATCCAAAGAGCGTCAGTAGAGGACAACTGAACTCCATTTCAGTTCTAACTGAATGGTGGGGAGTCTCTGGTATGTATTGTCACCCCCAGCTCACATGGCTAATGGTCCATTAACAACCCAAGATGTGCCTCAATGTGTGAAATGTTGTGAAACTGCCAGGTGGGAAGCTAAAAGCAACATGGGCTACATCTGGGAAACATGGAAGAAAAGAGGCAAAACTTCAATCTTTGTAGTTCGTTTCATGAAACTTGTGTTTTTATCGTGGACTATCTTCATCTCTTTTTATTCTTCTTGCATATTTTGAAGACTCTCAGATGCTAATGGTGGTGAAACGTTCTCAGAAAAGGTCTCAATACTGCATTAGAAGTACCTGGCAAATTTAGAGATTGTTGCTTCTGTTTAATATACAGTCACAGATGGGGTCTATGAAACCATTTGTTTACAACCATTCACACCTGTAGGCATGTGAGTCTTATTATTGGTGATGAAACTTTCTGCAGAGGGATCTCAAGACTGCATCATGTAGGCACACCTACATCGAACCAGTCTGAATCATTTATTAGTACACGCAATGTAAAAGCGTCACTAATGGCGAAACTGCAGCTTCATGTCTTTAAAGCTTGTTGTTTTTGTTTCCGACACTATTACCCACTGATCAAATGCAAGAAACAGGAAGCAAAGCCAGCAACTACGTCAAGATAGTTGAACATTTCGCAGGTAAAAAGACAGGTATTCTTTCACAGGAGCTGGTAGAGACCAAAAACAGAACAAAAAGCAAAGTGAATATTTGACACAACTCTAAAGGAACATTCCTGTTGCTCCTTGCCTGCTGGCTGTTTATGTAGACGACTGTTTGCGCATATTAGCAGCCGTAATACCATTTTAAGTTGCTGACACGGTAGCATATTGTTTACACGATTTGCTGCCCCCTGGTGGACTAGAATCAACTGCTGCAGCTTTAAATGTAAATGTTCCATGTAAATCATCGCATGAGCCACAACAATGTCAATGAGGATAACATTGCATCAGCGATGTGACACAGGAAACGCTTAGAGAAATCTGTTATGTCATTTCATAATCGGTACTTAGGGACATTATCTGCAGCTTATGCCAGTTCAAGAACTACTATGCAGCTTCTGAATGTGCGAACGAGATGATTTAAAAAAAAAAAGCCAGTCTGTGTGTGTTTGTCACCCTACAATATCTTTGCGTGGGTGTGTGTACATGAAGTTGCATAACACCACAGGGCAGTAGCTAGCAGATCCGCAGTGCCCCCTCCCCTCCCCTCCCCTCCCTCCCCCTATAGTTTCCCCCACTTTTGGCAAAGCTCCCTCGCCTGATTGCCGGGCTGCGTTACCGCCACAGCACACCGCCACTTCACCCCCGCTTGGCGAGAGGCCAGAGGGCGCGGATGATGCTGCGGCGAGCAGGTGAGCGGCGTGGGCTGTCGCTATGGTGATCGCCACATGGGATGGCGAGGCGATGAGGTGGGGCGATGAGGGGGTGGGATGGAGGTACGGCGGGGATGGGGGGGATGTCGTGACGAGGATGGCGAGTGAAATGCATCAGAGCGAAAGTGGAAGGAAACATTATGCAACTGTGAGGCGGCAATGTTGCAATGTCACTTCATGCACTTGTCACACAGTCCTACTGACAAATCTATCTATCTATCTATCTATCTATCTATCTATCTATCATGTATATGTTCATCCGTTAACAAACAAATCCAAATTGCCAGAGGATTTATAAAGGGATTTGGCTGGCATGGCCCTGTGTGCCATTTTTCCTCCACAGCACAGCATCCTGAGCTTCTGTCTCAGCATACAGTGTGCGTATGTGTGAATGTGTGTGTGTGTTAGTGTGTGTGTGTGTGTGAGTCTCCCGCTGAGCCTGTGTGGAGTGTGCGATCACACATCCTCTCTCCGACTGCACCCTACAGCCACACACACAACCGAGAATCGCTCTGGCAAACCCTCGCATAAGCGCTGTTTATGTGGCCCATGTATATCTGTGTGCGTGTGTCTGTGTGTGTCTGTGTGTGTGTGTGTATACCCGTGTGCGTCCCCACATCTTCGGCTAGTTACCATGGAAATAGGCCAAGCAGCAGGCACGCGGGGGAAAAGCCGAACCATGTGATTTAACAGAGAGACACACACTGTGCTGCACTGGTTGGAGGGGGGGGGCGCACACAAACACGCATGCACTCCCGCACGGCGCTGGCGAGTGATGACGATGATGTGTATTGATGGTGGAGACTTCCTGGAAGCCAGACTGAGTCAAGGCACAAGTCAATCAAACTCCCTGACCCTGCACTGGCAGCCATAAGGAGACGGGGAACCTGTGGATGCGGCGAAGACGTCGTTCACACATGCAGCAGATTTTCCACGTGTGGTGTGGAGGTGAGGACGCTGGTTGCACATCCAGACACTCAGTGTGTGTGAGTGTGTGTGGGCTGTGTGGCCTCGTCGTGGAAATCAGCAAGTGTGCTCTCGACTTCTTCAGCTGTCAAGTGTCGAGATCTCCGAGATTTCCAACACAGTTAAGGTGACTGGAATTAATAGAAGCTTCTGACTATGCTGCATAATCCACAGACGTCTGCGTCAACAGTTTCTAATGGATCTACTTTGTGCTTAAGAAATAATCAATGAAAACTATCGACTGCATGTGACTCACTTTTCCAAGCTGTGAACACCACAAACACAGCTCCATTAGCCCCCATTTTGTAGTGACAGAGAAAGCTATTATCAGCAGCCTACCCAAAATCTGAACATATAAAACCAAATTCATGATTTATTCATCTACTCCCATAGTTAAATACTTATGGCGTATACGGTTTTTGGCCATTTTGGTGGACCAACGTTTTAAACTTTTGGGAACCACTCAAACCCACACAATTTGCTTATACATTTTATTTTTGATTTAAAGGGTCCTAAATTCACTAAAAAGGTACGGGCACGAACCTCATAAAAGTCTGTAATGCAGTGATGCCTTTAGTTTGACCTTTAATTTCAAAAATACTGAGTTACTCGAAAAATGGAAACGAAAAATGTCCATTTGTGACGCATGTATTGACTTGACTCTTTGATGCAGATTGTGGTGTTGTGTCATTAAAATGTCTTATACCAGCGATAATCTGTCCACCTTCTTCACATATACGTTTAAAAGGCAGAGCAAAAATTCAGAAGGCCTCCTTAAATATAATGCCACTTAGCACAGCAACACCACAAACTATACCCTCAATAGGATCACAAAGTTGACACACTGTCATTAAAGGATAAGTCTGAAGATATGAGAAGACTAAAATACCGTATATAGAGTTCCACTGCTGTCCACATGCTAGTAAAACTCACCATGATGAACATGGATTCTGGTTTACTGGGTCTTAATCATGGAGTAACCATTCTGCTGGCATAAACATTCAAACAAACACACTTTAGTCCACCCCTTAAAATAGCGCCTAACAAATTCACCAATTCGCTCCTGTTTTGGTGATTACTGAGTCAGCCCTACTTGTGATGCCAAAACAGCTCCAATCCACTGAGTAATAGTCACAAGACCTCTGAAGATGTTCAGGCACCAAGACAGCCAACAGAACCTTTAAGTCTGCTGGAGGCGGTGCCTACATGGATCAGGCTCGTTATAGTTTTTTTTAAATCACATCTCATAGTATTCAATTGGATTGAGTTCTAGGGAAACATCCTGAACTCTTCGTCATGTTCCTCAAACTCTTCCTGAAGAATGTTTCCACTGTAGCAGGGAACATTATCCTCCTGAAAGAAATCACTGCCTTCAGGGAATACCGCTGTCAAGAAGGGATGCATGTGGTCGTTAGCAAAGGTGAGGTAGGTGGTACGAGACACAGTTACGTCCACGTGAATGCAAGACTGAACATTTCCCAGAAAAGCATCCCCTATAGCATGACACTGCCTCCAATGACTCACCCTCTAACCATAGTACATTCTGCTGCTGTAGTTTCTCCAGGTAAATGACCCACACACGTGATGTAAAGGAAAACATGATTCATCAGACCCGGTCACCTTCTTCCTTCGCTTTGTGGTCCAGTTTTGCACTCATGCTCTCACGTACAGGAGTCAGCGTGGACACTGACTGGTCTGCAGCTACACAGTAGTCTCACACACAACAAGCTGTGAGGCTCTGTGTGTTCTGACACCTTTCTGTCACAGGACGGATTAAGGTTTTCAGCTATTTGTACAACAGCTCCTCTGTGGGATCAGACCGCACAGGCCAGCCTGTACTTCTCACACGCATCAGTGAGCTTTGGGCACCCATTGACCCGGTGGCTGGTTCACCTGTTGTCTGTCTTGGACCATTTTTCATAGATATTAACCAGTGCACAACCCCACATAACCTGCTTTTGGAGCTGCTCTGAACCTGTCATGTAGCTGTTACAACCTGACCCTTGTCGGAGTCACTGAGCTCCTTATGTTTGGTCACTTTTGGTGCTCCCCATACTTCAGCTTCAAGAAGTGCCTCTTCACTTGTTGCCTTTTATAACCCACCACTAGACCACTGCAATTCTGACCAAATAATCAAGTGGTTTTAATGCTCTGGTAGTCTGACTCATCAGATTTAGACTTGATCCAAATCCTCAGCAAAATTTAAAAAAAATTTGTATGATAGGCTGCTGCATGGAGGTTTTTGTTGTTATTGTATAAGTCTGCCAGTGCCACCCAACTTGTGTTTATTCCTGGAAACAATAACAACAAAAACCTCCGCACAGCAACCTATCACACCGACACTTTCATCTTTTGGGAAACTCATCTTTGTTGGCCAGTATCACTGAAATCCACACGAGGTTTGCTGAGGATTTGGATCAGGTAGCAAGGCAGTCCTGCTATTTTTATTTATCTCATTTTTTACTGTGAATTAGCCATTTTAATCACAGTTCCTATCTGACAATATGGAAATGTTCCACCAAAACCTTTATTGTTCCGCCCAATTGATTGGTTTAAAGAAATACAAAGAGTTTTTTTCTCAAATGTAGCAGAACGACAGTAAAGTGCAGTCAGACCATTCTGCAATGTAGAATGGTCTGACTAAGCAAGACTAGTCTGTCTGTAATACTATCTATGGGACTAGTGGATTCAACCTAATTTACAGTTTGTTGAACTTAGTTAAAATAGTTAATTTAGCTCAAGTATTTTACACTTTCACATGACTGAATCAATTAATCAACCAAAGTGCAGTTAATTTGCAGAATTAATTTGCAGAATAGGCTGACTAAGTGATGCTAATGTTGTCCATCCATGTTAAAAAAAATAAACAATGAGATTCCGGCACTGATAGGATATGAAACTCATGAGAGACATTGTTGTTTTTGGTCTTATCAAAGCAACATTTCCAATCTTATGCTGAAATACACTTACAAAACTCTATTACTGATTACATAGATAGTACTGAATTTACCAGAATTTCTCTTTTCTGGTCACTCGTTGAGTTAGAACAAGTGTGTAACGGTTTCAGCAAATCTTTGGAATAACCACATAGAAAATGTATACAGCATAAGATGTAAAATGATGTTGGAAAATGTTCAATTTGCTTCTAAATTTACTTGAGAAAACATATTCGGCTTCAGAAGAGTTACAGATACAGTAGAGTGGAACTTTAAAGGGATGGTTTTGTTTCGAAAATGGTCTTTTTCAGTTTGTATGTGAATGAATGAGTGCATCAGTGTGGCAGCAGATGATTACTTGTGGATCGATAGAAGCCAGCGAGGGCACAGCTGGGAGCATTGAGGACAGACAGCTGTTTTTATGGTTCCACGCTGTCAGTCCTGCTTTTAGAACTATTACTGCCACTGGTGTTTTAACCCTACAACATGTCCTGTAAATATCCTGTTGTGCTACCATCCCATTGTTGATGTTGCTCTTCCCTCAAACCTGCCTTTCCTTTGCTTCACTTTCTCAGTTTTTTTCCTTTTTGTCCTGTTTACAATCCTACCGTTTCATCATAAAAATCCCGCTTTCCTCTTCTCTCGTCTTTTCTCGTTCTTTCTCTCGTTCTCCTTCCAATTTCCCAACTTTTCCTGAGCTCATCAAGTGGCATGCAGGAGATTTGCAGGAGTTTATCTAAGGACAGAATCTGAAGGATGGCTCGATGCCTGCCTGATCCCCGATGCACTGTGATGCCACGTCTCTGATCCACATCGCTGCAATTAATGTTAACATCCTGAGAAAAACATCCCTGCACATCCCTCTGTCATTCTGCCACTCCATCAAATCAACACATGACACTTGGATGAAGCGTTTCCGTCGTTTTTCTCTCCTAATCTAAGCTGAATCCCTTATTGTTGCCGGATGTTTACACTTTTTCTTCAACTCTAACGTTTCTTTCCATCTGTGCTCTGGACAGAACTTAATAATGGTCCTTTTATTTGAGAGTGGTTACAGTGTGGGGCAATTTCATTGTGGTTTGAACTGGAATTCTTGGGTTTCCTTCCAAATATGTATCAACTTGGAAAAGCTGAACAGAAACAAGTTTCCTCTATTTTATACTCAAATAAATTGGCTTTTTTTTCAAATCAAGAACCATTGTTTGTTATTATTATTATTGAATAGGTCAGAATGGGAATGCTGGGCCACACATATTTGTCCAAAATAGTGGATTCCAAACTTTTACAATCCTTTTCTGTAAGTGATGCTGCTTCTAACTTCATTATCCAAGGTGGCATATGTCTATGAGTTACGAGTCTGCAGACTGATGTTTTCAGTTTGTTCACGCTTTATAAAGATTTAAAAGACCTGTAAAAGTAAAACTCTTCAGCATTTCACAATGAAAAGGCAATTAGTTAAGGCCAAGAAAACATTGCATGTTCCCATTTAGTTTTTCTTGATTTATTGAGCAACTTCTCGGGTGAAGAAATGCTATACTGTTCAAAACTGAACCATGGTAAATTGTGCTCCATCTCATTTCTAAAACCCTGGGCATTAATATAGCGCTATTACAGCCATTCTTCTGGTTTCAGGCTTTCCACATTTTGGAACCTGGCTGCAGGGATTTGCTCCCATTCAGCTACAAGAGCATTTAGAGAGGTCGGCAACTGTTGGCCGACGAAGCCTGGATCGCAGCCATCTCAAAGGATGGGGCTGAGGTCGGGCTTGTGCAGCCTGGTTTGGTTCCTCCACACCAAACTAGGAAAACTAGACCTTACTTTGTGAATAGGGTATTATCATGCTAAAGCAGGAAAGTGCTTATTCCAAACTGTTGTCACAACGTTGCAGGGATACTGTCTAAATAGCGAAATACTTGTTGGTTGTTAACGATCAAATATGGTCCATTGGTGAGCTGTGACCGAATTCAGCCCAGTTTTACAAAAAATACTGGTCCACAGCACAAAATGTATTATTTTCACAATAAAAGCTGTAAAATTGTGAGATGAGTACATTTTTCAGATGTTATTCTTCATCATAGCAATGTAGAAAATAACTTGAGCTTTGCGTTTAGCATTATCATGGATCTACTTTCATCAGAACTAGTCCTGGGCAATAAAACCATCGCAATAGGTGCCAGCAGTAGACAATTCATTGACAGCAATTGGAAAATTGTTCGACAAACTGGTAGTTTTGTAGCCATGACAGCACATACCAAAAGGTTCAGGTGATTGATTGCTTCCTCCCTGGTTCATTCACCGTCTGTCAGTCTCCCTGTTGGGCAGTGCAGGTCTCTCGAGGCGCACTAGTCTGCAGCCCTCTAGGTTTCTTGGCACGGGGGGGCGGCATGGCTCAGTGGGTAGAGTGGCCGTCTTGTAACTGGAAGGTTGCTGGTTCGATCCCCTGGCCCGTCGAGCTCATGTCGAGGTGTCCCTGAGCATGACACCTAACCACTAATTGCTCCTGATGGGTTGTGGTTAGCACCTTGCATGGCAGCTTCCACCATCAGTGTGTGAATGTGAATGTGTGTGTGAATGGGTAAATGTGACATATCATCATGTAAAGCGCTTTGGATAAAAGCACTATATAAATACAACCATTTACTGTCGATTGGACCCACAGACCTGGTGCAGGCTGTAGATGATGGGAACCATTGGTTGCCTTAGTAAGATGAGCTTTGAGGTCTTAACTCACCTACAAAACCCTGTGTCTACCACCATCATGTAAGTGACATACTCCAGGCAGCCTGCACCAGAAACTGATGGACTTGATCTAAGGGTGCACACGGAGGTCAGTGCAGGTTACTGGACCAGAGGTATTCAGTCCATTCCAGCAACTCAGAGCCTTAACTTCTGCTATGCACCTCTGGGTTTTACTTTATTTGTTACTTAATGTGCTTCCAGGTAAGATTGCTCCTTTATTTTGTGTAAATTTAATTGGTGTGTTTCATTCTTGTGTTAACTTTGAAATTTACTTGCATCACTTAATGAATGGCTAAATTAAAATGATCGATAATCATAAACATCAGCTCAAATTAGACATTTTGCTGTGTTAATTTTTCAGCTATACCACTCATCCCTAACTGAAACCATGATTACGTAACAGAGTAGTTTGGCAGCATAAACAAAAGCTAAAAGCGACTGAACACATCACAAAGCAAATGTCCAGCACAAGAACGGAAGCCAAGCCTCCTGGGTGAGAGTCCTGTGCTTTAATGGCACTGCCACCTACGTTTTTCCGGACTTTGTGGCTCTTTTGATGGGTAACACAAAAGAAATTTGTGAGTCACTCGATGTGAAACTTGCAGGTCTCATGCTGCGGAAACAGAGCCATAACACATGGATCGACGTAGATGCTGTACATTTTGACGTTAGACTGCTCCCAAAGGTGGAGTTGTCGAGTTTTGAAGCAACAAAATTGGAAGCCAGTCAAAATACTTAGATAATGCTTGGAAATCTGTCCGCCTGCAATTCCATGAGAACTGGAAAAGCTCCATCTGCAGAGGAAGATTGAGTGATATGTCTGAAAACTCCAGAACAATCAGCTACTAAATGGACCTTATGGTGAGACTGTTCTGCCAGCTGCTGTATCTACAGACAAGAATGAACTTTCAAGCTTCTGCTGTTTCATTTAAAATATCCCTTAATCATCACCAAGGTGCCAAGTCCGAGGTACAAAAAAAAAAAAAAACATCTACGCTTCCTTCTGGCTTCGTAGAGTTTGTCTAACCTCTAACCAGTGGCCTCACCAAAAAGGTCACACGCTGTGTTGTTTTCATCCTCATCAACAGCAATTCACAGGATCAGCATCTTGCCCACTTCTCATTAGTCTAATTCACCCATTTGTTTCCCATTTTATGATCCTGTTTATTCCCGCCAGCTGTGAGGAATGCATTCCGCAATTCAAAAACTGACCTCAGCGTTGGATGAAAGTAAAAACCGCTGCTAATGAGACCATTCTGGAATTCTGAATTTACTGTCGCTTTCTCTCTGACGGCCGTGGGTTCAGCGTGGGTTCGGTGACAGTGACGCCAGTGTCAAGCAAACCCAACAAAGAGCTGATACTGTCCCTGATGACAATAGCCTGTCTCTCACGCTGTCTCCCTCCCGCTCACAGAAACATAAAGGCTAGAACTATATTTATATAACCCCCCCCCCCCCCCCCCCCCCCCCGCCCCCCGGTGCAAGAAAAGAAGGCTTGATCTTTCACAAACTGTGCGCCTCTCAGTTTTTCTGTCTCCTTTTGGCTGCACTTTCTTCTCTCCCTCCCATTCACTTCACTCCGTCTCTCACTTTCTTCCACTGACCTCTATTTTCCATTCACTCTCTCCACTCCTTGCCCCATTCATCTCTGTCTCTTTGCTTTCCGAAAAAACTTCACATGCATGTGCTCACATACGCACAGTGGTTTCCCTGTAACTGGGTTATGTGTAACTTCAAATAGCCCTGGCTGACAATAGGGAGAGCCCAGAGTTCATCCTCCCCTCTGTGCGACTCTTCCTCCCCCTCTTTTCCATTTACAATCTATGGAGAACGTACATACGTGATGTCTATGCATGTGTGAGAACATACAGTAGCGACACGTGCAGCTGCATGTGTGAGCTGACCGGGATCACTTCTCTCTTTTTTTCCCTTTTTTTGGGGGGGAAGCTTCAAGGTCATTTCCCCGCTCGCACTCTGTAACATTAAAGTATACTACATGTGAGAGGATGCGCGTAACGGCGTGCACGGTCACAAGCACGCTCACAAACACGCTCACGTGCACGCCCTAACCTAGATGCAACCCATTATAACCGTGGCACATGTGCACAGCCGATCCTATTAGTGGAAAATATAAAGAGGGGCGAATATTTGCTTAATATTTAGGCTATTACATAACCACCCTTATTTACCATGCATGCTGGGAATCATGTGAGGTTTCCACAGTTTAGGTCAGAGTAGAGAGTGAGAGGAGAGGAGGAGGAGGAGAAACAGGGTTTTGGGGTGATGAAGGAAAGGAAAGGAAAGGAAAGGAAAGGAAAGGAAAGGAAAGGAAAGGAAAGGAAAGGAAAGGAAAGGAAAGGAAAGAGAGAAGGGGGAGAGAAGGGAAAGGGGGTGGGGAAAGACATAACAGAAAAGAAAATGAAATGGGAAAGAGGAAAGAATGACAGGGGACAAAAGAAAATGAAAGAAAAGTAAAGGAAACAAAAGGACACGGAAAGGAAAGGAAAGGAAAGGAAAGGAAAGGAAAGGAAAGGAAAGGAAAGAAAAGGAAAAGAAAAGAAAGGACAGGACACAAAAGGAAAGAAAGAGAAATAACAATAGGAAAGGAAAGGACAGGAAAGGACAGGACAGGAAAGGAAAGGAAAGGAATAAGAGAAGGGGGAGAGAAGGGAAAGGGGGTGGGGAAAGACATAACAGAAAAGAAAATGAAATGGGAAAGAGGAAAGAATGAGAGGGGACAAAAGGAAAGGAAACAAAAGGACAAGAAAAGGAAAGGAAAGGACACAAAAGGACAGGAAAATAAAGGAAAGAAAAGGAAAAGAAAAGAAAGGACAGAACAGAAAAGGAAAGGAAAGGAAAGGAAAGGAAAGGATGATCAGAGGGAGGTAAGGATTAGAAAAGGGGAAAAACAGGAGAAGGATAGTAGGAGATCAGGAAAGAGTGAAGGAAAGTAGGGAAACAAAAGATGAGAAAGTCAAGGAAGAGGCAAAGAGATTAGTGGGAGAAAAAAAAGAGGGGCAGGGAATTTGGAAGGAGGAAGAAACAAAGAGCACAGAGGAGGGAAGTAAAGGGGTAAGAGGATGAGAGGAACAATAAGTGGGATATTAGACTGAATAAACAACCACATGTCAAAGAGGATCGGTTACGGGGGAAAAGCGAGGAAGAAGGAGCACTCCGACGGATGGTAAAGGTCACAGGAGGCGTGCAGCGTGAGCAGGCCTTTTCTTCCCTCTCCTCCGTCTTCATCCTCCGTTTAATCTGCTCCTCCTTATACCTCAGCCCTCCCATAATCCCGCACATGTGGACCCAACAGCAGCCACTGAGGCAGAAGCACTTCCACCCAAATGTCAACAGTATGTAAAAGCCCGGAGGGGGAGGGGGGGGGGGGGGGGACACGAGCAGGGATCACACATGTAGAGAGGAACACTGGGAGGATTTCAGCCCAATTAGTGAATGGAATAGACAAAAAATGTTTCGCCACATGACCGCTTGGATTCTGAAGATTCCAGTAGAAACAACGCCCAAGAAAAAGCCACCTAAAAGCAGACGCCAAGACCAAAAGTTAAACCCTGAGATCTTTATCCTCGGCTCTGAGGATGTTCACGTCACGTGTCAAGTTGCCATCATAGCGTCACGCGACATCCCATAAATCGCACTGATTGGTTTGAGTATTTAAATAATGCTCTGAGAAGACCTTTCTGGCAGGGGCTCCACTGAGGCTGAGGGAAAACTTAGCAAAGTTATCTTCCTCTACATTCCTGTTTCTTGTAAATACAAAAGCGCGGCCCTTGTTAAAGCCACAGTAGGAGGTCACAAACATGTAAAAATCATCATATATAGGAACATTTCATGCCAAATAATGAGCAAAAGCTGCTGTTTTTTTTAACTCAAACAGGCTCAGACATCCATACACGTGCTTTTATTAACCTTAGAGGGCTACAAGTGCTGCCTTCAAAGTGTTTCATCTCTAAAAGAAAGTAAAATTGATGAGAACTTAAATGTCAAGGAGACATTTCAGCTCAGGTGAAGGTGTGCACCGCAGCCACCTTTTCATCATCCCATGTGGAGATAAAACTCAGCCAGGTTAATTAAGGGGTTAAGGGTTAAAGGTTGGGTCCACAAGTCCATGCAAGGTCCCAACAAACTGCATTTTTGTATTCCTGCTTAATGATGTCGACTGTGGGAGAAATGGAGATGGGGGGGGGGGGGATGGATGGGCAGCGTTCACGTGTTTGTGCGCAGCAGAAGGCTGTGTCACCGTCTCTATAATGTGACTGTGCTGTAGGCTGCCGGTGATGCGGGCCAAAGTCATCAATCACGCGGATCGAAACCGCAACATTAAATCACTGGAGGCCCCCCGGGAGCGATGACAGCCGAGCGTGAATCCGCCGCGGTAAAAAGGCTGCGGTCTCTCGGTTCCATCCATCAACAAGTCCGCACAGTCCACCAAACACCGGCGAGGAGGGGGTGAAAAAGGGGGAAGCATGCACGCAGCACCGGACAAGAAGGAAGCTGTAGTGGCATGCACCTGAACGGATACACCTGTGAGCGTGGAGAAAACGCGCTGCTGCACGTTTAAGTGGATCTAAAGCAGCTGCGTAAAAGGAGAATTAAAGACCAGTTGATGGAATCGTAAAACTGACACAAGAAGCTCCGCTCCTGCCCCTGCTGCTGCTGATGAGAGTCATGATGATGGAGAAGGAAAAAGACAGCCATCCTCTGAGACTGTCACATCTGGAGGGATCACATCTGGCCCCTCTTTAACACGCACACACACACACACACACACACACATGCGTAAAAAACTAAAGACACACACACTTACTCTGTCCGGTGCGGTCACATGCGCGTCCTCACGGTCTCTCCAGCCGCCGCGATGGAGTCCCGTGCACTGCGTAGCGTGCAGGTTTGTTGTTTGTTGTTGTTGTTGTAGTTTTTTGTTTTTGTGTAACTCACCCCAGCCGCTGTCGCCGCCAGTCTCCGTCCGATCGCGTGCCCTACCGTGTGATTTAACGGGGAGAGAGGGCGAGCCGTGGGCGCATCTAGCCCCCACCAGCGCCATCCAGCGCTGCGGTCGCCGCTCTCGCGATATCTTGGCCATCTCCTCCAAGCTCGAGAGTGTGACGTAACGTTATGTTTTTCAACCAGGAGTGGTTTGTTCGGCCCGATGCCGCCGCCTTCTGGGCGACACGGTGTGTAAAAAGCCGGTTTGGTGATGTCATCTCGTAGCTTTTGGCCTTAACCTTTACGCACGAACATCCCTCTCCTTCACTCGTCTTTTTTCTGCGTTCCTCTCAAATGTAACCTGCTGGCAGCGGCGTGCAGAGGACATCTGTTTGGTTTCTGTAAGTGGAGACCTGCCAGCGCCAGTTTACAGCCACTAACAGGGATTATTCACGGAGCAGGTGAGAGGTCGTGGGGACACCGTTTAGTTTGGCAGAGGAGGTGTGCAGGAGAGGGGGAAAAAGTCAGTGAAATGAGGTTTTTCAAGAACATGTGCAATTGTTTAGTGACTTTGAAGGTGAACTTTGTTTACTGGATCGTGACTGGCATCTTGGTCACTGCAGGGCCGGCACAACAATGTTCAAGGGACACAGGCAGAGCTTGGCCCCCCAAACGATTCCCCCCTGAACACAAATACAAACGCAGCATGAAGTATTTTATTAGGCTCTATGAATTCTTTGGGTCATTCCATCTGCAATCATGACTTTTTAAGAGCAATTTATGCCTGGCTACTTCTGATTTGTCAATTTTTGTTATTATCATAAACTAAAGATATCTGGGAATGTTGGACTGATATATAAAAATATTTTCCTGGGATAAAATTTTAAGAAAAATTTCCCGTAGACCCATTTTCAGCATGTTATTTCAGGCATTGAAATATATTACAACTGCAATATCTCAGAAAATATTAAAGATAAAATCCTGACATTTTCACCATTATTTCTCATGAAGTTATTGATTCAGAATCTGCAATATTTTAGTTGTAAAACAAATAGACTGTGGTTATGGGTGAGTGGAAATATGAAAAAAAAAGTAAAGCCACCATAAAGTGTCCCATCTTTGACCACACATTACTAGAAAACATTGATAAGGCACAAGTCAACTATGTCAATGTAATTTTGAAAAATAATATTGCAGATTCTGAAGCAATGGCATGATGAGGGAAAAAAAGGGAAAATCTCAGGCTGTTATCTTTAATACTTCCTGAGATATTGTCGATCAAACGTGGCCTCAAATTTCAATGTGCCAAGAAATGTACTGAAACTGGACATTTTGTTTGGTGTTTTAATGATCCAGAAGGTATGTGATATATCAAGGTAAAACTTCACAGGTGCCATTTTAAGAATCCATCATTTATGATTAAAAAATCCAAACCGACTAGAGACCGTCAAGCAGAAGGACCCGATGACTTGAGACTGGATTCAAATGACCCTCTTTTTAACACATGGCATCTCTACAACAGAACGAATGTCATGAAACTACCAAGTCCGCACATTATTTCAAGAAAGAATAGGCAAATCAAGAGAGTGCAACACATCTGCGATGCATAGAGCTAATTTCAGACGGAACACTTGGCCAGATTTAATCGTTTATTTCAGAATGGCATGCATTTGAGTTTGGTTGGACTCTGGAACAATCTGTGCTAGCATGACGCAGACGGTCCCTTTCATTTGACCGAATACTTTATAAACAAGAACTCAACTTTAACCAACCAGCAAAATCCATTTGTTATTGTTATAGAATGCCATTATGACTCCTGTGTTTGTCTACAGTCCCACAAAATATGACAAACAACCATTCCATTGTTTCTTTACTTCCTAAGCGAATGTGTCTGTGAATGAGCTGAACAAGTGTGCAGCCTGTGGACATGTTGGACAGAGATGTGCTTCTCTTTTCCTGTAAGAGAGGCAGCAGTTGCCGATACTGAGAGCTAAAACCGAGAGTATTACAGTGGTGGTAGATTTTACAGTCTGTGGAGGATTTTGAGCTGAATTATACATTATGGAGACGTGTGAGGTTACATTAACTTGTTAAATGTGTATAATATGGATCTTTTAAAGGAGGAGGATGGGGAAATGATTTGCAGATTTGCAGATCTGTAGAGGCTGGTGTGAGAGCGATTTCGTGAGCATGGAGACGGAATAAACGCTGCTATGGTTATAAAGCAGTTAGTGTGTGGACTCGTGAGTGTTCAAACTACCCCAAAGCTGCTTGTAAAATGGTGTAAAAACTTTTTCTGCAGGCCCCGGTGAAGTTGACACACATTTTTGGGGGACATGATCACGTTTCGCATTTCTCTGGTCATCCGTAGCATCATGCGATTTAAATAAAGCTGCTTTTTAACGTGTCCTTTTATAGTCACGGGTCAAAGGAGTATCTGTGCTGATCACACTATCTGATCATTGTTTTCATGTGTGCACTATCAACTTAATTTAATCCTTTCCATCCATATTTCCAGCCAACCAGAACAATAGAAATGAGCTTTTCAACTTTTCCTCTAAGTCAGATAAGAAAACCATTTGTATGCTGCTTTCATATTTTTGTTCTGTGTAGTTTTTCGCACTTTTGAGCTAAAGAGGCTTTAAAAATGCTGAACAGCAGCACAGACGGCATTTAAAGGAGTAATTAGACATTCTGTGTTTATTCACTTCCTTCCTGAGTCCGACGAGAAGGCTGATATCGCTTTAGTGTTTGCATGGTAAATAAGAAACTACAGCTGGCACTTGGTGAGCTTCCATTTGCAAAAATCCTGGAAACAGGGAAACAGTTTGCCCAAGTCTGGCTCAGAATGGGCCTTTGGGGGGTGACTATGCACTGCAGTAACCACCATCAGTCGGCGTACAGTAAAGTCAGTGAGTCCATGTGGCTGTTATTTCACATAAATCTTTGCATTCTCCTGTTATTTCTGACCAGTTTATAAACAAAACGGTCTATTACGCCTGAGTGAATAATACCCAAATTAGCAAACCTGATTTAAAGAATTGAATTGCTTTGTTTATTCTCAGTCCTTTCATTTATTTTGGCCCTGGTGGTTTTCCATTGGGGCTGACTGAAACCTCTTTGACGGCTGCCAAAAATTCCTTTATGCAGGAAAAACTCTGCCAAAAGTTGGTTCAAAGTGATGAGAAATAGTCCAGAAAATAACCCACTGTAGCGGTGCTGTTTTTACACTTTGGTTTTTGTACAGATTAAACAGTAAATGACAAAATATGTTAATATGAGCTTTGCATGTACCAGGGGGTAGATCTGGTTACCTTTGGTCAGACTTCCAGTTGCTCTCTTTCTGCTTTTTATGTTCAAGTGCTCGAGGTCACTTCATTTTTTAGTATACAAACATGAAAGTGGTATTAATCTTCTCATTCTGTCTTGAGAATAGAGTAAATAAGCAAGTTATTCTTTAAATAACACAATTTTAATGTACTTTTTTGCCTTAAATCGGAAAAAAAACTAGAGACGCATTACGTTACTTGATGGATCACTGTGGAAAACAGAAAAGTCTTCGATAATGTCAAAGTTTCTTCTTGTGTCTGATCAATGTCAGTTTAAATCCCTGAAAGAAAGATAAGTTAACACCGTTCAGTACATTTATTGTTTCATAAAAAGACTTAAATGATTGCAAAAATGAATAGAAGCCCTTTAGATTCATCAATGGTTCTCTTGTAGTTTGCTAAAACTAGACTGTCTAATTGAAAAAGGATTACATATTGAGTGTAATAGTTCATTTTTAACCTTAGAAATAGTCTTCTGACAGAATAATAGAGCTTTGATTGCTCAGTTGGTGTCATTTTTTAATAATTTTATGCATCAAAAACATGATAAGTACGTAGAGTTTTAATTATTTTGTCAAAAAAGTGACACATTTTTCTTAAATTAGACCATCCCTTTCAGTCAGAATCCTCCAGGACTGGCACATGCAGAAAGAGAAGCCATCCAACATTCTGTAAAGGGGAAGTTTATTGCATAAATACATTGTTCTAAGAGTGCAGAGTGCTTATCTATTTCTATTCACACAGGTCTCACATTATCTCACAGTATGCCAAATCATAGTAAGACTCATAGCTGGGGATGTAAGAAAGTACACTGGAGACCAGAGGAGATAGTTTTTCCTTTTTCATAAAGTCATTTTTAAATTATTTTAGTTCATTGTGTTTACATGCAATTAAAGTACATTTTAATGTGAGTTCAGGGACGCCTCAGCAGTTCTAACTGCGCTAATGTCATCAGTGTGCATGGTGTAAATATTGATCTGTCACACTCACATTTACACTCATGTGAAGGTGTGTTTTTCATATGAGTTCCAGTGCATGTCTTCATGTTGTTGATGTGTTTCAGGCTACATGTTCTGTAAACATGCTTCCTTCTGCATGCGTGTTCACAGGTCGTCTGTCTCTCCGTCAAAGGGGATGTTGTCCAGGTCCATGTGGATGTGCGAGTTGTCCTCACTGCAGACCCAGCCAATGGGCGTGCGGTTGAACGAGGGGCGTGAGCGGATGTCGGCCTGCTGGGTGGGCAGAGGCTCCGGCTCCTCCACCACACTGATCTCTGGGAGCTCGAAGGTCAGCATCTTGACCGCCTTTTCTTGGCCGCCGAATGGCAGCGCCGTCCTGGGGAAGAAAGAGGAGGGAAGCTGAGGAGAGGTCGTAAGAAAAAACACCAACGTCCTGTTTGGCCCAGGAGAGGTGGGGTGAGGGGGCATCAAGGTAGGGGGCAACTGTGCCAGACAGGAAGTCAATCTATGACAAGTACAGAGACACAAGCATCTATAAAAGAGTCATTGAACAGCCACAAAAAGACATAAACATCTACAAAGAGTCATTGAACAGCCACAAAAAGACATAAACATCTACAAAGAGCCATTGAACAGCCACAAAAAGACATAAACATCTACAAAAGAGCCATTGAACAGCCACAAAGAGACATAAACATCTACAAAAGAGCCATTGAACAGCCACAAAGAGACATAAACATCTACAAAAGAGTCATTGAACAGCCACAAAGAGACATAAACATCTACAAAAGAGTCATTGAACAGCCACAAAGAGACATAAACATCTACAAAAGAGTCATTGAACAGCCACAAAGAGACATAAACATCTACAAAAGAGTCATTGAACAGCCACAAAGAGACATGAACATCTACAAAAGAGTCATTGAACAGCCACAAAGAGACATAAACATCTACAAAAGAGTCATTGAACAGCCACAAAGAGACACTAAATGTTCACTAAGGGAGACAATTTGACATGAAAGACACTAAATGACTACAATGAGATACAAGATAATCACAATGACATGCATTAGGATTGCAACAATATGCGTAAACAGACAAAGTGACCACAGTTATTTAAAAACTACCACATAGACATGCAAAACAGTCACAAAGACACTGATTGCATTCAAACAGAGACACAAGCAACCCCAAAGAGACACAAATTGACCTCAAAAATACTGAATGACCCCATTAAGATGCAAAATGACCATAATGGGATACAAAATATTTGCAAAGAGATGCAATACAACCACAAAGAGACACAAATCCACCTCAAAGACTCTAAATGACTCCGCTGAGACCCAAAATGACATCAAAAACACCAAATGACTTCAGTGTGATGCAAAATAACCACAATGAAATGCATAAGGACTGCAAAGAGATGCAAAACAACCACAGACTCAAAATGAACACCGGAAGCTACCAGATAGAGACACAAACAAACCACAAAGACATTAAATGACTACAGTGAGATACACAACAGTCACACATAGCATGCATAAAACTGCAAAAGGATGCAAACAACCTCCAACAAACACCACATAGAGATATAAAACTACCACAAAGACATGGAAAACAACTAATCAACATCTCTGGATGTTTTTTTTAGATCCTCAAAGTTCATGTTAATGCCACCTCGAAAATGATACAGTAGACATCATTCTGTATGTTTTGCTTCTATATAGGAAGACTTTTTTAGATATCTGTACCCTTAATCTACCTGTCAGTAATCAGGATACAGCTGCTCTTACAGAAGTCCACAACAATAATTATTAGCATCCGTATCACAACGGATACAAATGAGATTAAAATAATGACATCTGTGGAGAAACGCTGTCTCAGTGGCAAAAGTAGCAGCACATTTCTAAATGTCAGGGATGCAGTACAGTATGTGAAGTCAGAGCAAAGCCATGGAAATGCTTTTCACCGCTGATGAGACAGCAAACTGCCGGTTGTCATAGCGATGTGAGAGCGGGTCAGCGAGCTGATGTGGCCGGTGCTGCAGCTACAGTTCCATCATTTAGTGTGAAACAACTGCTTCTCCACCCGTATTATCGGTTAAAATATCACAGCTGTGCCATATTTCCCATCATATAACACTCCGCCAACATGCATCTCCTCGGTTTCCCTCTCGGGTGAAACTCTCTGCGCTGTGTGCCCTATTTTATGTTCATATAAAGACGGCTGAGCTCTCACAGCTAATAATGTCTGGTCTAATAAAGTCTCATTTCATTAAAGGCGCACACCATGGAGTTTACGCGTCAGAGGCAGTTTACTGGAGGTGGAGGAAACTACACAGCACACAGGAGCTCAGTTACATCTGAAGTGAACTCAGTATAGGCTTCAAGACTATTAACACAAAGCCTACATTATAAACTAAGGGGTTTCAAAGATGAACCAGACAAGAAAGGTCTAGTGAAATATGCTACTGAGTGGTATTACGAGATGTCTTGGGTCCAGGGTTGCAGGAGCTCGATGAATACTCGAACCTGAAGGTCATTATGTCTGAGCTGCATCAATATGGACCACTGAAAAAAGTCATTTGTGAGTCCTGCAGCTTTATAGCCTAGCCGCGCTAGACCCATGCTCTGAAGACGCAAGGGTCTAGGCACGCTCGACAGGGAGGGAGGCGGGCTAAAAGGTTGTCTATCAAATCACTCTGCAGCAATTGGGTAGGTATACAACCAATCAGCGCAACGAATAGGCTCCTAGAGCGCCGGAAATCAGAAGATGCGGTAGTTCGGTGAAGCCTTATTTATACAGTCAATGGGTGAAGCTCAAGTATATTACAGACATGTTAACAGAAAGATTATTCAGAGTCGGTGCTAATGGAGCTCAACGACTGTTGTCGTTTTTGTTGTCGACCCTGGCAGAGAATTAAATTCGTTGCCGTGGGTTGTCTAGCGCGGCTAGGCTAGTTGTTTCCGGTTGTTTCTGTCAGAATCGTCGCGCCTCTGTCGTCACTTAGTTACGCCCGCCTTCTGACTCTACACTTCATGGTGATTCGTCCGGCCAGTTTTAGGAGCATCCAACCTCGAGCCTTATGGAGGGTAACTAGACCCACCCTGGCAGAGAATTAAATTCGTTGCCGTGGGTTGTCTAACGCGGCTAGGCTAGCAGCTTTATGGATTTCAAGTATTAAAGGGGTCAAGAAGCTCAAACTCATCTAGTTTGAAGAATGTTTCTAGTTGTTCTGAAGGCCAAGATGTGATATCATCTGAAAGCTGGGATCACACCACAGTTCCTCAGGAAGACCAGCAAAAAAGACCAGAAAGAATCGCTTAATAAAGAAGAGATCTTGGGAAGCAGATTCAAACCCTGCTACATTTCTCACCTCCACACATCTGGCCAGTTGCCGGTGTGAGTTTCAAATGTTGTGTTACTTTAGTTGGAGAGTACAAGTCTTCCTTTTATTTTTGGAGAATACGTCTAAAAAACAGAAAAATCCAACTTTCTCATGCCTCTTCACTATCAGCAATGCTTTTTGACGATTGTGACAGTTTGGTATTAGTATAGATAATGAAGAAGGTATCCCTTTGAAAAATCTAGTGCTACAGTTTCTCGTTTGGTGACTATTAGTACATTCAATCCATGCGGAAGGGAGAAAAGATACAAGATTATGCTTTTGATTATTATTTCAATTACTTTGAAGGCTTAACCATATACACCTTGCAAATTAAGGATAAACTGATCAAATTTTGAGAAATCCCAAAAACGTACGTACATTTAAAGGAGAATACAATACTCCAAATATCAGCCAGTCTTAATAACACGCATCAATCGTATGATCTGAACTGATGTTTCCAGAGTGTTATGTGGTAATCTGTCCCATTCCTCAACTAAAGTATTATGCAAGTGATGCATATTTATTTGTAGGTTGTTGTTATTTTGCACTGAACAGTCAAGTTAAAAGTTTGGTGCAAAGATGCTGAGGACATAATGATGGATGCTCCAGAATCTGAATCTCATTCTTCTCAAGGAAAGTCCTTAGGGTTCGTGCTGTATGACCAGCATCACTGCATCGTTGGAATCTATAGTCTGCTTGGAAGATTTCTTGAGCGAATGGAATATCTTAGAATGTCTCATCATACATGGTTCCTGTGACATTCTGATCCGAAACAACCAAAGCGTTTACTAAAGTGGAACAAAAGGCATCCTAAACATGACTAGAATCCCAACCTCCTTGAAGGTTTTCTTGGATGTTCTCGTCCAGCAACTGTTATCCTGCACTTTGGCAAACTCAATGGGATAAATAAGACATCTGGATTCATCCGAGACGTGTGGCTACATAAACCAAAGTTAAGGACGCTTTTTTAGGGTCCTTTATTTTCATCGAGTTTAGTTCTTTATATCTTAAATAACTCAAACATCAACTCAAAACTTCAGTTTAGATCAGTGGCCGTGGATTATGAAGGAACAAGCTTATAGCATTCGCAAAGTTGTGGTTGAATTGCAGCAGGGGTAAGAAGTAGCAATTATTTTGAGCAACCCTGTAGGCTGGACGATTGATTGAAGTACCCGTTCAGTTGACATTATTGACATACATAGATACATGAAACATAGTCAGTGGTAGTGGTAGTTGTTTGTGTCTGTGGGTACCTGTTGAAGCTCTTATACTGAGGCAGTTCTACGTGGATCTGGATGGGTCCCGGCATGGAGGCCTTCATGGTGGATGTCAGCTCCTCGTTACCCTTCATGGCCCGTTCCCATGGTGATACATAGGTGCGTACATACTCCCTCCTCCTCTTCTGCTTCTCCTCCTCTTCATGCACTGTATCCACCACTGAGACACAAAGAAACAGGAGTGGATGAAAAGAGAAAGACACGATAAAAGATTAAATGCAACGTCTTACTGAAAAGACAGAAAGAATAGGACATCTTGGAAGGTGGATTTGTGCCCGTACCTTCTTCCTTTGGCATCTCTGGCTTTGGTGGAATTGGAGGAGGGCACATCAGGAGGTTCTCCAGGTTCTGCTGGAAGAAAAAAAAACAGAAGATATAATCTGATCAGAACACGCATGAACACACTGTACAAGCGATGAAGCTTCTCTTCATCCCTCTCACCATGTTCTCGTTGGTCACGATGAACTTGTCCACTCTCTGCTGTCTCATCCTGAACATCTTGGACCCCTTGTTCGTCATCAGGGAGAGCTCCTCCAGCATCACGTCCTTGGGAGTCTTGATCTTGGTGCCCAGGTCGAGTTCGGCACCCTCGGTGTCTGACTCATCATCTGACATGGAAAAGCACGAATGAAGGGACTAATGTGGAATAGAGGAAAGCTACAACCATCCTTATTTGCCCATGTAGTGGAGAAATACATCGTTTCAGTCAAGGTCTTAAAAGAGCATCATCTAAACAGATTTTTAATGTAAAAGGAATTCCACAGGGTTGTTTGTAATAAGAACATCCATCTAGATACATTTAGTATTTCTGATTATTTTAAAAGCATTGAATAGTTATTTATGAAGGAAGAAATTTTGCAATATCCCAAATAGCTGAGATCCTGAGCCTGTAGTTTCACCATCTATTGAGTACTGTCCACTATATAAAAAAAGCAGCAATATTTTTGCTTATTTTAAAAAAGCTAATTTCTTGACTTGCCTTTGAGGATTAACACTGGGCTTGAAATGCATTTTATGCAGTTCTACATGTTGTTATTTTGTATTACTTCCACTGATGAGGTGTGTTTCTGATTGACTGTGATTGTCCAATAGTTTGCATGATGCAAAAAATAATCACAGATAATCACAATTTTTAGAAATAGTATTGTTTGCTTTTGCAGAGGGTGAGATGAGACCATCGTGTCTGTATGCTAAATATAAGGTGGTTAGCTTAGCTTAGCAGACAGATTAAAGCTCAGAAAGTAATCTGGTGTATTTTGTGTACAGATACCAGATAGAAGTGTACAATAATGTAAAAAAAAAAAAAGGACTAGGACGCTTATGCAAAGCTAAGCTAACCATGTTCTGGCTGCATCTGGGCATGTATTATTAAAAAAAAATCTCTTTGGATATACTTAACTAAATCATAGAAAGTATTTCCCTATGATTAAGTAGTTTTATTTAGCATTAAGCAATTCTGTTGGTCAAACTTAATGTGGTTGGGTTGAGTCAACATAATTCAGTAGACTTAATTTAACTTATTTCCAAGGGTTGGGATTAACTTAAATAAATGAAGTTGGTCCAACTAATTTTACAGCAGTAAATGAAGTTGATCCAACAGAAATAATTAAGTTTGCCCAACAGAACAAATTAATGTTGAAATAAAGCCATTTAGTCGTACGGAAAACCTCTATGATTTAGTCAAGTTAATTCAAATAATAATGCTTGAGTGTATTTATGGAGCAGTACTAGTCTTTTCATCCAATACTTGCCAAGAAAGACACCAAGCACATTTCCAAAAATATCAAGCTATTCCTTTAACGTGTTTTTTTCTTACAAGGTTTTATTATTTTCTCATGAACCGCTGGACCTATTTGAATAAAGTAAACTCAGCTCCCATGATGATTTATCACTGTCCACAATCTCTAAGCAATTTTTGTTATTAAACTCACACATTCAGAGGTTTGTGCAGCCTTGGCAGAGGTAGAAGTTGTGCTCGACTGAGCCCATCTGGTAAATTAAAAAGTCCGTTTACGTTCCACTACATGTCTGATATCGAATGAGGGATGTTTAAACCTGTTAAAGGACATGTTTTTATCGTCAGGCTTCCAAGATCGTACTTGTGGTGATAAATCGGTGCAAAAACCTGTTGTCTGGCATTAGAGGATGTGGTTATGTGAAACCGGGGGAGTTGTAGGGTTACTAGGGCAAAGCAATATGGAAGAAAAGGGCGCTGGGGAATGTCACAGCAGGTTCTCTGGTCGAATTGTTTATGGAGGGAAATCCTTATAACACGCCGCCTCGTGCTCTCGCCTCTTGCAGTGATGGAGAGATCTGATGGATTTTACTGCTCCACAGAGCTCCTCATAAAACACTCCTCTCATCCACCACATACACTCTGATATCACTCATAACACCTGGACTTCAGCCATAACACGGCGAACACACACACGCGGCAAAAACACACGCACGAACACATCTATAAAGCGGGGAGTTGGCATTGCAATGCTGCAGAGAGCTGTTAGCAGTACCTCGTAAATCAGACTTCTGCAAGTAGGTGTGTGTGTGTGTGTGTGTGTGTGTGTGTAGAGAGAGAGAGAGAGAGAATAATTGAGGCTGCTGAGCAGAGCGAACTCCCCCATGGGGATATTGATTAGAGTGTTAATTCAGAAGAATGTGAAACTGGAGCTGGCTGCTGACTGGGAGGAAAAAGGACAGACTGACAGAGGCAAAGGTTGGACAAACGGACAGCATACACACAGACAGACAGAGGCCCGGGACAAACCGACTGACAGAGTGACACAGGGATGATGGAGAGATGTGTGGGCATTAACTGTGGCAAAATAAGGGATAAGCAGGATTAGCTGCTGAATGACTCACTGACTGACAACAAACTGGCAGAGAGATACAGATGTGGACAGCTGCAGGAGGACTACGAGAGTAAACGGCACACATGTAAAGAGACATTGACAGATATGAGCAGAGACCCTTTAGAGTACATTCAGATCGCACATTTTATGCTCAGGGATTCCAGAATGCATTGTGGCTGGTTTAATAAGTGGTGTATTGTGCAACAGGTAAATAACCGTTAACACAAAAAGCATCATATTAAAAGAAGCAGAAGCAGCCGTACTATACTAGCAGCTCTGTTACGCTTTAATGAGTGTAAAGAAATCAGTAATTTTACAGAATTTTTTGATCTCAGTTTTTTTGTTGTTGTTATTTTTATGCACGAAAGTATCAATTGTATTACCAAAATTAATAAACTAGCATTGCTAATGTAAAATAACATTAAAAACCTGTGACTGTAAACAACCATAACCTTTTATTTTTTAAGAATTTTTACATGAAAAGATTTTTTAAAAAAGAAGTGAAAAAATACTATGGTTTTTGTCATTTCATAAATATTTCCTTTATATGTCATGGATGAAACATTTAAATTAAGCTTAAATAAGTCTATATAAGCACATTTTCAGAATTAGATACAGTTAGTGACAGTGAACAGAAATAGAAGTGTGGGGTTTGTAATTTTCCATATTTATTAAAGAGAACAACATGTAAAATGAATTTTTTCTGATTTCTCAATATATACAGTACATCATTTATCATTATCTGACTGTCTACATATAGAAATATGAGCAAAATGATAAGGTCAGAATGTTAATACAACTACAGTATCGATGCTAACTTGATATCAAACACTGAATTTTCCTATCTTAGTAATCTTATTTCAGTATATAAGCAAGCTAACATTTGCTAATTAGCTTCAAACAATGGATACAACTAAGGTTCATGGGAATTTCATTAGCTGTGCAGGTCTGAACCTGGAAGGTACTTGACAAGTCAACATTGTGACCTGATGTGGATCCAAGATGGAAAGTGAAAGCATCGCAAATGTTATTAGAGTTAGACAGGGACATGAGTCTGGACCACATTTCATGCCAATATATTCAACAGTTTTTGTGACATTTTGATAAGAAAAAATACAAATGTCAATGCCATGGTGATGCTATGAGAAACCAAATAAGTGTCTGCAAAACATTTTATGTCAATCCATCCAGTTGTGGTTGCAGTGTTTCCATCTGGACCAAACAATCAGCTGACAGGCCATGCAAAACTGTCAGTACTGTTGTTAGAGCCAGGCCCCTTGTGTGACTACAATTAGTTATATAATATCAGCTGTTTAAACCCACAAACTAATTATTTTATCACTGTAATTTAAAGTTTCCTTTACTTAAGTAGAAGCACTTACTGTAATGATGATGTAAGATACTGTAAAATTACTCTGTACTTCGGTTGCCCCTTTTAAATTTAATTATACATACGTTGAAGTATTATGCAGAAAAATGCCCCCTGTGAGTCCATTTATCCAGTAGCTATCCCATTTTGTCCTTTAGAGCATCTTGGGGCCTGCAGCTGATCCCATCTGACAGTGGATGAAGGCTGGAGACACCTTGGACAGTTTGCCAGTCAATCACAGAGGTGACACATACAGACAGACAACCATTCACACCTGAAGGAAGTTTAGAGTTGCAGCTCCTGCATGCTGTGGGTCAGAGCAACCCAAGAAAACCTGCTCAGGATTTTAACTGTGCTGCCAGTTGTGGTGAAGCTTTTAACTTCATAGCTCACAAGATGTTTTGCGTATAGCAGTAAATCAAAATATTCAAGTAAAGTAAAAGTATACTTAAGTACAGCAGCTGAATAAATACTATGACTACGCCTTTTCACAATTTCTTCTGTCCATTTCCCCAAAGTCATCCTAGCACTTTGAAAACTTCAGGCTCTTCACTATATTTGGAAATAATGTTCTCTGAGTTTGAATCATTTTAAGCTGCACAGCAAGAGTTTGAACAGATGGACCGACTGGTGGGTTTTGGCAAAAAATTAACTGCATTAAATTCTGATAAGTAAGTAAGTAAAAATCTCTGATGCACAGAAAGCGATTTTTGGAAGAAAATAAAGGAAGAAATTGGTATTTAGTATAAGCAGCCAGTGTAAACAAAGAGGAAAAAAGCACATTTTATAAAATAAAGCTACTGAAAAACTAATTGCAGCCCATGACAACACCTCAGTGATAAACTTCTGGAAGCTGAAATCCGTTTTCAGGGTTTAATGTCAAGATGTGACATATTTGCCACATTTTTCACAAGTCGTGTTGATTCTAATTTAGCTGCTGCTTACACACAGCCTCAAACAAACATAGTGGGAGCAGAATCACCATCTGGTATTTTGAGTTGCCTATAATGGTGACAGATTTGTGGCCGCTCTGCCATCTGATAATGGCCCACATCCCTCCAGGAGATGCCGCTTGCATGTTAGATATTGCATTACTTCTTGGACTAAGTGCAAGCGAGTGTGTCTCCTTATTTAATTGTCGTATTGTACAAACCGCGTGCAATGATTTACACCCACGCGGTTCAATTTAAACACGTAGACCGGGCAAATAGCAGACGGATACTAAAGATTTGACATTTACCGGACTGGATAATCAGAACACACAGGAGGGAGAAGAGAGTCTTTGAGGAATTAGAAGAACCAGCGTAACGTTTCATATTCATGTGCGGTGTTGTTATGCTGTGCGAGTGTGTTGAAGTATGTGCGTGCGTGCGTGTTTTACCATTCTGACTGATGTTGGACAGGTCAGTGATGATCTTGTTGGCCTTCTTCTTCTTGTTGGGAGGGGCAGGAGTTGAGATAGGCATGGCTAAAAGACAGAACAGACAAATGATTATCCATCCATCCATTCTCTATACACCTCTTTATCCTCAGTAGGGTCGCGGGGGGTGCTGGAGCCTATCCCAGCTGACAGGTTGCCAGTCTGTCTCAGGGCTACATATACAGACGAACACTCACACTCGCATTGACACCTACGGACAATTTAGAGTAACCAATTAACCTCAGCATATTTTTGGACTGTGGGAGGAAGCCGGAGTACCCGGAGAAAACCCACGCATGCACAGGGAGAACATGCAAACTCCATGCAGAAAGATCCCAGGCCCACCCCGGGATTCGAACCAGGGATCTTCTTGCTGCAAGGCGAAAGTGCTAACCACTTACTCCACTGTGCAGCCTCAAATGATTATTATTATTATTATTATAACCTTTATTTAACCAGGTTTGTCCCATTGAGATCCAAGATCTCTTTTACAAGAGAGACCTGGCTAAGACTGGCAGCACATAAAGTTTCAACACGTTACAAATACAGAAAAAACTTAGTTAAAAGAGTTCAAAGGATTAGTCAGACACTTCAGTTAAATTGGACATTTGCATTCCTGAAGCCTGGATGTAATGACGTTTATCATAGACTTAAAAACATTCAGAGATACCAAATTTTGGAGTTTGAGCTCTGACTGCAAAGTGTTCCACGTACTTGGAGCAGAAAATCTAAAAGCTTTCTTCCCCATTACTGTTCTGACCTTAGGGACAATAAAATGTAAAAGGTTCTGAGATCGGAGACTGTAGGACCTATTCGATGGAATTAAAAGGAGTGATAGATAAGATGGAGTCATCTGAATGATGTCCAAATGATGTTTCAATAATAATACTCACTTTTAGCCATTCTGCCATTGAAACTAAAAATGCAGCTTAGAAAAGCACACAGATACAGTCCAAAAACAATATTTGGAAATGTTGACAATGCATCTTTTATCAGCCTCTTACAGTTTTCACCAGCTGATTAAGAAAACTCCATCTATGTAAAACTGCTACTTACATGGTCAAATGCTCAAGATGCAAAAAAGCATTCATATTTTAACTAAAGCTTTGATATATTTACATTTAGAAACTTTAAAAGTGCACCAGCGAAGATTTTAATACGAACAATAGATCATGCGACTGAGCGTAACACACCAAAGTATCGCCAGTTCGCCTCAGGTCGACTTAATGTTTTTACCTCTCTTAGTCCGTCGTTTCGTCTTTGCAATAAGTAGTTTTGCTGTTTGGTTTAGTCTTATTGATTTTTTTAATCATCCATCACTGTTTTCAGCTGAAAAGCTTTGCTAAACCCATCATACAACACCTGTATAACACCAAACAGTCAACAAAGTTGCATGTTTCCAGATGGAGACCAAAAGCAGAGTTAAAAGAAGAGTGGCTATTGGACCTAGACATATTAGGGTTCTAACAACACGAGACAATATGAATATTGCTTAATGTCTATTTGAGGTGTAAATAGGCAACTGTTTGATAACTTTATCCAGGTTAAGATATGTACATTTTGTGTTTAGATTAGATTACAATGCACAGAGTAAAAATACCAAGACAACAAAAGACATTTTAGCATTCAACTAGAGGTGCAAAAGCAGCTGTAAAGTGCATTTTATAGAGCACAGGTACATAGTATGTTACAGTATGAACAGTGTGGTATGAATCATAGACTGTATATATAGTGGACGTAGCATCTGGCTCCAAAATTGAAGCCAACCCGGAAGTGTCAAAAACTTGCAATATCACGCCGTCCGCTAGGGTTGGCTCCAAAAAGCTTTTTCTCCATAGACCCCAATTCATTTTTGGAAAAAATAAAATTTGATAGACTGATGTTCTACAACTCAGGATTTTTTTCCCGTTAGTTTTCATGGTCAAAATGAGAGATCAGGTGGCCGATCTTAAAATAAATCAATACTGAATTTTAAATAAATCGTTAAAGTTGGCGGAGCCAGGGGGCGTGGCTATACTTGATGGACAGCAACAGAAGCCTCTGTGGTAAAATGTGGGCGGGATAAGAGAGTCCTCAGCCAATCCTGCTCCGAGTTGCTCTCCGGTCCAGCCTGTTTGATGACGCTTTTTACGTCACTGGCTCCAAAAAATCCAAAACGGCGACCAGGAAGTAGCAAAATCCGGGCTTCATTTTCTCAGCGTTGAAACCAACGGGTGACGTCACGGTTAGTTCACGCCTGGTATGAATGCACTCATCATATGTCTATAATAGCTGTAGTAGAAACTCCGTATAGCTGTTTAGTAGCAGTTGTGTTTTCAGTAGAAGAACGACAGCATCATTTGTTTCAGAAAAAAGCTTCAAATTTTCAAGTAACAAAGTTATCTCATGACTGTTGTAATTATGACAGGAGTAAAGAGAACTGTAGCTTGTGCAGAGACATTCCTGCAGGGTCTGTGGAGGTAGAGGGTTGGGGTGGATAGACGGGTCAGCAAAACATCTGACTTAATGCCGGAGCCAGCTGTTTGTTTCAAGTTTCCATCTGACAAGCACTTTTTTCCAACTCATGTGAAGGATCATAGCCGAACCATAATCACGTGGGTGATTACGATCCTTCAGTGTACAGTAATCTTTTAACGCAAACTATGATCTTTTACTAAACCTGTTTTTTGCCTGAAAATCAAATCAACTCTTATTGTATGACAGTTTTGGAAGCACACAAATGATGCCATCCTGCCTTAGACACGCTTCTGTCCAAATTTGTTTTGATTTTTTTTGGAGTATTTGTGGTTTGTAGGTTGGTTTGCTGCCCCCAAGTTCCAAAAAAAAAAAAATCACTTAATGCACATTTGAAAACAGAGAGAAAATGCCACATATGAAATTGTTGTAGTCACTGCAGGAGTTTTGCAAATATTTTAGCATATAACCGCAATAAATATACAAGCCACTGTGACATTTTTAGTTTCAAAACCACGCAGGCAGAGATAACTACAATATGTGTGAGGTACAAAATAAGCAGATCCATATGTCTTATTGTTAACATGAATTCTGAATTGTTTGTCCATGATTTATTCAATTGGATTTTACTTTTTCAGTAGAGCACTTTTGTGTCCCCTTCGTATTTTACTGTGTTCTTTCAATACATTGGCAAATTTATTACAGAAAGTCTTAAGCTAATATTGACAGTTTCTTTTCACTAACACCTGTCAGGTGTCCGGCAGAGAGCATGACAGAATTAGCAACAAGATGCACACCGGCAGTGAAATGTGACACAACAAAGTGCGAAACACGTCCATGAATATTCAAGAAGAAGGTAAAAACTTATTCCCAGGAGATTTTTGTATGCGACAGAATCCAGCAGAACCTCACTGGTTCCCTAATTAAGTTAAACACACTTTAAGCATAGTATACAACCCCTGCATGCCCTTGAGGACAGTAATTCCCGATGGCAGCTAGAGTCTCTCTTGACTAACCGCTCAGATGGGGCCTGGCAGTATGTCGCTGTCAACTGCTCAGGTCGAAAGCAATTATGTAAAGCTGGAGGTGAGTCCCACTACAAGAGGAAAAGCAGGAGGACCCGTCTACAGGGAGACAGTTAATGTAATTGCTTTTCATCCGCTGTAATTGAAGCTCATTTCCTAGCCGGGGATTCGGTCCTGTGTGAGCTATTTTTATGAGCCCATGTTCTATAGTGCACTGGTGAGTAGGACTGTCATCAGCTCCCAACGTACATACAAATGCACCGGAACACTCAAACACATGCTCACACGCTCACACACACACACACTGATTTGCACTCAAATAGCTTTTCTCTGGTGATTAATGTGAGTCAGTGGCCGGTGGATTAAAAACTGGAGATTACAGGTGTTTTTGGATGTTCGGGGAAATGCAAGATGGAGGCTGCGCTGATGACAACTACAGGAGCTGTGCGCGAGGGGCCTGGGTCCTGTTACCGCCTCTCTAAGTGAAGAGGCGCTCCTGTCCCCCTCGACCAGCCGGTTATAGCTCCAGATAAATCTCGAGGGGACAGCTGGGGAGGAAGGGCATCAGTCAGCACATTCCCAAATACACACATACATCCCCTCGAACTAAAAACTCCACTGCAGAGGGCCACATTCCTCACAGACTGCAGCGTTAGGTAAGAGGTGCTCGGAGGGTAGGAAGACGTTCACCAACCGGCTCACTCCGATTCAGATTTGGTTTAATTGGTTTTTAAATTAACTTTTTTAATCAATAAAGTGTCCGTCTTAATGTAATTTTCACACCATGCATGCTATAGAATGAATTTAAAGGCTTTCTTGAGCAGCTGAGGTGATTTTTTTAAATTATTTTTTTCCATAAGAAATCATCCATTCTGCTATAAACCTTTTAGCATCAGTTTTTTTATTTTCTCTTTCATTAATTCATTCCGTTCCAGAGTCTCCACAGGCCACAGAGGCTCCTCCTGCAGCCAAAATCTGCTGACTACAAATCTCCAATATATTAAGCTGTCTACTTGCGCTGATGCGACCATGAGTGCCAGATAATCCACAAACATTCCAGACACGTGTGAGAAATATTTCTTCGGGTTTTCATCGATCCTAGCACATATTTTTGGCCTCTCGAGCGTCTTACCTGCAAGACCCAGGTATCCACAGGAAGACACAGGTCCCAGAGGAACAGGAATCTTGATTTCCAGGTAGATTTGTGTCCCGGAGCTTGTATTGTACTGCCTGCCCTCCTCTTCGCCCCGCAGAGAGTGAAACCCTATCGGCAGGGCTGCTCCACTGCTATGGACCAGGCCTGGGGGGGCTGGAGAGGAGGGTGGGGTGAATTGAGTAGAGGGTATAGAGGGAGGTGGGTGTGGTGCTTTGAGTTCAGAAGTTGGCAAAATGAGTGGCACTCATAGATAATGGCTTAGTTTTATTTATCTATTAATTCGAACATAAAATAAATGTACATTTTCTGATATAGGATGTCAAATATAACAACTTATTTGCAATTTGACAAATTACTAAAATGCAACTAATATTTTACTTCAGCATTGTAGAGAACACAGATCATGCAGGGTCTGGACATTCTCCCTTAGGAAATTTTGTGTATCAAACACTTAATTTTCCTGCATTTTACTGAATTTATATGCACCAATTTGCCTTGTGTGCATCATCATATGATGGGAATGTATTTCTTTATGCAAAGGAAAACACAAGACAAAAAAATATTCCAAGCAGCTCGTGAAAATGTTATTAAAAAGCATAAGTCAGAAGATGGATACAAGAAAATGCCCCTGAATATCCCTTGGAGTACTGTTAAGCACATGCATAAATCTGCCTAGAGCAGGCTGACCTCAGAAATTGAGTGACAGTGCAAAAAGAGACAAGTGACTGCCACCAAGACACCTATGAGTTCTCTGGAGGATTTACATGCTTCAATGGGCTGAAATTGGAGAGACTATACACAGAAACCATTTACTGTTCTACATGAGACAGGATAATGCACGGCCCCATGTTGCAAGGATCTGAACACAATTCTTGGAAGCTGAAAACATCCCAGTTCTTGCATGGCCAGCATACTCACTGGACATGTCACCCATTGAGCATGTTTGGGATGCTCTGGATCGGCGTATACAACAGTGTGTACCAGTTCCCGCCAATATCCAGCAACTTCGAACAGCCATTGAAGAGGAGTGGACCCCCCAATGAAACAAAACTGCACCTTTCAGAGTGTCCTTTTATTGTGGGCAGTCTAAGGCACACCTGTGCACTAATCATGGTGTCTAATCAGCATCTTGATATGGCACACCTGTGAGGTGGGATGGATTATCTCAGCAAAGGAGAAGTGCTCACCATCACAGATTTAGACAGATTTGTGAACAATATTTGAGAGAAATAGTGATATTGTGTATGTGGAAAAAGTTTTAGATCTTTGAGTTCATCTCATAAAAAATGGGAGCAAAAAACAAAAGTGTTGCGTTTATATTTTTGTTGAGTGTATTTAGCAGCTATAGAGACAGGTATTTCTGTTAGGAGTTGGTTGAGACCAAACACAGAGCTAATAGAAAGTGAGTGCTGGACTTAATCCATCTGTTGGATGCAAAAATGTCACTTCATAATTGCTAGATGTATAATTATTAGGTCGTCACAACAACTTAAAAAATTAAATCTGTCATTACAGCGGTAAAACCTGTCCAGGGTGTCCCCTGCCTTCGCCCGAGTCAGCTGGGATAGGCTCCAGCACCCCCCGCGACCCTAGTGAGGATAAAGCGGTATGTAGAGAATGGATTACAGCAGTAAATCAATGCTAGTGCTGTACGAGACCATATTTAGATACAATGCTAACATCACTCACAATGGCAAAGATAATCTAAAGTTTAGCAGGTTTAATGCTTACTATGTTCACCATTAGTTTAGTTTGTTAGCATGCTTTTCACATTTGCTATTTTGCACTTAAAAATATAGACAATAAAACAAATATACTTCATAACAATCAATTCAATAGCTGTCAACACATGTCACTCATGCAAACTACAACCTCACAGTGACACTAGAGGAATAGTCAGAGGATCACCAAGTTTTTATAGTTCCTTGTCGAGGAACCATGAAGGTCCGATATCTCTTGAGATATTTCAGTCTGGACCACCAAGACGGATCCACCGACCAACAATCACTGCAATCCAAGGAGCCACACGGCGGTGGAAGTCCTGAAATTAAATAGGTCAAGTGACCTTGATATGTAGGTAGGTGTGTGTGTGTGTGTGTGTGTGTGTGTGTGTGTGTGTGTGTGTGTGTGTGTGTGTGTGTGTGTGTGTATGTGTGTGTGTGTGTATGTGTGTGTGTGTAGCTGGGCAGTAAATCTATCATGATGTGTGTTTACAACCACTCCAGTTGCTTTTTTTTACAGATTTACCATTACTAATACTTTCTTGAGCCAAATAAATCAATTTATCATGCGTCTGAAAACAGCAGAGGAATGTTTTTTCTGAAATAATATTATTAAAATGACTGATCCACGAGAATGAAAACAATCATTAGCTGTCCACCGCCTGGCCTGCCCCCAAACCTTGACCCTTGACCCAAAACGCTCGACTCTGCCGTCACTGAAACATGGTAAGAGCAAAGATCTTCTCTGGCAGAGCAGCAGTGGAGGAGAGAGGATGCACGAGGTAGCACTTCCCCTGCACTCTCAATCACATTGTAAAAAAGCCATCAGAATTAAGAGTTTAGCACCGGGCCAAATAGCTGGAGATTAACGGCTCCAAAAATAGGTGAAATGGGTTGTGTGTGTGTGTGTGTGTGTGTGTGTGTGTGTGTGTGTGTGTGTGTGTGTGTGTGTGTGTGTGTGTGTGTGTGTGTGTGTGTATTTGTGCAACTGAGCAAGAGAGGAATTAACAGGGAAGAGGGGAGGGACTGAAAGAGAGAAAGAGCTGTAGAACTGATATCAGGGAAATGGCCAATAGTTTAAAAAGCACTTTGGTCATTACTATAGGGGCAGTTTATGTGTTTCTTAAAATCCCATATAGCTAGTTTGCAGACGAAATAATAAGCTACACACTGGAAGGATTTTGAATGTGTTTTCCCATCCCAAAGCACAGCAGCTAAACTTACCTTCGGACCTGAACGGGACTAAAGTTAGCAGCTAAAGTTAGCGCCGCCTGTCACCTGATCCCAGTCAAGGGTCAGAGGTTAGATCCCTTTCTGTGGCCATGCTTGGGTTTCACAGCTCCAAGGCCATCAGTCGGCTGTCGTTAAACTGTTCCGAAACGTAGGCAAACAATCCTACAAGGACATTGTCAAGTGTAGTAATCAAACATTGAAGCAGAAATAGCAGGAAAAATAAATGAATTTCAATTCATTTGAAATGCTTTTTCCTCTTCTTGGTGGGTTGGGTGGCAAAATATTTGCTGTAGTCACAGTTAGGATGTAGAATAAATAACATAAAAGAGCTAAGTGCTTATAACTGTTAAGTGTAAATGACATTTTACCAGTAAAATCTGAGAGGCGACAAGCTAAGAGGCTATAAACTGTAATGATGCAACATGTCTGGATGGCCAATCCTACACTGCCTCCATGTGGTGGAAGGTAGAACTACTGCCAAAACCATATTCCTGGTGCCCAAAATAATTGAGTGTGACGTCAAAACTACCCAATTAGGAGATAACAATGGAGCTATTAGAGGAGCCAATAGATGCTCAAAAGAGAGAAAAAGGTGAAAACTAATGGAGAGAGGCGACTTTGGGCCCCAGTGTGGGAGCGGGTGGTGACGTGGGTGACACAGGGACAGGGAGAGACAGAATGACAGCTGAGGTGAGTCATGTCTATTTTTATTCCGGCTGCATGTCTCTGTGGAAAAGAATCACAGCTAAACAGACATGTTATATCGCTCTTGTTTCGTATCAACAGATGAGAAATCAAGTCTACTGTAAAAGGCTTTTTCCCGTCTTCATGACAGCTGTGCTCCTCACCCCATGAAAAACTACTGAAAACAAAGCACACTACAAAAAGACACTCAACACAGCCAAACACAAATCCTTAGAATATCTATAACAGAAGGAGGAGGAGTAGCTTCTGACTGCTAGTAATGCAACTTTTCCACTATGATACTGCTACATAGCAACAGGTATTGTTGGATGTTAACGGATTGTGAAGTCAAATCTGCACCTTTCGCTCCAACCTGTCCTCCAATTCATACGACCGCATCGGTCGTTTGCACCGTGCACCGGAATACGACCTATGCGGTCGTATGAACGTTTGCGCCCCTACGGGGAAAACGAACGCATTACGGGATTTAATTCGCGAAACGGCTTTTCCGTCGCAAAACGGCTTTTTTCTCACTTTCCCAACACGTTTTTAGGGTTATGGTTAAGGTTAGGGTTAGGGATAGGGACAGGGATAGTGTTAGATAAAAGTTTGTTCATGATGACGTTTCACCTGCGACTCCAGAGTGTCGATATTTACTCAACCGCCAGAGGTCGCATAGTCAAAACGTAACACTGGGTCGTAATACGGGCGTGTACAGACGACCTATGTGGTCGTTTTTGGTTTGAGGACAGGCTCTTTCACTCATATCAGACATTATATCTACTGCGTCACTACATCTGTGCTCCCTGTGCTTTTCTTTTAATCTTTTTGCCATCCTCAGTCTCATCATTGCACATCCTCTGCTCTTCTTTTTTTTGTTTACACTCAATTCTTCGTCATTCAATACAATATTTACATATCTTTATTTCCCCAACATCTCTCTCTTTCTGACCTTTCAGTCTTTAGCTGATTTCCATTTCTTCATCATTTCTCAGGTTTACACACTACATTTCCTTTTCAAAACACAGTGTTCCCTTTAGTTACTGCATCGGATAAATGAGTCAACAAGATTAAGTGATAAAACCGCTACACGTGTGTACTTGTGATGAAACATGTGGCCGATAAACACTTTAGCTGCAGCTTTGAGTATCAATAACGCAATGCAAAAAACGCTTATGCAAAAAACGTTGCTCTATGTGCCCATGGAGGCTTGTTTTGCAATGTCCAAAACAAGAATCTGTTCAGTGCGCAGTAGATCCAGGACGCCAGACACAAGGCTGCAGGCCCAGATTGGAAGTGCTGAATCTGGGCCTGGGGACCCTGGTGGGCTGAGTGGTGCTGGATGCCTGGTGAGATGCACCTGTGGGGCCCAGAGGACTCAGATCCGGGGCGCTCTTGAACTGCCTGTTTGCCTGTGGAGCGCCGGAAGGTTGAGGGTGAGAAAAACTAGGAGATTGGAGTTGGTTTGGAGGAGAGGTGAAGGTGGGAAGCTGAGGGAGAGGGGCAGTAGGGACAGGAGACATTGTGGGAGATAGAGGAGAGGCGGCCCACTGAGGCTGGTAAGGTTGGGGTGGAGGTTGATAGTGCTGGTAGGGGGTAGCATTAGCAACGGGTGGAGGGGATGTCACATCAGAGCGCCACATTGGTTCTCCAAGCGTCGTGGCAGATCGAGGAACAATGACTTTAAGGGCGGGCCCTGTGGCTGTCGGAGGAGGTGTCGAGAAGCGCTTCACCTCGTAGACTTGTGCCGTCTTTAGAGGACCACCTGTCTTTCCTTTCTGCTGCTGATAGGCGGAGGTTTCCTTGGGAACCCCGCCTCCGTAGCTGAAGAGAGAAGAGTTGAGCTGGTAGGGCTGGTGGCTCATTATGTCCACATCCTTCATGCCAGGTTTCTTCCCTTTGGATGCAGCTGTTCCAGACTTTGCCACCTCAGGCTTCTTCTGGGCCTTCAGGGGACAAGAGGGGGACAGGAGGGGGTTGTAGCTAATGGGTGGTGGAGCTCGGATGTTGGACGAGTACTTCCAGGTGGCAGGGAGGGAAGGTGTAGGTGAGGGCTCCCTTGTCTGGGCAGGAGAGTAAGGGGCTGCAGCGACAGATGGAGATCGCTCCACAATGTACCGATCCATCCTGTTCTGTCTGCGGGCAAACAGCTGACCTCCCTTTCCTGCTAGCTGTGGTACCTGAGGGGCTTGAGGTTTGGGTGCTACAGGAGGTGGCCTGGGTCCCCGCTGAGCCTGCATGAAGTTGCAGGCCTCTGCCCCCAGCCTCAGCCAGTCCTCTTCAGGCCCTGATTCATGCCCAGCCTCATTACTGGGTGCAACTCCAGCTTCAGCACCAGAGGTTCGCCCAAAGTGGTCATCCATGTTTTGGATAATCGACAGCAAGTCCGGGTTTGGAGACACATCTTTGTTCTGGACTGCGCTGAACATCGGCTTCTTATTGCTACGGCGACGGGCATCGTGCAGGATGCCGGTGCGAGCTGCTGGGACCGAGATGCGCTGCTCACGAGTCACCAGGGAATCAGCAGCAGGGGCCTGGGGTGCTGATGTAGCTGTCATAGAGGCATTGGGGACAGGAGGCACGTCATTTGCCATGTTATTATAGGGATAGACAGACGGAGATGGAGAAGCTTGGGATGGAGGTGGAGCAGGATGGGTGGGCTGGGCAGGGAATGAAACCTGAGTCAAATCAGGGGGGTGTGGTGGGGACATGGGAGGAGGTGACATATAGGTGGAAGGAGGTGGATAAGCAGGAGCAGAAGGAGTGAAATATGGAGGAGGAGGTGGAGGGGAGAAGGGTTGAGCAGGTGATGGACAAACCGGGGTGGCTTGAGCTGCAGAAGGAGAGAACGGGATGGGCGGAGGAACGTGCACTGCGGGCTGAGGAGAAAACGGTTGTGGACATGCTGGAGGCTGAGCAAAAGGTGTAGAAGACAGAGAGGAGGGAGGTGAGAGAGCTGACGGGGGAGAGTTAACAGAGGGGGGAGTGTTGCTGTTGTTATTTCTTGGAGGGATATACAAAGAGGTGCTAGACACAGCTCTCCTCGCATCTGGCCCTGATGGATGGTGAGTAGGTGGGATGGTCACCATGGAGACGGCCGCTACGGGCTTGGTCGCCATGGTTATGGCTGTGGGTTTGGGTTGGGGAGGGCGAAACATGACGGAGGTTACGGTTGCGCGAGAAGAGGTCGGGCCTGGCGTGAAGGGGCGAGCAGTGCGGTTCAGAACACCAGAATTAGGACTGAAGCTGGTGTTGTGTGAGTCTGTTACTGGGCTGAGATCAGGGTTAGGAGGAGAGTTAGGGTTGCCGTATTGCCCATTTTGACTCCGAAGCAGCGTCTGAGAGGGCGGGCTTAGCACCACACTAGCCCGACTGACAGCTACTGACCCCCCATTGGTCAGGGCCACAGCTGGAGGAGACATGTGTGCAGGGCAGTTACTGACTGGCTGCTTCTGGATGCTGCTGTCCAGTCGTGAGCCCTGATAGGCTGAACTCTCCAACTCTGAGACCTCCAACCCGGGGCTTTGATTGACAGAAGTCACAAGTCTTGGACTCTGATAAGCTGAGATGTCCGGTCCTGGTCTCTGATTGGTTGTTGGCGTTGTTGGAGTAGCTGGTGTTGTTGATGGGCAAGCAGAGCTTCTCCGGTCCAGCAGGTCCAGATAACCAGTGTCCCACGTAGGGTCAAATGATGCTGAGAATCCCTCTTCATCCACTTCTGAGCCACTTAGGATAGAACTCCCTCCTTCCTCTTCAGTTTCTCCTCCTGTTTCCCCCTCTGTCTCGCCCCCTCTGTCTCCCTCAGCTTTGCCGAAGCAAGTAAGTGTGTACTTCTTGGCCCTCTGCCGGCGTTTCTTGAACATAAGCACCCCTTTCGAGTTGGGGTTGGGAGCATCAGTCAGCAAGGATGCAATAGAGCGGCATTTAGTGCGAGCTTCTTTCACCTGTTTCTCCACCACACTCTCCCCACGCTGCAACTCTGCGAGACAGAAAGAGGAGAGAGAGAAAATAAATGTGGTGAAAGAGAGGACAAACAAAACACAAAAGCATTCCTGGGAGTTTTAATTAATACAAGACAAGGCAAGCAACAAGTAACGACAAGTGTGATAGCCTTGACTGACGATGAGTAGTGGCAGATTTGCACAGCGCTGTCACACTGAAGAGCTGCGATGAGCATTAACAGTGACAGACAGGAGTGTGTGTTGTGGATTTACAACAAAGAATTCCTGCTGCTCTCCAGAGTTGAGTCACACACTCCAGGAAGGTGAGATCATAGTGTCTGTCCAGCACGAATCCTTGTTTGTGCTTCTGTGTCTCTGTGCATGTTCCTGTGTTACTCATGTTGTGAGGATGTAAATCTGTTTACACGGTCACATTTTTGGATTCATGTACTTTTTTGAGGATAAAAGTTTGTCCCCGTCACAAGAATCATTGCATTTGGAGTTGCAGACTTTGTTTAAGGTTACATCAAAGTTAAGATTAGGGTCTAATGGTCTAAGGCCATTAGTCTTTTAATGTCTTGGCTCACTTCGCATGTTCACTACATAACCCCAGACTGATGCAGCTTCTGCATACACGCATTCATATTCTGCATAACTTTCATGCAGTGAGGCTAACAAAGACATAACAAAGATGTAATGTAAGTAGCAACAAACTGTGATAACACACTGCCCTATTAGCAAACTTGATTTTTCAGTTACAAAGTTCAGATGTTCTTGTAGCAAAATTAACTTTTTCACTGACAAATCTTGATGTAAGAAGCTTTGAAAGAGAATTAAAAGTCAACAGCCACACTTTCAGCTTTGGGACTGTATTCGGTCTAACACTTGCAATTTAGCACTTAACAACTACACTTATTGGAATGTCGTTTGGTTATGGTTATTGGGTCATCACCCAAAATCCATCCATTTTCTTCCACTTATTTGACAACCCTCTCTTCAGTTCATCCTCAGGAATCTCTAGGTGTTCCCAGGTCAGTTGAGATATGTAATCCCTCGGGCGAGTTCTGGGTCCAGCCTGGAGTCTCATACCAGTTAGGCGTGTCTGGAAAAATTTTCAAAGGAAGTTGCTCATGGGGCATCTTAATCAGATGTCCAAAATACCTCAGCTGACCCCTTCGAATCCTTCCGAATGTCCAAGCTCCTCACCCTATCTCTAAAGCTGGGCCCACCCACCCTACGTAAGTAAACTATTTCGGCCCCTTGTATCCATGATCCTATTCTACTGAGAGCATGTCTGGACTAGGTAGAGACGGACACAGGCTCTCATCTCTCGTAAACAACAACCCCAGATACTTAATCTCTCATTCCACTTACTCATCCCCAAAGGAGAGGGAACAATCCACCAGTTACTGACAGAGAACAATGGACTCAGACTTGTAGATGCTGGTTCTCATCCCAGCCGCTCCATACTCATCTGAAAATCGCCAAAGTGTGCACTTAAAGTTACAGCCTGAAAAAGCCAACAGGGCTACGTCAGCTGTATAAAGCAAAGACGCAACTCCAAGGTTCCCAAACCGGACATCTTCCACATCCAGCTTACTGGAGATCTCATGATTACCATGACCAGGATCGGAAACAAAGGGGAACTCCATCACAGCCCAGAGATCAACCAGAAATATCAGAAAATTTAAAAATGTTGACCCCGGTGATGAAGCAGGTAGAAATTAAGGGATTTCCCATCTTTATTCATCCTGAGGGGAACATGAATGTCTACACCAAATTTCATGGAAATTCATCCAACCGTTTTTGTGTGATACCATGCTGCAAAAAATCAAAAACTGTGCTGGTTACAGTAGAATAAAAGTCAAGCGGTTCACCAAAGTCATCAGGGTTCATCTTCTGGAGACCACGAATGTCTGCCCAAAATTCCTTCCAATAGTCATTGAGATATTTCAGTCTGGACCAAAGTGGTGTAGCAACAAATCATCCCTAAGGCCATGCTGCCAGCAGGGTTAAAATTAACTTTTAACTGTTTCGCTCATTGTTTGCATTAAGTATCGAGTCCATAACAAAGAACATTTATTCATCTAGTTGTCAAAGCAGCGTATCGAATTTATCTTTACAGCACAGTGACAAAACGGTTCATGTCAAAGAAAACAATGGCAAATAATAACCAAGTTTCTCTAATCTTTACATGACAAAAAAATGAGGTAACTCATAGAAATAGTCATTTTTAATCTTGATCTGACACTAAAACATTCCACTCTTTTGCCTCTAAAGTGCAACAATCCATGTGTAAAACAAACTTCAAGAGCACCTTACCTGCATACACAGTGTGTGGGATTGTGTGTCCACCTGCGTCTGAACCTAGAGGAGATATGAGGTCCCTCATCTCACAACTGTGAGAGTGTGTGTCCTTAACCTCCCTCAGACCCTCCCACACTCCCAAACAGTCAAACATCTGAGCGGGGAACTGTTTGGTCAATGTCTTTCTGCTCTTCTCTCAGAGCACAGCCCATGTAAAGACCTTTGTCTGTATCCAGCGACCCCAAACCAACACATGATGTCAACCCTCTATTCCTGTCCGTCTGACAGGCATCAAACACCTGTCCGGTCTCTGTCCATACACACACACACACACAAGAACGGGAAGACCCCCCACCATGGATTATTTAGGCAGCAGAGTCATTGCGTACGTGTCTTAATGTGACTTCATAAACCCAATTATAAGTTAGAAAGAAAACCGTGGTCGTAACTCTTTGCTGATTCTCTGCTGCTGACATCTCACACCTGTGCGACACTTAGACACACAGCGCTGTAGCAGCAACAATCCCACATCCAAAGCCAAAGGTGATGTGTATGCCTTTGTAACATGAGAAAGGGCAGGTCTCTGGACAGTAATCATTCGTCCTATAGCAGAACCGTCATCATACAGCAAAGTCAGGCCTTCAGCCTCTTGTACTGGATGACAGATGCTTCATTAGTGCAACATTCACTCAGATGAAACCAGAACTCAGTCAGTGCATAGCTATTCAGTTTAATCATATTTATTGCCTTGTTAAAATAATAAGCTTTGCAGTCAAGGTCAATAAAACTTGAGTTAATGGAAGTGTTTCGCAATTTGAGGAAATGTGCTGAAGATATCAATATCACTTCCATGCACTGTAAAAAATGTAAGTTTTAAAAAGATTTTACTTTTTTTTTTTTTTTTACAATTTTTTCTTTACATTTTCAAAACATATGGAAATAGCCTGGGAATTTACACATCTAATATAAAAATAACTTTAAAAATCTGTAACCAACAGAATTTCCCTCTTTTGAAAAATGTACATTTTTTTACTTGAAAGGAATGTTAAAATACTTTCACAAATGTATCTGAATTTCACAAATATTTCATTTTTGTTTCATAGAAATAACTATTGAATTGAAGTTTAACACTTAGAATTTTTTTTTAATGAGATACAGTTGGAAAAAGAAGTACTGGTGCTGCAATTTCACTGAAATGAGAAATATCTTGTATAAATACACAGGTTTTCACAACAAAAAATGTTAAATAAACGTGTTTTCTTTTGTATATAAGCACAGATGATCTGACAAAAAATAAAGTCTGGAAAATTCCTGTAATTTTGTGAAATGGTTATATTTCTATTATTTTACTGCATTTTGTGGAGCCACAGCTACTGTTGGTTTTTGTTGGTGGTGTTTTTGTTTGTTTTTGTTTTTGTGTTTTTTACAGTGTTTGTGCATTAACTGTGATGCCACAACCTTTAGAAAAAATAACCTTAAATGAACACAAGCTATAGGAATAGGAGAAAACAGCTTCCCTAGCTTTACCAAAATCTTGTTACAGCATCTCTAAAGACCACTAATTAAGAAGCTACAGCTTTTTTGTTGATCTTTAACTCTTCCTTCAAAATGTCATCCATTCTTTTTTGCATATAACCCTTTGATGCGGAGCAGCATCTACAGAAATTCTCCCTTATTAGAGTGGATCATTTTGATATGTTTTTGACCACCTAAGACATAAAACTCTACTTTATCTCGCAAGAAAAAAGCAAAGATTACAGAGGAAAGCAGTAAATAATCACACAAGAACCAGCAAATGTTTGGCATTTCTCTTAATTGATGGCTTAAATGATTAATCTAAATTCTCTCGTTGACTGATCAGTGTGTCAGTTGATGATTTCTACATCAGAATAGCAGAGATTTTACTGATACATGGCCTTCTGTGAACACACAGTAAAGACATTCATACAGCAACCTGCACATGTAGTGACACAAACGCATACGCCACATTTGCAGCTGGTCTGTAGGTCAGAGCTGCATCCAGCCTGCCGATCAGACGTCTCAATACCTATAAATACAGCCACTGAGGCAAATGCTCAGAATACTGACAGAAGGGATAGACTGCTGTTTCAGGGGATAGAAGGAGGGGAGGAGGAATACCTCTATCGGTATCTGGTATATCTCACCCCATCACCACCAGTATGTGGATGTAACCAGAAACTCCAGTTACGGGAAGGAACCACTAGAGGGTGATCTAGCTGAAGATTTAAGCAGTAAAGTGCAGCTGATCCAGGGGAATCTTTGGAATTTAAATTAAAAGGCAAAAACTTTGTGGTCAGGCCTGAAATAGTTGCATCACCGTGAAAAACTAGAGATGCTCCTGTTTTCAGTCAGCAGCTGGTGTGTTATCCTCTAACTTTATCTCAGAAGTCTGAACGCAACAACACAAACCCAAAATCTAAGCTGTATTCCGAAACAAGTATTGGTTGGAAATTTGAGGTTTTATCTACATATATAACATGCTGTAAAGGACTATAAGTTGCACTGTTACATCAGTCATACGTTATTTTCAAAACAACTGTAATACATGATGTGAGATTGTGTTATTTTCTTTAAAACAAGACCATAAAAATGTTGGAATTTGTTTTTCTTTCATTGTTTTACCGACAGTTTTAATTAAGAAAAACCCAAAATCTCACTTTTTACACATCAAAGTCGCTTATTTATCTGTAAGTGCAGCAGTCATTACTGTAGATGATGTCGATACTGCAACATGCAGCGCCTGAGATGGTACAAAACTGTTAAACTTTTCAAGAGGTTAAAAATTTTATTTAAAATGTAACAAGTTTTCTTAAATTACAGATGTTAGCTATTAAAATCACTGAGAAAAAATATGAATTAATTTTAGAAAAAACAAAAACAGGTTAAAAAATCAGTATTTTTACAAATGGTAGTTCATTCTTTTCCATATTTGACTGTCAAATCACACTATTTTTGATTGTATTTAAATACATACAGTATTATTTAATGATTTCATATTATTTAAGCCATCAAAAAATCAAGGACTAACACATGGCAAATATATTCTGAAACACTAATTTTAGATTTTAATTTTTTGGTTAAATTACAGACAATAACTAGGAAAATCACAGGATAAATGTTACCTAAAAAATAAAAAAAAAATTTAAAAAAATGGGCCAGAACTGTACATCAGGTTAAAACCTGCAGTATAAATTTGTTCCTTTACAATGTGTGACAGTAAAATTGCATGTTAATTGCATTAAAATCAGCTAGAAATATTGTTGTTTCATAGTTATTTGCTGTTGTTTCCGTTTTTGTTTATTAGTTTTTAGTTTTTTGGGTTGTTTTTTTTTTTTACAGTTTTTAACATATTTTTTCTGTCACATTTGCTGCCAGATTTAAATTGTTTTAACTTTTTTTTTTAATTTAAAAAATTTTTTACAGTGTAGCTTTGTATTTAGACCAGGCGTGAACTAAGCGTGACGTCACCCGTTGGTTTCAACGCCGAGAAAATGAAGCCCGGATTTTGCTACTTCCTGGTCGCCGTTTTGGATTTTTTTGGAGCCAGTGACGTAAAAAGCGTCATCAAACAGACTGGACCGGAGAGCAACTAATGGCAGGATTGGCTGAGGACTCTCTTATCCCGCCCACATTTTACCGCAGAGGCTTCTGTTGCTGTCTATCAAGTATAGCCACGCCCCCTGGCTCCGCCAACTTTAACGATTTATTTAAAATTCAGTATTGATTTATTTTAGGATCGGCCATCTGATCTCTCATTTTGACCATGAAAACTAATGGGGAAAAAATCCTGAGCTGTAGAACATCAGTCTATCAAATTTTATTTTTTCCAAAAATGAATTGGGGTCTATGGAGCAAAAGCTTTTTGGAGCCAACCCTAGCGGACGGCGTGATATTGCAAGTTTTTGACACTTCCGGGTGGGCTTCAATTTTGGAGCCAGATGCTACGTCCACTTTATATACAGTCTATGATTTATACGTGTACTCACTGGCTTGCCGTGCTTTGTCCATGTAGGTGGTGGAGAGTTCATCGCTCACAGGGGTCTGCTGTGGTCCCACCATGGGCACCAGATGTTTACCGGAGCCCAACATCAGAGCCTCTTTAGCCCGCTCTGGAGACACGAGGGGTGGGCAGGCCAGGCCGACGCAACCCCCCGCCTCCTGGAAGCCGCTGTCACCCTCACCCTCCGCCTCCACCTGGTCGGGGGGAGTCGGGGTGAGGGTGTGGGGGGTCAGAGTGTGAGAGGTGTGAGCAGGAGTGGTCCAGTCTGTCTGGAGGGGCTGGTAGACGAGCTCTCTGCGAGGAACACCGGCAAGACACTGAGCGTCCCATTGACCCTGCAGGGCAACTCCTGCTTCTGTAGCGCTCTCATACCTGACAACAAGGACATGACAACAATCAGTTTTAACGTGGAGACTTGAAATTTACCTGAGATTACATATTTTCAGACTGAATCCATATCAGTTATCTTTGTCTTTTTGGATATTTGAAAAAATATATATGCAGTACTGTTCAAAAGTTTGGGTTCGCGCAGACAATGTCATGTTTTTCATGAAACTCACATTTTTATTCATGTGCTAACATAATTGCACAAGGGTTTTCTAATCATCAATGAGCCTTTCAACATGACTAGCTAATACAGTGTAGCATCAGAACACAGGAGTGATGGTTGCTGGAAATGTTCCTCTGTACCCCTATGGAGATATTCCATTTAAAATCAGCCATGTCCAGCTAGAATAGTTATTTACCGCAATAACTATCTCTAGACTTTTCTGATTAATTTAATGTTATCTACATTGAAAAAAAATGTTTTTCTTTCAAAGTAAGGACATGTCTAAGTGACCCCAAACTTTTGAATGATAGTGTATCTATGTACATATATATCATTTTTCCACTATGGAGTTCCCTGCACCTAGAATCATGTTGTAACTGTTATTAAAATGCAAAACTTGTTTTTTTTTATTTTTTTTATTGCAGTAGTTTATTAATTTGGAGTTTGTTGTTTGAAGTGAATGATAATTTGAAAACAGTTGCACGTAGACAGCAGAAAGGGAGGAGAAAGCTGTGTGAAATATGCAAACAAATTGAGTGATTCAGACGAATGCAATCTGGGAAGGTCAGCACAATGAGGTAAAGATTTCTCTTTGTTTCCTGCAAAGAAGATTTATATCTGCTACACTGCTCTGGATACATTTGGGTCCTTGTCTGATTTTGTTAGCATCCGTTAGCTCCATTGCTGCTTCTACACCAAAGGTTGATGGGAGATGTAGATGTTGAACTCATGCAAGTTTTATCTGAGTAAACTTGATTCATTTTATACTGTTGAATAATTGAGAGAAAACCACAGTGTGATGTTTCAGCTTTCAGGAAAGACTCATAAAAGAAGCCCTCTGTTGCAGAATTCATTGACAGGTGGGACCTGAGGTCTCTTACCCGCTCATCTCTGAGGTCTCCTCCTCTTCCTGGTTGTCGTAGCGAGCAGGTGAGCGTGCATGAGGCGGTGTGCGACGCTGGCGGCGGTGTGTGCTCGACTGTGTGTCTGCGTCGCTGTCTGTTTCTCCGTAGTAAGCCTCGCTGTCAGGAGGGGAAGTGATGCCTTTGGGTAGCTCAATCGCAGGAGGAGACAGAACCCTCATGGAGGATCGAGGCGATGCGGAGCGACCGGAGTAAGATGAGGAGTGGAATCCTGAGGGGGCCCTGAGATGAGGAGTTGTGAAAATGCAGAACATGCATCAGTCTGTATGATATGACAACGAGGTCAGAGTCTGTGTCATGTATTGTGTTCAGACCTTTTGACCCTGAGGCTCAGCGTGGCGCTCTGTGTGTCTATCAGGCTCATGGCCTCAGCATGACTGAGCTCTGCACACATCTGGTCGTCAATGGCAACCAGCTCGTCGTGCTCCTTCAGTCCAGCTCGACATGCTTTGCTGCGTCTGCGAATCTAAACAGAGGAAAGGGGGTAATAACATTAATATTAATATTTGCAGCTGTGGTAGAAGTATAGTTGATACACTTTTATCAGTAATGGATCTACTTTTCAATGGCTAATCTTCACCTTCCACCAAAAGGTCCCCACACGTTTGCCTTTTATCTCTTTAAAATAAACATTATTTTAACTCACTGCAACAAGAACTCAGTTGCTTCCTGTGGTTAAGCCAGTGCCTTGCATGGTAGCCTTCTGCCATGGATGTGTGAGTGTGTATGAATATCCACAGTCCAAGTGTAATCCTAATAAAACCATGCAGTGTCACAAACCACATAAAAAAAGATTGTGTAGCATAAATGTTTGTACTTTCCTTTTATGTTATTTTGTTGTACCTGTGATGTGACCCATTTGGAGGGAGATCCAAAGTTTTCCACAAACAACAAATCCCACAAGTTGAATACTCTAAACCATCAGCAGTGTTGTAGTTTCTACAGTTATACTCAGTGTGTGATTATTTTTTACTTCAATGTAAAGTCCTGTACCTCTGTGGAAACAGGACAGTCATGGCTGGAAGAAAAAATAACTCAAAAAGTAATTTGTGGATATGATGCAGGTATAATTCCATAAATCATATAAAGAAGAAAAAAGAGTTGAATGACATTGACTATATATTTGACAAAAAAATGGAAAAAATTAAATCAATATGTATATTTGCTCACAGCTTTTGACAATATTGAAAAAAATGACTCCATATTTTCACACTGCTCTGCATAATAACTCTAGGAAGACATTTCACCATACTGAATGCATCCTCCAACAACCCGCTGACAACTTACTCCACTGAATACTGTTTAAGAACCATAGTGTATTCACTTTATTGACGAATTGTGTTGCTTTTTTTTTTAACACAGCCTGCATTTCACCCAAAAACTCCCTGAATATCTGTCCTGTGACCGTTAATCACAGCTGAGTTCGTTATGGCTTCTGAGTTGTGCTGGGGAGCACAGAATTTTATTTTAGTTTTTTACTGAATCTGCTAGAAAAAACAAAACTTGATTTTTTAAAAGAGAAGTGCAAAACAAGGTGATTTTTTAAAAGAAAATATTACAGTTTTTAAGCTTGTTTTTCGGTTGTGTTTTCTGATGGAAGCATACATCCCACTAGAATACTGAAAAAAAAGATTATTTTTGCTTTTATAGTTTCTGGTTATGATAAATGGTGTCATTCATTAGTTGACTTAACAATTTTAACGTCAGGGTTCAACTCTGTGGCTGGCAGTCATTCCAGAAGCCAAATCATAGTCAGGATTGTAACTTCACTGCATAAAGCTTGACTGGGGGAACTCGGACTAACTCGCCACAAGTTGTGTGACCTATAGAAACAGAGTTCAGCTCCACTTTAGTGGCTGCCGTTATCGTCCCTGTATCAGAATAACTCATGAAGTCACGCAGCTGCTGCTGGGGGTCGCTGAGAGATGATGTCATAGGACCCTTCAGGAAGTATGTCTGTGGGGGTGATAGATGGCAAAGGTGGGTAAGTGTGTATTCCTGTCCTCTAGATTACAGTCGCCTCTAATAGAAGACGATAAGGCCTTCCATCTCCTCACACATGTACACCGATGCATACATTATCTCTATTGGGGGTAAAAATGTTGAGTGCGTCCAAACACCTACTCAGAGTTCTGGCCTTTATCAGTATCCTGTTGACCTAAAAATCCAACTCCGCCGTCGCTCGCACAATGTAATCGATCTATCTGGTATTTTTACACTCTCACAAACTGCACACAGCACAAGTGAACATCATGAAAGAGGGGGTTTGAACAGCTGCATCACCAGTCTGTATCAGGGGGCATGCCTGTCATTCACCATATGTTCCCCGCATACCCAAAAATAAAACCTCGCAGGACAATCAGCCGCATTCCTAGACAGACCGAGGAAGACAGGCGCTACCGTGATGGCAAACAGAAAAAAAAGCACACATAATACAAGAATTAAATGCTTAGTAAGAGAAGAAAATGTGTGTGTGTGTGTCCGTATCTCTGTGTGAACAAGAGGTCGGTCTTTTTCCACTCTCAGCTTCCAGCTCCTCTTAAATGAGCTATTCTGATCCTCTAGTTTGCGCTCCATTCCCAACCGGGCTTATCTGAGGTATGTCCAGCCACACGTAAACACACACAGACGCACACACGCACATTTACACCAACAAGTGGAAGCACACGGTGATCAAACTCCCATTAAGGTGACCTTATCTGCTTGAAAATCCCGGATAAAGAGAAGGCCACCGCAGCCTCCATTTGGAATCAGAGGTTTGGACAGCTTAGGAGCGACTGGCCAACGTTCAACGTCGGTGTGAGCGAGGTCGCGTATCTGCTTTCAAAAATAGATTTTTCTAATAGAGACTGTCAACAAATATAAACACAGATGCAAAACAAAGGCCTTCAGAGAAACCAAAATACATATCTTGAGCTTAAAGTTGGATTATTGTGTCTAATTTAAATTCCCTTTATTGCAATTTGCAAGTCTTTTATCTTTCGTGTGTAGATACGGCTATCTATCTATCTATCTATCTATCTATCTATCTATCTATCTATCTATCTATCTATCTATCTATCTATCTATCTACTTGGTGATATTCGTGATATAATAACCAATTTCAAAGAAAACCCCAAACTATCTCTTTGACTGCTCACCATCAAGATGAAACCTGAGTTGAGATCAACCCCCAAACATGTGTTCACGCTGTTCCCTGACCCACAAACTCAATCACGACAGGTGAGGGCCAAATTGAACTGGGACGTTGCCAAATGAGCAGGACGCCCCAAGTAGTTATTGTTGCATGAAGCAGGAAGAAGAATACGTGGTTAAAACTACTCAAGTAAAAGCAGAAAAGACGCCTTACAGATGTATTTATGTGAAAAAATGAGACTCAATGCAGTCACTGGTGCGCTTGCTGGCGTAATTGTGTAACTTTTTCACACACTTTATCTTTTGAAAGCCACTATAAAGTCTGCAACTCGTAGTTTTTTCTCCTCTGGTGATTATAAACATTTTAGTGCAAAATAATTCTTGAGTTTTCAAAAGTAGATGAGAACAAATTATGAGATAAAGCAGAGTTGCTGACTTTATAATGGCTCACAAAAGCAGAGGTGTGTAGAAAAGCTACACAATTACACCAGCAAGAGTGACAACAAGAAGTCTCATTTATTTTTGTTTTAGCAGCCAAACCACAAGCATCAAGGCCTCAGCTGCAGTCTCAATCAAACCCACCCCCTCACACCTTGGCTTGTCTGCAACACAAACACACACATGTATCGTCTCTGCTCTACCTTTGCCACCTGAAGAGGTTTCTGCTGCTCAGCTCCTCCCTGCAGTCTGAACCCCCATGGAGCTCCTCCAGACAGGGAGACCACGATTTCCTCCGTGACCATCCCAGCTCCCAGCTCACAGCCTGCTGTGTCCGATGCTGCTCCGAAATCGTCTTCGGTGGGAGAATCAATGAGCGAGCGTCCCTCGGTGCTCCACGGTGAAACCCTCCACCCACGAGGAGACAAGAGGGGTGGCTGGCTTTCATCTGCTCACACTGGAATGCTGTGTCAGAGGGGTGGGCGCTTGGGAGGGCGAGAAGGGGGTGAAGAGTGTGTGTATGTCTATGTGTGTGTGTGTGTGTTCATCCTCCCTTGTATTCAACACTTGCCATGTCACTCTCAAGCACAAGAGGGGATGCTTGCTGATATACCCTCCAGAAATAACCATCAGCACCACTCCCCGGTCGACCCCAGCTCTGGACAGCACAGATTCGTCTTTATTTCCCACCGGCCTCAGACGGCACAGACATGGGGAAATATTTCAGGAATCTCAACAGGTTTAGGAGATGTGCTGCAGCAGCTTCAGACGAGATATGATTGTCTGCCTCACTTTGCGATTGCTGTCGAGAAGCACAATTTCACAAAAAACAAACAGTCCAATCAACGAAGGGCAAGTTTGGAGTTGGCGAGTCTTTCTGGAGGGATAAGATTCAACACGTCTGATTTGGCAGAACACAGGCAGATGATGAAGAAAATTTGGACTCAGCTCTTGTGTCCAACAACCACATCAAACTGATGCCAGATTTGTGATGAATCACACACTTATAATTTCAGATTTGGGCAGATTCCTACGACAAATTGCCACATATTTTCAAGCCTAAAACATGGACTGGACTGACTAGATCTGGCAGTCTTATACTGGCTTTTTCTGGCTTACATTTGGTGCTGGAAGGTGGCCTTATGTGCTGACACAGATTCAGATGGCTACTTTTTATCACATTATTGTTATCTGAATGATGACTAAAAGGATCACAAAGAGCCAAGACAGTGAAGTCCATAAAAATATCGGGCCAGTGTACATGACATTTAATAAATATTGCTGTTTTAATCAAAAAAACCTCAAGCAGGGGTAGAACAAATGGGTGACCCACAGTCACCACAGACTAAACAAAGACTAAGCACCTCCTCATACTACTATAGTTACATCCAGTAATAATGTTTCTGGTGGAACCTTTTGCAGAATCATTTTTCTATGGCTGTTTTCCCATACAGACATATTTTAACAACACATTCAGCCACATACACAAAATAGTTCTGACCAACCATAAAATGTTTACATTGGTTTAAGTGCAAGTCAAAGATTTCAGATTATTGTCATCAAAAAGAGTATAATATATCAGTTTTTTACATGGTTTTAGTAGTTTATGTGTGAATAATTTAGGTTAGGTAAGTTCTTGTACGGACTCTTAAGGAATGTATGGATGAAACCTATTTTAAAAAGCTTAGGAAACAACAAAATGCTTAAAAAAATAATTCAAAAAAATGCAAGATTGACCTAGAATCCACAACATAAAACCAAGAAAAAAAAAGGCCGGATGGTCTGTAAAGAGATGTCTCATGTAAGATGACACCCTGAGCAGAACAAGGACGTTTTTTTCATTTTTATTTAATAGATCTTTAATTATCTTATGTAATTGAAATTGAAATTATCATGCGCTTTATCGACAATTAAAAAAGCCAAAGTTAAGCAACTGTTCCAGATTTTAATCAATTAAGGGTTACATTGGAAAAAAATATTATGCTATGAATGAGTATTTCTATGAGGGAGTCTTTATTGTAAATTTCCCCACTGTGGGATTAATAAAGGTTTAATCTATCTATCTTACTGTGTAAGTGTAACATCCCACTGCACCTTAATCTCACAGTTTATTTCTCACCTATTGCCAACAGGTCAGAGGTTTATTCCCACTAGAACACTAGTGGACACTGCAATCAATAAGCCTCGACCATTAAGTGAAATAACACGCTGAAAAATTTACACTCATAATTTATGTCACAGCAAGCAATGAAAAAATCACCTCTTGAGCCAGTCCTGAATGTGTGAGTGGGAATTTAACAGAATACAGTTAATAATAGATGAGGGAAGAAGATCACCAAACAAAACAAACAAACATAAAGAAGAAAATGAATCCGTTTGGAGGGTGATACCTCTTTGCTTGTTACTGGCTCACTTGACAAAAGAATAAATGCCCAATAAACTGCAAAAAAAAACAAAAACAGGAGCAATTAATGTTCCACTGCAAGAGCAATTAATAAAATGTTAATGCCCTGGAGGGAAGCAAATATTAAGAATCTTAAACAATAATAACAATAATATTAAAATAAATGCAGATTAAATGTTGAAAACTGTATGGCTGAGCTTAATCACGCCTGATATGTTGATCAAACCTCCTCTCACTACAGGCCCCTCAAAGCCCACACAGAAACAAGTCTGGAATACATAACAAAAGACAATAAATGTCACATAAGAAAATTATATTGACTATTTGTCAAACAATTATTTAAAAAATAAATAAATAAAAATAAAGTATATGAGTAGAGTGAACCTGGTAGCCACACTAGTCTTAGAGTATGCCATTACTAGGGTTTCTCCTAATGTTGTATTTATATAATTAACAAATAATTAAAAATATTAAGTCAATAATAAAAGTAATCCACTGGGTCTTCAGTTTCTCAGATGTTGGGAGTGCATGAAGATTACTGGGTTTACTTTGACAGCCAACAACGAGACATTTGGTGAGCTTTGCCTGTTGTTGAGACACTTTAGAGTTAGCAGAAGCAGCCGATGAAAGTAAATAAACCTGTCAGATTGCACCATAAAATACAACAAAAATGGATTATCACCATATGGGACCTTTAATGGTTTCAGCCGGGCCACAGCCTATAAAAAATGATCTGGTTCAGCCACTGACCTTAAGTGCTACATGAGTGCTAACTAGCTCTCATTACTTTGCACTTGTTGTAGAATTACCAAGTCAAAAGCTAAAGAGAAAGTGCTAATGTTTAAATAAGCTAAATAGTTTGTTTCACAGTAAAGCTCACATCCACTGACAACCGGTGCAGCAGACATGAACGTGGAGGAAGTCGCTCTGCGGTGTCCGGATGTGGACGTGGCACAGCGCTGCAGCAGTTCCGCTGAATGTCCGCTTCTGCTACCGAGCAGGATTAGTGAGCAACACCCCGGGACGACATCGGCTTCTTACTGTGTCGGTCACTGGGTTCCACAGTTTGCCACGAACAAAGGATAGCCTTATTATTTACACCACTTCGGAGGTAGGTTTTGATTTGAGAGCGGTCCCTGTTTGACGTCTCTTGCCCGGCTTCACAGAGGGATCTTGGATTTCGTTTTGCTAATGCTAGCTAATGCTAGTGCACGGCTAGTAGCGCTATGGCTGGAGGTTAGTAGCTGAGCTGGTCGGCTAACCGTGGCTAGCTCCGGTTGTGGCGATTTGGTCACAGCTGATTCAACCACTGCTGCTGTCATCATGATTCAAGTTGCCCTGTTGCTAACGTTAGCATGCTAAGTTAGCTCCCAGGTATTGCAAGTTGTTTATTTTTTAGAGCTTGTTCCCTCCCCAATGGGTAGTTAGACTTAGATAGCTGCTTCACTTCTGAACCAGACGTTCTATTTTTTTGAATTTGGTTTTACGTGTTATCTTGCTAATGTTAGCTAGCTAGCGAGCTAATTGTAATGCGGCACTTCTACGCTCGCCAGCTTTCCCACGGCTTTGCTGTTGTCACACAATCCCTTTACGAAGATGGTGTTTGATTTTTCACCTGACATTTGCTTCTTACTCTCAAAGATCTCAAAGTTCCTTTGCGAGTTTTGAATAGTTCTCCGGTGTTTGCTAACCCACTTCATTAATTGTGCAACTCAGTGAGGGGAGCAGATGTGGGTCACTCAGTAGGCCCGACATACTAAAAAGCTGTACGGCTCCGGCGATTGTATTTCTCGTTGTGGCACCTGAAGTGTTGAATTATTCAATGGCCCCGCTCGTTTAGCCCGTGTTTGTCTGTTAGATGATACTCATCACTCTGTCATATAGGTAAGGTCGGTCTCCAGAAGCCAGGTGAATAAATAACACCACTCGTACACATCTACTAACAATCTTAAAGTTGACATGTGATATGCAGGAGGAATCATGCTCATAAAGTTGATTGTCCAGGGAAGTGGTCATTTTAGGGGTCTTGTGCCTGTTAAGACCCCTAAACATTTCACTCAAGCAAATGATAGGTAAATCAGCTATTTAATCCAACCTTTACACATGAGAAGGTGTTGAGGATGGTATCAGTTTTGCTTCAGATTGTTTGGTTTCAGTTTTAGTCAGCTTCAATGTGGTGCCATGTCTTTGTAAGTAGTTTTTACATGTGAAGCACATATTGTTGCTCACTGAATAGTTAGTGGGTAATATACAATCTGAGGGTGTGGCTAAAACAAATATAAAAAGTCCATAAAGGTGTTGTCGCCAAACCAGGAAATGTAAACGTCATAAGTGTGTGTGATTTGTGTCTTGACTGTTGGAACTTACAGAGCTGAGAGCCCCGCAGGCTCAAAGTGTTCAGTGTTTTTGTATCAGTGCAGGTGCAGACGAACTCAGTGAGGGTCGGGTATGTGTTGTTTGGACTGCCTTCAGTTTCTAGCTGAGCAGGAAGGACTATTATTTAAAACCAGAGAGCTGCAGTAAGTGTCCTTCTGAGATGGATTACTTGTATTTCTTGAGGTTCTGTCCATTGCCCACATTTTCCCGGTGGCGTTAGCAGTGCTGTGAGGGCAGAATCTGTTCCTTCACACTCAGGGGAGCCCAATACTTTCACAGCGGCCTTCATCCATATTAGTATCTTGTCTCAGGGGTTTCACACTGCAGATGTCTGTATCTGTTTACCTGTAACAACAGGCAAAGCAGGTTTATGATGTTGAGTCACTGTTTATGCTTGTGTTGTTATTTCATCCAGATTTAGGGATGAACTGAGGATGAATGTAAACCAGCACACTCCAATGGCCTCTCCATACGGCCAGCCCCAGCCTGGCTACACTCAGCCTGGCTACGCTCCCCTGGATGGGGGATACCCCGCCCCGTATGCCCCCTACAACGGTCCTGCTTCACCCTATCAGCCCGGGGCGCCGCCACAAGGTAAAGTGCAGCTCCTTAATAAGTGTGCTTGTGAGTAGTTATGATGCTCTCTAAGCATTCACAGAGACATAACCTTGGAGTGTCCTACCTGCTTCCCGCCATGTGGATGGTCATGTATGTGTGAGAAGAAGCGCCTGTGCATACTAATCTAAATCTTGACTCCCCTCTCATTCCTGCATTTGGCTTTTATGCATTTCTCTACATCTCTCTGTATTTGCCTTCTTTCCCTCTTTTTCTTGTATTTCAGGTTATTCTCCTTTCACAAGCTTTCCCTCTAAGGCTGTGGCAGCCAACCCAGTCTCTGACCTCTCCTCTCCTCTTGACTTAGGTAACTGCCTCATCTGTGTTTCTCGCTCATTTCACACTCCACATGCCCTGCAATCATCCAGTCCTCTCTGTACCTGCAGACATTGTTCTTGCTGCGATGTCCTTTATTCAATGTACAATAGAAAATCTTTCAAGTCTACCTAGTGCCTGTGACTTTGAAACATAGGAGCCAACTAGTTACTAACCTTTTCACTAGCTGTCATTTTTATTAGCCGGAGATAGAAACTACTCTTCTATTAAGTGAGAGATGTGTTCCAAATTGAATCTTTACATTCGCTGCTCATATTTAATTTCACATTGCATCCTTGCATGTATGTTGTCTTATTACTTCAGTGTCCGTCAGTGAAGGTTGTTTTTTTTTTGTGCATTTTATGACCATTACTGTTTAAAACACCAAAAACAAAAATGTGTTGTCAGCCTGACCGATGTTTAGCGAGATTTTACTGACTTACCAGCAGCACCCTGAAAGTCTTTGGTCTTTATTTCTAACCTACATCTGAGCGTTTGTGTCATGAATCTGACTGACTCTTTTGCACACAGTCTTTGCTACCCTGGTTTCATGATGTAGTCTGTGCCTCCTTACCCCAGAGGCAAAATCTGGGAATGTAATCAGTTAGTTCTAAAAATGTGTTTGGCCACCGCAGTGCCCTATAGCCGCGTTTAGCTTGCCACGCTGATCTCCTCACATTAGAGATATTAATATCAGAGTATACGCAGCATTCTGTGGAACAGTTGTCACCTTTTTAAAGCATGCGTTGTAATCATTTGTTCTCATTTCAGGCATTTCAGGTCCTGCCAGGGGTCCACCCACCACCGGACCCCCTCCCATCTCAGCGCCTCAGCAGTATAATCAGTACAGTCACAGTCAAGGGGACATGCAAAATGGACCCCCACCTATGACGCAGGCACAACCCCGGTAATTACGAGTTGATTTATTGTGTTTCCTGAGTCGATTGGTCAAATTCTGAAGCCTTTACTGTATCGGTTTACCCAAGCAGTTGACAGAATCCAATTAAACGAAGCAGATAACTGCACTGAGGCTGTCTGAAACTTCAGGACCTGATGCTGCTCTGAGAAGACTGTCATTTGTCTGGTTAGGAGTGAGAGTGGACTCTAAACCAAAGCAAATTCTTCAAAAACACTGTGTTAAGAGAGGTTCAGAAAATTGTAACAGACAGGAGTTGCTCTTGCTTGAAATGTTTAGGATAGAAAATAAACTAAGCAAACAAGAGATGTAATTGTTTTTTTCTTTGTGTGCAGGTTTAAACAGTTAGATTAGGTCAAGTACTGCAAAGAGGCCAAATGAGTTCATCATGGAAATCCACACTGGAAATGCTCCATGAATGTCAGGATGAAGAAGTTACAGTAGCTGTCTAGCAGATTAGCCCCTTTTGCCAATTGCAATGTTTGTAGTTAACACACAGGTCGATTTGTGATTATATCCTGTTAGTCAGTGTGTTCACATGTATTTGACCTCGTTGATGTAAATCTGTGTGCACATGCAGCGAGTTAGTAATCAGCTTTCTTTCCTGCTGTCCCTGTTATTTTGAATGCATGGCTATCTTCTTAGGGACAGAAGACGCTGCGTCCCTGATTTTCTCTGTATTGCAGTGCAAATGTGTCTGATATTTTCACATACCGGGCTTTGCAAAAGTTCTGTTATACTTGTTGAGACATTCACGAAAATGAACACAAAGATGTTTTGGTGCAATAAGATAAAACTTCTGGGTGACCACATTTCTGATTCATATTATCATTAACACATATATTGAAATATTTGGAAAATAAAAAATTATCTTATTGCACAAAGAAATCTTTGTGTTCATTTTGTTTGCATTTTGCAAGTGTAACAGAACTTTTGCAAAGCCCGGTATTTAAATGTTCAGTGATGAACTATTTTTGACTTGGTGAAGCCACTTTGTGGTTTTTACTTTCTGATTTCTCCTCTCACTCCGCGACTCTGATTGTGTGAAGTCAGGTGTGGATTTAATAAGTCAACTGACAACACAGAAAATCATCATTTGTTTACTGTTTGTTGACTTTGAACTCATTATGTAGAGAAAACCAGCTATAAGTGCAGCACCACTAAAAAATGTGTGTGTTTTCAGGCCTCCTGTGTCTCAGCCATACAACCCGGGAGCTATGAACATGTCGGGGCCTCACCCCACCTATCCTCAACACTACGGGCCTCCACCCACAATGCAGCAGGTCTCTAACCAGATGTCTGGGATGCAGATCACCTCTGGACCTCCGACCCCAGCTGGTCCAGGATATGGTAAATGTGGATGGATTTGTGCTTTGAGTGCAATGTAATTTAATACCGATGTGTCTACAGAGGCGCAGGTGACGCATCATAACAAAGATTTAGATGTGATTATAGATGATCATACGTCTGCTTCTCTGTCTCCAGCTCCACCTCACAGCTCCCAGCCTCCCGTCAGTACCGCTTACTCGGCCGCACCTCCGCCCTCCTACACCCAGGCTCCTCCTCCCGTGTCCTCTGCTCCCACCCAGCCGCCTCCCAGTGGCCCTGCAGCTTCTCAGCAATACTACGGAAGCCCACCGCCTCCTTCTCAACAGCCATTCAACTCTTCTCTCCCCCCTACCTCTCAACAGCAGTTCACCTCTTCTTCTGTACCGCCGCCTCCATCGCAGCAAACTTTACCTCCATCCTCCTACTCGGGTCCCGCGCCTCCAGCCGGTCAACCTCCTGCTCCCCCCGTGTCCCAGCCGCAGCAGTCCTTCCCTCCATCTCAGCCTCCTTTCTCCTCGGCGCCTCCACCTACCAGCCAGCCTGCCTTCGCCCCTGGCCCACCCCCCACTGCCCCAGGCTCCTTCCCACCTCGAGCACCCCCACCTTCCTCTCAGCCTGGGTCTTATCCTCCTCCCACCTCAGCTCCATCTTGTCAGTACCCAGGCCCACTGCCTCCACAGCAGCAGCCCCCTCCATCCCAGCCGTTCCCCTATCACTCAGGGCCCCCTCCTCCCAGAGCTCAGATGCCTCCCACTTCTATGGCTCAGAGCAACCACCTGCCTCCAGGACCTCAGGGCCCACCAGGCCCCCCAGGGCCCCTGCAGCAGCCTCCATCACAGCCTGGCATGCAGACAGGATACCCTCCTCAGCAGAACGGTGAGCAGACAGCTGTTAGCGGAAGCTAAAACGATTACCAGTTGTTTTTTTCTGTTGCTCAGCTGTTTTACTGCTCTCCTCAGGTGCGTTTGGGCAGGTGAGAGGCCCTCAGCCTGGCTATGCAGGCCCTTATCCCGGGCAACCAAACTATGGAGCCCCTGCACCAGCACCAGCTCCTGCTCCACCTGCACAGAAAAGACTCGACCCAGATGCCATTCCCAGCCCGGTGAGTAAATGTACTCCATTTTTTGGTTTTATGACACCCATACTGATGTAGTCCGTTTCTAATATTCAGCTGCATTCATGTAAATACAGAATATTTCAATATAGTGTAATCTATTACTGGACCACCTTCACCTGTGGCATTATGAATAAACATGTCATTGACTTTACACATTTCTGACAATGTCAACTCAAATTATACCTTTATAAGCTTTGTAAAGTTTAATTTATGCCAGAGATGTTTTATTGAATTGCATTAGATTTTACTGGTGTACCTTATAAAGCATCCACTGACAGCATGTCTTCTTAGGAGCTGGACACCACTTCTGTTATATATCATCCTTAGATTGAACTCAATTTCCAAAGATATCAATTGCAGAATCACAATAATGACTTTCTTCTTTCATTTGTGTCATTTCAGGACACAGTGTCACATTGTTGTCAATAACATTATCCTTACAACAGTGTGAATGTGTTTTAGCTCAGTAAATGGGAAATCTGTAGTATCTTTAGTGTGATATGAAGATGTCAGATCTCCGTTGATCTAGAAAAAAGTATTTATCTCAATCTAAAGGCTTTTGAGTTCAAATTTAAAAAGTAACATTAGAAATATATATTTGTTTGCTCAACCAGATGCACTACATTCACCACGGTGCATATTGATTTTTGAAATGCCTGAATAATTGACTTTATATTGCACAGATTTTGTTTGTAACCGTCTTTTACATGTGGAGATGCTTAGAATGTTTGTCAAGCTGCTTGCTAGTTTAAATCTACTTACACTCGACTGCCATAAAGTCTACAATACCACTAATCTGTAATCAATACTACTGATCAGTTTCTGTCTGAATAAAACCAGTGCTGCCTGCTACTCAGCACAGTCCTGCTGGGTTTTCTCTGCTCACACACTCTTTCCACTCTTTGTATTTACTAATTTTGTCCTGTTTTGCACAATTTGCTGGACAAACTTTTGAATGTAAAGCAAGCGTCTGACATGCCGGCTGTGCAGAAATCAAGACATAGAATAGATCCAGACGCTATCCCCAGCCCAGTAAGTTTCCTGTGTGCCTGCCTCTTCCTCCGCTTCATCCTGTCCTCTCAGCCCCAGTTGCATTAACCCGCTGCCTCCACCTCCTGTCCTCTCCTCCTAACCCCTCCAACTCAGTTGTCATCACCATGTGACAGATGGGCTCCTGTTGAAAATGAGAACAGCTTCTGTTATCGTGTCCCCCTCCCCAGATGTCTCGATCCTCGCTCACCTCACCGTTTGTGTGTGTTTGATAAGGATTTTGAGGCAGCCCATCTTAGTTTTGCCAGCATGAGGGAACATTTGTCAGTCAACAGGAAGTTTAAACAACCACCCCCTCTTAATCCTGTCCATACCCTGCATGCTGTTCTGCAACATTTTGCCTTACCAACTGTTCTTTGTTTTAAAGACATGCCTGAATAAATCCTGTCCTGTTTCTTGGCATTTAGTTTTGAAGTCCTTGATCATGTTTGTGAACCTGCAAATCCGCTTCAGCATGAGCCTGTACCGTCTATCTTCACTTTTTTTTTGTCCACAGATGTTGACGGGGTTTAGGTGTTTGTGTAGTCGTTGCACATGTGTGGGAGTTGTGTGAAATTCCTCTCCTGCATGGGTGTTATATGTCTGTCTTTTAGACTTTGTGAGACCCAACGACAATGTGTGGCATGTAGTTAAATGTGTATTGACACGACACTGTAAATGTGTGGTAAAGTCAGAAGTTTTTTTCCTCCTTTGTTGTTTTTAGATCCAGGTAATAGAAGATGACAAAGCAAAGAGCACCGAGCCATTCACCACGGGGGTCAGAGGTCAGGCCCCACCGCTGGTCACCACCAACTTCCAGGTCAAAGACCAAGGTCAGCTGTAGTTATTTTATAAAAACCAAAGCTGCTGCCTTTAGTTGTTTAAGTGATACTCATTCACTTTTTACACCCACGTTTGAAAAGGGGTTGAATAGAGATGAACTTGTAACATTTTGGACAAGGAAAGAGCTCAGAGCACAGAACACCTAGCCTAGCCGTGCTGGACAACCCACGGCAACGAATTTAATTCTCTGCCAGGGTGGGTCTAGTTACCCTCCATAAGGCTCGAGGTTGGATGCTCCTAACACTGGCCGACGAATCACCGTGAAGTGTAGAGTCAGAAGGCGGGCGTAACTAAGTGACGACAGAGGCGCGACGATTCTGACAGAAACAACTGGAAACAACTTGCCTCGCCGCGCTAGACAACCCACGGCAACGAATTTAATTCTCTGCCAGGGTCGACAACAAAAACGACAACAGTCGTTGAGCTCCATTAACACCGACTCTGAATAATCTTTCTGTTAACATGTCTGTAATATACTTGGGTAGAGGTCGACCGATGTGGGATTTTTAAAGGCCGATGCCGATTTTTGAAAAAAAATTCAGCCGATGGCCGATATCTAAGGCCGATTTTGGAAGCCGATATTCAAGGCCGATATACCTATATATATATATATATATATATATATATCAGTATATGTACAAAGCATTGATTATGAAAGACAATTGCGAATTTGCGACACTAAAAGAAGAAACATGTGTATGCTAAAAATTAAACTCTACCATTGCAGTAGTAGAACTCTTAACATTTATTTAACTTTAAATTGCACACAGAAAAATACAATATCAAAACGTAACCTGAGTGACATTTTGTAAACAAATCAAACTGTAAAACTGTAAATTGAAAAGTGGCTTCAGTGCAAATTGCTCAGTATCAATGATTAATGTTATCACACAATAAAATGAACACTTCTAAAATATAAATAAAAATGTAGTGCAGTTTGGCATTAGAAATAAATAAACACAAATATACACATTACACAAAATAAAACACAAAATAAAATACCAGAGTTAAAAATAAAATGGACATTAACCTTCAGTCTTTGGATCAACTGTCCTCAGTGCCTTAACAAATCCTTTGTTCATATTTATGCAACATGGAAAAAGTGAAGCATCACACAAATATAAAGAATAAATATGTAAACAGTTGCAAAGTTGAAACATTTATGAAAAAACAAACTTATTTGCAGTGTGCTACTTACACTACAAAGATTTTAAAGAACTGTGCATGTGCTACAAATGTTGCATTTGGCTTTCCCCGGCGTTGGTTGGGTAAAATGATCCCATATAGGGTTTTGTGTTTGCGCAGCCATTGCCTGCAGGAAAAAAAAAGGTTAATGTAAGTACCATTGGACAATTGTGTAAGAAATTAATGAGGAATAGACATTAAATTACTGTTTAATTTGTAAAGGCTGTCAATAATCCAGAAGTTTTCCATCTTATTTTTATAACAAATACCTTTTTTCACCAGTTGTTTTTGTAATAAAAACTTTAAAATACTGTTTGTTTTCCTGTATTATTATTACTACATTAAAAGTATAATAATTATATTGCAATACAGTGTTTTTTTTGTTTTTTTTGTTTTTTTACTCCATTCATTACATAAAATATGAGTAATCTTGCACAACATGAGTGTTTTGTTATCCCACACAGCTTTTGATGAACAACTATATTCAATTACAGGATCAAACCAACACTAACTCATGTGTGGTGCTGCTGATATAAAAGTTATCTCTAGCATAACTAGACTTCTATTACTTAATTACGTAGCTCTTAGGCTTCGCTATTGGCTAATAATTCCCTTTACGTTTCCATCACTGTACTAAATTAAAGTTGAAAACTGATGACACCGCTAAAGGTGCGACTGCAGAGATAGCTTAAGCCGACTGTGCAATTGTTATTATGTCAGGAGGTCGTATGTAACTTAACCAAACTTTAGCGGACATGTTTTTAGTCCTGGAGCCAAGATTAATCCTGGAGCCAAGACGCAACAAGTGGATCTGTCATTGCCTACTGCACATATTCTCAATAATGCTTTTGCAATACGCATTAGTGCTCTTTGTATGTCTGTGGCATGAACCAAATCGTTAGTCTTTTTGTTGTTGAAGCCTCACTATGTAGCTAAGTTATTTGCTAACTATGCTAACATGGAGGATTGTTGCATGTTTGAGCCTGACGCTGGAAGTTAAACAGCTAACCTACGGTTTAATACCCACTCAGTAAAGATTTTTAAAGGCTACATCAACACTGTGTATTCGTTAAAACAAAGAAACAAATCTTTTACCTTTTCGGGAGCCTGATAGATTGCACTCGGCGTGTCCCATCTCCCAACTCCACGCTGCTCTGAACCCGGGGTCCTCCAGCTAAAGGACCCCATCAGTAAGCGGTGGCCTTAAGGGTGCCTGATCAAAAATCAGCTTTTTATTTATTCCATCGGCCGATGGCCGATGTTGAAAAAAATTCATCCATCGGCCCAAAACATCGGCCGGCCGATACATCGGACGACCTCTGTACTTGGGCTTCACCCATTGACTGTATAAATAAGGCTTCACCGAACTACCGCATCCTCTGATTTCCGGCGCTCTAGGAGCCTATATGTATACCTACCCAATTGCTGCAGAGTGATTTGAAAGACAACCTTTTAGCCCGCCTCCTTCCCTGTCAAGCGGTCCTAGACCCTTGCGTCTTCAGAGCATGGGTCTAGTGCGGCTAGGCTACAGAACACCACCAAGGCTGCTTCAATTTTGAAAAGATATGTGGCAGAAATCACAGCTCTATAGAATGTGTCCATTTAATACAGATGTACCCACAAATAAAATGACCTTGCACTGAGCACAGGTGTGTGTTATGCATGTGTACGTTATCTACAGATACCGAAATGTGTGACCTAAATATGTAGCACCCCCACAATTTAATCAGCTGCTCCTTGTATAATGTCGGATGGATAAATCATGAGAAGTGCTCAGCGGTGGATTTGTAGTATAATCTCAATCATGTGATCATCAGCAGGCAGCTGATGTAGTGTTCACATGTTGTCATGGTTACAGTGACGTCATCCCGCTGTCTCAGTGATGTAGAAATCTTTAACAAATCCGTGGATCCAGACTATCAGCCACATCACTGCCAAAATCTAGTCACTTAGTCCTTGTGTCATGTCTGACCTTCTGAGAAAATGTTATCCTAATCCATTTGTCCGTTTTTGGAGTAATGCTGCTACCAAACAGACAGACAACAAACCAACAGCGATCGTAACATAACTGCACATAGGCTACGAGTAAAAATATCAAATTCATGCAGAAATAAAGGGTTGAAAGGTTGATACAGTCTTAGTTTGCATGTCAGTTGGTTGGCCCAACACCAGACTAGAAATGAGAAGAAGAAAACTGTCTGGTTGCTGCAAAAACTGTGTTTATTTACCAAGAGCTAAGAGATAAATTACTGACTTTTCACACTCATTTATGTGTCTTTTCCTAAGTTTTTGCAAATGATACTCAAATTAGAAAAATCTGCTGCTGAAAAATGGTGCTGTGACCATGATGTGATACTAACAGAAGAATTGTGTTTGTTCAGGGAACGCCAGTCCCAGGTTTGTTCGCTGTACGGCCTACAATATGCCTTGCACAGCCGATATGGCCAAGCAGTCTCAGGTGCCACTGGCTGCCGTCGTCAAGCCCCTCGCCACGCTGCCGCCTGATGAGGTCAGTGATCCTCCTTCCTCTTTCCACTCTCATGTCTCCTTTGTGGTGTCGGTGTTGTAAGCTTCACCTAGAGAGGGCAAATTTCTGATTTGTAGCTGTTCTAGCGTGACATATTATCCCTTAGAGACATAAATTGTGTTAACTGTCAGAGACGATGCATCATTTGAAGTAATGAAAGATGACTTAAAATATAAAATGTGTGTCCAAAATGAATGGCATATTATGACTGAAGCTGCTGGCTGACTTTTTAAATATATTTTGTTAAAATCCGTCCCATCTGCAGGCTTCTTCTGCATGTCGCGTCCATTTCACGCTCTCCTTCTCGTCTGTATGTTCCACACTGCAGCTGAATCTTCTTCCGTGACAGTTGGACAGTTTTCACTCAGAGCCAGATTTGTCAAAAGATTAGCTTTCAGAAAAATGCATCTAGATATAATAACTGGATGCCCACAACGTCAGTGGGATAATCTGTCTCAAAATCATCGAGGTGGGAGTGGCTGAGTGACCTCGTTTTCCGCTCGTCTACCGTCTAACCAGTATCCAGCGGTTTTGACTGGACTACATGTTACATCACTTTTGCACGAAAAACAACTGTAGGGAAAAAGCAGGTGTAATTTTAACTGATAACAGCGTGGCGCACGTTTCATGCTGTGTCAGTAATTCTGTCTACATCTGGTTTCTTAATAAAGCCGCCCTCCTTTCCAGAGTGTGTGAATCGGGTCTGTCTGTCTGCCTCGGGTGTTCAGATTAGTATTTTTTTCGTTGAATCTCTTGTCAGACCCCTCCGTACCTGGTGGACCACGGCGAGGGCGGTCCAATCCGTTGCAACCGCTGTAAGGCCTACATGTGTCCGTACATGCAGTTCATAGAGGGAGGCCGCCGCTTCCAGTGTGGGTTCTGCAGCTGTGTCACAGAGGGTGAGTTTGGGTTTGTTCTAAAACCTGCACAGTTGGATTTTTTCCCGTGAACTCGCCGTATTGATGTTATCCTTCCTGCAGTGCCTCCACATTACTTCCAGCATCTGGACCACACTGGTAAGAGGGTGGACTGCTACGACCGGCCGGAGCTTTCGCTGGGCAGCTATGAGTTCCTGGCAACTGTCGACTATTGTAAGGTAAGATTTGCCATCAGGGTTCTTTTGCTCATTAAACAAACTTTGACCTCACTCAACTCATATTAATTCAGTTTGAACAGCTGCTATCGTTGTTCCAGTACCGCTTTTTATCCCCCACTGGCCATAGGCACGGAGGGGGATATTGGCGTGGGCGCATACGTGCGTCCACATTTCGTTTCCGGAGCATATCTCTGAAACTACTTGAGGGATTTTATTCATATTGCACCCAGGCCATCTCTGTATAGCATAGATGTGCCTTTTGGGGTGCATGACCTTGACCTGATTTTCAAGGTCATAGTGAGGCCCTTCAAATATTTTTGGATTCTGTAGCTATTTTTCCGGAGCATATCTGAGAAACCAGTTAAAGGTTTTCCTTCATATTGCACACACTAAGCCTGTTGGTAATGTAGATGTGCTTTTTCGGGTGCATGACCTTGACCTTATTTTCAAGGTCATTGTGAGGCACTTCAGATATTTTTTTGATTCTGTTCCTGGAGCATATGTCAGAAACTACCTGAAGGATTTCATGCATATTGCACCAACGCCACCTGTGCATAATGTAGATCTGCCTTTTTTGGTGCATGACCTTGACCTGATTGTTTTTATTGTAGTGAAGATGTATCATTTTGTAGGTGTATCGTCCAGTATATGTTATTATTTCTTGCACTTAGAGGCACTATATATAAGGCGGGGGATGTTTCAAGCGGAGCGTGTTTATTCAGTATTTTAATGATTCTGAAGTGGATTTTTTACCCATCTGCATTTTATAGTTAAAATGCTTTAATAGAGAAAGTAAAGTCTGCTGGCTGCTGTCTCAAATGAGGGACAATTTGTCTTATGTGCACCACATTGAAAATCATTGTATGCAGTGCAGCTAACAAAAGAGTCTGTCATCCTGATGAAAGCTGGATTGATTTTGTTTTATTGATGGAAGGCTAACAAATCCAAAAAAAGGACCAGTCTCTGAGTGTGCTTCATCTAATGGTTTCTGTCAAAATACTTATGGGAGTAGATAAATGTACCCCAGACAGCAGTGGCTGCCAGGGACTTTTTCATTTCTGTTTCTGTCTGTGCTTCGTTTTCTTTCTTGAGTCAGATATTGTCCAGGAAAACTAGATTATCCAGGTCTTAATGCTACAGTATTTACAGAGCGGAACTGAACTACAGTCGAGCCTGAAATTATTCATACCCCTAGCAAATTTTGATTTAAAGTTACTTTTATTCAACCAGCAAGTTTTTTTTTATTGGAAATGACACAGGCGTTTCCCAAAAGATAATAAGATGATGTACAAGGGGCATCATTGTGTAAAAAAATCATTTCTCAACTTATTTACATTTAAAAGCGACTTTAAGTTAAAATTTGCTAGATATTTGCTAATAATTTCGGGCTTGACTGTAAATGTTATGGGCCTTTTAAAGGTAAAGATGGCTTCTGGGGGCAAATATCATCAACACTATGACTGGCTAAGGAATCAACTGTGATTGGTATTCTTTTGGAAAAAAATGTAAATCTGATCAAAGTGTTTTCAAAAAGAAAACTCTGATCTCTGACATCAGTTCCAGAGCTGGTCTGTGAGGCTAACAAGTCCCGGTTCTTTACGTATGACTTGAGTATTTTCCTGTCTCTCAACAGAACAACAAGCTTCCACAGCCTCCAGCCTTCATCTTCCTCATCGATGTGTCCTACAACGCTGTGAAGAGCGGAATGGTCAGCATCGTCTGCCAGGAGCTCAAGACTCTGATGGACTACCTGCCCAGGTACACAAACATGTAGCTGAACAAGATACAAGATGGATTAGACACGTAAAATGGTTTGAAAAAGGATGATTCCAAAAGATAACGTGCTGCACACCGAGAGTTTATACTCTCACTTCTATCTCATGTCAGGGAATTGTAATAACTTCCAATTTCTTCCTCTAAACTCAGGGAGAACCCAGAAATGGACTCTATAGTGCGGGTGGGCTTCGTCACCTACAACAAGGTTTTGCATTTCTACAACGTCAAGTCCAGCCTGGCCCAGCCGCAGATGCTGGTGGTGTCGGACGTGTCAGACATGTTCGTCCCGCTGCTCGACGGCTTCCTCGTCAACGTAAACGAAAGCCGGCTAGTTATCGAGAGGTGAGCAGACAGAAAGCTGACATTTGCACATCTACGAGCGCGAGAGGTGTTAATGGACAGCGGGTCAGGCACATTGATCTGGTTTAATGCCATGCTGCCTGTTTTTTGTTTTTTTTCAGTTTGCTGGACCAGATCCCAGAGATGTTTGCTGACACCAGAGAGACGGAGACGGTCTTTGGACCCGTCATCCAGGCAGGACTGGAAGCTCTCAAGGTAACGCAGCCTTTTTTTTTTTCAGACGTTGAAAGTCTTCCTGAAGCTTCATAATGTCATTTAAAGTCCTGTAAATGAAAGTTCACTCTGCAGATTTTTACATGAAGCACCTGGTATCTGTGTGTGAACTGTACAGCACCCAACATATTGAAGGAAAGCCACAAATATTGTAAAAATCTCAACCTAAAAATAGCTCACCCAGATGAGTCAATAGGATCTTAATGCATCTGGATGCGTGACACTACGGCTGCACAGTAATGCTGACATGGCCGCTGCTTTGATGTTCTGTGTGTCATTTTCTCAGGCCGCTGACTGTGCAGGGAAGCTGTTTGTGTTCCACACCTCTCTGCCCATCGCAGAGGCTCCTGGCAAGCTAAAGAACAGAGAAGACAAGAAGCTGATTGGGACAGACAAGGAGAAGGTAAACATGAGTGCAGGAAGATGGGATTTTTTATATATATTCTAGCAGCTCACTTAATTGTGTTGTTCCACACTCACTCCAATTCCTCTCCTGTCATCCGCAGTCGCTGTTTCAGCCGCAAGTGGGTTTCTATAACACTCTAGCTAAGGAGTGTGTCGCCCAGGGCTGCTGTGTGGATCTTTTCCTCTTCCCCAACCAGTATGTGGATGTGGCCACGTTAGGAGTGGTTCCAGTCTCCACTGGAGGGTCAGTCTACAAATACACCTACTTCCAGGTGAGCAGAAACCCCCAATCCGCCTTTAGTCTCATTCCAAATGTGCTCAAGAATATTTTTGTCTGCAATTAATAGAGCTTTATTTTTTTAATACATATCTCTGAGAATTTTTGTGTTTCAAGTTGCAGCAAATCAATCAGAAAAATACTATTAGACTCAACAAAGCAAGCTTTCCCTCCCTATTCTCCCTCCCATCCTGTCTTCCAAACAAAAAACAAAAAAACAAAAAAAAAAAATATATATATATATATAATAGATAGAAAGAAGACCTATGGTATGCCGTCCTGCATGTACACAGATACACATATAAATCCACACTTTCACTTTAATTATAGAGACAAATACTGATTACAGTTAAAACTCTGAACAACTTCAAGCATGTTTCTCTGGATGTTTAATCCCCCCCACATGGACATTCTGCTTCTTCAGGGTTTCCTCCTGCTGAAGCAAATTACCAACATTGGTATCATGTCTTAAAAAGACATATTAAAGGTCTCCAGATGTCATCAAAACATGTCTCTTTAATCCACCTTCCAACTCCTGGTCCATCAACATTTTTCCAATTAAAGGAAATGATAAGTTTAGCTTCTAATATACACACATCTGCAAGTCCAGATTCCTTTCTCTGTCAGTGTGGATAACTGGATTATTACCTAGAAGGAAAGGCTTGGGGTCCATCGGTAACTTCTTTGTTAATATCTGATCAATCATCTTGCTAGAAAGGGTTCACTTTCACACATTCCCGTATTCAGTGGTACATTGTTCCTCTCACTTCATTGCACTTAGTACATGTATCAGTAACGTTGTTATTAAACTTGTGTAGTTTGACTGGGGTTGCGTACACCCTCTGTCAAAAGTTTTAGGACACTGTCTCATTCAAATAAAGTAGAACCTGTCCTAAAACTTTTGACAGGGGGTGTATTTCATCATATGGATGTGATCAGGGCAGGACTCTGATCATACATGTAAAGTTTCAGGCAGATTGGAGCATGTTCAGGGCATTTACACAGCATTTGACATTTCATGGCGAAGGATCAAAATTCCAGAGGACGCCTCGGACACGCCCTTTGACTTTGGAAAAAGATTTTAATAACTTTGGATCATTAAGGCCTCCTGTATGTACTGGCCTAATTTGAGGTGAATTGGAGTTTCCCCCTATGAGGAGTTCGCTTTAGAAAAAAATGAAAAATGGGCAAAATAGCTCACTTCCTGTTGGGTTTGGAATGTGGCTGCCACTGACTTTTTGTTTGGTAGATACACCCCCTGTCAAAAGTTGTAGGACAGGTTCTACTTTATTTGAATGAGAAAGTGTCCTAAAACTTTTGACAGGGGGTGTCTGTACACATCAGCCATTTATACTGAAAAAGTTTCAGATTGCTGGTAATTGTTTATTTCTGAGCTTTCATAGATATTTATTGTACTTTTTAACGTATCAACCTATAATGTAGACGTTTCTCTCATGATCTGCTGTATAATACATGACATGTCTTGTTTGTCCCAGGCTCAGTCGGATCAGGAGCGGTTCCTGAACGACCTCAGACGAGACGTTCAGAAGCCGGTCGGCTTCGATGCTGTGATGAGGGTGCGAACCAGCACAGGTGAGGCTCCAGCACCTCCAAACAAACAAATAAGGCCGAGAGAGCCGGCATGTGGCAGCTGACTTCACACGTCCTTTTTTTCCCTCTCCCCTCAGGTATTCGAGCGACAGACTTCTTCGGCTCCTTTTTCATGAGTAACACCACAGATGTGGAGCTGGCAGGCCTGGACTGCGACAAGGCCATCACCGTCGAGTTCAAACACGATGACAAGCTCAGCGAGGAGACGGGGGCGCTCATGCAGGTGTGCACGCCTGTGTTTAGAGCAAAATTCTCTGAGGAGCAATCTTTTATTTATAGTTATTCAACCAACTTTTTAACATTCCAAAACCCAAAACGGCAGATTTGAAATGCACTTTATGTTTTTGAAATTGGCAAAGTTACACCGTTTAGAAGAGCCAGAAACCGTTAAACTTAGAGTTGTTTGCTTTAACTTCAGCAGTCCTTGATGTCATGTTTGACTCTTGGTTTCATTGTAAAAATGAACCAGATCTTAGTTTAGAATTGAGATAATTCTGGGCTGAACTGCAGGCAGTGTTGAAGGTCAAGGTCACAGATTTTATTGTCATTTTCACTGTGCATTTTCATACACAAGAGAACGAGATTTTGTTTCTCAATCAGTGACTACAGTGCAGTAGAAGCATCAATAAAATGATAGAAATCATATTAAAATATAAACATCATAATAAACTAATAGATATTACTGTGTAATAAACTTACACAGCAGATAGGAGACAAATTAAAGATGCAAGTAGTAAAATGTCTGTAGCAGGCAGAACCACTGTAACTGTTCAGTGTTGGCAGGTTTTTACATTAGTGTCCTGTTCTAGCATTTCATCTGATATAAAACTGAGCAATAGCAAGAGGGATTGAATAACCTCAACCAGGATGTGGAGAGCTGGTGATTGTGATTAGACTTGTGGTGTTTAAAGCAGAGACGCATCTTTAAATTCTCACATGAACGCTGTCAAACCCGTTGAATTTGTGATGAATATGTGCCCCGTTTGTGTCCCTGCAGTGTGCTGTGCTGTACACCAGCTGCAGCGGCCAGAGGCGTCTCCGCATCCACAACATGGCGGTCAACTGCTGCTCTCAGCTGGCTGACCTCTACCGCAACTGTGAGACGGACACAATCATTAACTTCTTCTCCAAATACGGTGAGTTTCTGGCCGAGCGTCTCCTTCCATGTTGTTCAGCGTGAAGGCGTGTGGTTTGAATGAGGCTTGGACACGTTTGCACTCTACACATGTATTGTTCTCTAGCAAGGTGTGAGTGGAGGATTGAAAGAGTAACAGTTTCTAAAAATAATATGAAGCAGCCTGCAGGTGCTCCTGTGGAGCTGCAAATGAGCAAACAGTAGAAAGCTGCAGCCGCTCCTGAAAGCTGCCTGCTATCGATGTAAGCTGCTCATTGTTTAACAAAAGGTCTGTGATGGTAAATATTTGCCAAAACCGAGGTCTAATTAGTTTTCTTTCAAACATCAGTGTGACCTTTCTTCTTTTACCACCTGACTCAGGGCTCCTACGCAACATAAGGGACAGATTTCATTTATCTCATTAGATTGGCTTAGAGCTAGCCTAGCCGCGCTAGACCCATGTTCTGAAGACGCAAGGGTCTAGGGACGCTCGACAGGGAGGGAGGCGGGCTAAAAGGTTGTCTTTCAAATCACTCTGTAGCGATTGGGTAGGTATACAACCAATCAGCGCAACGAATAGGCTGACGGAGTTCCTAGAGCAGCGGATTGTGGCTAAGTCCCGTTAGCTTCCCAACCAGCAGAGCCAACTGGTGTATTAAGGATTTGCCATATCCCGTCAGCATAAGTCCAAATACGTCTTTCTTCTCAATGAAACACTTCAGTGCCGTCCTTTGTTTATCTTTCAAGTTGAATTATAGCTTCAAATCTTTAAGGGCTGTGGCCAAAGCCGAGTCGAAAGATAACTGTTTATTGTGCGCTCGTTGTTTCTGTCAGAATCGTCACGCCTCTGTCGTCACTTAGTTACGCCCGCCTTCTGACTCTACACTTCATGGTGATTGGTCCGGCCAGTTTTAGGAGAATCCAGCCTCGAGCCTTATGGAGGGTAACTAGACCCACCCTGGCAGAGAATTAAATTCGTTGCCGTGGGTTGTCTAGCGCGGCTAGCTTAGAGCGATATGGAAAGAGGAACTTGGATGGAAATATCTGATGCATTCTGCGCTCAGACTGAAATTAATGGAACATTCTCATGTGTCTGTCTCCGTCTGATTCAGTTCAAAGTTTTATATGGAGTCTAGTACACTAAATCTAAATTATCCAAAATCTGCCCTGACGTAGAGGACAGATGTGAGCGCTGGCATGTCACACATGTTCTGGACTTGTCCTAAATTGAGAGAATTTTGGTCAAACTTTGAACGACGCATTTTACAACAAAGTGAAAACCTCTGCAGAAACAGCCATCTTTGGAGTATTAGATGATGCTCAGATGGCCACTAATGAGGAAAATGTTTTTGCTTTTGCATCACTTCTGGCTCATAGAAGAATAGTTTTACAGTGGAAATCTCCTGATCCACTGAAGGCCAAGTGAAGGCTTGGTTTGTCCAAGTGAACTTATGTTATTTCTGAAATTGGAGGCAAAGTATTTCACTAGAGGATTATTTGGAAAATTCCTCCAAATTTGAGACTTGTTGATTTTGCATTTCGATACTCGGCACTCTTCCATAGGACCAGACGGCGCTGACAGTGCTACTAAACATGCTTGAGAAATAATATGTATACAGTTTACTTCAATCTTGCTCCTGTACTGTTAATCTCTTTCTTAAAAAAACAAAAACATCAGTGTGACACAGCTTAATTGACTATTCTACACACAGATTAGCTTATATATTCATAATATCATTTCCTGGTCGTTTATTAATTCCTCCTAGCTCTCTCACTTCATTTCTGTGTGTTTTCTTTCTTGCAGCTTTCCGTGGCGTCCTAAACAACCCCACTAAGGCGGTGAGAGACACTCTGGTCAACCAGTGCGCTCAGATTCTGGCCTGCTACAGGAAGAACTGTGCAAGTCCTTCGTCTGCTGGTCAGGTACGGAAAGCATCAACAGTTCTGTCACGTCCACATCTACAGAGCTCACATGTAGCTCACAGAGAGAATCCAAACTGTTTTCAGCAGCAGATATGAAAACATTTTGAGTTGAGCAGAAAAGGAAGCTGCAGTACAGCAGACTTAGTAATATTACTGTTCTGCTGCTTTACTTTTTGGATCGAAGTTTTAAGAAAGTGCAGCTTTTACCTCCTTTTTGTCACTCAAAATGGTAGAATTTTATAAATCATGGATTAGAAAGAGTTTTGTTAAAATATAGAATAAGGTAGAGCAGCGCTCCACACATGTAAACATCATAATTTGTAGATAAATGTGGAGGGATGGGACTGAAAGTTTCATAAAAGCTTGTAAATGGTGGTAATAAGTGATCATATATTGTACTGTGGTCCCTCGTCTGTCGCCGTGGTTACGTTCCAGACTCCCCTGCGATGGATGAAAATCCGCAAAGTAGTGACCATATTTATTTTATTGATTATATAGATTCAGAATGCTTTATTTTTCCCCAGGGGGCAACAAAAAAGACACATAGAGCAGGAAGTGCAACATTGATGTAATAAAGAAATAGAGATAAATATATATACAAAATCTAGAGCAAGTACTATAAGAATAGGTTTTTTTTTTGTAAAGACAAGAAACACAACTTAGTAACATGCTAGTGCAAATACAAATGCAAAGTAGGTACAATATAGCAATGAGGTAAATATATATTGCAGAGTGCAATTTCTAACTATATTTTAAAGCTTTATAAACCGTCCCCACACACCACAGAGCAACACTATGCTCAGTGATCAGACGTCTGTGTGAAATGGAAGAGGCTAGATGCTGAATGCTGCCACACAGAGGAGACTGATGCTACAGTCTCTGAGCCAATCAGAGCCCAGCGCTGTATGCTACGCTTTTTATTTCAATTAAATATTCTTTTAGTACGTTTTAATTATTATTTTCTACGTAGTTTTATATTGTTTTCAAGTTTTTTGGGCTAGAAAATGCTTATTTTACTTCAAAAATGCTTAAAATAATGCAGCAGTCGTAAAGCAGGTCACTATTTTGTTGTGTTTTTGTGGTTTAGTCAGCACTTTAGTTTGCTAAAGTGTTACATTGTCAGGACTGTGAGTGTGAAGTGAAGTGCGTTTGATGACTTCCTGCCACATTTTCTGGAATGTTGCTCTGTGTGTGTCAAAATAAAAGCATTGGCCAGTTGAAGAGTGCATAAAAGGCAGATATCCTTTCTCTAATGTAGCTTGTCACCATAATAAATACATCAAAATACTTATATCCTGCAAAATCCCACCATATAGTGAAAAATCTGTGATACCAAATGTAATTTAAAAATCTGCAATACAGTGATACCACGATATGTTGAGAGGCCACTGAGTTAGCAACAAATAAAAAAACAAGACCATAAAATGCAAATGAAATTGCAGTATATTCCAGCAAGTGGAGTTTAAATAATTCAGTTTACTAATCAATAATGAACTTCATTAGTACAGCAAACAGTCTCTGCTCTTTACAGTAGAACCTAAATGCATCTCACATTGACCGTCTAATAAAAGCAGGTTCACACGTTTCTTAATCATATTTACACGTTATAAAGAGTCCGTTTAGGTAGCTAACGGTGCGTCTGTGTGTTTTTCCAGCTGATTCTCCCAGAGTGCATGAAGCTGCTCCCTGTTTACCTGAACTGTGTGCTGAAGAGTGACGTGCTGCTGCCGGGAGCCGACGTCTCGTTGGACGACCGGGCTTACCTGAGACAGCTCATCAGCTGCATGGACGTCACAGAGACCCACGTCTTCTTCTACCCTCGTCTGCTGCCGCTGGTGAGGCCACAAACGCAACACTTGTCACCTTGTCTGTTGAATTCTTTCGTCAAAAAGCCCGATAAAACGTCAAATTGTAAGGATGTGCACTAGAATCAGCCCCAGGTAGCAGATCAGACGGGCAGTCCGTGTGTTCATCCCAAGCACTGAGTTGCAGCCCACTTGAAATAGCATCAGCTCTGTGGAAATGTGTGAGTTCAGGATGATGAAAGGGCTCAAATGCTGTGTCATCCCTCCTGTTGTCCTCATTTATGGCCACTGAAAAATATTGATTCTCTGTCTGAAAAAAAAGCCAAAAAAATTCCCCAAATTTCTGAAAATGTCCAGAAGCTTCAGGAAGACAATTACAATAATTCTTTAAAAGTTTTGTTCATAAAAATCCCCCAAATTTAACAAGAAAATTCTAGGAAATATTTTCAAAAAATTAGTAAAAATCATTCAGAAAAAATCCTAAAAATATCTAAAGTGATTCCGTATATAATCAATAAAACCTCTCATATTTTCTTTAAAAAGATTCACAAAAAAATCAACCAAAATTCAGTGAAATTCACAGGATTTTGGTTAAAACAATTTCTGTGTTTGTAGTGGAGAAAAAATGTTAGTAAAACACTGTGTTGCAGCCATTTAATTTTGTTCCTCCTCTTTACTTTTCTAGATGAAGTTGGAAAGCGGGTCGTTGCCGGTGGCAGTGAGGGATTCAGAGGAGAGGTTGTCTAAAGGTGGCGTTTACCTCCTGGAGACGGGACTCCACCTCTTCCTGTGGGTGGGAGCCAGCGTTCAGCAGGAGCTGCTGCTCAACATCTTCGGCACGCCGAGCTTCGGACAGATCGACTCGAGCATGGTGAGAGGAAACGGATCTGCTGCTGTGTCGTGTTTGTTGATCTCAGCTGACTGATCTACTGACGGGGGTTTGATCCCAGTTTGTTTGTGTGTGAACCTTTACCCACAGAGGTTTTTGGCTATCCTGCCTGAATCGCAGGCGTACATCGAGTTGTTTTTGGGGTTTTTTATACAATCGGAAGAAAATGTAAATTACAGCGACAATACAAACAAATCAACGTAAAGTATCACTGTTTCATAGCATGATGTTTAAAATCTCAATCCATCAGAGGCTAGAACCATCAGAGGTCTGTTTGTATCATTTTGGACCGATAAGTCAGTAAGTAAACGGTTTGATGCTGCTACTTCTGACTTCTGGTGGTTTTATAGTTTGTTTTATCAAGATTTTACTAAATTCTGTTGGTCAATTTAATGACTTAAAGTCAGTTGTAATGGGTCCCAATACTTAGGAAAATTAGATACTGTGAAATGTTTTATGTGTGTTAATGCATAAAGTACAGATGTTTTTGTTATTTATATACAATACTGCATGCATGTTCTGTGTACGATATTGATTTCTTCATCTAAACTCTTGTTAACACGTTTGTCAAAGTTGAATATTGTTTCTGAATGTCTCTTCTGTTTCAGACCAGTCTGCCGGTTCTGGACAACCCCTTCTCTCAGAGACTCCGAGAGATCATCGACTCCTTCAGAGCACAGCGATCACGATACATGAAGGCAAGCTTTCTCTGTTTTCCATGAAGCCTTTGGTGTCTTTAAACGCTTTATATCCTGCTTTAGTGTTATTTTCTGTCTCATCTCAGGCTGGTTGCCGACGACTGGTGCCTCGTGTTTTTCTCCAAATGTCTTTTTCCTTTAAACAAATCTCAGTTGTGTGAAGATCTGAATCAGGAAGTATCTGATCTTATCTAGTCTAACTTACTGACACCAGATAGCTTACCTAAAAATGTGAGATGCCGGCTGTTAATATTTGACAGTAGAAACTAGTCTGCAACTATTTTGATCAAAATGCCAAACTTTTGGTTTCAGTTTCTAAAAAGTGAAGATTTGGAACTTTTACTGAATGTACCAATCAGAACCCATCAACGCATTTAAGAGGCACGTTGTCTTGAAAAAGTGTCAAAACTTCACTGTAAAAAGAGAACAGATGATTGATTAATGAACTAGATAGTTTATTAATCCCAAGGTGAATTCAAAAAGTTAGCCAAACTTCAGTGTAGGGCTGGACCCGAATATCCGAATATTCGTTCGCTACGGCGGTATCCGGATATTAATTTTGGTATCCGAATATTCGCGGATATCTAGTCGGACGTTGCCGGGCGGGACGAATATGACTGTCTTCTCTCCACCTTCAGCCCACATCGGCTCATCCCGTCCTGTGATCACATAAACATATACAACATATATGTCTATGTGATCACCCCCTCCTCTTCCCAGACGAAAATATTCAGAGCTCGTCTCTTCCCTGCGCCTTCGGCTCATCCCGCCGTGTTCGGCTCATCTCAGCTCATACATTCGTGTTTGTAAACACCACCAGAATGGCCGGGTGGCTGCCGACTCTGAAGTCATACTTCACTTCGTTGCATAAACACAAGACAAAATGCCGAAGACCTCCGCTGTTTGGGAATTCTTCAGTTTAACTGAAGACAAAACGAAGGCAAAATGTGGACCCGGGAGAGCAGACGAACGGATCCGAATATTCGGGCCGTCTCTGCCACAAGCCCCGCCCCCCGTCGGATGTTACAGGGCGGAACAAATATTCGGATATTCGTCTTTAATAGGACCCGAATATTCGGAGGCCAGAAACCAGTATTCAGGCCAGCCCTACTTCAGTGTAAAATCACGATACGTCATTAAAATTCTGTTATTCTACACGTGTAATTAACAAATATGCCAAAACCAATTCTCACTGCGTCTCTCCTCCTGTCTGCAGCTGATGGTGGTGAAACAAGAAGACAGAGCCGAGCTGATCTTCAGGCACTTCTTGGTGGAGGATAAGAGCGTCAGCGGGGGGCGTCATACGTGGACTTCCTGTGTCACATGCACAAGGAGATCCGGCAGCTGCTCAGCTAGACCTCCTCCCCTCCAACTCCCCCCTATCACCTGTATGAGCTCATCCCAGCCCGGTCCACCCTCCCATGTGAAAGAAAGCGCTTTATCTTTTTTTTTTTCCTTTTCCTTTTTTTTTTTTAGACCTAATAAACTAAAGCTCTCCTTGCTGTCCGTCAGCTGAGCGCCAGAGACCAGCTGGCAGATCACGTCATGTGTGTGACAATGCGAGTGTTAGCGTGTGTTTGCGCGTGTGAGAGAGAGAGATTGAGGATCTGGTGTTAATAAAGCTTTACTCTGCCTCAAATCTACTGCTCCGACACAGCAGGAGCGAAGTAACTGACGAGGGAGGGTAATGTGTGTGTATATACAAGTGAACAATTAAGTATGCAGCAGAGTCAGAGAGCGACGGAGACGGCTGATGTTGACTGTAGTCGGTGTACTGTCTGTATTACGAGCACTGAAAGGCTGTTCTGGGTGACACTCGGATAGCAAACACTTTTTATATGATTGAATCCCATTAGAGTGAAGGACGTCTGCATACGAAGACGTAAACTAAATGAATGCTGTTCTTTCTGTCTCTTATCCACTGTATTCATGGCCTTAGTACCCTCCTCCCCATGCTGCTCCAATCATCCATAACGTGTGTGTGGTTTGTTTCCAGATGTGAGAGGATTAGCCAGCCATTGCCCGACTTTTTTTCTTTTTTTTTTCTGTCTCCTGCTGTGTCTCCAGGTGCAAGCATCCGAGTTTAAGCCCTAGATTAAGAGCTGAAACTGGAGTCTGACGAGTTGTCACCCACAGAAAGCATTAAAAATGAACTTCAAATCAAAAATCTGCTTTGGGTGTCCACATGTCGACTGAAAATAAAGGTGCACGTGACTGCTGTGGCTGATTTCAGTAATTGGTGTAATTCAGATCGGTTTAAATCGGCTCCTTTATCGGTGCGGACATCTGGCTCGACTGTTGATGAACCAGATGTGCATTTCAGATTACCGTGGTGATCCAGGCTAGCTCTCGTTAGTTCCAAGTCTATGCAGCGCCGAGACAAAGTGAAGAATAAAAGAAAAGGAAAATAAATGAGGCATGTGAGCGTTTTCATTTCAGCATCAGAGCGGTGGAAACTCCCCTTTCTTTCCCGATTAGTTTCTGCGGATGATTGCATCTGTTGACTTGTAGTGCTGCAGACTTTATATTAATCAGAGGCGTCGATGTCCAGAATTGTACTCGAGGCAAATTTCCAGCAGACAGAAATGAGCACAGAATGACAGCAGATCCACGAAGACGCCAGTAAGATGTTTGCAAATTTTGAGTTGTCTCCGCACTGAAAAGTTGAATAAAAAAAAAAAAAAAACCTGTTCAGTGTGTAAATAAAATATATAGTCTGTACAGAATTAATAGAAAATAACAATTTTAAAGACCTGCCTGAACAGCTGTGGTTCGCCGGTGGTTGGTTTCTGTCACAAATAGCCGAAAATATAAAATCATCTTTTACTGAAGAGGGGAAGACAGGCTTTTTGATATGTTTGTGTGCGAGTGTGTGTGAATGTGGGGTCGGTCCTGGTGAATTTCTCGTGAGGAACAGAGGGATCAGCCAACACACACACACTCACACACACACTCACACACACACTACCCATGAGATTACATTCAGTTATCACTTTCTGTTTCTTTTTGTTTGTGTTTGGTGTGTGTGTGCAGCCCTCTGTTCCGTCTTTCTGTTCACTGACTTTAATTGACCCACCGTCTTGACTGTAATCTTAACTTCTGTCCCTTTTTTTTTTCTTTGATTCTTTTTTTTCATTGCCTCTTGGGACTGCTAATAAAATGATTGTTAAAAGTGAAACTCATCTTTGTGATTCTCCCGTTCATGACTTCACTCAAGATTTTTTTTTATTACAAATGTGATTTAATAATAATAATACCAAAACACAGTCTGTTCATATTGCTGCACACGTCATGTCTAGAGCTGTTCATGTTTTTTTTTAAACATTACAAAACATTATTTCACTCCCTCTTACTAGTAGCCATGCTGATGGATTCGCCTTCATATGTTAAGACTTTAAAATACAGTTTGATCTCAATTTCTACCAACCAAATACAAGCTGAGAACTGCAGTCCAATGCAGTGAAAAGTGCACGTAAATGATGCCTATAAAAAGTATTCAACCCCCACAGAAGCTTCCCTGCTTACAGCTATTCAAAACTGAATCACAATCAAGTTCATTTGGCCTTTTTTTTTTAACCCCTCCTGTTGTCTTCATTTACAGGCACCAAAAAAAATATTGTTTGTATACTTTGTAATAAATATCATCAGTTTTGTGTGGTTACATAGAGAAAACATCTTGAAAATAAGCCTAAAATTGTCAGATTTCATTTTAGTCACTTTATTTAAAATGTCAAATTTAAAAATTCACCAAAAATAACGATGGAAATTGTAAAAAAAGAAACCCAAAGACTCTCTGCTCTGCACGGCAACTGAGAAGCCACGACTGACTCGGGGCAGTTGTGAGCATCAACCATGTGACCAAAATCCAGACACTTTTTAGGTGAAACTTTCAATTCATTTTCAATACATTTTATTCACCATTTCAAATGGGTCATCACAAGACACTTCAATGAGAACAGTAAAGACACAATTATACAGAGGAATCCAACAAATCCAAAGTTTCCTTTGGATTCCCTGTCTGAGCAAGCACTTGGCGACAGTGGGGAGGTAAAACTCCCTTTTCAGGAAGAACCCTCCGGCAGAACCAGGCTCAGACAAGGCGGCCATCTGCCTCGACCGGTTGGGGTGAGGGGAAACCCAGCGAAGGATGCTGAGGTCAGGAACTCATATGGACTTTTTTTGATTTTAAAAAAAAAACAAAAAAAAAACAAAAAAAAAAGGAACTGTGAGTCCGAAATGTGGTTCCAGTCCATTAGTGCTGCTCAGTTCATCACATCCTTAAACTTGGACACAGCAGCAGCAGCAGAACGTCTTCTTTCTCCAGGAGAAGATGCGCTGGAAGCAGTTCTTCTTCTTTGTCTTTGTCTGCTCCTTCTTATTGACTTGAGTGTCTTCATCATTGTCACTGTCCTTGCTGTTCTCAATGTCTTTAGCAGTGTCACTGTCCTCATGTTCACTGCTCTTCAGGTCACTTTTCTCATCAGGCAAGCCTGTCAGGTTGATTCTGTTCTCTGGATCTGCAGGCTTAACCGTGATGGACAGGCTGGTGGAGGGTCTCGGTTCATCGCTGAAAAAGAAAACATACACGGTTGGGTTTACATCCGACAAGCAGAGAATGTAAACATGGAAATCAACAAAAGTCCACATCAGTCTTTTGTCACCTGCTGGGCTGCTAATGTCTCACAACCTGTGTACAAAGTAAACAGAAACACACTTACCAACTGCTGGTGGGGGAGTTGCTGCTGAGGTAGCTTCTCGTGATAAAGGGATGCTTCAGGATACCACTGGGGGTGATTCGGTCCTTCTCGTCCCATTGAAGCATCGCCTTCAGGAGCTCGATGCACTCCTTTCTCTCATCAGCCTCTGCTAGGTTGTCCGTCTCAGAGCACACCTGGTGCAGAAAACATTTTGAAAGTCCAACAGCGGTCAAATCACCTTCCACCGTGAAATGTGAATACCATAAATGAATGTGACTTTTCAGCAACTAGCTGCTGCTTGCTAAAGTACCGTTTCGATTTCATCCAGAGAGCTGAACTGGTAAACTGCGTCGTCAAAATGGGTCCCAAAACACTCTGTAGGTCTCTGAAAGAAGAAAACAATCATGCTTACTAAAGTCTTTATCTTATTGAGTGAGTAAAGGTCAGAGGTAAAATCACAGTAGGAGTATTGTACCTTTAGCTGCCACAAACCATCAGGCATTTTCTGAAAAAATAATTCTGATCTCCGTCCAGCATCGATGACATGTTGCGGTGGCGGACCCAACAGACCGATCATGCGTAGGAGCTGCAAACAAAACATAACACCGTGTTAGACCTGAAGCTATTCCTGTGACGGCTTCTAATGTGTTTCAGCTGCAGTAATTTACTCACTGTCCAGTATTCGGAGTCTGTTCCGAAGAGACAATCTGAAGTCATCATCCTCACCATCACGCAGCCTAATGACCAAATGTCGATGGCCTCAGAATACGGCAGGCCCAGGATGATTTCTGGAGCTCTGAAAGTGGAAAAAACATCAAATGAAGATGTTACACAGTAGACAATAAGGAGACAGCGCTGAATTAAAGAAGTTTCAGAAGTATCAGTATTTCATACCTATATGCAACTACTTGGAGTAGCTTTCCCGCTTTGGTTTTGGAGCTGTACTCGGCCTCACCAAAGTCAATGAGTTTGACTCTGAATGGCTGCTTCACACGATCCACCATCATGATGTTGTCTTCCTTCAGATCAGCGTGGATTATGCCAGCACTCTTTGTCGTATTCAGAGCTACAGCCAGCTGCAAGTAACAACATTTATCAGGAGTTTGTTAAAGAAATCTGTCACATGACAATAAAAGCAGAAGTTGTAAAGGTTCCTGAAACACCGATGTTGATTCTAGCACCACTCAAGGAGAGAAATATAAGGAGACAATAGAAGGTCACACCTGCTCAATAATTGTGCGGACGTGTTCCAGTGGCATTGGCTGTTGTGAATTCCGCAAATAGTCCCACAGGCTGATGTCCAATTTTTCAAACACCAGTTGCCGCTCATTTTTGATGAAGACGTCTCCTTTGTAGTCGATGATGTTGGACTGCTTGGAGTTGTGGCTCACGAGCTTTTTCATGATTTCCGCCTGTGGAGAGACAATATGTTTGCTGAGCCACAGAGTCCAATCAGTTCTTCTCAACAACTAAAAAGTACATAACATCACCAGTACCACTACTCAGAATATTGTAGTAGTACTACCTCTTTTTGAAAAATGTCTTTTTTGTGTCACTGTTCAGCTGGAATCAGTGTCTTACCTCATGGTCTAGATTGCTCCATTCGGGCACCTTTACAGCCACGTGCTCTTCGGTGTTGTTCTTCACACATTCCACCACTAATGCAAAGCCTCCATGTCCTATTTCTTTCACGAATGTGTAGCCTGTTGAGACTTCGGAACGCTGGCTTGTGGTGCTCTCCTCGGAGGAAGATGAGGATGAACTTTGGATGTTCAGTTTGATCTTGTCACAGAAGCCTGAAAGTGAAGCAGACACAAATGAGAAACATAATCTATGGATGTCTTGTTAAACCATTGGTAATCTACCACACTGATGTGATCTCAGTTTTCAATCATATTTGCTAAATATTGAACCAGTTATCATAAAACAACACCACTGAGTGTTACAACCTGTTCTGAATTGTGTTATAAGGCATATTGGACATTATTGCAGCAAAACTACATGAATGTTTCCTCAGAAACTCCAAAGTGTTTACTTCATTAAACAGAAGTCTGCTCTTTACAGGAGTACTGGTTGGTTTTAGTTATCCAGTTATGACCAAACCTGAACACTTCTTCTTTATCCAGGAGAAGGCACATTGGAAGTAGTTCTTCTTCTTTGTCTTTGTCTTTCTCTGCGCCTTCTTATTGACTTGAGTGTCTTCATCATTGTTTCTGTCCTTGTTGTTCTCATTGTCTTCAGCAGTGTCACTGTCCTCAAGCTTACTGCTCTTCAGGTCACTTTCCTCATCAGGTAAGCCTGCCAGGTTGATTCTGTTTGCAGGGTCTGCAGGCTTAACCATGATGGACACGGTGGTGGAGGGTCTAGATTCATCGCTAAAAAAGAAAACATACACGGTTGGGTTTACATCCGACAAGCAGAGAACGTAAACATGGAAATCAACAAAAGTCCATATCAGTCTTTTGTCACCTGCTGGGCTGCTAATGTCTCACAACCTGTGTACAAAGTAAACAGAAACACACTTACCAACTGCTGGTGGGGGAGTTGCTGCTGAGGTCGCTTCTAGTGATAGAGGGATGGTCGAGGATATCACTGGGGGTGATTCTGTCCTTCTCCTTTGAGTTGTGGCTCATGAGTGTTTTCAGGATTTTCACCTGTGGAGAGAGAATATGTTTGCTGAGCCACATAGTCCAATCAGTTCTTCTCAACAACTAAAAAGTACATAACATGACCAGTACCACTACTCAGAATCTTGTAGTGGTACTACCTCTTTTTAAAACAATGTCGTTTTTGTGTCACTGTTCAGCTGGAATCAGTGTCCTACCTCATGGTCTTGACAGTTCCGTTCGGACACCTTTATGGCCTCGTGCTCTTCAGTGTTGTTTTTCGTAGATTCCGGCACAAATCCACAGCTTCCATGTTCCAGGGTTTGCATCAACGTGTAGCCTTCTGGGACTTTGAAAGGATGCCTTGTAGTACTCTCCTCAGAGGAAGATGAGGATGAGGATGAACTTTGGATGTTCATTTTGATCTTGTCAAAAAAGACTGAAAGTGAAGCAGACACAAATGAGAAACATAATCTATGGATGTCTTGTTAAACCATTGGTAATCTACCACACTGTTGTGATCTCAGTTTTCAATCATATTTGCTAAATATTGAACCAATTATCATAAAACAATAGCACTGAGTGTTACAACCTGTTCTGAATTGTGTTATAAGGCATATTGGACAGTATTGCAGCAAAACTACATGAATGTTTCCTCAGAAACTCTGAAGTGTTTACTTCATTAAACAGAAGAGTGGAGTTACTTACTTCACAAAAGTCTGGTTATCTAGATTTTGCTGAAATGTGGATGTCTCTGAGTTTGGTGTTAAGCTGGTTTCACTGAACTACTCAATAAACGAATAAATAACTCAATAAAATAAATTGAAATGGTGTCTCCACTCAGAGTTTTTGTGTTTGCCATGAATTCTACAATGCCTTTAAAAACAATTTAAAATTTCTCAGCATTGTTAAATTACTGAAACTGGCCCTGTTTTTCTCATCTATCTGCACTTAATAACTTATAGTGACATATTCTGAGTAATGTTGTTAGAAATTGTTGAAATCTCTCATTTATTAGAACATTTTCTGCTCAACCATGTCTCATTTGACAGATTTTTTCTCACATAAAATACATTTCAAATATATTAAAAAGGCTAACTTTTAGAAATGTGTTCAGTATGTTTATTTACAAATCAAAATCAAATTTAAAAAATAATTGAAATTGTCACTGAAAGTCTCATCTTTGAGCACACATTACCCCAAAAAAACAACAATGCAGAAATCAACCAATGATATTTTCTGACACTTTTGTACTTTCATGCCAGGATAATACAAAATAAAACATACAGAAGATTTTTTTTTTAACATTAAATGCTTGGTCACAAAAATGAAAAAGAAATTGTGATGAACTTTAGTAACTGATGGAGCAGATATGACAAGTTGTAGCACCAAAAACAGAAATATTGCTGGATAGCTTAATCCAATTTCATTTTGGATTCCATGTTGCAAGTTAAGGAAACAGAATGAGCTATTACCTTACTTATTACACTTACTGAATGAATTTACTGATCAGAAAAAAGTGATCTTAACTCTTGCTCACATCAACACATCAGATTATCTTTATATTCTCCAAAATGAATATTTCCCAGTAGAAAAATCCTGCTATCCCAACATGTCTATGCATTTGGTCATGGTTATAGTCAAATTATTCCAAGTTTGGAGCTTTAAAACCATATTTTGTCTGAACAAAAATGTTGTCCTGCTCTTTACAGGAGTTGGTTTTAGTTATCCAGTTATGACCAAACCTGAACACATCACTTCCCTTCCACACTGCTAAGATCTTACTTTTTAATAACAAGACGTTAAAAATTACAAGACAAGTACAAAACTGAGTGTTACATCCTGTTCTGACTCACAGATTTCATTACAAATTGGACAGAGTTGTAGAAAAATAGATTTTAAAACTTCCTTCTGAATGTTTCCTCTGGTGTTTGCTTCATCAAACAGAGCAGTGAAGTCACTTACCTCAAAAATGTTGGCTTCTTTGGATTTTCTTGAAAGTTTAACGCTGAGATTAATCTCGATGTCCTGCTCGTTTCAAGTAGTCCTGTTGTCTTGTTGAAATCTGGAAGACACTGTGCAGAACTGTCTGCACCCTGATTTAAATGCAGCACTACCTCGTTCAAATGTAAACAAAGCAGCATATATGTAATGTTGTTATTTTTTAAACTTTTAGCTGTCATATTTACTGTAAAGAAAGCACACAGTGGATTGATTTGGGTTCATGTAAAATGCTGAAACACTGGTGTAGTCATTGTATATGAGGAATATGGCTTTCCAAAGGGAACAAACTTGGAGTTAGTTGAGCCTTTGGAGAAAACATGTTGGGGGTAAATTGTGCCATCAATTATGTTGAAGTAAAATTTTAAATGTTCCATCTCATATAATGTAAGATCTGTCTCCATTTGTTCATGGATGACCTGATGGGCTGAAAAGTCATTCTGTCGATCTTCATCTGCCACCTGACGTATGAACTTCCCCTTCTTTACTTCTCCTACAGCTCTCTCCAAATCCTTAAGAGAAGCTGAAGTCCTGTCTGTCTTCCACTAGTCTCAAAATTAAAATGTCACATAATTTTGGTTCTAACATGTAAAAATACCAAATAAAAGTAATAATGTAATTATTTACCAAAAATCAAATGTGCCTTCATCACAAAAATGCATCATCCAGGTGGTTTAGAGTTCACTAAATACCAACACTTTAGCCTCATTTAGGAGCTTACTAATGCACTAACGTGTAGAATAGTTTCAGACACTAATTGTGTTGTGTTTGCATCAATCTTGTCAAGAAATTATGCTCAGTCAGATAAACTACACTGAGGAATTAGCTGTTCTTCTACCATCAAAGGTATTTTTAATTACTTAATGTTTGGTAGCACAAACACAAATTACACAAAGATAAAGAATAAGTTGTTTAATGGACTTTTCTACATTATTTGAAATGAATGTTTGAGTGTTGTGTAGTAAACTACTGTTCTTTAGCTTCTGATAAATTCATTTTTTTTCTAAATAATATAGGACCACAATGAAGAAAAGAGGAAAATCCAACCTTTAATTCAAGTGCATTTATTCAGTGGGGAAAAAAAAAAATCACACATTAATAAATAATTCTTTTACATCAAATCATGTGTGTCACAATTATTGGCACCACTAATGTTAATACATTGTACAACCCCCTATTTACCAACAAAACAGCACCTAATCTTCTCCTATAATACATTTTTCTACAATTTTCAGTGTGAGAGCATGCTTCTGCAATAAAAACTGAATTTATTTTAAGGTTTTCAACACATCTTAACCAGGGACGCCAATAATTATGGAGGGCGCTATAAGTTTTTGGGAAGTATAATGCCTGGCTAAAATATTGAGCTTTAGGGGTTCATTTTGATTTTACAATTTTCTTTATCTAACATGAGACAAAAATCTACAGTATGCAAACATCCATTCTAATAAACCTCCTTCCATTTACCACAATATCAAACTTTGTCATTAGTGTGGTATCAGTGTGGAGAACAACTGTCTTCCTGATAAGGTCACACTTGTTTTTTGTCTCCCGTGCTGCAGCTGTGCCTGTTGAACACAGGGTGGAAGCAAAGCCCAGGCTGTGCTCTGCTGGTTTTGCTGCATGTACAGTACGTGCTCTGACTGATCCAATTCACTCCACTTCAGTTTTATTTGCATAACGCCAAATCATAACAGACTGTTTGTCATATCGGGTCACTTTGCATAGCAAGGTCAAGATCTGACAAAACTGTAGAAAGAAGACGAGCAGTTCCCTCCTTGAGGAAGCACTCGGCGACAGGACGGAGGAAAAATTCGCTTTTAATAAGAAGAACCCTGCGACAGAAGCAGATTCAGGGTGGGTGGCTGACTGCTTCGACTGGCTGGGGCGAGATATACTGCGCACATCTTTTCCTTCCCACCGTCGCCAAGTGCTTTCTCAAGGGGGAATTATTAGGTTTCTCTCTATAATACTGTAAAATCTTATCGTCCCTTGTATGGTACACTGTACATAGATGTATATGTTGTCTGTACACGCAAACACTAAGTAACAGGTCTCTTACCAGAAAGCAAACTTATACTCTTGCAGAGATTCGGTGGCCTGCAATGCAGGAACTGCAGTTTTTCAGTGTTCAGTTTCTAGTGTCTTCCACTCCAACTGACAGAGGATGAGCTGGACCAGAATACAAATCAAAACAAATGGAATATGGGCGACACAAAACATGAACAGCGTAGGCCTGACTGCAGTGGAAAGACACAGAGCAAGTGACATAATACAGAGTGTTTCTTATGCAGGCCTTGGAAATGAATGTAGCCAGTACAGATGAGGCTAAATCAAAACAACTCAAACTATCTTTTAAAATCATTTAATGATCACCTTTTTCTCTTATATATTCATAAAGATTTTGCAGATAGGAGCTGTTCTTCCATTCGCCTTACTTCCCTATGCAAATGCTGCTAATAGCTACCAACAATGAGTTAAAGTTGTGTCACTTTCATAAGTGCAGTTGCTGTACTGCATCCAGCTGACCTCTAGTGGAGAGAACACAGTAGTGTATAGAGGAGAGGAAAACACATAATTAACTTAGTTAGAAAATACAAGATATGCATTGAAACAAAGAATTGTGATACAAGGGGGTCATGCTTTAACTTGTGACTATGAGCTTCCCCTGACGTCTCTAGTTGTCTGAAGACGTCCATTATTTCAGGAAATTAGGTTCCTTTATTGTGCATAATCCTAAAATCATCCTAAAAACATCTGCAGTACCTTCAGTCTCAATTTTTACATTTCTACACAAGAAAAGTACATAAAAAGTACTCTGTGTCATATACAGGCACAGTTTTCCTCACTGTTACAGCACATTCATACTTGACATTAAAAGATCTTTGCCTATGTAAGGAACAATCGCAGAGTGCAAATCTGTAATCTGAAGTCAATAACAATAGTCTGAGTATCAAGGAAATATCTTCCACTGTTGCTCTGTTTTCATTGTGAATTTCCCTCTTTCTGTTTCCCCATAGTGTTGCGAGTTGAGATGAAGCAATACTGATGTAATTTTGCACTAAAAAGAATTCTATTTGCACTATATTTTTTTGCACTAAGTTCAATGTTTCCACTCCCCTATCACTTACACTAGAAGCACATTACTAAGAGGCCTCTTATGAACAGGAGGAAGCAAAAACCTGCTCCAGCTGACTATTCTTTTAAGACGAGCTTGAAAAATTGTGAACCTATGCATTAATGTACGTTTTAAAGGCCCTCTGTGACTGTTGATCAAACCCCTAAAAACTAAAATGTGTGAGTCGGGATTAGTTAGTCAGAAGTTTTTGTCCTTGTCTTCCTGCATTAAAATGGATAATGTAGTTATACAGCATTGCTTCCTCTAGAATGCAAATAAACTCTGTATTAAAGATCGACAGCCACTGTGACATCACCCATAGATTTGTGACGTCCCATTTTGAAGTCCCAAGTTTCATCTTGGTATTTTGAAGCCTGGACAGTCACAAGCTAGCGCCACCCTAACACATACCCTGCTTTATCATCTATTTTACTTTGAATTGGATCATAATTTACTAAAAGAACATTATATTGTATTCAAAAAGTCTTAAAACTAGCTATTGAGATCATAAATTCATGAGGAAAATGCTTGCTGAGGTGACAAATCAAGTCAGAAGTAGGATCATTTTCTTATAGATTTCTATACAATCTTTTAGCAAGAGTCGCCTCCTGCTGGCTGTTCAAGAGAATGCAGGTTTGAGGTACTTCCTCACTGACTTACCTTTTCCAACCTAGATTCTACCTCCATATATTACCTCTGTTCACTGCTCAGCGCACCAGCTCACATACAGCTCTACTAAACCACTATAAAACTACTCTTTACTAGAAAATGGCAAGTTATAATAGAGAAGTAATTCAACTGGATCCAAAAACTGAAGCTCGCGTCTCATTTTCCCACAATCCTGTGCTGTTCACGTGCTGCAAAAACTATGAATTCCACGGAAAATGCATCCCAGGAAGGGTCTGCATATCTTCAGTCCACCCAAGTCTCCACCAGTCAATGCAGCTCAAGCACACCAGCTCACCCATGTTCCTCTCCAAACACTGTAATGCTACTAGGTGAAATATCTCAGTAATTTGGTGTTTGACCTGGAATCAGATTTTCAAGAAGAATATTGCTACAGAATGTGCCACCCTCAAGCTGATGGGATTGGTTCCTTAGGTTTGATATGTACGAAACCCCGGGAAGCCTGAATCCATGTTTTGGAGACTGTAATCGGTACACTGACATGATGTTTACTGCTTATTTCTCTCATGATGTGTCTTCTGTTCTAGGAAAAGCACCATATGGACATGTTAACAAGGTAAAAAAAAAACCACAAACTTGACTTTCACAAGATGGGGGACTTCTCATTTTTTACATAGTTTAAAGTGTCAGTTCTGATTTATTTGGATTGTTGTGGTTACTGCTCCTGTATCTCGGCCAGAGCATGATGAGGTAGATGCTGTTGAATTTCCAGCAGTGCCCCTGCAACAGAGGAAACTACACAAACTCGAAATGACTAAGCCATATAATCATCAAAAACAGGAGCTGAGTACATGTCGCCTCTGCTTTTTTGCTGCGATGCTCAAAGACTTACCATTATTTATTTATCCTGTCCGAGCTGACTGAGCAAACCGGCGTTTCATCAGCAACACCCAGCTTTTCCGCCCATGCAGCCACACACACTGGCGCTCTGGGTGCTGCACGGCGGATGCCACGGCCGTCAAACGACAGACTCGCCGAGCAGTTGGGGGTCAGTGGCTTATTGCTCCGAGGCATCACGACAGTTATCTGCTGAAGGAAGGGAGCGTGCTACTCATTCACTTCCCCCAGCCAGATGATTCTCTCCCAAAAGCACTGGAGAATGGGAGCGTCATGACTCAGCTCTTGGCCCCGTCCACCCTCTCAGTTGTGATGATGTAACAGATGGCATATTCACCCTGATTAGTCACAACAAAAGGAAAAGTCATGCCTAAATGTATCGCGGCTACTGAAGGCTCTCTGATTGCACAAAATTAGTCTATTCTGGATACAAACATAGCTTCGGTTTGCCATTGGAGTCTGCTGCAACAGAAATGTGATATTTTGGCTCTGCAGATATAGAAATAACTTCAACTGGTGACATACAAAAAGCCGACTTGATGAGTTTCTGCAGCTGTGAGTTCACTAAAGGAAATCTGGCGAGGTGCATTTAATATAGTGAAACATGCACACACAGCCTTTGCACGACATCCCCATTCAGTGACTGATTATCTAGTCCACAGCTTCCCCCAGTTTGCATTTAAAACACATGACTAAGTGCAAGAGCATCCTCATGTCATCTTACAGTTTTCATTGCAAAATCAAGAGCGAAGCCTTAGTCATCCAGTGATCTGCTACTGATGTAACACATGTAAGTTGCACAGTATGATGCACATAAGGTGGTTCGAGTTGAAGATAGAACTGAGTGTAATAAAAATGACAAGAATAACACTGAAATATAAGAAACAGCCAGAGTTTTTTTTGCCATCTTTCTGGCCAATTTCAGCTGAAACCATCCTACTTTCTCTTCTCTCTACGCTCACTCCTCTTCCCTCCTCTGCTCCACTGTCTCTCATGAAGCGGGCAAGGCGTAGTGTGTGGTCGGTGTGAGATAACAAAGGCTGAGGAGTTCACCATTATATAACTTCTGTGGAGGCTGAGGAGGTGGAGGAAGAGGAGGAGAGGCAGCAGGGTTAGCACGTAGGAAAAGGAGGGCAGGAGAGGGCCAGTAGCCTACGTTGCAGTGCTCATTTGTCTTCCGCATAACACACGAACATGCGCGCAAACACACCAACATGCTGGCCTCCTTTTTTTCCCTGCTCTCCATCACCTATTCAGCAGGCTGCACTTGCAGAAATGGCCTCGTAATGTTTGAACTTTTTCAGTTTTGTGTTCCCACGCTGACAACCACGCATAAAGATTTTGAAGTGAAGTCACCATTTTCTCTCTCTTTCTGTTTCTCTGACAGTGTCTATGTGGTCTTGTCCCGCCTCGGAGTGCTGAGCCAGGCAAGACGCACACACAAACACACAAACACCGGGCCTCTATAACTGTAACTCTCAAAGCTCTATGGCTCCCTCCAGCCCCACCCGCCCGTCCTCTGATGGCCTCCCACTCATGCCACATTAAACATTTAGTGAGGCACTCTGGATCTGTGTGACACCATCTTTTAGCGCCGCCGAGCTAACAGCACTCACACTGTGGAAAAACATAGGTGTGTGCTCGTCAGTGGAAACCTGATACAGCAGTCACACTATTCCCATCCCTGATCTTTCTCTCTCTCCCTCTCTGTCTTGTTGCAAAGCTCTCTAATGCAAAGGCAAAATCAGTGGTTCAGAAAGACCTCCTGTGTTCAGAGCAAGACCTGCATTAATCAATATTGATCCCTGGAGTGTGTGTCGGTATGCCTGCGTGTGTGTGTGTGTGTGTTTGTCACAGTTTGCCTCTGCTGCAGTGAGGTGTGACCCAGGGTTGGGTGTATCCCAGCCAGTGCAGTAAAAAAAAAAGAAAAGAAAAAATATATACTGCTAGGATGCTCCCCTGCAATATTTGGAAAAGGCAGAAAGTGGAAGCTGTTTGTCAGTCTGACTTTTAACTAATAAGTCATGTCACTGTGATGTAATGCACCCAAGAGAAAAAAAGTGATTTATTTTGCATAAATGAGGGAAACAATTCAGCACCATCTCTCCACATTTTCAGTGACTTCATTGAACCGGAGGCCTTGATCTCGTGCTGCACGAGTCTATTCTCGCGAGGATTCCTGCCCTTTGCTACACACACATACAGACACATACACACACAATCATCATCATCACTCCTCCTCCTCTCCCCAGCCCCTCCCTTTCCGTCTCTGCTCGCCTCTCTCCTCTTCAGTCTTGCCTGCCTGTCAGAAAGGTGCTCCAGTGTTGGAGGCTAGGCTACCCTCCTCTCGGACCCCGTACGAGAGCCAAGCCGCCGTCGTACCCCAAGGCTCGGGCTCCCCCCCGTCTGCTCACGGCTCCGACCATGGCAACCACCGCTACTTCCACCCGGTTCACTGACGAGTACCAGCTGTACGAGGAGCTCGGGAAGTAAGCAGCAGCCGTGGTGTTACACTGTGCATCGTGTTTGTCTTGTCGTTTCGTCCCCCACCCCCGCAACCTCGCCTTCTGGTTAGCCAGCTAGCGGGCGATAGTTAGCTTAAATAGCTCACGGTCCGCTCATGTTGTGCGCTTGAATGATTTGTCATTGTGCGTGAAGTGGAGTGTGTTATTGTCGTGGTGCAGTCAGGCTAAATAAACG